>NW_026251479.1:0-739403 GCF_025024165.1 Kickxella alabastrina
ATTTTCTTTTTTCAAATGAGTTGCTCCAACATTTTTCTTAACAGATTTTTATATAATGAATGACAGGTTATTAAGTTGATTATAGAATGGGCACTTAACTAGGCTATAAAGATAATGTAAAATATAGAAAGCCCAATGCACTCATCCTTTTTAGATGCTTTTTTGCACGCGGTACATGTATGACAAGAAATTAAACCACTTTACCATATACAAACAATGTATCAATCATATTTAACTGCTTTTTTGCATGCAATCTAAGTAGGACAAAAAATCATACCATTTGATGTATAAATTAGTCTCACTTTGGCCTGTGGTCTATTTTATGGTTTTTCTTCCAGCTTTGTTTTGTAGAGTTTTATCCGCGTGCATTTTTGCATTATAACATAATCTGCTGTGCAGGTTTTGTTGGAATATAGGAACGTTCTATGAACGTGTAGATAAACTATAATGATATAAAGTATATTTTATAAATAAGTGCTATGCACTGTGAAAGGTAAAGAGTAGAAAGCATATTGCTTTGGTCACTGTGTGACTTGTTGTTTGTGTTGCTAAACAGCCAAGACTGGTTAATCAGTTGATCGTCATCAACCAATACTTATGATTAAGCAATTAAAATTAAAATAAAAATAGAAGAAAACTCGTCCTATTTTTATTACAGCACAGTATAATAATTGTCCCTATCAAAGTAACCATCATAAAAAATATAAAAATAAACTTGCAGACCGAAACAGTTTTCCAATAAACATACTTAAACCTCACTTTCCACTTTCTTGAACAATTTAAAAATATTTATAACTTTTCAGTCATATAGTATTATCGACTTTATCTTTATACTCATGGTTAATCTGCTTTCGTCTGGTCTTGTGGCCGTAGTTTTTGTTATTTTTAGCTTTGTTGTTAGCCTGGTAACTGCCCAGCTAACAGGCCATGGTAACGTTACGTACTACCCTTATTCTCATTTAGAACCTCGGGAGAGAGCTGCTAAAAAGACATTTTGTGGACTGACTTATGATTATTTTAACCTTACGAGCATTACGGCCGTCCAGGGATTAAAGGCTGATGATTGCTTTACATGCATTACGGTGGCCAGCGCTATGGACCCAAATAAGTATACAAACGTGCTTGCTGTTGATTGTGGCAAAAATTTTTTTGATTTAAGCGTAGAGGCTTTCAATGCTATTTTTCGTTTCTCCAAGCATGGTCAGGTCAAATGGAAGCCCGTTGAAGCCAGATATTGCAATCACATTTGGGTGAAATCCAAACCCAAGGGCAATTAAATAATGGTTTATCAGTATACCCATAAAACAAGTGAATATAAAACTTGTAATTGCATTGGATTACGTTGCTGCTTTAGATTTAGATTTATTACTATGTGTTGATTTTTTAATAATTAATAATTAATAATTAGGCATCAACAATTTCATAAAGCAATGAGCGCACATTTTCAAATTCCAGCTGTTGTGGCATTGCCTGAAAGGTCCAAATATTATTTTTATAATGCTTTTTTTATTTCTTTGGGCTTTTTGTATTTGACCATGTTGGCCCAATTATTTTTATAGTTAATGGGAGCAGGCACCTATCATTTTTGCAGGAGTCATTTTCTCTCCTAACTATTTTATTTTCTGCGTAGTCTAAATGGAATTCAGAAATAAAGACAATAAAGCGTTTTCACAGTAGGTAGATAAGGGTCCCTCTTTTGTACTTTTACAACAGTAAAAACAGCGAAGACACATCAACCTCCGTCTTTTGCAACGCTTCCATTCGTCTCATTTGCAATGTCAAACGCTATACACCTTGCTGTAGGCAGTTTACCTTTGGCAGCAGCATTGTCACCGTACTACTTACTGCTAACGGAGTCAGCGTAAGCACAATAATATTGTTTTATTTTCATGGAATTTGCGTCAGCTACATGACCAAATTTGACTTGTTCAATCTGCAGCTTGTGCTAAAGGACTTGCCCGAGCACCTAACAAGGCAATGCCACTTTTCAAAAGATAAATGGTTGCTCATGCTGCCAGACTTGCTGCATGATATTTTGGCTAGTAAATGTCCCTTTGTGGCTTGTGCAACGCCTGCATGCGTGTTAAAGCCTCTTCCCCAATTGCCACTGACTAATTGCCACTGTGTCTCCACAAAACATTAACACTTTGGCTATACAGACTAAAAATACTGTGCCACCGCAAACTGCAATTTCTGCAGCACCTGAAGTATTGTCCAACTGCTGCATAATATTGTAACTTGTATTGGTTTTAAAATTATATTTTAATATTAAACGTGTAATATGTAGAACATCAAGGATCTAAACTTATAAACTATATATATAAATCAAACACACAGCTCAACAATTCGACATTTGCATGGTGCGTTAAGAAATAAGTTGCAGTTTACAAATTATCCTCCTGTATAAAAAAGCTACTTAAATTTCATTCTAAGCAAACTTAGTAGCTGTCCTTCTTTCTTGGGCACCGTACCAATTGGCAGGACATGCAATGTTTGCTTCAGGCTGCAGTTGTAATGGTCAAACGACTTGGCAATGTCTAACGGTGAATCGTTATTTTCCAACTTGACCACTTGAATATTCGACAATTGTAAAGGCTTTGCATTTCCGTTCCTTATGTTGATCTTCATAATTAGTCTTTTAACAGACTTTTTAATTTTTGTACTACGAGGAATAACAACCTCTATATGTTCCGCCGCCATATTTGAATAATAGGTGCTCGTACTTTTGTAGTAGTATAAATCAACAGTTATGTCCGACAGAAGGTTAGAGTTGGTGGTAGACATATTGATAGTAAACAATTAAAACAATAAAGCAGTGGTAGTAGCGAGAAAACATTTAAAAAAGTGGATTGAATATACATTATATATACAAAAACTCTAGTCATTAAATAAAAATAGTTGGTGAAGCCTTGATGGCCAGCGTTGATTGCCAGCTTAAAGCAAAGTCTCCATTCTTTTGAATTACTTACTTTTCGTTGTGCTAGTTATTTCCAAATAATCTCATGGTTAGCAAAAAACAAAAACAGCTGGAAAAATACTCCGAATAGAGCATTAAAGGGTAAGTGCTTTTATTTACACACAGTAAGTGGTTGCAACAAAAAACAGAAATATCGTGCATGTGCTCCGTCTGAGGGTTCACATTTCCATTTCCATTTTTCATTTTCCATTTACTCTTTGTTTGCCCTTTTCATTTATTGCTTTGTCATAAATAAAATTCATCAAACTTAAAAATATGATGATTCTATATATAAACAAAAATTCTAATGCACGCACTCAAAGTCATTTGTGCACTTACACACGAGAGTGCGCTTAAACAGTTAGGCTAAACTCCCTGATTCAGAACTGCTCGCACTCCACAAACTCAATGCCCGCCTTTGCATGCTTGAAGAACTCAGGAACGTTGTCTGGCTGCATAAAGCAGTGTATTTTTTGTGGTATTCCCTCTGTAAAGTTGTTTCTGTATTCGTCTAAATACAAAAGTATGGCGACGCCGTTTTCCCCCCAGCCCATTTGCTTAGTGACCAAGTCCCTGATGGCTTTGTCGTCGTTGACAATTGTCCTATCCAAATCGATAATCCGCACTATAGCACCGTCAATCTGTGCAAATGCGCAGGGCCTGAATTTTGATTGCATTGTCAGATGTGTATAAAACTAGAAAATGTATGTGTATAAAAGAGAAATGGAGAGATGGGTTGGACAATAGATAGGTATGATAAAAAATAAAAGCAATTGACAAGGTGTGTACGACAAGTGTCCTGCTTTATATATATAAAGCAGCGGGCACTTATGTTTATTCACCTTGTTATATAAGGTGCCAAGAGAAAAAAATGTTGCCAAGACAAATGCCAATTTTTCCTTAGTATTGTAGTTCCGCAGCATCCACGACTCTACATAATTGGAATCCGCAGCTTCCAGCACTGGAAATAGAGAAAACAACAGCGGGCAGGTGACTGTAGTTGATTCCTTTAGTATTTCCATTTTCAAGGGAAAAAAGTTGAGGAAAGTGGTCATCGAATTGGATGCTTTTCTAGAAGCAAAACTTTTTATGTAGTGCTTTTTTATTGTTCTGAGCCTTGAACCCCAATGATGGCTATTGGTTGATGGCGATCAACTGATTAACCAGATTTGGCTGTTTTCAGTCAAACACACAATCATCAATAAGTCAGTCCCACACAAGTTACCAAAGTAATATATGCCCTTCTCCACCTTTTTCCAATGCATAGCACTTGTATATCCAATACCCTTTTTTATACATAGTAGTTTATCTCTACATGCTCACAGAACGTCTCTCCTAGAATTCAACAATGTCGCATGATGGTATGGATCTTTTTTGCTGGCTCTGCGCAACTAAAATAAATATTTAAATAAATAAAGTAGGTAAGTTGACAAAAGGATAGTGCCTGCTCGCTTGCACACTCTATCGACAAGAGCATTTGTTGTGAAGAGTCATGCACGAGTGAGATCATACATGCACGCCCCATGCATATCTTTCCTATGACTGACACGAGTGTGTGATAAGCATTGAAAAAACCAACAATATTATTTTTCCAATGTTCATCGTCTGTATGGCAGGTAAAAAAAGCCAAAAAATTATAATAAAAGAATGATATTGAAAAAAGAGAATGATCTAGGCAAAATACAGAAAAAAGTAATATAGAAAATAAAGAAAATGGGTTTTCGCAGACAGAGCAAAATAGCAGCGTTATAGACAGGATTTTTTTTAGCTGGTCGTGGCATGAGAATCCTTAATAAGGGCCTTGACAGCATCGATGATTCCCCAAATAGAAGCAATGAGGCCAATGATAAGCACAATAGCCATCCAGATTTTCTCATACCAGGGAGCAATCTTGTGGCCGTAGAGCTTCAAGTAGCAGATGATAGGCAGGATAGCAAACATCGTGACGCAAGAGATGGAGCTGATGAGGCTAAGGAAGTCAGCAAAGTACGGGATGGCCAAGGAGATGCCGCAAATGATACCGACAACCAAGCTGCGGTATGCCAGGCGGATGGTGAACTCGCGCTTCTTGCCCAGACGCTCGGCGTTAATGCCCCACTGGTTCTCGATCTCAAGGTAGAAGCTAAGCAGCATAATGGGTGCAGCAATTATGACGTGCAGAGTAATCAGAATTTTCGACGCAGTGGCGGCTCCGCCGGTAGGGATAGAATCGAGGACGGGGGAGACGACCTGGTTGCCGTACGCCCAGTAGCCAGCGACACCGATCAGCAGGTAAGCAAAAGCGCAGAATCCCATGGCAACCATGATGACCATAGGCCATTGCTTAGGCTTCTTCATTGCGGCCTCGACATGAGGGTAGACGACAGATCCCGAAAACGAAAAGACAATCGACGACAGGGCCACAGGGACTCCCAGGCCGATGACGTTGTCATGGATGACGGGGGGCTCGGTGGGGTTCATCTTTGAGTACGGGTTGGTGATGGCCATGACCGAGGCAATGACGATGACGACCACCGAGGTGAGCAGACCGAAAATGGCCATGATGGCAGCCTCAGACATCTCCTTGATGAGGGCAACGGGGATCCACATGACAATGGCGACAATGACCATCCATACCTTCTGCGACAGGTTGACGCCCAGCGTGGAGACCAGCTGGTAGATGAACTGGCCCGAGATAATAATGTACAGACAGGTTGCGCCCAAGGAATACAGATAGTTGAAGAACTGCGTGATAAACATGCCGTACTTGCCAAATGCCTCGTAGCCGATCTGCGGGAATGAGTGCAGGCGGTGGCCGCTGCGGAAGTACAGGCATCGGATGGTCAAAATACCAGTGTAGCTGCCGATGGTTGCCGACAAAAATAGAATGAAAATGCCGAACCATCCAGTCTTGGCAAAGGCATAGGGGATCTGCAGACAGCCGGTTCCGATGATGATGCAAACGACGCCAGAAAACGAGCGCATGAATCCGGCGTTTCGCTCGGGAACATGCTGGGTCTGGGTCTGGGTGATCTGGTCCTCCAGCCTGGTCAAGTCATCGACGGCGTCCTTCTCGCCGACCGACATGCTGCCGGCTTCCTCATCGAGAGGCAGCTTGCGGTCCATGGACGATGTGTCGGAAAAGTCAGTCTGCGGCAGCGGTTGTTCGTCAATGTTACCGCGCGAGGCGACAAAGGCCAAAGCATTGTCGTTGTGGATGCCTGCGATAGTCGGAGTCGGCGTACCCTCGGGAAGAAGCGGCAGTGCGGGAGTGGCGCCAGATGTGTCTTGTTGTGGGTTGGGCTCGGTGTCGCTCCGATTGAGCACACGACGCAAAAGAGTCGTGATGGGCATAATATAATAGTGTCGATCAACAAAAAATAAAAATAAAAGGTTATCTTGGTTACTTGTAAAGATCAAAGGAAATAATGATAATACAGGCAAAGCTGGTATAGCTAAATAAAAAATATAGAGAGATAGAGAGATAAAGAGATGAGCGGATGAAGATAAAATAAAACAAAATAAAATGTGAGGAGATAAGGGAGAGAGAGGGCAGAGGATGGGCCGAGCAGCCAAATATATATAGGTTTTCAACATTTTGGTTCTATTGGGAATAGCAGCTAGCAGCAACACCATTTTAATGTGCAAAACGATGGTCACGATAGCATTTTTATCTAGGCCCCATTTGGACCTAATCGGCAATATTTTTCTTCCACTGATAGTAGTGGTTCATCCAGTTTCCTGCCTAAAAAGGGAGTGGTGATAGGTTGGAGAAAAAACAATCCGAAATAAAATAGGGAAAAATCGCAGATAGATTGGTTGGACGCTTTAGACGCCTAATTTTCTATTTGTTGTTGTTGTTCTTGTTGTGAGTGAGTGGTGGTAGCGCACAAATTTTGCGGAGAGTGGAGTGCTCACCTTAGTGGTTGTGTGGGGGATGAGGGATCAGGAAAAATACAGTGCTTGTGCATTTTTAAGTCTGGCTATGCGTGGCACAACGCGCATGAAAAGCGAGGAGCAATACAGGGCAAAGCACAATCAATGTGTTATTTTTGACCCCTCCTCACAGTAACTATTCATGTGGCTCTTTTTCGCTGTTTTTTCAGGCGCTAAAATACCCTGATCCCACGCCATTCCCAGCCATTTCTGCTGGTTAATTTTGTTACGCGCTTAAGTGGTGGCTTTTGCACTTGCATTGTCAGCCACCATCATTCGATTCGTCTTGCAAAATTCCCCCTTCATTGGACAGCGCTGGCTTTTTTCCATCGTCCGCTCTAAGCGTTGCACAGGGATAAAAAGACCCCCTCCCCCATTCAAGCACCAATATCCAATAGTTCTTTTGACATGCTTTGCATTTGGCTGATACCCAACCCAAATGGAAGAAGCGTAACGGTGCCATTGCTCACATCCAAATATCGGATTTCTGTTGCTGCTGCGAATGCATTTTTTATTTGAAAGAAAATGCACGTGTCATTGGAATTTGCCCAAGCAAATACAAAACGGGGTATCCGTAAAATTTTGCTAGTGTAAGATTGGCGTTAGTATTTTGATCCTATTGGATAGCATATTGCGGCGGGTTTTGCTTCCCAAAAAAACGCACTATTAGGAAATATGCCCGACCACCAACCGCACTATATTTCTCCTTAAAGATAGCTCCCGCATTTGGTAAATCAAAAATTTGGGGATAACTTTATTGCATTTTGCGGACATCATCGCAGAAAGAACAACCACTGTTTTTTGGCTACAGTGCTGTGCGAGCTGGTTTGCTTGTCATATTTGATCCAAACAAGTCCTATTTTGGAACTAAATAGACCATTTATAATCATGTATCGGGGTCGCTAATTGTGTCATTCTCCGGGGTTGAAAAATGGGTGCATGGCATGACTTAGCAGAGAACATGGAGGAAAAAGGAGTAGGGGGAGGAGAGACTGAAGTAGCGAGCCTTGTGCTTCTTGGTTACATGAAAAATAATGCACCTTTTTGCGTATTTTTGCGTATTTCTGCGTACTTTTGCATTGTTTCAGCGTTGCTAATTGTCAGCAAAAAATATGATGAACAGGCAATTACACTGTCGCGTGGGCAAGGGGGTATTTGTTTTTACGAATTTCGGCTAATTTTCTTGCCTGACATCACGCTGTCCGAATAAGGGCCAGACCGGTTCGGTTGCTTTTGATCAATTCAATTTCTTTTATCAGTTCAAGATCAATCGTGCGGGGGTTTGGGGGTGCGAGAATATTTGGAGAGATGATTGATCTATTTGATCTGCTAATTGCTATCCTGGATCAGATCGCAGATCAAGTGTTAGCAAAAAGAAAAGAAAAATGCGGCTGGTGGCAGTTTCCCACTAGTTCCTTTTTTACCATGTACTTTTTTTGGCGCTCGGGAAGATACGCGTATTTCGCCTTTTTGGCGGATATTTGTCTGGCGTGGCTCCTCATTTTCCTTTTCGGCAGGCTGAAAATAGGCGGCGGCGGGCAGCCAGCGAGTGAAATAAGTACAAAAATGGGGCGCTTTTCTCTCTTTTTGGGACGACTCCAGGATAATTTAATTCGAGCTCGTGTGGGAGCATCATGGATAATTAGGGTCAATTCGGAAGGCGGGAAAGGAAAAAGGCCTTTTTTGCGTCGTGCGCCGCGTATGTTAGCATTTTTGGGCTTTTATTTTTCCCCAATAACATCAGGCATGGCCTGGGTTGCAATGGGGAGGGGGAGGCCAGCTTAGCATACATCACTCGGAGCAGTGGCAGCAAGCAATGCGAACAAACTAAAATATACGAGTGTGTGCACTTTCTTTTGTCTTTTTGTTTTGTTTCTCTTTTTCGTTTCTTCAATTTCAATTAATTCCAGCTCTTCTTTCTTGAATTGTAAGTGTCTCTATTGAATTTAAGGCGTTGGCAAGGATAGTTACTAAAAACTACAGCCTGGCACACTATACTGATGTAAATTCAAACCGAGGCTTTCTTTTCTTGCGTTTGCACTAACAATCTGAATCTCGAAAAGCGTGTCATTGGGTTTTCTTTTGTAGTTTCATTTAGCGAGAGTGCCAAATTAAAAACACCAAAGTAATGCTTCGTACAGCTGCGTTTTCTGCTATCCGCCGGGCCGGCAAGCCCACCATCAACAAGGGCGCTCTTTTCCAGGTAAGGCCTTGTTGCAGTCGCAGTTGCAGTTGAAATGCAAATGCTTTTTTTGTGATGAGTCGTCGAAATCTCTTTAAAGAAAATTCCCTTTCTGTGTGTTTGGAGCGTTGAATTAGCCGAGATGTCGGTACTCTTCGTCTCTTTGGTCGTGGCTGAGGCCAGGCTCAGCCGAAAAGGTCGTTCACGACAGAGAGAACGCCACCGAGAGCATAATTGAGCCCATCAAGGGCGAGGACAAGGCATGTTCAGAGCTTGCTTTGAGGGGAGCGGGGGATGAGACGCGAGGAGGCGACCATTATTGATTCGATTCCCTTTTTCATTGGTCAGACTTCATCAGCTAACACACCTTCCTTTTCTTCTTCATTTTGATTTGCATTTCCTTAGGCTGCCCGCGGCATGGCCTCGGCCACCAGCTCCGAGTCGGTGACGTTTGGCTTCTGCGACAAGACCTTCGAGGGGTACAACATCGAAACACCCTCCCGGGAGATCACGATCAGCAAGGACGAGGCGATTTCGCTGTACCGCGAGATGCAGATGGTGCGGCGGCTCGAGATGGCGGCCGACTCGTCGTACAAGCACAAGCTGATCCGTGGGTTCTGCCACCTGTGCACCGGCCAGGAGGCCGTGCCAGTGGGCATGGAGGGCGCAATCACCAAGGAGGACGCAATCATCACGGCGTACCGCTGCCACGGCTTCACGTACATGCGTGGCGCGTCGCCGGTCAGCATCCTGGCCGAGCTGATGGGCCGCAAGGACGGCGTGTCGCAGGGTAAGGGCGGGTCGATGCACATGTACGCGCCCAACTTCTACGGCGGCAACGGCATCGTCGGCGCGCAGGTGCCGCTGGGCGCCGGCATCTCGTTCGCGCAGAAGTACAAGGGCGAGAAGACGTGCACGCTGGCGCTGTACGGCGACGGCGCGGCCAACCAGGGCCAGGTCTTCGAGGCGTACAACATGGCCAAGCTGTGGGACCTGCCGACGATCTTCGTCTGCGAGAACAACAAGTACGGCATGGGCACGGCCGCCGGCCGCGCTGCCGCCAACACCGACTACTACACGCGCGGCCAGTACATCCCTGGCATCCGCGTCAACGGCATGGACGTTCTGGCCGTGCGCCAGGCCGTCGCGTACGCGCGTGAGTTCACGACTAGCGGCAACGGCCCGATGGTGGTCGAGATGAAGACCTACCGCTACGGTGGCCACTCGATGTCCGACCCCGGAACCACGTACCGCACGCGCGAGGAGATCCAGCACATGCGCTCGACGTCCGACCCCATCACCGGCTACAAGCACCGGCTGCTGGACGCCGGCGTCGTCGCCGAGGAGGACCTCAAGGCCATCGACAAGGAGGCCAAGCGGGTGATCGACGAGGCGCTGGCCATCGCCAAGGCTATCCCCGAGCCCGACGCCGCGCAGCTGTGGGAGGACGTCTACGTGCGCGGCTCCGAGGTGCCCTACCTGCGCGGCCGCGTGGTCGAGGAGACGCACTACTACAACAAGCAGTGAAAATGGCACCAAAGCCATTGGCAAACATAGTCCAATACATTAATTGAAATCAAATCAAATAAGATCATCTAACTGAACAGCTCGGATCATGCCAGGGCAAAGAAAACCAGACCAGGCCGGTTCAGCCCTCCTCTGCCGGCAGCCGCGTCCAGTCGATCTCGCGCTGGCCGTGGCTGCGCAGGTACTCGTTGGCCAGGCGGAAGTGGCCGGCGTCAAAGAAGCCGCGGCTGGCGCTGAGGGGCGACGGGTGCACAGTCTTGAGCACCTTGTGGCGGCTGGCATCAACATGGGCGCCCTTCTTCTGCGCGTAGGCGCCCCACAGCATGAACACAACGTTGTTCGCATGGCGGTCGACCAGCGAAATGACAGCGTCCGTGAACTGCTCCCAGCCGTGGCCAGCGTGCGAGTTGGGTTTCTGGCACTCGACGGTCAACGAGGCGTTGAGCAGCAAGACGCCCTGCTCAGCCCAGCCCCTCAAAAACCCATGCGCGGGCCGCTTGAACTGACCCGGAAAGTCGCGCTCCAGCGCCTTGTACATGTTAAGCAGCGACGGCGGGATGCGCACGCCAGGGCGGACGCTAAATGCCAATCCGTGTGCCTGTCCGGCACCGTGGTATGGGTCCTGGCCGAGAATGACCACGCGCACTTGCGGCAGCTTACTGAACCGCGACCATGAGTACAGGTCGGCTGCTGGGGGGAAGATGACCTTGCGTTGGTCGTGTTGGCCTTTGAGGAAGCGCTTGAGCTTGAGGAAGTACGGCTTGGAAAGCTCGCCTATGAGGTGCTGCAGCCATGAGGGGTCGATGGTTTCAAGCTCCAGATGAAGCATCGCTCGGTGCTCGGCTGGAACGAGCGCAGTAAAGTCGGTGGATGGAGTGGCTGGTGCTGCAGCGGCTGGTGCGGATGTCTCCATTGCTTGGCTGTTATTGGCGCTGTAGTTGGTTTCTGCTCCCAGCTCTGCTCCTGGTTCTGCTCCCAGCTCTGCTCTTGGTTCGGCCTCCGCTTTACTGTCTTTCTCTGGTTCTTTTGTTTCCGCGTCGGCGGTCTTGGCCTTTTTCGATACAAAGTATGCGTCCAGCGTCCTGCGCTTGCCAACACTTGAGGAAGAAGAGGAGTTACTTGGCTTACTACTGCCAATGCTGCTTCTCTTGGTAGCGGTCATTTGGGAGCAAAAAATAAATAAATAATCAAAAAAGTGAAATTCAATAAAGTAAAAAATGAAACAGGAACAAATAATATTTCTTTTCAGAAAGCAATTGCTTTCTCGGCCTCTTCGTTGGCCTGCCATTGTCTAGCCAGTCTCAAAACTCTTAGCCGATCCAAATACTCCTCCTCAGCACCCAAATCAACGCGACTCACAGTCCACCGATCAACAAACGCATCCACATCACCGCCACCCCAAACCAGCCGATCCAAGGCTTCCCTTCTCTCGTTGTACTCTCGCGCATACTCCTGCCTGCATCTCCTGACCGAATCCTCTGCGAATTCCTCATTGATTCCGGCAATCTCCGCAGCCAGCACATCATTACTACTAGTAAACTCGAGGCTGCTACATAGTGAGTCAAGTTGTTTTATGGCTTGGGCGTATTGGTGTATGTGTTGGCGAAGGTCCTGGATTAGCTGGTGCTTTTGGTTTTCGAGCATGGAGAGGAGAAGGGCGTGTTGATTTTGGATGCTCTTGCCATTTCTGGTGTTGTTGCTGTTGTTGCTATCGTTGTGGGCTTGGGCTTGGGCTTGGGCTTGGACTTTGGTTGATTGGTTGTGGAGATCGCCCAAGGTACTCGCTGCTTGTGTTGATTTCTGATGGGTCGAGTTCCAATGCTGAATAATCGAGTCCAGATCGCGCAGTGTCTGCTCACACGTTGCCGGCATTATTTATATTATGGTAAGAACAAATCGAGTGAGAAGTATGAGCTTGATTATTTTTTAAAGTAAACAAATATATAGATGGAGTAGTATACACGAACGCATAAATAATGATTTTATTTGTTGGACACGCGGGCGTGAGGCACAGAGCATAGTTGGACCTGGCTGGACTTTGGGGTTTTATGCATATGGGATCAAGTGAAAAAATATATCAAGCGAATTAGCTTTAAAGAAAATCAGTTTTTCACTCTAACGAAAACCAGTATCACGTTTTGTGTCAGTCACTTTTTTTCATGCTAAAGCAGTAAAATAAAAAATAAATGGCTTTTTTCATTTACTATTTTTTATTTCTCTTTTTGAGTTTCGCAAGCTTTTTTTATTATTGTCATTATCATTATTAATATTAATATTATTCTTTCATTGTTGGTCGCTTTACTCTACAACCATGCCTGATATTACCGACACCGCTCTCGCTGCCTCCAATGCCCCTGTCGCCGCCGTTGCCGCCGTTACCGGTACCGCCGACATCGCAGATACTACCAGCGACATCACCGTCACTGACGCCGAAGCTGAAGCCAACCCCGAAAAAAAGGAGAACCTGCGCGAGCTTCGCGAAAAGGCCATGGCGCAATACGAGACCATCGGCGAAGACGCCCATCGGCTGCAACGACTCAACTCGCTGCTGGAGAAATCCGCCGCATACGTCACTTTTGTGTCGAAAAAACTCGATACCAAACGAGCCCAACTCCGCACGGTCGAGCCGTCAGCTCAGCCGCCCAAGCAAGCCATGCAGTCATTGGCCGCCAAGCGCACACACAAGGCCAAGGCCAAACTGGCCATCCAGTCCGAAGCAGCAGCAGCGGCGGCGGCAGCAGACGCAGACGCAGACGCAGACGCAGACGCAGACGCAGACGCAGACGCAGACGCAGACGCAGACGCAGAAGTATCCGGCGCTGCTGGCCAGCCTGAGGAGCCGGTGGGCGATGAGCGGGCCATCGATGGCCAAAGGGTGTCGCCACGGCAGCCGCAGCTCATCACTGGCGGCATCATGCGCGAGTACCAGCTGGAGGGCATGGAATGGCTGGCGTCGCTGTACGAAAACGGGCTCAACGGCATCCTCGCAGACGAAATGGGACTGGGCAAGACACTCCAGACCATCGCATTCCTGTGCTTCCTGCGCGAGCGCAAAGTATGGGGCCCATTTCTCATCCTCTGCCCGCTGTCGACGCTGAGCAACTGGGTGTCCGAGTTCTACCGCTTCACGCCAAACACCCCCGTGCTGCTGTACCATGGTAACCCGGACGAACGCAAGGAACTGCGCCGCAAGCATCTGCGCAAGCTCGACCAGAACTTCCCCATTGTCGTCACCACCTACGAGATCTCAATGCGGGACAAGCAGGCGCTGCAAAAGTTCGCATGGAAGTTCATCATCATTGACGAGGGCCATCGCATCAAGAACATGAACTGCAAGCTGATCCGCGACTTAAAGTCCTACCAAAGCACAAACCGGCTTCTTCTCACCGGCACACCGCTGCAGAACTCGCTTTCGGAGCTCTGGTCGTTGCTCAACTTCCTTCTGCCAGACATCTTTGACGACCTGGAGAGCTTCCAAGCATGGTTCGATTTCAACGACATTAGCGAGAAGGAGGGCCAGGACCGCATTATTTCGCAGCAGACCAGCTCCAACATTGTCACCAAGCTGCACCAGATCCTGCAGCCGTTCTTGCTGCGCAGGCTCAAGGTTGACGTCGAAAAGCACCTGCCGCCGAAGCGCGAGTACCTGATTGCCTGCCCGATGGCGCCCGTGCAGTACGAGTACTACCAGGCGGTGCGCGGCCCCAACCTGCGGTCGTTCCTCCAGGACAGATTTGCCGGCGTGCAAGCGGAGAGCCCCGAGGGCACGCTGGTCCCGGGTACTCCCGCCAGCCTGGAAGAGCCCGCCGAGCCTGCGGCCGTGGCTGCGGCTGCCACGCTGGCCAAGCGGAGGAAGGCAGCGTGGACGATGAACGGCAAGCTGGTCGAGGAGGCCAACGCGTTCTTGGGCGCGGCCAGCAGCGACAGCGGCAGCCTCGCCAAGGCAGCCAAGCCAGGCAAGAGAGGCAACGGGCGCAAAAGGCCAGCGTACGCCGAAGCCGACGAAAACGACACTTTCAGCGGAGACGAGCTCGACGAGCCCGCACACCTGCCCAAGGACACCACGCCCAAGGCATCCGCCAGCGGCTCCGGGCTGAGCAAGCTCAAGGCAGACGTGCTCGTGCGGCAGCTCAACCTCCAGTTCCGGCTGATGCAGCAGCGCAAGGTGTGCCAGCACCCGTATCTCTTTGACTTCCCCGTCACCGATCCGCAGGACCCCGAGTCCGAGTTCCTCATTGACGAGCAGCTGGTCAGATCCTCGGGCAAGCTGCTGCTGCTCGACCGGCTGCTTCCAGAGCTTTTCGCCAACGGGCACCGCGTGCTGATTTTCTCGCAGTTTGCCCGCGTCCTGGATATCCTCGAGTTCTACGCGGAGCTGCGTAGCTGGAAGTTTTGCCGTATCGACGGATCCGTCGCCCAGACCGATCGCCAAGACGCCATTGTGCGCTTCAACACCGACCCCTCCATCCCTCTGTTTTTCCTCACCACGCGGTCCGGCGGTCTCGGCATCAACCTGACGGCCGCCGACACCGTGGTTATTTTCGACTCCGACTGGAACCCACAGCAAGATCTGCAGGCCCAAGACCGTGTTCACCGGATTGGCCAGAAGCGCCCTGTGCTTATTTACCGGTTAATTATTGCCGGGAGCTGCGAACGAGCCATACTGAAGCGCGCCAAGGCCAAGCGTAAGCTGGAGAAACTGGTCATCCACGATAAGAAGTTCAAAGGTCTCGGGAGCAACAACAACAACGGCAGCGGCGGTTCAGGCGGATTAAAGGATGATTTGTCCGTGCAGGATATTGCGCAGATCCTTTTGGATGACGATACAGAGTTGGTTGAGAAGGACCAGAGGGAATTGAAGAGAATTTTGGAGGCCCTGGGGCCCGATGAACAGGTGCCAGAGGAGGCTATTTTGACTAGAGAGGAGCTTTTGGCTCTGACTGATCGTAGTAGTGAGGCATATTTGAAAAAGGATGACATGGGTAGTGACAGAATTGCTGAGGTCGTTCATGTGCCGGATGAGCGTAACGATATGCTGTCCAAGATGGAGACTCTTATTTAAGCTGTTCCCCCTTATTATATTGAATAACAGCAAAGTGTCCATATTTCTCTCTTTCTGCGTTTTCTGCATTTTTTTCTGTCCTCTCCTCTACCTCTCCTCTAAGCTGCCTAATAACGCACTCAAAACCAACGTCTATTGACGCTGCTCCTCATGTGGATGGTACGGCCCACCCAATAAAAGAAATAGCGCCTGGAGTCAGACGGCGCCTTTCGAACAGAGTTATTGCTGTAGGCATAAGCATAAGGATGCGCATCAACTCCAGCTTCAACTGCTTCAACCGCTTCGACCGCTTCAACCACTTCAGTGAGGAGTTGGGTGCTCCTGCTCGGTTCACGCATCGAGTGATAAAGGAGATTGGGGCAAATATGCGTAAAAATTTGGCCTATGCCTATTCTTTGCCATCAGACGAGCAAGAGCCCAAGCGGCGCAGAATTAAGGATGTAGCTCATTAGCCAATTCATTTTTCTTTCTTTCCACATTCTAGTGGTGTAACACACCACTTATTCTCAACAGTTTTTGCACCCATTCTCGGTAAGCAGTCTGAGTAATAAGCGAGTGAAGTGAGCGGGTGATGATGAATTGTATTTATATTCATTCATACATTAAATTACTAACACCTTTAAAAAAACTTAATTTTCACATAATTACACATCGACTCGCGACAGAAATGTTGTGCAATTTGCTTACTTTGCGCGTTCCATCTGTCCCCAACGCCTCCTCCTCCTCCTCCTCCCCCTCCTCCTCAGCATCATCATAATCAACAGACTCCGACTGGATGTTAACCATCAACTTGCTGCCGTGCGATACTCCGTTTTCTTTACACGTTGTCGCATCCTCCAAACACTCGTTCGCACCAAAACCAATATTAAACGAGTCAATATCTAACTGTTTTGTCGCAATATCTCCGATAATAAGTATTTTGAGCTCAGATATAGTCATGTCCGCGCTAATACCCTCCAACTCCAGTACTGGATAACAAGGAATATCAGCGGTTTGTTTTTGGTTGGTGTTAAAGCTTACGATAACAGTGAATGTTTCGGTTTCAACTAGAGTCTCCAGTATATGCATTTTTATTAATGTAATTGTGAACCAAATAAAAGAAAAAATTTTTATAAATAAAATTGATGGTGAAATGAAGAGAAAAAATATATATAAAAGGGGAAAATAGGGAAATAAGAACAAAAACAATTCAATAAAAAAGAATAGTCGGATACTTTGTGTATCATATGTTAAAAAGGATTATAATTCTCATTTTTTAATTTTAAAATGAACTAATTTTTCTTTTATATTTTTCTTTTTATTTGCAATATAAAGGCTTTATATTTTTATTAAAAAAATAGAACACAAAATTGTTGCACAGACTGAAGATATGGAAGTAGATGTTGAGGTTGTGAATCGTGAAACAAGTTTTCATCTGCATGCCGATTGATAGGGTACTAATTGAATAATGCAGGCATAAATTAGGGAGGCATTATATTGATGCCTAAACATGCTCTCCATTTTGCAATGCACACGCATGAGTGCACACACAAAAATCACAACACTGACTTGCCAAAGATACCAGTATGCTCACAGAAGAACCAGTTCTTGCCAACAGAGTGCACACTTGGCAATGTGCACAACAGAGGCGACAGGGCACATATATAAGATAAGGCCGGCCCTAGTAGTATTTTAGAAACATTAGTAATAAAACCCTTTATAAAATTACCCCTAATTTTCTAACGCTAGATAACTAGTGCTTTTCACACACACCCTCTTACATAACAAAATAAATTAGAAGAAAACATTTGGAAAATAAACTAATGACCAATTCAATCCCACTATATATCTTTTTTATTTTTGGATTTATACCAATGCCAAACACATCAATACTTAGTCTTACTTTTTTTAAACAAACGCCCGTTCATAATCAAATAAGATAATTTGGGAGCAATGGGTTCTACATCAATATGTAGAAAGTATATGTATAATTTATTTCCATTTATTATGTGTTTCGGTTCTAGTTAATCAATACACTTATTTAGTGTAGTTATCAATTGGAGGGTTTGCATCTAAATAAAAATACAGGCTTAAACTATTTGTTTCATTGTTAATATACTTTTTTGTAGGCATATAATCTTTAATTAAATCCTTGAAGTCTCGTGATGTATCTTCAATTCTACATTTTGGTACTTTTACTTTTATTTTTGTGGGTATCAATTCATTATCAACATTCATAGTTGCCCCCAACTAATTTAAAATTGTAATTATTAACTTTATTATTAAATTCCTTGGTCATTGTTGCTGCTCAAAAGTATACCTTGGTCGGTGAGTATCCTGGTCTGCTTGATTATTGAAATGCTAAAATATGTTAGCTGCTGCTGTTTTATTTGCTAAAGATAAACTAAAATATTGTTAATGTAGAAATAAAAGATGAGGAATATGGTGGAAAATGTTTCTCATTTTATACTAATTTTCTACCCACTCGTTTCTTATTAATTTTTTATATTTACAAGAATATCAATAAAACTGTATATCAGAGAAGGAAGATTTACTATCAAATGAGTCGATTTAAATCACCCTTTTCTTTTCAATGCAGAATTTAAAAACTAAACAACACACAAATATTGTTCTAAAGACGGTTTACATTGAAGAAATAAACGAGACTACTAATATTTGAATTTTCAAATATCCTGCAAATCAACAATTTTCCTCATCAAGATTGCATATCAACCCAGAACGTGGTTTGAAACTAGAGACAATAGACCATTATGGTTGACGATATTATTTAGTTTGCTGCTTCTTTTGAAGAGGAGAAGCAGGGGCGGATTGATTCTTGCGCGCATGCTTGGTCTTGGGCCTGAGCTTGATCAAATTCTCGGGCGTTGCTGTAGACCCAGATCCAGCCGACTCTGATGATGCCTTTTTGTGCAAAAAAACGGGGAGGCCGCTCGCTTGTAAGCAGGGCATTAAGAATGATGCGAAAGTTCAACGCCGCAGCCATGTCACGATTCTACTTCTGTCTGCCTGATGGCACTTTTTCGCCATCCTTGGATCTTGGTTCCGTCGGCCCTAAAGGTTTGCAGGCTGTTTTTCATTGTGCACTGAAGCAAGCTGTGTCATAAAATTTGGCGAGGCTTTTCTACTGTTGGAATTGTATTAACGCCTGTTGCAGCTACCTGCTCCTCCTGCTGCTGCTGCTGACCATTCTGCTGGTGCTGCTGCTGCCATTGCGACGTGGTGCTTGTGCTTGGGATTCTTCAGACGAGGATCATCAATTTTGTGGAATTTCTCGATCCTGCTCTCACATACCGGGCAAAATGTTGAAGTACAATACTCGTCGATCAAATAGACAGTGAATCCCTGGCCTATTAGCATCTCCTGCAGTCCCTTGCCACGAATTGGCTCGTGGTGACGGGTCATTCATGGGGTCTAATTGCCAAGAATAAGGACAGGACCTGGCTCAAATTTTGAACGCAAAGATTTTGCAAGTTCGACGTCAGTGCGCTTTCTGTTGACAAAGGAAAAATAGCGGAGCTTGGGCTGTAGGGGGTCAGTTGAGCTGCTGCCGTCATACTTGCGACTCTTGCCAAGGGTCTAGCGTGTTGTGATAATGTTCTGCCAAAACAAAATATCCCTTTCGGCGCTCTAGGAGGTACTCGGAATCTAACTTGCAATCAAGTGTGCTGGGCCCAGGGTGGTTGAGCGCGCGCTCGGGATCCTCAACAGATGTATACCAACCATTTGTTTCCACCTTGGCAAATTTTGCGGGATCGAGCTTGAAGACCTTTTTTTGCTCCCTCGCGGATCCGACAAAAAATACGCACACGACAAACATGGTAACTGGTGGCGACAGGGTGGTTCCTAATTACGCTTGAGTATTTAGTATAATTTTTATTATTTATTTAATATATTGAAATTCCAATAATAAAATTTCAGGAAATACACTAAAAATATTTTCAAAACCAAAAAACCCGAATAATTTTGTGTTCTTAACAGACACGTGTAGCCTGTAGCTGAAACAAACAAACAAGCATTTATTATTTATTTTAGTTTCAACTTTTCAATATTCTGGAATCTCAAACAAGGCCTTTAAAAATTCAGGAAATCCAAAAGATCCGGAGTCGCTCCTGCTTAATTTTTGGGAATGCTTCTGGATTGTTCGGCAGCCCCTCACAATAGTGCAGCTGTTTAAAATCTATACAAATACATGGTGCCATTATAACCATGTCCTTTAAATATTGTACCAAGATCATTGAATTATGAAACGTTATTTTTTAAAAAAAAAGTCACTCTGCATTGCTGTTGCTAATTTCGTTGTTACCAGTGTTATAGTAAGAGGGGGTGTGAGGAGCACTAGTTGTCTAGTGTTAAAAGTTAGGGGTGATTTTATAAAAGGTTTTATTACTGATGTTTCTAAAGTACTACTAGGGGCCAGCCTCATCTTATATATGTTCCCAGTCGCCTTTGTCGTGCACATTGTCCATTGTGCGCTCCGTTGGTGAGAACTGGATCTTCTGCGAGTAGACCGGTATCTTGGCAAGTCGATGTTGTGGTTTTCGTGCGTGTACGCTTATGCGTGTGCATTACAGGATGGGGGGCATGTTTGGGCATCAGTGTGATGCCTCCCTGATTTACACCTGCATTATCCAATTAGCGTCCTATCGATCAGCGCGCAGGTGGGAACTTGTTTCGCGGTTCTCGACCTCAACATCTGCTTCCATATCTTCAGTCTGCGCAACACCAGCTCTAGTGCGGTTATCAGCTGCAAATTTGTTGACAGAGTTTGGAAGGGTGTGCGACATGTACGAGGCAACAGCCATTAATAGCGCGCACAGCATCCAGGCAAAATGCGAGTTAAACGGGAATGGTAGCGAGTGCTTAATTGACCAGCTCCATGCGGTTCCAGAAACTAGCGGACCTAAAATCCTTGTAAACGACATGGCCATCTGCTGCGCGCCATTCATAAAGCCCAGATCCGCCCTTGAAGGCGCAACATTGGCTGTAATCAAGTTAATACTGGTAAATGCCAAAACGTCACCGGCAATGCGCGCCAAAAGCAAAAAGGTGAGCAGCGCCCAAAGCAGACAATAGTCTAAAGATAGTGCGCCCCAGGGTGTTGAAATGGCGGGAAGCGAGAGAAGCGGTGATGCGTCGGGTATAGCAACATCTATGGCCGATTTGACTTTATCTGCAAGCAGAGAAAGAAACGGAATGGCAATAAAAACAGGAATCAGTATTTTCATACCTGCCTGGTAGCAAAAAAGCACGCCATGCTTGAGAGCCAGCTTTGGATAAGCAATGAGCTGCACGTACAGAACTGCAATTCCGGAGATAGCCAACGAGTAACCAATCTTGCGAAATTCAAATCCGAGGCCACCATCACTGGGCTTGGTAGCGGCAAATATAGGATACAGCTGGTCTGACATTGATACAGACATACACATCAGAGCATTGGTGGTCATGACGCGGATAACTGTCGGTGTGAGCAGGTCGCGAATCGACCGCTGCTCAACTTCTACAACGGTGCTCTCAACATCGCGGCCAACCAATGGGGTCAACTCATTGGCGGCATTTGTCGACAACCGTGGTACTAGTGGAGCCGTCACCACGCAGGTTTCCTTGACCAGAGTCTCATCAAGCTGGTAGATGCCCATGATAAATCCAAACACTGCAACTATTGAGCCAATCAAACTGGGCAGCAAATAAGGGAATGTAGCAAAAACCTTGCTGCTTCCAAACAATCCAGGATATTGGTGCACAGGATCAGCAAATATACCACCAATAGATGCACCAACCACTGCGCCGAGATTCCAAGCAAGCGGGAGCATGGCCATCATTCGTGGGCGATTGGTGTCATCGGATATTTCAACAACAACAGACTTTACCACGGAAGATGTACCAATAAACATGCCATTCATAGAGCGGGTTATCAAGGCCCAAGTGAAAGACCTCGACATTCCAAACAGAATCGTGGTTGCAGTGTTGCCAACCAATCCGATGAGAATGACTGGTCGGCGGCCAATACGGTCAGAAAGACGACCCCAGTACATGACCGTCATAGTCTGGGAAATTGAGAGTGATGCCATTATTAGTCCGGAGTAAAATGCAACGTCCTTTGGACTCTTGACCACATCAAACTCGGAAACCATCTAATAAATGAAGAATAAAAAGTATGGATTATGTTTAGATGTACAGTTAAATTAGCCATAAATTATAAGCATGTTTTTTTTTTTTTTTACCTTGTAGATGAATGGCAGCACCAGCGAAAAGTTGATAGGGTCAGATAGACGGACAGCCAGAAGCACAGACAGCTTTCCCCATGGTAGCGGCGTTTCTCGAATAACAGCAGCACTGTTGTTTTCAGCAGCTATTATTTGTCCTTGGTTTTGGCGGATGCCAGGTGGGCTGGCGTTTCTTGCGGTCGGCATATTTGAATCTAATAATAAAATAAAATAAATAAAATATGTAGATGAAATTGTAGAAAAAAGAAAGGCGAACAATGAACGGCATGCTGCGACACAATTATATACTGCTTAATGTTCTATTTCCTTTTCCTTTTCTTTTTCTTTTATATGGATTGTGCGCTCTTTTTATTAAAGACTATAAATTAAAAAGGGTGATGCCGCTTATAACACTATTAATTCATTTTTTTATACCCTCTCAGTTTTAATTTACACATTTTCCCACAAGTTCTATTTATTCCTGAGCAAAGCAGCCATACCTTGTACTTGACCGTTTAATTTTAATTTTGCTGACCGCTAAAATAGCCAGACAAAATTCGCCGTGCATCTTTGACCGTGCTGTCAAAATCAACTGTGGCATCTGGAAGACCAGTGACAATGGGGCTTTCGCGACCAACAGCCAGTTCGCGCATCTCAAAGAACACAGTCAGCAGCGGAGTAGCACCGGATGCAGAACTGTGGATAACTGCCTGCATGGCCTTGTTAAGTTGCTCCTTTTTATCTGCTATTTGGCCCGGGGCCCAGGCGTACAAGATGCTGTGACCCAGTGGCGTGGCCATAGTAGCTTGGGTCAAATAGAGCAGCGACACAGTTTGCTCGCCATCCTTGCCAATGTAGCTGAGCAGAGCGCTGGTGTCATCGCCCAAAACAGGCTGGTCCAGAATGCAAAACGCCCGAGAAATAACCAAACTATCGTTTGTTGCCGCGCTCGCATTTGCATAGCTGGAAGCCATGATTACGCTCTTGGCGCGCACAGTGCCGTGGTTCTGCAGCCGCACGTTAAATCCACCGTCCTTGCCGCCAGATACCTCGACATCCTCGCCCAGAATGTATGTGCCGCCCGACACTGCGCACAGGCGACAAAATGCCTGCGCCATCTCGGAGCCACCACCATACATTGCGCACAAATACGCCATGCGGCCATACCGGCCCATTGACCTGACGTATTTCCTGACGCTCTCGCACCCGTCACGCGCACTCGGAATCTCGCCTGCACCCACACGAGCAACGGCATAAACAACAGCATCGAGAAGCTTGCCATCAAGTTTGAACTTTGTCTGAATAAATGAAACAAAGTCAGAACTGTCCTGTGTCGCTTCGTCAAGCAGCTTGTCACACTCGTCGTCATCGCTGATAACTGTCATCAGCCGCATGAGTTTGCGTTTCTCAATAAGGCTCAGCGACTTGCTGGCAAAAATGTCTTCCTTCGAGTCAGGCACGCGCTCGAGCACGCCGTTGCGCACAAGGTAGTTGTGCTCGAGGCCCTTGAACTGTACGTACTCGCCAATTCCCAGGTCAACCAGCAAGTCGATCATGTCGCCGCGACACAGGGACAACTTTGGTGCCAGCTCGATCGAGTACTTGCGATCATTGGCCAGCAGCCTTTCGAGCAGTGCCCTGTACCTTTCACTGTCAAAATCTTGGCTACCAGTGCTGTATGGCCCCAAAGCTTGAAGCAGTAAGCTCGCGCTGTTACAAGGCACATCAATACTGGAAAGCGCCCGGTCAATGACAAGGGTTGACGATGATTTCTGGCTGGCGTCGCCCAGAATGACCTCTACGCGGGGTGTCTGTCGCACATCGCGGTGTTGCACAGCCCACTGAAAAAATGAGGACAGTGAGAAGCACGCAAAGTTTCCGCCGTAGTACGGATTGCGGTCGATGTGGAGAACCTTTCTATCGGCGGCAGCAATATCGCTGGCAATAATGGATTCAATGAGGCCGGTGCCGAGAACGACTACATCAAACTCTTCATTATCAAGCGAATTATCCATGTTTGATTAAATTAAGTTTCTAATAAATAATAGTGATAATTGCAAATGTATAGTTGCTTAAAATACAATTTTTCATAAAACACGCTGCGGCCATTTACAAAAAAATGCTTATAGGATTAAATTTCAAGTCAAATGATGTGGGATATGACCACGTTTGTTATCAAAAATATTCCTCCCATGTATTGTTTTATCTGATGACAATTGCAGTATACACTTTCCACCTTTCACAACCAGAGACGGTGCTAGTTAATGTGTTAAAATTATGTGTTGCTAAATAAATGATATGCTGGTGCTTATTCTTTATTTGAATAGCTTGTCACAAATCCAACAGTTATTTTTGCCCATGTTGCGAATACATCCCCTTAAGCGAGTCCAATTTGTCATCCCTCAAAAACAACTGCAAATCTGCTTATGCTGCGACTGGCTTTAAAAAACATTCTCACTTGAATCCTTTTCATTTTCTCTAGCAAAGCAAGCAAAATCAGACGAAGGTAATTTATTGCTTCAATTACGATTTACATGGATTTACTGCCAGCCGAGTACGCTTTTCTTTTGCAACTCTGTATTTGCAAGCAATTCGCACAACTAAATAAAATTATCTTACAGCAGTATCCACAGCATAAACAAAAACAACATAAAAATAGGTTCAGCATGTCGCATCTCTTTTCCTCTGCTGAATATTTTGCCTTTTGCTTTTTAATTTAGTTATTTTCTGCTAATGGCTGGAATTGACTTTGGCAGGCTGGCAGGCTGAGCTAGACACATGCTCTCCGGGATAATTATTGCCCTTGTATCCAGCCTTGATATATTTATATTTTACTTCGCGATCAACTAGGTGTATTTCCCCCAAAACAATTACCACTTCCAGAAACACTGGCCTCACATCCACCAGGAATCAAGTGTACCGCATGCAGTGGCCAGAGTCTTCCATGTACGAGGCCAAGTTTTACGCAAACACCAATCCCTTCTTTTTTGAAGACACAGCCAAGTTCTTTTGAGGACGCCCAGCTGCTGTGGCACATCCCGTCACAGAGCTTAGAAAATAAGCACCTACAGTTTCGGCGCAAAATTAACATTGTCATTCCCGCGTCGGTATATCTGGACAAAACTCACAAAGCCGTTCTTTACGTGTATCTATTTATTAACGAAGCCAACCAATTTACTCCGCACCCAAACGTTGATGGCCCACACTTTATTGTTTATCGTACTCATGTTGCATGATGGCTTGGATCGGAGGCCACAGTAAATCCACAACAGAGCGCGTCTGGCGGACTATCATTCAATCTTATAACTGCAACCAGTGTGCCATTGGCAATTGTGCTGGCGGACCACACGTACAAGCGCAGAGAGTTGCCCAGGTACATAGCACAGTGACTCATTCACAGGCAAACGGATGGCTTGCATCCTACCGCATAGCTGCCAATGCTCATGTTGAACCACTTTACCCGAAATCTGGTTGAATTTCAGCCAGTATCTATCCTCAACGGCGGCCAACTTGAAGACATGCCCAGCAAACTGGCTGTGTATATCGACTTTGAGTTGCAGAGCATTAGACATGGGTGGATACTGTTAAAGGAGAGGAGAGCCCTTAAATGGACAAACCCTGGCCAATACTACGATTTCAATGGTATGGAAATTTATAATTTAGCCATGGCCGACGGGTCCTCATCTATCGACAAATACAGCAACCACAGTATATACCCGCCGCTGTTGTTATCTGAGAAAAATGGCATTCCGGTGCTGATTGCCGCGCTTGTGTTAGTTTGGGAATATGCCGTTTTGCTAGTCGTTGACCTCCGAGTGATCTTTGAGTTTTGGACTGGTCCAGTATCAGATTTTGACAGCATTTCGCGCGCGTCTCTAATCCTCTGGTGTGCCAATAGCATGTTCTGCTGTTTGTACTCTTATCTGGACGAAGGTATTTGGAACAAAAACGCAATGTTTGCTGTGTTTATTGTATTGGCGCTTCTGTTTCATAATCGGTGTCTTTTCTCTGGATTGAGAATTCCAACTTGGTTTGCAAGGCGCATTAAAAAAGAGCCTGTTGTGGAGACTGCCGATGCTAAAAATCGTGCGGCTGTTGACCAGCAGAATGCCCTGGTAAATGATCAAAATGCTGTTGTCGTCACAGAGGCCAATCAGCATAGCCATATTATCAAGTCGCAAAAGGAGGCAGACAGCATTAGCACGCACTGAATTTGCATTTCTGCCTTCCCGGTTATTGTGGTTA
Source organism: Kickxella alabastrina (assembly GCF_025024165.1). NCBI lineage: Eukaryota > Fungi > Kickxellomycota > Kickxellomycetes > Kickxellales > Kickxellaceae > Kickxella > Kickxella alabastrina. The sequence continues at coordinate 26,091 of NW_026251479.1, forward strand.
TTGCAGGGTATGCTTTTATTGAGAACAAGAAGGCCTTGCAAAAAAACACGCTCTTAAATTCATTGACAGAGCCATCCGTATATTAACCTGAATCAATTTGCTACCGCAAGTCTTGGTCAATTACTGCGTCAAGTCTGGGTCCTTGATGCCCGTAGCTATTGCAAGCTGCATAGTCGGCCAGTACTTGCTTGGAATAACAATCAGCCATCTGACGTCCTTCACGAATATCGTGTTTGTGCACGCTACTCATAGAAATGCATTTATGCATGTTTGGAACGTAGCTGTCGTGCTCTATAAAAATGTGGGTCTAAATCGATATATTCAAGTCTTAAAAATTACTTACTAAACTGAAAAAGGGGGCAGCGCTGTGTGGGCAGCGCTGTAAACAGCATGGTGCTCCTTGATGTTAGCCAGCAATAACAGAAATGTGTATAGTGGCCATGAGGGCGATCTTGATTCCTGAAAAGGAAAGATAATAGCTTGAAATGTGTGTTGGGCACCACAGTAGCCGTCATTGTCCAGTAGGTGTGGTGCTACAAGAAGGCCAAGCAGGATGAAATAGTTTAACCAGTTCAAATATTTTGTTATTGCTTAAATTTAATTATTCAATTGGCAAGTCGTTTACAATGATTGGATTGTCGTGGTCAAAAAAACTAAAATATTATATATGGTCTGCAGTAGGGCCAGTGGCGGAAAAGATTGCGCAGTAGACATTTGGTTTTATTAATCAACTTTAGGTTTTATTTTTATCTCGCTCAATGGATCTATTTTTCTTTTGTAAACCAAGGTAAACAATGCAATGGGAAATGAGAAACGAGTAACCTGAATTTTTTAGCATAGCTTTACCCAATTTTTATCCAAAATATAATAATTTACATATATATACTAATTTACTAAATATATTAATGGGACCTATTTTCAATATACATAATAAAAAACTGCTTGATATATTATTTATACACAAGAAACATATGGTGTTGATTACTACACAAGCTTGCGCCCGGGTGGGATGCCATGCTCGATATCTTCGTAATAGCCATCATCCACATTGTATATGCTGTTCTTGTCAGAAGGTCTCACCATCTTGACCAGGTCTTTGGTTGAGCCTGCAATGCTGTACGCAACATCGACATCGACAGTGCCATTGTAATTGCTCATAAACACAGCACCATTTGCCAGCTCATACTCTGCCATGCGATTCTGCCTTTCCAACGTCCTTAGGAAATATATCAAATATTCGTCGCGGTCAACCAGACAATGATATGTGGGCCGCCAAATGATAGAGTAAAAGCTCACCTGGCCAATAAACAGGTCCGTCACACTGGTTACTATGCTGTAGCCAATCCCGGTGCCATCAAACCCAGGAACCCACCGCAGAACGACTTGCAGAATAAGAACCAAAATGCACGATATAGTGACTACCAGCAGTTCGCGGTACTCGCTGAAGCACACGTTTACATACTTCATGAGCAGCGTGGCGTATATCCAACAAAGGATCAGCGTCAGGAGGAATCCAAATGCAGCAAAATAAATTGGCTTTGCGGCAGAGCACATGGCAGGGTCCAGATCAAACGATATACTTTGCGACTCGGGCAATATCGACGCCAAAAGCCCATACGTTATCGGTGCAAATGCGCAGAGAGCAATTGGGACCCACAGATACCAGCCCTTGGCCCGCCGGTGCCATTGGAATATGGAATGGTACTGGTAGATGCGGAACAAATGGCAGCCAATTAAAGTGTAGGCACCCACACTGATGCGCAGCCAGGCCGAGGTCGCTAGGCAAATGGGCTGTGAGATAGGAACCAGGGTCGGCAGATATGTGTAGATGTCGCCGACGTACCAGCAAAAAATAGACACGTACAGGACATTGATGAGTCGGATATTTTTGCACTTGAGAGGAATGTACGCTCGGTTAAAGTTGATATATATAAGTACAAGAAAGGAAATAAACATGACGGATGAGTTGACACAGAGCAGGATTATCTCGCGCTTGTCAGCTTTTTGAGTATGTGACATTATATAGATATTATTATTGTATTATAGGGTGGGCATGAAAAATTTGAAGAGTATTGTTAATTTGTAAAAAAGGAAGGTAATAACAATTAAATAGTGCGTTATGGAGGCCCAGTGGACAAGAAAAAGGCTTTGTTTTTATAATAACTTTTTAAAGTTGCAAACTGACAACAATGTGGCGGAATAAAAAAGTATGGAATGATTGTGACAAAAAACATATTTCCGCTCAGCGGTCCCAAAGAAATGAGAGAAACTTCTTGTTTATTTTTCCATGAAAAGACAAGTGATTGCCACTCTGCAAAGGAGGAAAAAAGAACTTTTGTTTTTGTTTATGTCCAAGATAGGAAAGTAATGGGGCCAACGTGCAGCTGAAAAAAGGTACCAGCAAAATCCTATAGTGCATTAATTATATTTGATTTAATTGTTACCCAGCGGACTAAGCTGCGCTATGCTTGTAAGCGTGGCAAGCACAATGATGTATTGAGTGCCTATCGATTTTGACTAACCAATCTCGTGCTCGAAATAGTCTGGCAATTCGAAAGTTGTATTGGAATTTAGAGGTAGCTACAAAGATACTCATTGTGGAGAAGATTATCATTTGAAATGCATGTAGCAATTTTCGCTGCATTTTTTGCACACACGATCCCTTTGTAAATGGTTGAATTTTGTTTACTGCTTTCTCGGAATTTGATGAAGCAATTTGAACCAAGTAACTGCCCAAAATAACCATCTGACAACCTAATTCAGCGGAATGTGTCACATTGTTACTCAACTGTTGGTCCACTGCGCACAGCAGAAATCACGGCAACTTATTAGGCAATAAATGCCACTCTCCAAATCGGGAAGAAAATATTTACTTATTTGTATTTTTAGTTTTATTTCAGATGTATCGAAATTCGAATTTTCTTTTGACATTTCTTTCCAATTGTGCTGTCTTGACAAAAAGAAACCTGATAAAAATTTCTAAATAAAAATTCCGCGTTTTCTTTGCAACGGACGAGGATCGCCATCAAAATAAACAGCAGAGAAACGATTTGCCATTGCACCGTCAATCCTTTGCGCTGTTGTTTTCCTATGTGAGCCTCAAGTTTTTTTCTGGCTCAGTAACTTTCGTTTCTTGTTCCAAGTTGCCGAAAAGTAAAATAACTGCAAAAAAACCCGGGTCAATTGATAAAGGCATGACACATGCATGCCGGAAGGAACAGCCGAACAAAGTATTTCGGCCACGAGTCCACCATGCGCCAAGAAACCCGATTTTTGTTGAAACAAAATAAATGTCATTGGACCAATGATATGGCGATGATACAATTGCTGTTTGGCCAAAGTAACAAGCACGAGGCAATTTTGAAATTGGCCGTTAAAAATATCGATTAGGCAATCTATCATCGGCAAATAATTTAGGCATATTTGAAATGTAGCCGCCATTGTCCAGTGAGTGTATCATGTGGTGCCCAAACCACATTCCAGGCTACTATTCCCATATTCAAGCATCAAATGTCCATTCCGGAGATTACTAGCTTACATCAAATGTCAGCAAGACCTTTATGGCGCCAACCACACGGCGCTGCCCTTTTCAGTTTAACATTGGTTTTTTAAAACATTCCAAATTCACTAAGCATACCCACACCTTGGGCTTTATATATCACATGAAGGCCAAGCAGAATAAGCTACTTTAAAATATTCGAATAATAGTTTAATAATTGCTTATTTAATGGCCAAGCCTTTTGCAATGCTTTGTTTTTAATGGTTCAAAGTATTTGAAAAGTTAATTGAATTTTTAAGAGAAAATGACATAATATTCAACAAACATTTTTTGTAAATAAAAAAGTTTGCCCCGGTACGCAATTGTAAAGCCACAATGCTTTCTTTTAAAATTGGGTTTAAAAATAGGCAATTTAATCTATTGTGTTGATTATTTTGAGCAGGACTTTAGCGCTGACGACGAGCACTCAGCCTGCAGCGCGCTCTTCATCAGGCACTCTGATGGTGTCCTCTTTGCGGCAATCGTCTGCGAATCACTGTTATTGTCAACAACGCTTTCAACAGCAAAATATTTGGCCAGCCAAGACTCCTTCAAAATAGTAGCAGTGTTGGCGCTCACCCTTCTGGGCACATTCGTGTCAAACGAATTGTCAATATCCAGCAAGTAGCGCTCCTCATGGCCCTCGACAGTGCCCAAGTACGTCGCCGTGCAGTCAGCCTCACCGATTGCGCTACGTACCTTGAACAGACGGTAGGTGATAGAAAAGTAGTTCGTGTCGCCAACCAGCTGCTTGAACTGCTCGTCGAAAATGCTAATGTGCCTGATGCTCAGAACGCGCGGAGACACAAAGCCAATTTTCTTAACAATGCGCTCGAACTCGTTCGCAAACAAAGCGCCGGTAAGGCCCTCGCCGTGGAGCTCCTCGTGCTGACGCACGGACTCAGGGACCGTTCTGTCCGAGTACATGTCGGAAAAATGGAACTCACCGCCCGAGCGCAACGCTGTGTAAACACCCGCTAGGACCTGCGGCTTGTTGGGCGACAGGTTGACAACGCAGTTGGAAATGCAAATGTCCTTGGACTCATTGGCCACGCCAGCGTCCTCCAGCGCCTCGATGTACCCGGTGAGGAACTTGAGGTTGGGCTGATAGCCGAGTGTCTGGCCAAAGGCGTCAATGTTTTCGCGGGCGGTCTGCAGCTGCTCGTCAGTCATGTCAACGCCTGTGACAGAGCCCTGGGGGCCGACCAATGCGGCGGCCACGTAACAGTCACGGCCGCTGCCAGAGCCTAGGTCGAGCACGTCCTTGCCTGTGATGCCGAGCGGGAGCGGATTGCCGCAGCCGTAGAACTTGTCGGTGACGGCCTGGGGCAGGGTTCTCAGAAGGCGGCAGACAATGGGGTGCGGTTTAGAGCTACCCGTGCAGGCGCTGGTCTTCAAATCGTTTGTCGTCTGGAGAACCTTGCCGTAATAGTCCTTGACCGAGGTGTACACCTGCTGATCCTGCTGTTGGTCTTGCTTTTGGACGCAGGGCGTCTGAGCAGAACAAGACATTGTTTTTTATTGTTTTTATTGTTGATGATGTAAATTATTTTGGAATGAATGACGATAAAACAATAAATAATAATAATTGTAGACTAAGTGAAGGAAAAAAAGGGTTTACTACAAATTAAAAAACAATGGCTTTTCGATAATCATAGCTTTTTTATTTTTTTTATTGGCCGAAGTGCAGAGAGGTCACTGTGTGGGATTAGTAATCAAATTTGAAAATGTGTATCAAAATAAAAAACATAGTAAGCGCAAGTAAAAGAAAATAATAGGAACAGTGAATTACCCGAAACAGGTCATCTAAACGAAAATGAAAATGAAAATGAAAATAAATACTTGTGTACTACACAAGCGTGGGTTTAGATGCGCTAGCCTTTTCAAGGTCTTCGCAGTAGGCTGTAGCCGGATGGTAATCATTGGAATCATCAGAAGTCATGAGCACTTTAACAAAAGAGTCTGCCGAGCTTGCCATGAAAACCCCTGTTTCACCAGTACAGTCAAAGCTAATCATATACAGCTCCTCGCCATTCGCCAGTTCATACTCGGACTTGCGGTTTTCCTTCTTCAGCGTCCGCAAGAACAGCGCCAAGTAGTTGTCGCGGTCCACCAGGCAGTGGTAAGCAGGGCGCCAGATGAGGGCATAAAAGCTCACCTGGCCAATTAGCAGGTCTGTCATGCTGGTCATAGCATTGTATGCGAACCCGCTGTCGCCGACCTGCGGAACCCACCGCAGAACAACCTGCATGGAAATCACAAAAACAGTCGACACAATGATCACTGCTAGCTCGCGGTACTCGTTGAAGCACACATCGGTATACTTCATTAGCAGCGTGGCGTAGGTCCAGCAGGCCATGAGGATTAGGAGAAAGGCCAGAGCAACAAAGTACGCTGTCTTTTGTGCAAAGCACATTTCCGGGCTTATCACAAATGACGTGCCCAGGGATTCAGGCAAGGCTGCAGCAATAATACCGTAGACCAAAGGAATAATGAGCCATAGGCCTATTGGGACCCATAGATACTTGCCGTTGGCTCGCCGGTGCCATTGAAATATGCAATGGTACTGGTAGATGCGGAATATATGGCAGCTGATTACAGAGTATACACCGAAACTCATCCGCAGCCAGGACATGGTTGCTATGCAGATGGATCGGGAGGCATAAACTAGTGAGGGCTGGTAAGTGTAGATGTCGCCGAGGTACCAGCAGAATATCGTGAGGTAGAGGATATTGAGCAAAGGTATGTTTTTGCACTTGAGCGGGATGTATGACCTGTTGTAGTTTACATAGAGAAGGGCAAGGAATGATATAAACATGATGGTTGTGTTGATGCCAACAACAACCATTTCGCGCTTGTCTGCTGTTTGTGACATGGTTGGTGGATATTAATGCTAAAATGAAATAGTGATTAGTAAAATAATAATAATAAATTATTTGTGGGGTATTGCTGGGAGGGTTTTTGAAGGAAGGAAAATGAAAATGAAAATAAAAGGATTTGTATTTTTGTCTTTGGTTTCGGGTGTTTTTTTAATATATACACAAAATATTATTAAGGTGTCAGCGCCAAGGATAACATTTTTATTATATAAAAAATATGAACAATAAAATGTAATTTATTGTTTACACTATTTCTTTTCTTTTACTGTTCGGTGCGGCGACGTGGCGGAATACGCACCTCAATAATAAAAAGATAATACAATAAAAAAAGGAGGGATGACTATTGACATTATGTGTATATTAAAAAAGATCAAAAATATTTTTTAGAACAATACAATACAACAATTTTTAATATTTTAAACGGCTTCTTCGGCCAATTCGAATCCGTCGATATCGTCAAAGTACTTTGTGGTTTTTGCATCAATAGGCCACAAGGGGTCCTTTTTGCTGTTGATTATTTTGTTAGATGCGGCAACAGTCTTTGCCTTGGTTGTGGTGTTCGTGGTAGTTGTGCTGCGGAGAGGGTTTGTCTTTTTGGCGGTAGCAGCCGCTGGTTTCTTGACCGTCGTCTTCGTCTTATTTGTTGTTGTTGTCGTTGTTGTCGGTTTCTTTGCCTTGGTCTCAGCAGTATTGGATTTTAGGGTGCGGTTTCGTTTGGGCAGTCCAGCGCCGACTCGTTCGCGATCAAGTAGTTCGAGATCAAATTCTGCGCTAATCCTTCTCTTCTTACCCTTATTGACCAAAGAGTCAATGTCAAACTCAGCCGAGCTCTCTTCCTCCTCGTCTTCGTCTTGCCCTTCACTACTGCTATCACCATCACCATCACCATCTTCCTCTTCTTCCTCGTCAATACGATCGGGCATAGCTACCAAGTCCAAGTCATTTTCACTCTCTGGCGGCGGCGCGCGTTTAATAGGCGAAAACCCATCAATCAAGTCATCAAACACCGAGCCATCAGGGGAGGTATTAGCCAAGGACACGCGTCTAAAAGAACTGCTGCTCAGTCTCGAACGACCATATTTAGGCGACTTTGCCGAGGGAGTTTCAAATTGAGCTGGTGGATTGAATTTTGGCGGAGGAGTTTGTTCTTGTTGTTGTCTTTGGGAGCGTCGGGTTACGGGGGTGTTGTTTTCCTTGTCTTGTAGTTTGGTGGTTGCTGTGCTTGACTTGGCTGTTTGTTTGCGAATGGGACGAGGCATGATTTGCAAAAAAAAATAATTTGAAAATGGAATTTATTATTGCAAAAAATAGAAATTGAAGTAGAAAAAAAGAAAGCTGCGGAGAAGCGGAGACCGTTTAATTAATAGGGGGAGTTGCAAATGTTTGCGTTTTTTTCTTACGGTTGGACGCGAAACACGTAGGGTTCAGGTTCAGGTTCAGGTTCTCATGATGATGTGCATGTTTGATCAGATTATTGTTGATTAAATCACGTGTTATGTCCGAAAAAAGGGGGTGCGATTGGGTTGTCGGATATCAATTCAAGGTGCATTTTAGCGAAGCAGACAAGAAAGAAAGGACAAAAAAGGGAAAATACACCACACAACAACAAACAATGGTAATTTTGTTTTGTTTTGTTTGGCTTTGCTTTGTCTGTTTGATTGTGCGTGAGTATTTAATACTAGTGCACATTAAATAAAACGTTTTAGGTCAATTGAGATATTAGATGTTTTAATAATGCCAGAGCGTCAAGATATTCTGACAATCTGTCGGCTAAAAAAAGATGAAAATATGGAAAAATAAGACATTCATAAAATGGAAATCTATATTCCCAAGCAAAAATAAATAAAAAAGCACAGACCGAAAATTCAACAAGGTGGTTAACAACATGCGTGTGAGAGGCGTTGCCAATTACAATCTAATTATGTAAACATGCTTCGAATCAAACCAACTGAAATGTAGCTTATATAATTACATCGAATTATACAGACACTTTAATAGAAGTGGGAAAACATGTATAATGCATTAAAAGTAGCGGGCAATTCCAAAAAGGGTTTTATATTATTAGATAAAAACAATATACCTCAGATAATTCTGACCAAACATTAGCCAGCTGCACGAACCATTTAAGCAGAGTATGCAAGGAACTATTTTGTTGGCCTCATTATCCAGGCTGTACTCTTGGCTCGCTAAAATAATATCTTCTGTCGATTTTTGGGGGTGGCAATCATTTGGATCGCCCTATTGCAACCTGTAAGCTGCAGCAACCTGTCGTCCATTATTTGTGCTTTTTTCGTTTTTCAGAATTTGGTTTTGAAAAAGTGGTACTCATTTATTGAAAATATAAAAAAATGCAAATAGATATATTCGCAACCAGCGCCAGCCAGTTCGCCCACTTGCCTATTTGCGCGCTTGTCAACTTGCCTGCTTATTATAATATAAATACGAGCCAAAAATAACTAGTATAAAATATTCAAATATATATGAGCAAATTTACTTACCCGAAAGAGTGCGTGTTGGCAGTTGATTAAAAGGGTATAAAATATATTATCTGAAAAGAAAAAGAGGAGAAATTACATTGCTGTGATTTCAGCCGTCTTTGGATTTCGGTTGGGTGCTGATCATCAAAAAAATTGAATTGGCAAAATTGAGACATATCACGTGACATTGCTGGCACATATAATCACATTTTGTGACATTGCACGCACGCTGCGATTTCATAAAGTGAGCTTCTTTAGGGTTATTCGTAGTCTCAATAAAATATGTATTTAGTAAACAGTAAAATTGTTGTTGCGCAGCCCGAGGATATAGAAGCGGATGTTGAAATCGAGAATCGTGAGACAAGCTCCTATCTGCATGCTGACAGATCAAATAATTTTCTGGCATATATTACAGCCAGAGTTTGATAAAGATACAATTACATGGTCAAAACTTTAGCTGTTCTAAGTATTAACAGCAAAGGAATCAATGGTTATTTGTTTTTGTGTTTACCACATAGAAGAACGAATAAAAGGGAAGAGATGGAGGATTCCGTCCCTTGTTCTCCTTGTGGAGAAATAAACATATTTTGTCTGTAATTACCACTTGTAACGCATATGTCAGTGAAAAATCGAGGTTATTTGATGAAATAGTGCACAAATCAATATTTTAAAATAATTTTATTGTATAATAGCAGAGATATTATACACGCGTAATTGTTTATTAAAAATGTTTAAATTCATAAATCGAATGTAAAATAAAAATTACTCATTAAGCAAAGTAATAAAATATATTTATTTAAAATATAATAAGCGAGAGAAAATATTTGAATTAACTTTTATCTTAAATTTTTAGTAGCTGACTTCTTATATACACTAGCGAAAGTGTTTTTTTTTTTAGAATTTCCAGACATTTATAGCAAAAGTTCAGATTTTTGAAAATGCAAAGAAGTATTTTTCAACCGTGTTGTGTTGAGAAACACTTGAAAACACACTACTATTTGCGTCCATTGGGCGGGTAAAAGTATAAAGAAAAATCATTTTTATATAGTTTTGTATAGAGTGCAATTTATCATAAATAAAACAAAGAGGGAAAAAGAAAATGTAGATAATTATTTTAGCTTTATTTCTGCGGCATCATATATTTTGCGGCATATAAATAGCTAATAATATTAATGTTTGTGGCATCTTTGACTAACACAGACGACGACGATAACAACAATAATTACAGCAAATTTACAATTACAAGATGCACAGAACCAGCACCAGAACCAGCAACAGAAATAGTGTACCCTGCAGTAAGAAGGCTTTCCCTCCGGAATACATTGATACTTTGCCAAAACATGTCATTAATGGTAATGTTGGTAAAACAGTTCTTTGTGATACCGATCGACGGGACATGTTCTATTGTCTGGGGGTATAACAGCAATTAAAAAAGGGTGAAGACTTTCCGCCACACCAAAAATTATGAGGCTAATAAGCGTCGTGAGCGTATTTTTTGTCGGATCCGCGAGGGAGCAAAAAAAGGTCTTCAAGCTTGATCCCGCAAAATTTGCCAAGGCGGAAACAAATGGTTGGTATACATCTGTTGAGGATCCCGAGCGCGCGCTCAACCACCCTGGGCCCAGCACACTTGATTGCAAGTTAGATTCCGAGTACCTCCTAGAGCGCCGAAAGGGATATTTTGTTTTGGCAGAACATTATCACAACACGCTAGACCCTTGGCAAGAGTCGCAAGTATGACGGCAGCAGCTCAACTGACCCCCTGCACCGCAAGCTCCACCACCTTTCCTTTGTCAACAGAAAGCGCACTGACGTCGAACTTGCAAAATCTTTGCGTGCAAAATTTGAGCCAGGTCCTGTCCTTATTCTTGGCAATTAGACCCCAGGAATGGCCCGTCACCACGAGCCAATTCGTGGCAAGGGGCTGCAGGAGATGCCAATAGGCCAGGGATTCACTGTTTGTTTGATCGACGAGTATTGCACCTCAACGTTTTGCCCAGCATGTAAGAGCAGGATGGAGAAATTTCACAAAATTGATGATCCTCGTCTGAAGAATCCCAAGCACAAGCACCACGTCGCAATGGCAGCAGCAGCACCAGCAGAATGGTCAGCAGCAGCAGCAGGAGGAGCAGGTAGCTGCAACAGGCGTTAATACAATTCCAACAGTAGAAAAGCCTCGCCAAATTTTATGACACAGCTTGCTCCAGTGCACAATGAAAAACAGCCTGCAAACCTTTAGGGCCGACGGAACCAAGATCCAAGGATGGCGAAAAAGTGCCATCAGGCAGACAGAAGTAGAATCGTGACATGGCTGCGGCGTTGAACTTTCGCATCATTCTTAATGCCCTGCTTACAAGCGAGCGGCCTCCCCGTTTTTTTGCACAAAAAGGCATCGTCAGAGTCGGCTGGATCTGGGTCTACAGCAACGCCCGAGAATTTGATCAAGCTCAGGCCCAAGACCAAGCATGCGCGCAAGAATCAATCCGCCCCTGCTTCTCCTCTTCAAAAGAAGCAGCAAACTAAATAATATCGTCAACCATAATGGTCTATTGTCTCTAGTTTCTAAACACTATGAGGGGAAGGGTGTCGGTTTGAAGCATATTTGTAGCCTCATTCTTTTCTTAGTGTAAAAACGAACGAAAGAAAAAAATGGATTGCCGATGCGTGTTATATTTTTCTGGTAGTGATTTTGGAAATGTCTATTTATTTATCATTTTATTTGTGCGACTGTGATGGCATTATTCTGTTTTTCTTTTATCTATATTTTCCGAAAATGGAAACAAAAGAAAATTAACGGATGAAAAGAAAAAATTGAACAAGGAAACAAAGAGGAGGTCCGACAGTTTTTGAAAGAAATGTTACAAGCCGACGCACCGAAAAAATGGTGGTTTTTATTTTCCCAGTCTTTATTTTTTTAGCAAATAATTTTATTTATTGTGTTCTGAATTCCGACACACCGAGACTAACTTTTTTTGTTTTATTTCACTCGCACACGCTCAAAGCTAACGATAAATAAAATTTTTCTTCCAAAGGTCACCTTAAAGCATGAAGTCTCTTCCTCCTCTTCCTCCTCCCTCCCATCCTCCTTCTCATCCATCCACATCAACAACAGAAACGGCTGAACCAGCAGGAACAGCCGAAGCAGCAACGCAGCGCGGCAAGAGAGACGACAAAAAGACAATTCCGCTGCTACGATCCTGCGAAAGATGCCGGCGGCGCAAGCAAAAATGCGGCGGCGAGCAGCCCATTTGCGCACGATGCAAGAGCCACAGCACCGAGTGCAGCTACCGCAAATCAGGGCGGTTCCGCAAGCGGTTTCCAAACACAGAAGACCAGGGCCAGGAGGCGGGGCCAGACCTGAATCTGAAGCGCCACAAATTACACTTTGATGCTTCTGACACGCTTCTTGCGGCAACAACCCTGTCGGCGCTCAGCACACAGCTGCCGGCGGCGGCGGCAGTGCAGAAAACAGCAGCGGCAGCAGCGGCAGTGCAGAAAACAACAATAACAACAGCAGCAGCAGCAGCGCCAATGCCAATTTTAATTCCAAAGCCGGTGCCGGTGCCAGCGCCAGCGCCAGCGCCAGCGACAAAGCCAATGCCGATGGCGTGGCAGTCCACCTGCATAGCGGGTCTGTCGCCGACATCGACGGACATGACAGCGACAGAGGCTTTGGACCACATGCCGACGACGGCCTCGGACGACCGGACAGGCACGGGCATCGACCCGGTGGCGCTGCTCAAGTCGCACCGACTGTGGGACGCCACGCAGGGCCTGCCGGAAAACATCGTAAGGCAGATGTGGGCGCTTGTCGACGCGCCAGGCGCGGGGGCGCCGGCCTTCGACGCGCCAGGCGTGGGGCAGCCGCACTACCGGACCCAAATGAACCAGAACCACATGGGCCCGAGGCACGCTCACAACCATATGGGCCAAAGCCAAATGGGCCAGAGCCACGCTCAGAACCACACGTCGCCAGCCGACGCTCGCACAGCAAATTTCCTTTTGGGAGTCATGCAGCGGCACGCGCTGGGCGGCGACACCAGCTCGGCACTGCAGCTGCTGCACCAGCTGCGCTCGGCGCACCGCGACATCGGCATCAGCGTCGGCACGCGGCAGTTCTGGGCGACGCTGGACGCGCAGAGCATCGGCGACTTCGAGGTGCTCGCGCACGCAGCCGTGGCGCTGGCGTCGGCGCACGGGCTGGGCGGCGGCGGCGCAGAGGCATTTGAGGCGGCGCAGCGCGAGTGGCAGCGCGGCGCCGTGCAGCCGACCACCGGCGCCGTGGCGGCGCTGCTGAAGCTCAGCGAGTACGGCCACCTGACGGGCCGCGCCGCCGCACACTGGGAATTCGGCCAGGCTGCCGAGGCCGCTTGCCACCGGCTGCGCTTCCGCGGCCAGTCGTTTCCGTGGCGCAGCGCGCGCCTGCACGTGCAGGCTGGCCGCTGCGACACCGAGTACGAGCACGTGCTGGCCACGTACTGGGCCGCATGGGCGCAGCTTGTGCAGGCCGCGCAGCTGCTCGCACGGCGGCTCAGCAACAACGGCGACGACGCGCCGGTGCCCGAGCTGCCGCTGCACGACGCGTGCCGCCACTTCGCGCGCTTCCCGCCATCCGCGTGCCAGCACGCCGCGCACCACGCGTACCAGGCAGCCACCTGGCGGCTGCAGGTGATCGTCGCGCCGTTGCACGCTGCGCTGATGGACGTGCGCGAGGGCCTTGGCCCGGCGCCGCACTACCACGCGGCGCTGACGCGCTGGGAGGCCCACGCGCTGGCGTGGCGTGCCGCCTGGCCGCCGCAGTGGGACGCGCAGCTGACGCACGTGCACGCCGCCACCGCCGCCCACAAGCCGCTGGCCGCCGCCGACATCTGGCTGCTGGCGCTGCACCTGGCGTACGAGTCGGCGCGGCTGCGCGCGCACGCCTTCGGGCTGGCGCTGCTGCACGGCCCGCCGGCGTCGCCCAACGCGTTCACGGGCGCCAACGCGACATTATCGCGCAGCATCGTCCTGGCGCCCAACCTGCGGCCGGAGGCGCGTGCGCAGCGCTGGGGCTTCAACGGCCATGGCTTCGACCCCCTGGGCGAGGCCATTGTCCTGCACAAGAGCCAGTGGGAGTGCCTGGCGGCCGCCCGCCATCTGCAGCAGCTGCTGGAGCTCGGCGACTCGCCCGGCGTGCTGCCGCTGGCCGACCTGGGCGCCTGGGGCATCGGGATCGTCGAGCAGATCGTCGCGCTCAATAGCGTGCGCATGACGCAGGATGCCGATTCGCAGGCGGACGGGCTGATGCGCCTGGCGCGGCTCCTGCGCTTGCTGCTGCCTGTGCGCCGCTGGGCCGTCACCCTGTACGTGTTCACCAGCGTTGTCAAGGCCTTTGTCGACGACGCCCACTGCGTCGATGTCGATCATGTTACGCCGGGCGTCCTGCGCCCGGTGCATGTCGCCAGCAGCCTGTGGCCGCAGACCCATGTGCTGACCATGCTGATGGGCCAGATGCGCATTGCGCCACGCGACTTCTGCGCTTTGACCCTGCCGGTGGTATACGCTGCGGTGCTGGCGACGCCCGAGATGCCAAGTAGCCTGCGGATGAAGATCGGGTCGCTGATCTCTTAATCGCTTTTAAAGGTCAACCTAATTTCTATTACCCCCTCCCCCCCCCATATTTGTTCTATATTTCTTTTATTCGTACCCCTGCTCAAAGCTCGGCACCAGCGGGTAGAAGTTCGTTACGCAGCCGGGCAATGCGCGCTCCAGCGTCTTTTCAATGCCGGTGATCTCCAGTGCGCCGTAGACGTCCAGAGCCCTCAGACGTCTTCCGGCCAGCGCGCCAGCGAATCGCAGAAGGTTGGCCTTGAACATGTGTTTCATCCTCAGCGGCACCGTGTGGGCCAAGCTGACCGACGCCAAATGGTTGCCACCGGCGTGTATCTGCCGGGTCGCCGGGTGTCTTGAGCTGAACAGCAGCACGCACTCGAGCGCATTGAGCTGCGGCAGCGCGTCAATGACGCCGAGGATCTGGTCAAAGGTCAGCGCCCAGGCGTTGACCGTCAGGTGGCGCAGCGCCAAGTGTGGCTCCGGCACCAGGCCCGTGGCGAGCATCAGCGGATCCGCCGGCCGGTCAACTGCATTGCCGGGTTCCTCTACCAGGCCAGTGTACATGTCCTCGTATGGCTCCGGCACCTCGATGCGCAGATCCACCAGCCCTGGGAGCGCACTAAGCACTGCTCCTAGATCGCGCATTTGAAGTGCTGCTGCTGGCCGGTGGATGTCGCCCAGATGCACGTCGCCGCCGAGTGCCCCCATACTTAGTACTTGCAGCTGCGGCAATGACTCGCCCAACAGCAATAGGTCGCCGCGGGACAGCGCGTCGACTGCCAGGCAGCGGGCTGCCGGCCATGGGTGCCGCAGTAGCCGCACCTGCGTACTATCCGAAATGATGTTGCTGCCGTTGTACACCGGGTACTGTGTCTGGCTGCAGTACAGCGAGGTTACAGCCGGTAGGCTGCGGCCGTCCAGGAGGTCGCCCTCATGGTCGTTGGCGCTGGACACTGCTAGCCGCCGCAACACCGGGTACACCACCAATGGCTCGGCCAAGGGTGACATGCCTAGTGCCACGGCCATCTCTGCTTGGAACTCATCCATGTTAAGATCCGCCAGCGTACTGCTACTGCGCCGCACCACCTCCAGAATATCAGTGCTGCGCGCCGCTGATCCGTCCAGATACACGACCGTTAGATGTGGGTACTCCGGTATTTGCATCCCGAGAACTTCCGCACCCATCGTCTTGCCAATAACCCTAAGCTCCTCGACCTGCGCAAACGCCCCCGATCCACCGCTGGTGAAAAACCGCTCAACCTCAGAGCTTCCCGCACCCAGCCCGACCCACAATTCCGCCACGTGGCCAAGCCGCCCATGAACAAACGCCAAAATCCTCCTCCGACACTCCGCCCCCTGCCTACACCGCAGACCCTCCAGCTCCACCGAAACCATCCTCACATGCTCCCAACTCATCCTCTCCAATTCATCCAATGTCACCACCCACTGATCATCTGAAATCTCCGGATCGTCCGCCACCAATACTCGCGAGAGATGCGGCTGCACGGCAGAGAAATTACCATAGTCTTGTGAAAGTATAATGTCTGTTAGAGTGAAGTACTCGTAGACGCTTGGGAGTGTGAGTTTGCGGAGGTGGCGGCTTACTTGGGAGAGTGATCGGAGATCGGTTTGTGTGTAGTCCCATGACCGAAGGTACTGGAGGATCTGCTTGTGGATGTTTGACGGGAGCGTGTCCAGAAGCATTTTTCCTTTTGGGTATTAGAGATTAAATTAAAATATAAAAGTGCAAATGTAACGAATGTTTTTTATTATTGTTTAGAGGTGTTGAAAGGAAGGGGAAATTTTGTGCCTTCGTTATTTATGCCTTGTCAAAACGTTGGCACTTTGTTATAGTTATAGGTGTAATCACGTGTAGCTCACTTGTGGCTTGATAAAGCTGAGTTGGCGGCAGATATGCAACTTTTTTATTTAAGAGGTGGCGCTGTGCATGCCACTTGATGTCTCCACACTGTCTCTTCTCCTTGTTCTACTACACCTTGTCTCATATATCATGCCTCCTCTTCTGCAACCCCATTCATCTATGCACACCGATTTTCCATTGATCAATGCAGCCACAGCTTGTGCGAAAATAACAGTTACACCCCCATTTCCCACATATATGGATCATCATGCCCTTCATCTTCCATCTAGGTTGCGTTGTGTGGCTTTTTTTAATGATTTGCATTTTTTTGTATCAGAACATGAATAAATATCTGACATGTATCAACTGTTATTTCTCTACGTAAAATAAAAATAAACATCTTTTATTTATAAATTAAATAGTAGCTTTCACACAACGCTTTCTATCTCTCTCACCGATCCATACTCTATAGCAACTCCCACAACTACTCTTCTCGCCATTGCCATTGCCTACCTAATCCCCACACAAACCCTAGCAAATGGCAGCATACCCGGCCCCCTGCTCAGCCGGCTAACCGCACATTACTACAAAGTCATTGTTATTAGTGGAAACATGGCGCCCAAATCCATCACCAGCAGCCAGAAATACAGGCCACTCCACAAGGCGCAGCCCTCAAGCATCAGCATCTCCGATCCAAGGGGCATTTGGAAGGTACTCAGCTCGTCCCAGTTTCACAAACACCCGTACTACAATATTCTCAAATTCACCGGCACTGACAGCTTAATAAGCACCCAGGACCAGGCAAAAACCAGCATGAAATGCCGCATGCTTGGGCCCTAATTCAACGCCACCCACGTAATAAAAATGAAGCCGCTGATCCTCGACCACGGCATTGAAAAACTCAAGCAGCTCTGGGACGCTGCTATTGCACAACAAAAGGAGGCAAACTACTGCGAGACATTCAATTTCTGCACATTCAGTATAATTTTGCGGCTGATTTTTGGTCAAACAATCGACGCCGGCGACAAACCCACTCTGCATTGTATTTCCCAAGCCTGTAACTACTTATCCATCTGCACAATTCTGGGGTTCCTCCAGCGGCCGGTCTTCCGCCTGATGACGTGGGCCGTGGGAGATCCATAAATGACCCGAGGGCTAAACATAATGTGTTTGCATTTGGGCATAAGCTAAGAGTGTGTATGGGGAAGCACCTCGCCTGGATGAATATTGCCGTTGTGTTGGCTAATATCCTGAAGGATTATAACATGAAAGTCCCTGAGGAATATAAGGGCAAGGGAGAGGATGCTGATGACCCGGTTTCTTACATCGAAACCAAAGTATCCTGAGAGAGACTGTCGGCTGATAATAACTAAATGGGTACAATAATATTTTATTTGGTAATTAGAAAATCATAAATTAGTAAAACCAACAAAGTCTATAGTTTTCTTCATAGAATTATTTTATTTTTTTACCGCACCTGCAGAATTTTTTATTAGGCCAAGTCACCTTTTGTATATTTATTTATTTGTTTGTATAATGTATCTTTACTTTGTTTTTCTTTAGTGAACGTTTTACTATACACTTTTTTATTTGCAAAAAAGTAGTTTTGCACACTTACAGGGTATATTTAACCCTCGCCCACCCTTTTCATGTAGTTTTATTCTTTCTCTTTATCATAACAAATATATATACATTTATCTTTAGCGTTATATATAAATATTTTTTATTCAAACGTGCTTTCCCGCGCAAGTGGCTGCACAACACTTGTAGATCCGCTCAACACTGTCAATTGTACTCTAATCATATACAATAAGAGTTTGCCAGAATGTAAAGTTATGCCGTTCTTATCAAACGATACGATTTTACTGGTAATAAGCCGATTGCGTATGAACACAAAGTACACTAAAGCACCTATCCAAGTGATTGCCGATAGCAATAAATTGGCTAATGACTTTGTTCTTAAAGATTTTAAAGGCACTGGCCCCATATGTATATTCGTCAATTTTCCAAAGAAAGAAAATGTAATAAAGCACTACAAAAACCGTTTTTATGAAAAAGTCATTTGTTAGCTCGCTAAGACAGCGTTTAATGGGATAGTAGAAGCGCGGCTGTGGGGAGATCACATCCTGAACATCAGACCGGTGGCGCTTGCCACTGTGGCTCTAGAGCTAAGGGTTATTACCAGCGGCTGCCTTCAATCTCGCCCACCTCTGATGGTTTAGCTTTGTTGTTAGGGGCAGGGCGAGCGGAGGGGAAAGGAGCAGCTGCAAGACAGGCCTGGACCTGCCATTTGCATTGCTAGAGCGAGATGTTTTTTAATACCTCGTTCAGGCTCATAGGTCCATAATTGGTCCCCACAAGGGGTATGTTGTTTGGTACGCGTTCGGTGTTTTCTAATTTTTCCACTTAATTTGTTCCACAAAAATATTCAATTTCCATTCATATTTTATGAAAGAGGAAATCTACGCTAATAGTGTGCCATTTTTGCTAAAAGTGTATTTATTGGTTTAAACCCCGTAAAATAAAATAAAAACCAAAACCGCTTCTAGCCCCGTTATTTTATGTTTTTTAAATATAATTTGTTATTTGCTTAATAAATGTATATTTGTAGCCATGTTACATCCGATAAATCTTTTATTTTATTTTATCGACGTATTCTAGGGCGCTGTGATCTTCTGCTTTCAATTGCCCGGTACGGTGGCGGCTGCTGAGTTGGTACTTCATATTCAGGCGGCAATATGTCATCATAAACCGGCGGCGGCAATAAAACAGCTTCCACATTTTCTACATTTTCCGCTTCTGCTGAGACTTCTGCTGAGACTTCCACCGGCACCAGCATAGCTACAGGAGCTGCGAACGCCGCTGTTGTAGAAACTGCCGTAAACGAAGAGACCCTGGTTGTAGATGGGAGCAAGAGTGTGCTGGATGCACTCAAATTACCTGTTGTTGTAGTTGTTTGCATACCGGTTGGCGGTTGCACGGCAATAAGGCCTGCCAACGTGTTGGATGATACTTGGGTTGCTCGATGATGCTGTGTTTCTAATAATGGGCTGGTTGAAAATACATGCTCGAAATTGGACCTCGCTGTGGCCATGGGCACAGACGCTGTGATTGGTAACAATGGCACGTTGGATTGCCCAGCAACATTATTTTCAGATTCTGGCACTGGCGGATTAACCCTAGAAATACTACCTGTGGTTGTAGCCGGAAGCTGGAACCCGCCTATTAATTGGCCATACTCCTCGCTGAGCTGTTGACAAAACTGCTCCTGCTGGATGCGCTGCTGCTCCTGGAATATGCGAATTTGATCCTGTACCGTTACTGGAATAGACATCATGTCATTACAATAGGGCAACTCCGGGCAGTTGGGCAAAACATCGGTATCGGTGATAAAATTCGGATTGTACTCAGGAGCTGCGCAATTACTCGGTGCAGCTGTCCAACGAAATGCAACCGCCGGAAGCGGTGACACTGGTGTTTGCCACGGCTGCTGATCAAAAGGCAGTGACAATAATGGTGGAGACAATGGCAGTGTTGGCGACACCATGGGATCTGCAAACGGGTACATTGGCAACTGTTGTGGCTGCAGGTTCACCATGCTGAACCCCATTGGTTCGGAAATACTAGGCGGGTATGCTGTGCTTTCATTGCTCACCCATGGTATTGCCATAGGCATTACCATAGGAATTATTGGCGTACCACTGCCATGCCTATATAAACTGGTGTCTACATTGGGGTTACCAGTTGGCCAGCTTGGCTCCAAAAAGTGGTCAGTTCCTGGCATCGAGTACGACGATGCATGGGAAGCATCTGCATCATTGTTTTGCTCAAGTGGCTGCTGCTGCTGCTTTTTGATATAATTTCCACTGTGCGCACTGCTGCCAGCGCTTTGCAACGACATGTTGCTTAGTTGGCTTGTCAAACAAGTATGCGACATTGCAGACCCAGGCTGCAGATGTGCCATGATGTTAGGAGTTGGCATCCTGCTGCTGCTGCTACCCACTACCTGCGCATTGTCTAGAATTGCCGCTGCAATTGTTGAAGGCTCACTCACTGTGTCCTGGTCCAAATTACAAATCTCCCACAAATCAGAAATACGCCTGGACACTAGAATTACGGGCAAAGTGCCCTTGAATGTATTCCTGCCATCGTGCTCCTCGCGCCGCACAATATTGGCCTCCCTCAATGCACAGTACACACTGGCAACTGTCTTGATCCTTGTATCAGCCGACACTGAAGATGCAGTTGACCCTTGTACATCCTCGGGGTGCACCTTTTCATATTCAATTTCGTAGACTATTTGATGCCGGACCTGTATATGAGAGTTGTAAATGTTTGGGTGCATGGAATAGGTTCCCATTTGCGGAACTTTTAGCAACAGTTTGGTTGCGATTATGCCATGCGCGCTAAAGTTGTTTGACGTGAATTCAACGCGGTTGAGCTCGCTGACTTTGGTGATGGCGTTGTGGTACTCGAGTGAGCAATTCTGCACGTACTTCCAAGCATTGTGCGTTGGGTCAATAGACTGGTCAACTTCAGCGAATGCCTGAGAAAGTGCAGAGATGGTCGACGACTTATTTTCGGCGACCCCGCTGACCACAGGCTTGGCCACAATGGTAATCTCCTCCAAAGATAGCGTCAGTTTTGTAAATCTGTAATCCTTGTTGAAAGGCATGGCCTCCACATCTACCAGCGGCTGCGAGCCATCATGAAACACACGGCCCCTGGGCAGTCTCAGGCGAACGCTCAGGCAGTTATCCCACAGGTGGTGCAAAACAAAGCTTTCTGTATGGTCAATCAAATCCGAACGCAAACAAATAGACTGTCCCAGCGGCACACTTTCTGGCCGCGACAAGTCCAGACTGCTGCCCATGTATTGCTTAGTTTTCAGCGATATCAGGTCATCGTTGTGCAAATCCAGCGTCCTTGGAAATAGCACTATTTCCACGGGCGTCAGCAGTGTAGTGACGGGCTTCAGTACAAATGAGTGCTCTAGTCGTGTTTCTAGCTCATACTTTAAACCATACGCCCTTGTCGACACTGTTCCGTCCAGCCCCGTGGGCAAAAGAACCTCAAACGAGTAGTGATGGTTTCCAGGATCAAGCGCACCCTGAGAAAACTTGAAAGAGTTGTCTGTGCCTGAGAGCTGCGGGTCGCCGCGTTGCCAGACTATCCATGTGCCCATTGTTTTTGAGCTTTTTCTCAGTAGAGGCTGGAGGCTGTTACTTTTAGACTCGCTATCATGGAGGTCGACGAGCTCTGTGCTCACTAGACGTATTTTAATTTGCCGCAGTTTGAGCCTGTCTGAAGTCGTTATATAAAGCTTGCCTCGCAGTGTGGACTCTTGGTTTTTGTGCACCAGACATTGAACGCTGTTTTTATCCAGGTCGACTTTAAGTGTAAGCATAATTTCCAATAAGAGGAAGGAAATAACCAAGTAAAAAAGCAAAAAAAATATAATAGTAGTTGGGGACACTAAATAAAATGAAAAACAAAGAGAATACAAAAACGAATACGCCTCTCCTTGGCTTTATAATGACAGGGATAAAATAATTTTTATTGGATGTAAAAGATGCTCTTTTTAATATTATTTTATTTCTTTGGATTCCATTATTTCTCCAATCAATCATTTAAAAGCAATTCTTTTCTTTTTTCCCTCCTTTATTGTGTATTCGTCAATGTAAAACACAACATTGAATGAATTGTACAGAAAACCATGTGGGGTTTTTTATGCATTCGCAAAATTCATGTATTTATTTTTTACTAGAGCATAACGCAATTGCAACAAAACAATAATATAAATTGCGCAGGCATGACTTGTAATTGTTGCGTTCTTCGCATATCTTGTGCAAAACAAAATAAGACAATGTGAAAAAACAGGGACACTGCGCACTTACTCGTGACTGATCATTTTTTCTAGTTCTAATTAGAACGTGTAAGCTCGTAGTTAATTCCGCAGCAGACATGGGAATACAATAACAATCCAATAGCCGTTATTAGCTCTTGTACGCTGTTTAATTTTACAAAATCGATGGATATAATATCCATTAACAAATGTCGCTGCATATACCTGTATTTAGACATATAAAATTGTATAATATGTGTATTTGCAAGTTGTAAAAAATAAGGGCATTAAAACAGAAACGCGTCATGGTATGTGTACGTACTTAATGTTGAAATGTGAACGTTCTGTAAACAGAATATAAAGAATGTAATATTATTTACTCAATAAGGTGGATATTATGAGTTCTATGCACTGAAATGGTAAGAAAGAACAGCTATGTGATGTGTGTCACTGTGTAACTAAAAGGATAAGCAATGTGGCGTGATCATGCCTGGCTGCATCCAGCTCTGGAAAATATGTAATAATAAAGTCTGGTTAATCAGTTGATTCAATTCAACTAATACTCTTGGAACAATTGAATTTGCTGCTGCACAGGTGGCGGCGGCGTAGGAGTAAATCCTGTGGTTCTGCTTAAAATCTGCGAACCACTCTGCGCCGGTGTATCTACGGCGGAATTGGTAGCAACAGAAATATGATTTAAGTTAAAAGCTGAAACAACGCTGTTGACTGGTGCAGTGGGTGGATAACTTTCAACCAAGGTCTGTCTTGGCTGCTCCTGGTGGTGAGCTGGTGGCATTGGCATGTTCATTCCATGCACTGGCGGATACTGCACCTGTGTATTCTCTGCGCTCATGCCCATTGGAATAGGCATCATGGAAGGAATCATTATGCCTCCAGAATTAGAACTACTCCCTACCGACTCGAAATCATCCATTAAATTGGCCACATACGCCGGTGCCTCGCTCACAATGTCCTGCTCCAGGTTCCGAATCCCCCACAGTTTACATACAGCATCAGGAGCCACAACCACAGCCACAATACCACTAACCTTGCCAGTTCCAAACAATCTATCGTGCTGTACAATGTTGGCTTGGTTTAATTTGCGATGCACACTGGCAACCACTTTGACTCTTGCATCCACAGACACAGGATAAATTAAAGGCACAAGGATATCCTTAGGGCACACCTTTTCATAATGCAACTTGTAGTTTATCCGGTGCATTAGACGAAAATGAGAATTTCCAAAATCCGGATGACTTGTATGTATACTGGCATGAAGAACGTCAAGAGACATTTTGGTTGCAATTGTCTCCTGTATACCAGAATTGTTTGGTTTAAAGTATGAGCGGCTGAGTTCTTTAACCTGGGTTACAGCGTTTTCCCCGGCGGTTTCCGGCAAATGAATAGAGCTGGGTTCCAATTTTTGCCTGGCAACTTCAGCGGCCGATAGTTTAGTCATAATGGATACCTCCTCTAAAACTAGTGCTATTCCGGTTAGCTTGTACTCGCTACTAATAGCCACCGCCTCAATATCTACCAGCGGCTGTGAGCCATCAGGAAACAGACGGCCCTTGGGCAGTCTCAGACGCAAACTTAGGCTGTTGTCCCACAGGTGGTGCAAAACAAAGGGTTTGCCCCGTTCAATATTGTCTGGTCGTAAGCGAGCGGAATGTCCCAGCGGCACTTTATCCAGCTGAAATGTCTTCAACTTGCGGATTCTCGGAACCGGCGTATTAAGAAAAAGCTGATCATTTGCATGCAAATCCAGTGTCTTTGGAATCCGGATTAACTCAACGGGCGTCGTCACAACAGTATCGGGCTTGAACAAGGATGGGTACACCAGCCGTGTCTTCAGCTCATATTTTATACTGTAAGAACTTGTCTCTATTGTGGCGTCCAATCCCTTGGGTAAAGGTATGGAAAAAAAGTAATTGTGCTCACCGGGGGGCAGAATATTTGGTAAAAAATATACGTTGCCGCTGAGTCGAGCTTTCAGTTCTTCCATGCTTTTTATAGTCCAACATACACATGTCTGTGTGTTTATTTTTGGCGGTGTACGCTTTTTTTTGCTTTCTGGTTTGTTATCGTCGGTATCGATAATTTCGGTGCACTCCAGATTGACGACGATTCTGCTGATACCTATGTTTTTTGTGTTTTCGATGTGCACTTTGCCGCCGACATACGTGTCGCCCTCCTTGTTCACGAGTATTTTTGAAGTGATATTGGCCAGTGTAACGTTGACTGTGAGCATGGTGAGTTTAATATTCAAATAAAATATGTAAAGCAGTTTAATGAATATAACAAAAAGTGTAATTTAATTTAAAGCAAAAACAAGCAAGAAAGGAAAATATGGAGCTGCTCAATGAGTTTTCCCAATGTCATGGGTTTTTATGCGCTACTATTATTTTTTCTGCTTGTTTTTCAGTTTTTATCGTGACAACTTTTTAAAGTGCCAAGAATCGACAGCACCTTCTAGCCATTTTTATATTGTCCAGAAAGAAAAGAAAATAACAAAGAAATGTAATAATATCCACAAAACCAAAAGACCTTGCTCTCCAAATAGCTGAGTGCATCAATGTCCCGAACAAATGAAGTTTTGTGTGGTATTCTTTTCGACTTTATTGCTACGCAAAAAATTAAAAAAAGGCAATGCTAAAGGTCCTATTTGCTTACTCGCTTCGCTCAAAGCTTTTTTTTTACTCAAACACGAACGCATGCTTGTCGCCTGATTCCCAATTGACAGCACCCTTGATCAAATCATGCACTTCGCTGACACCACCAGTCCATTGTACGCTCTTCACTGGCTGTTGCACAAAACTACCCTCTCTCGCCATACGCAAAATATTTCTCCACATATCTTGCATTTTTGCCTCATGGCTTGCGTCCAAATACCATCTGTTCATCCAGAACCCACGCGCGGAAATATCCTTGAACAGCAGCAGTGAAGTAGGCAGAGTGACTGGTTGCCTGGACATGCCGCCATACGTGACAAGGGTTCCGCCTGAGGATATCAGCTTGGTCATGGCCAGGGTCATTCGGCCGCCGACACAGTTAAAGCCCAGGCGCACGGGTCCGTTGATCTGACCCTTCAGCTGCGCCAAGTCCTTGTCCTTGACCACTATGTCGGCGCCCAAAGCCAAGAGCTCACTCTCCAGCTGGTTGTAGTTCGGCCGGTCTCTCACCACATTAATGGTGCGCACACCCAGGGGTTTGGCCAGTTGGATGACGCTGCGGCCGACACCTGAATTGGCGCCATTTTGGATGACGTAGTCGCCTTGACGCAGGTCGGCAAAGTCCCTGAGCATCCTGTATGCCGTGCAGGGATTGACCTTGAGCATCCCCACGTGAAGCGGATTCAGGCCCGCGTGCCACTCGGATGGAACTGCAGAGACATGCGTCTGGTCAACAAGCGCGTGTGTGCACCATGTTCCAAACTGGCCTGACCTCCTGGGCACAACCCAATCACCAATTTGCAAGCCACTGACGTTAGATCCCAAAGCAAGAACCTTGCCTACGCCCTCGTTTCCACCCACGGCAGCCATGGCTGGCCCTGCGGTGAGTGGAAGTGAGGAAAAATTTCCCTTGACTGGATAGGTGCCTTCAATCTGATTCAAATCCGACGGGTTGACTGGCGCCGCCAGCATTTTTATGAGAACGCCTGTTGGCGGTGGCGATGAAGAGAGTAAAACCTCGGTTGCTTCGAGAACTTGTTGCGGGTTCCCTGGCTCCCTGTATATTGCCGCCTGCGCCCTCACGGTGCTCATATTCCGCATGTACGCTGGGCCGGTTGATCTCATGGATACAGAGCAAAGTCGCGTAAAAGGAGCTGTCATTGTACTACCGCTGCTGTGCATTATGTCGTGTTGGGCAGTAGTGTAGTGTAAGTGTATACAATTGTGTAATAAATAAATATAAAATATAAGGCTATGGAATGAAGAAAGAGATATAAATCCAGAAAAAAGAGACTAAAAAAATACTGCATTATATTTTCGGAATGGTTATGGTCAGCGTATCGCCGCTTCTCGAGGCTGACATTCTCCGCACATCATAAATACCCTGCAGCGCCGTCGTATATTCAAACTCCGAATCCCTCTTCTCCCACCCACCAGCACTTGTTCCACTCTGCACTCGAGCAGCAAAAACCCTCAGGCTTCCTCCCCTCACCTGCACCGAAGGCTTGACGTCCCTAAATACGTCACTCCTCAATGTAATAATCTGCCGGTCACCCAGGACTACTACACCCGCCGGACTGGCCGCTGGCGCTTCGAAAAAGCCATGCATTATGTCCGGTCTACTGGACACCGGATGAGCAGGAGGCCGCTGCTGGTAGAAGGGCGAGTGGTGGTGATGGCCTAGCACTGGTGCATTGTTGAAAGTGTGGTAGGGGTTGCCGTTGTGGTGGTGGATGCGCGGCCAGGCTGAGTCACACCAGGGAGCATAGTCTGTTGTGCGGCCGGGCAAAGTCCTGGAGTGGATGCTTTGGAACCCAGTGTTCTGGGAAAATATATCGTTGTCAAAATTCGAGACTCTGCGTGTCATTATTTAAATGGGGTTTTATTATATAAAAAAATATATATGAGGGGGTAAATTTAAAAATACTGTTTCGCAGAAAAATGCAAAGAGAGAAATAAATAAATAAAAAGAGAGGAGTGCAGGGAATTGACAGTGAGGGGAGGAAAAATTGAATGTCCATCAGTATTTGGAAAATACGGAACAGAAAAAAAACAGGGTTTGCTTAGGTGACGTGAAAAATCTCCTGCAATACACTAAAAGAAAATAATAGGGCCACAAGTACCCTGCAAATCGACATCCTTCCCCCAGATTGACTAGCAACCTAAAAGGCGTTTAGAAACTAATGGCAGTAGACCACTATGGTTGATGATATTAATCAGTTCACTGCTTCTTTTGAAGAGAAGAAACAGAGGAAGATGAATTCTTGCGCACACGCTTGGGCTTGGGCTTTGGTTTGAGCAAGGCCTTGGGTGTCGCTGTAGACTCACTTGGGTTCAGCCAACTCTGATGATATCTTTTGCGTTAAAAATATTTTAAAAATCCCCTGCTAAAAAATCTAGAATTTTGCTATAAATGTCTGGAAATTCCAAAATCCATTTTCAATAGTGTAGTGCACAGCAAGATTTTTCTTAATGTCTCACCGCTAATTTTTTATTTCAAATAGTGCCAATACGATTGTTGTAAAAGAGAACGTGGAGAATCGAGAAAATAATAATAAATTATTATTAGTTTTTGGTCAAAAGACCAAACCCTCTCGTCTAGCTGTCATTGGATTAATAGTGAAAAATAGATTCATTGTGCGAACTATAAAACAAGGACAAAAAATAAAGTTGATGAATAAGACCAATGTCTACTACGTCGCCTTGCCCATAATAGGCTTTATTGTAGACCTGGCTCCATTACCCTATAACAAAAATCATTCTAGGGGCGGTGAGGTTGGGAATTCTTCAGACTTCGGTCTAATTGCCTGGCGGTAGAAGTGTCCGCCCGGGTGTTGGTAATTTACCAATGACATCAGGCTAGCCACTATTGCTAGTGCCATAAGCCCACCCGTCGTACATGATACATTTCCGTCCCTCGTCCATCCTGACATGGTGAACTTCTGTGGCAGTCTCATTGTTGGTGCATGTTACTATGGCAGCAAAGGTCGTCCTTGGCTAGTCCTCATTTTTGATCAGTGAGTGTCCATGTGGATGCTGATATCGTCGCATTGGTCCACCGCAGAGGCTAGCTCCTCTGTCCAGAGCTGCGCGCGCAGGTTTTCCAGGCAGAATGGTCGCGTTAGAGCTCTTGGAATATCTCCCATTGCTCGTCATATGGTGTCCCCCACTCGTGCATCTGCAGTCATAAGGGGGGCTTATAAAGTTAAGAAAGTACGAGAAATAACCGGCCTCTCCATCACAATCGTGCATGCAAACGACGTAGCTAAATCAAATCGGACACGGAGCGCTATATCAAATCTACCTTTTTTACGTGAAAACTCCTGCGCATGCATCTACTTAAGCGTAAAAACTGCATTATTTTTAATCCCAAGCTCAGCTAGACATCTCTTTGGGTTAATTGATTTATCACTGGTATCAGTTATTTGTTTATTCTTAATGTTGATTTCATTAGCCGCACATATATCAATAATCGTATCTGATTGTTTTACTCGGCATTTTTTCTTGTCTATACAAATTGTGATATAGAAGTCGCCATACATGGTTACAGTCTTCCCATTAGGATATAAACGTTCCTTGTCATTTAGGCTTGCTCTGCTTTTATTTTCTACTTCACTTTGTCTATATATAATAATGTCGGCTGGCATAATTCCAATTGATTTGGAAATAACCTTTTTTAAATTTTGTACGTTTAAATATTCAGGCATTAGAAAATGGCGCACACTATGTTCCTTGTAAAACAAAACCGGGATATTAAAGGGGTTCCCTGTATAGTCAAGCACTTTTTGTACCATGTTTTTCTGCTAAATAAATTTGGATGAATAGTATTATGGAAAAGTATATAGTAGTATGAATAAGCAAACTTTCAATAAAAAACAAGTGTGTAAGAATAATATGTTGTGAGGATAAACAAATAAATGTCGGGAATTTTTACCTGTATATATAGTATTTAATATAAATGCTTCCACTGAGTCATTTAAAAAATAGCTGGTCTAAAACGCAACATGTAAATTATAAGTACTAATAATATGTATGTTAAAAATTAGCGCACAACTTTGTTGACTGCAACTGTTCGATTATTTGACATGGTCATGAATGTCAATACTTTACATAAAACTACGCTTTACAATAGCTTTTTTTGACAAGCTGACTGTTATTTTTTTACATGATAGTTCATTTTATAAAGGCAGTCAACACACTCATTTTTTTTACCTATTTGAGACACTATAATGAGGTTGTCACTGAGTTTTGTATTGTACGTTTTTTGTCAGGTGCATTGTAGTATTACTTTTTAATAGTACTGATTTGTATATGTTAAATTAAATTATATTGCATTATTCATTTCACAAAATAGCGGTTTAAATGAGGTGCGACACGGGCATAATTAATCAAATATTCAATTCTGGTATTACCGAAATTAAGTAGGATACACCGTGTCAACTGAAATAAAAATGGAAAGCTGCAGTCAAGCAAAAAATTAAAAGACAGGTAGAAGAAATAAGCTGCAAAAAATTGGAATATTGCTTTGTACAATATATGGCTCTACAGAAAGCTGCTTTTTTCCTCTTTTTAAATTTTTCATGCATAATTTTGCTATTAACAAAATTTTAATAAAAAATAGAAAAGCCAAAAAAGCAATTGCTTTTAACAGGTGCGCTCCCACGTTATTTTTTGTGATCAGAGTGTTATAGTAAGAGGGGGTGTGAGGAGCACTAGTTGTCTAGTGTTAAAAGTTAGGGGTGATTTTATAAAAGGTTTTATTACTGATGTTTCTAAAGTACTACTAGGGGCCAGCCTCATCTTATATATGTGCCCAGTCGCCTTTGTTGTGCACATTGTCCATTGTGCGCTCCGTTGGTGAAAACTGGATCTTCTGCGAGTAGACCGGTATCTTGGCAAGTCAATGTTGTGGTTTTCGTGCGTGTACGCTCATGCGTGTGCATTGCAGAATGGGGAGCATGTTTGGGCATCAATGTAATGCCTTCCTAATCTACGCCTGCATGATCCAATTAGCGTCCTATCAATTGGCATGCAGGCGGAAACCTGTTTCACGATTCTCGACCTCAACACCCACTTCCATATCTTCAGTCTGCGCAACAATACCAAGACTTGACATCTTTTTGGCTTTATCAATCTAATTACTGTGTAAACGAGAAAGGCGAGTGCGGGACCTTGTCAAAGAAAATTAAAAAAGAAATAGAGATAGTGTGCAGCTTAATCTGCTGTTTATTAGGAATTTTATTATGAAACTAATAGTTAAAAATTGGGATACTTAATTTTCAGTTCAGCTCAGTTCAGTTCATCATTGACGGGATACATGAAAAGTAGTGGTTCTTCAGAGCGGCAATCGACATGAATTCGTTATTGCACCGATGACAAGAGTGGGTTGGAACGGCAGATACACATTTATTTTTTGATGTGGTGATGCGAGTTGCTTGCATGTCTAACAAAGTATGGTGAAAATGAGGTGTATGTAGGGAAGGGGGAAGAAGGGAGGGGGATACTGACATATAAACACAACAATTTGAATAAAGTGTAATAAAAATCTAATGCGAGTAATGATGCTATGGATGCCAATTTATACAAGAGTCAGAGGGGGAATGCGGACTGTGATATTCATCTTGATCCATATCGTGATTTTTATCAATGTATCCCCCCTCCCCACATGCAGAAATCAACGAATCAAGAGTTTTTAATTTAATAAAAGCATGTCTAGGATTAAAAAAACAAGTCCATACCATTTACTTTTTTAATTCTGTCTTTGTTTATCCATCGCCTTTGTTGTATTCTTCTTTATTAAATACTTGCTTTATTTTTTTAAAACTTCATTTGTTTGTATATATGGCGCACCAACCAGCCGTATGCAAATTGACCTCAGGTTGGGCAGCGACTTTGCATTTCTCTTTCCGGAATGCTCTCGACTTGGCTCGTCCGATAACCGCAGGACGCCCATCGTTCAGGACGTACTCAACCAAACAGACGCGCCAACAAACCGCACACAGGGTCGGAGAAAAAAACACGCATGAGTATGAAAATCCCGATCCAGAGGCATCTTGGGCCCGGCTGGCGCACACATACGGGCGGCTGAGCACAGGCACACTTCAACAGCTGGCAGAACAATCTAGATCGAAAGCATACAGGCATGCTGAGCTGAGTAGGGCGATCACACAGGCAGCCGGCGGGCGGTTTTTTGACTTACGGCGCGGGCGCAGTGACTGGGAGGCATTGTCCGCCGAGTTCAATTTATCAATGGCCGAGTGTCTGCAGCTCTTCGACGGTTCACAGTCACCAATCGAGGCGCGCAATATGCCGTGCGCACACAAATGGACAAACGAGGACCGCCGTGCGCTATGCACTTTGGTCGGCGACACCTTCGGGCACATGACGGCGGACAGCTGGCGGCTGGCGGACACATACATGAATACGCAGCAGACCATCTGCTTCACCGCACACGGGTTCTGGAAGAAACCGCATTTGACAGCCGGCATCTACGCGGAATTCCGCATGCTGCGCAGCTCAGGGCTGAAATGGAAGGAGATCCGCGAGCAGTACGCGGCGTACTACAGGAACGACACCAGCATTGCCAGTGCCTTTTACCAGCACAAGTCAAAACACCCCAGCCTTGGATCATCCGCCGCTGCCGCTGCCGCCGCCATGTCTGCGTGGCAGGCGGCCGACCGCGCGCGCATTCGCGAGCTCATCTGGCACCACCGCGACAGCATCGACGCCGACTCCCTGACGCAAATAGCCAGCGCTGAGTTCCCCGACAAACCGGCAGCATCCACAGCTAAACTGTGCTGCAATCTTTTGTCCGAGGCCAAATGCAAGCCATTGGGGCAGGACGCGCTGAGGCAGCTGCGGCTGCTCGTCCATGGACACGGCGAGGATTGGCCGCGGATCGGCGCTGAAATGCAGATGCTTCCAGAGCGCGCGCAGAATAATTGGGTCAAGTATGGGAAGGCAGACGAGTACGTGGGCGGGTGGTCTGGGGATGAGCTGGAGAAGCTCCGATACTGCATTGCCCGCGACATGGCACCCAGCGAGGCTGCTCGGTATATTGGAACCAAGCTGCCCAAGCAGTGCTGGTACAAGATGCGCCGGATCCAGCGCGCAGGGCAACGCTAGTAGAACCGAGCAAGTGCCTCTCTGCAAGGAAGACGCTGGCTGGGTGGGTGGGACCTTTGGTGAATTGATTTGATTAAATAAAGTATTGATTCATGTTGCATTGCATTGCATTGTGTTATATTGTATTGACCGTACGTGACCTGCGCATCCACAGGCGCTCTTCGATCCAATTGATCGCACGGTACAGCATCCCGGCGCGGCGTGGCACCACCACGCGCATGGAATCACTCCCATACCACGCACTGATTCCGCCGGCATCGCACTGCTTCGGCAAGTAAAACACTCTCCAGTACACCCTCCACTGCTCGTGCACATGGACGCCCTCCCGGGCATCCGTCCACCGCCTGCGCGCCACCGCCTTTGCAACAACAGCCAATACCTTGTTGTGCTTTTGCACGCGAATATACCGCGAAACACACGCCGGCAGCCTCACTGTCACTGTGTATGCTTCGGGTGTGGCTGAGATAAAGGTGTGGAAGAAATGTGCGGTTTCGAGCTCAGTGAATGGCGTCCAGTTGCTGTCAAGGATATGTGGGCATTCGCCGGTGGACGGGTCGACGATGCGTCCATTGAATATGTGCGTGGTTTTGGTTTGCGGTGCCATGTTGACGACAACGACGCCTGACTGGCGCAGGGTTGAGACGAGTTTAAGATCACCCCGCGTGTATATGTTTCGCATGTAGGTGTGTATGTGGTTTGTGTTTTTTTTTGCTTTTGGCTTGACGGCAAAATAAAAAACTACGTGTTGGCGGATTAACAGTAGCAAAAATAACAGAAATGAAAAAACATAGTTAAAAGAATGAAAAGGATGTTTGTGTGTGTGCGCGTTTGACAGGCATTTTGTGCTTTGCTTTTTATATGGCCATGGCCATGTTGCTTTAATTTTCTCGTCTGTATACCAGAGCACATACACAGTAGAGCAAAATGGGGGGTTTGCAATAAAAAGCAGCGGAATGAACTGTTGCTGACTTGTCCAGGTGGTACGTGCGGCAATTAAAAACATTTTATTAATACACATAACATAGCACAGGCATGTGTCACAACACAACAGCACACAATACACGAGACATTGGATTAATGGCAATACAAAAACCGAACTGAAGAGGATGTCACAAGTTGGTCATTTCTTCAGCCTTGGTGTTTTATTTTTTTAATGGCTACTTATCCTCAAAGTCAACCATTGCGCTGTTATTATATTTCTTGTATGTATTTGCATGTGCCAGGCTATGCCACATGTTTATTAAGGTCTGCCTCCCCAGCAATTCCACTGCTGCTGTTTGAAGTTAATGCTGAGTGTCCATGTATGTTTTCTATTTACCATGTGAAGCAGTAGTGCATTGACATTTCTCTTCCTCTCTATTTCCCTTTTTCCGCTCAGCATTGTGGCACTACGGTGGGCGGGAACTCATGCCTACTAGCCACGCACAATGCAATACAATGATCCAGTTCCTAGTCCCAGTTCCAGTTCCAATCCCAGTATCGGTCTCAATCCTGTATTTAGAAGCAAAGGGAGAGGGAGAGGGAGAGGGAGAGAGGGGAGGAATTGAGCATTTGCGACCGATTGACATGCAAATCAATTTTGCTTTGGATATCTACAAATATCAATATGCTGATGCTTCTCGCTTCTTTTTTCTTTTAGACACACAATGATAATAAACATGAGTTTTTCTGATTATCGATAGTTTTCTTTGTACTTGCGCGTCCTCACATGTATGTACGAAACGGCTCTTTTTAATCTAGTTTATATTTGATGTATATAGCCGTGATTTGCCAATGCAAAAGAAAGAAAAAAGGTATTGCCGATCATAAAATACCTTTTTTTAGCGCAAGTGATGATCACTAGGGACATAAAGGATATGACGGGTTTTTTGATTTTTTGATTTTTTTGGAGCTGGCTTCTTATTTGCACCCAATTGCTTCTTTTATTCTTTCTTTCGCTGACCTGTTCTATAAATAATTTTGCTTTTTGGACGCACATATCCGCATCGTTTATTTTTGGTAGCGAAAACTACACCCTAATTTCTCCTTCATTTGCGGCACTTTTTTTACCACGTTTTGCGTTTATTTTTTCTTCATCCGCCAAGCTACACAACTGCACAAAAAAAAGTAAAAACCCAATGGCTTTTCACTTCTCTAATGCAATGTGACAAACTATTTTGTTAGCGAGAGAAGTGAAATAAGTGGGAATTGCGATGGTGCAAGAATAAATCACAAAATAATAAAACAAATCCGGTTTTCCCACTCAAACAATAGAAAACCTATTGCTGGTGGCAGCAGCAGAAATAAATCGAAATACAGTGCAGATGGCACATTTCCCCCCCCCTGAAACTTTCGAAAACAAACAAACAAAAAAAGAATAAATAAGAAAGAACGGTGAGCATAAAGTCCAACTTTTTTGTTTGCTTCCTTTGTATAATAATCTTACGGCTTTGCCCTTTTCCTCTTTTTTTGTCATTTTTTTGCACTCTTGGCAATTTTTTTTTCTCTCTCTCTCTTTTACTTATATTTTATTTTTTGCTCGATTATATTATTTATTCCACATACTCACCCGCACTCAATCCTTTTATATTCCACTCTATTACCAAACAACAGAAACAACAGAAATCTTTGCCAATGAAGCTTTTCGCAGTCTCCGCCATCGCACTGGCCACATTTAGCAGCACCGCGTTTTCCCAGGCTGACCTGGTAGCTGACGCAGGCACCATCACCAACACGCAGTCCTTTGCCTCAGCTGTCAAGGACCAGTGGGTGAACGTATACTACAAGGTGAACCAAAATATCTTTGATTTGAAGTTTGCCAACAAACCCGCCGAGTACTTTACTGCCACCTGGCTTTATGGCACAGACCAGCTTCCGGCCTCGTACAACCCGACATGGGCACCTGGGTTCCTTGCCCGTGCCCAGGCTCTGCACGAGAAAACTGCCGGTGTGTCAGAAGATGAGTCGTCGAGAGAGGAAGAGGGTATTGATAGTGAGGATTCTTCAGAGAGCGATGGGCTGGACTCGGTGGATGACGATGACTCATCGTCGGCAAGTAGCAGCAGCAGCTCGTCGGCTTCGGCTGGACGCGGATACGCTGGGGTGATGGGTGCGGCCTTGACTGTTGCGGTTGCTGCTGCGGCGGCTATCATGTAACGGGGGTTTGTGTTATTTGGATTGAACAGAACTGTTTTGTGTGTGTGTCAATTTTCCACTTATGCCATTAAGCAAAATGAACTGCTTGCACTTGATATTTGACACACCATATCCTCCTCCTCCTCCCCCTCTTTTTTAATGTTTTATTGTCACTTATAGCTATGCATTCAATGTTTATTTTAAATAAAGTTGCTCTTGTTTATTTATTTTTTACTTGGTTGCATAATGTATGCTGGCTGATGCTGTTTAAAGTTCTCATTGAAAAGAAGTTTGGTTTTCGGAAGCTAGAGACAAAAAACACGCAGTAGAAGAAAGCAGTAAACATCAACCCAGCCAACAAAAAAGAGAGAAGAAAACAAGTATTGTGCGTTATTTTGCACTCAAATGGACAATATTCCCACCCAACTTTTTATTTTTAGCATTAACCAAATGACAATATATATAAACCCTTTTAATTCTATTTACGAATATACCGCGTGAAAACATCAGTGTATAGCATGAAAAGCACCTCGTCCTTGAGCTCATCCAACAGCGTCAACGGATATTCGTGCGAGTTAATTCCCTCAGTAACGCGCCTAACCACAGGCTGCGTGGCATTAACCGACGCGTACGAAATCGGGTCAACAAAGACAGCAAAAATGTCGTCAATCTTTTCAATCAGAGCTGGCGGAAACTGCAACACCCCACTTTTGTCCTTATATGGATTGATTTCAACCGGGCACTCTTTTTTGACAGTCTCCAGAATGCTAACATTGATACCAGTGGTGCACCTGCCGCCCTGTGTAGATGCAGCGTAGTCTAAAGCCAACGAGCTTGCAGCCATGCTTTGGGCCTTATGACGCCGGTTAATGGAATCCACCATATTGTTGTACTGCGCATCTATTGACTCCATATGTGCGTCCGTATCGGGGGACGGGGGGATAATCTGCGATAGGCCTGAGCCCTCAGTCTGGTTCTGGTTCTGGTCCTGGAGAACAGCCACTGTGCGCGCCTTTAACGCCTGGTACTCCTCGACAAATCCAGTCAGCTCGGAGCAGAAACACGAGACCGCAAACATGCGGAATTTCTGATACTCCATAGGATCATCCAACATCCGATTAAATCCAAAGCGGCGGCCCTGGCTAATATTCACTGTGGCATGAGCATCGGATGGCAGCAAATTGATTCTGAACGGCAGTATCTCCTGGCTCTGAGATATTTTAATATGCTGCATAGAGCGCAGCAACGGGATAAACACGGATGTGATGTGGATGAGCACAGCAAAAAACCAGATAAATGATAGGCCGGGCCAGATCTGCTGCGTCTCATGCAGCACGTTAACCCAGACAATTGTCACTGCCATGCAGACGACGCCGACGGTATCGCAGATAATCAGGTCGTTGCGAATCCCGTACGCGTCGTTGTCGCGCCAGACACGCCACAGAATAACCGGAAAAACAACGAAAAAGTACAAGATGATGATGCCCGTGACTGGGAAGAACCCCCACATGAAGAAGCAGTAGATGTTGACCGGCCGCATGGCAAACTGCTTATCCGTGATGTTAATTACCAAGGTTAGGATGCCGCCAAGAGCCATGATTACGCTAATGTAGATGATCAGCATGCGGTC
Organism: Kickxella alabastrina; assembly: GCF_025024165.1. Taxonomy (NCBI): domain Eukaryota; kingdom Fungi; phylum Kickxellomycota; class Kickxellomycetes; order Kickxellales; family Kickxellaceae; genus Kickxella; species Kickxella alabastrina. Next base: position 62,824 of record NW_026251479.1, read on the forward strand.
GGTGACGTACGGCAGCAGCCGCTTGTACTTTTCGAGCTGCCGCGCCTGGCGCATCCTCGGAACTGAGTCGGCCATCATAAGGACGGAGTCGACAGATCCCGTGATGGTAACATGGCTTGCCGGGTACGCTGCCTTGGCGGACTGCCCCGTGGACCAAATTTCCATCGACTGCATCAGCTTCGGGTCCCGTGTGGACAACTGGTTGCTGAGCTCATGCACCTTGTAAACAACCATCAACCGGAACGCCCGTGCGGAAATCGCAGATAAGGTCAGGAGAAACCCAATATTGAACAGCCACAGTTTGCCAAAACACGCCCAGTCATTAAGCGCCGCTGTTGCTAGGCCGTTGGAGCCAATGAGGAAGCAGCCCATGGCTTGTATTAACACGAGCTTTACGGAGCGCTTTTCTAACCCGCTGAGCTTGTTTCGAGAAATTAGTATGAAGAGAATGAGCGTGGATATGACGAATACTGCGTAGATGGCAGATACCCCGGACATTATGCCGACACGGATACGATAGTTTGTTGAACCCGGTACCCAGTCTGGGAGAATCTCGGGTGTGGACGAGCCCATTGTGCGTAAAAATATATATATATGTATATATTATATGTGTGTAAATTAAAAAATATATATAGAAAAATAGTTTCGCCAAAGAAAAGAAATTAAAATAAAAAATATTGAAATGGTGAGAGAAATACGGAGGATGCGGCGGGCCCGAAGATATTTTTAGTACAGGTTTTTATGCCTACTACCACTACAGAAAAAAGCTAGAAAGAAAATATGAGAAGAAAAAAGAAATGATAGGTAAACCGATAAATAAAAAAACAAGAAAAACTATATTTGCTAGTGTGAGATGGGTTAATTAATTGAGGTACACAAAAATAAAAAAGGTTAACCGATTGACACTTGCAAAAAAAATTGATATACCATGTGTGCTTGGATTTACACCTTGCTCGCTGCAATAACGACAGAAAACAAGTAAACATTAAAATAGGAAAGAAAATATACTAATAAACGTGATTTCTCTTGTTGCATTTTAAAAATTAAGTATTTAAATTAGTAAATAAAAATAAAAGTTGGGGGTCGATCAGATCGACATATTGATGTCCGATATTTTTTTGATAGCTGAAAGTGGTTTGAAAAAAATAAGTGTAAGGGGCGAAAATAAATGAAAAATAAATCAACGCAAAAACAGATACATTAAAAAAAGTATTGCGTTTAGTTAGTTCAATTCTTGTTAAATTGGCGCCTCAATACTGATAGATTTTCTCCATTCAAAAATTTTATTATAGTATAAATACAGTTTTTATAGTGGATTTTTTCTTTGTAATATTTTTTCTATTGCATACAAAATCCACAATGCGGAATGCAAGTAGTACATGTAAACAAGAAGTGATCACATCATTGATTTCGTCATATACCGGATTGGCAGGGCTAAGTGTATTTTTGTGTGTTGTCTGAATTGTCTGAATTATCTATGTGAAAGTGGTTCAATGGTAATCTAATCCTTTCTATCCACGAAGTAATTAAAAATAACTGCATTTAGTATGTAATGAGTAATTTTGCTGGTTATAATAAATATTAATTTGAATGAGACTACGAGAAGAGCTAAAGAGCGCACTATCTAGAATTCGCTGTACGCGTGAAATATCATAAACATATTTCACGCGTCTGCGCTATCACGTGACTCGGCCCCATTTCTGATGTTACATAGTACCATAAAAAATTTATTAAGATTATATATTAATTAACCAAAATAAAGGTAAATCCAAAAATTTTAAAATTTAAATTAAATGCTCCATAACAGACCTAACCCATTGAGCAGTCAATTTAGTTGGGGCCAGGGTCTGATGGTTAGCCTTAATCTGATTTGCGACTTCCTCGGAAACCTGCTTCAACACACCTCTATCCACATATTCCTTGAGGATTTCAAAAAGATTGTTAACTTTGGCAACCAAAGCATTATCGTCTACGCTGTTTTCCAGAGTTTCAAGTACTGCTTTGGCACTTTTTTGGTCGCGGCGAGTAATAGTGATACTGGAGCTAGTAACGGCAACTGTGCAGGCAATGAGAGTGAGAAGAGTGGAAAAACGCATGATTTGGTGGTGTATTTAAGTACAAAAAAATATTATTAAAAGAATAGTTTTTTTATAAACTGTAATATAAAGGTTAGGTAATATTAAAGACAAGATAAAAAACAGGAGGCAGAGAGGCAGAAAGACAGAGAGACAAAAAAATTATATCCTGCTATTGACTATGAGTGAGGCTGTAGTTTTTATCTGTATATTAAAAAACATTTTCAAACAAAACTAAAAAATAATAATAATAAAGTATTGTGCAAATAGAATATACCTGTAACCATTATCTGTGTTAAAATGTCAAAAATTGTTATTATTTGAATCGTGAAACAATATATCAATTTTGGTCTGCACAAGCGCACTATACAAAGGTGATTGTGTTGAACAATACAGCATTTTTTTTGTATATGCTCTCGATATATTAGTTTCTTGTATTATATAAATGAAATAAAATGAAACGGAAAAAGTGCACGTCGCCACTGATTTTTTTATTAGAACAAATGACTAAAAACACTATTAATTACTAATTATTCATCAGTAATATGGAACGCAACTACAAAACCACTGTTTAGTCGCGCAGCCTGATCGGCGCATACTCCCAGCGTTCAAGCCATCCCCTCACAGCCACAGCAAGCGTCCCAAACACCCCAAACACTGCAGCAACAAGGCAAACCCGTGTAATCGCCGTCCACAAAGCCGGCCTATCCCGCTGCACCGGCTTCTCACATACTGGCGACAGAGAAACCCTACGAGCAACAGATATTTTCTCCGGCTCACCCGTCAGCTCTTCAAACACATACAGAGTATTCCTAACAGACACTTGGCCCTCCCGCGGCATACGCATGTAGGAGCGCGGCAAGTGGTAGTACTGCTGTGAGATCTCACCGCATTTCTGGCGACAAACCCTATCGGGCCAAAACCAGCCACCATAGTTGCACAGCTGGCAAGCAAGGTGGGAGCGCTTAGGCGGCGCATGGCGAATCCAGTATCTGCCCAAATGCTGCCCGTTGATCCACAGCTGGCCCTTGGTCATTGACGACATGTCGATTGCGTACCGCGGATGGCCATCCGAGTCTTTGGTTGCAAGTGCCGCTTCGTTGGTTAGAAGAGCCTGGGTATCGAGCTCAATGGCGTACCAGCGCAGCTGCGACCCACGCCCAGATATGGAAATTTGGGAATCGTATGGCTGCCATGAAATTTTTTCGACTACGGCATGGTCCAGGTCAACGCCCTCAAGACCTGGCTCCATCAGCCATTTCCCCTTGGTAATATCCTTGCCGCAAAAAACAACTCTTCCGAGCAGCCCACGACTATACGCCTCCATATTTGCCTGGTTGTGCGCCATGCCCATGGTCTGGGACAAAACAGAAATGGTCACCACCATATCTTTATCATGGCTGGCTGCTGCCCGCACAACCACCGATTCAGGAACGTCAAACGTAAAGTTGGCCAGCCTGTCCTGCTGTCCGTACCGCCATTGAGTGAATTGATCGTTAAAGTACACAAATGCCACGTCCCCGGCATCCTCGAGCACCAGGGTTGGCATCTTGGCGCAGGATTCGGGCACCCGGACTGTAGTGCGGTACCACAAGTAATCAGACGCATCGTCGGTAAGGTTGATTTGTTCCAGCGGACGGTCAGCCTCGATGCTCATGGTCGGCGGCTGTGGCAGCTTGACAGTGCGCCACAGTATCTCCTGTGACCGAAGCACATTTTGAGACTCACTGATGGATTCAAACCCTGCCGGGTGCCTTTGCGCGTGTTGAACGGGTTTGGACAGCGCTGCGGTGTTGTACAGGATGGTGGGCAAAACCGTGTTGGAAGGGCGGTGGACCAGCGTAACGGACCAGCGGCCGAGTTTGATGGGCAGACCATCAAACACCACGTCGATGTCGCTCTTGGGATTGGTGTTAACCAAGAAAGCCAGATATTCAGACCCAGGCTTGCCGTAAATATGTGCCATGGCTTTATCGTTGTTATTGTTAGTCCCTGACACCAGTCTCTGGGCAACTGGCACAGTATTTCCAGTAATCATATGGGCATTGTCCAGGAGGTGTTTGTGCAGCTCGGCAAGATGCAGGTACTTGGGCCAGTTCTCCAAACCGTACTCGTCGAGAAACCCGTCATAGTCGTAGGACGTCTGGATGAATGGGCCTGACGAGCGGCCAAAATTAGTGCCTCCATGGTACATATAGTAGGCCACATATGTGCCGCCATAAGCATACCATTTGGCTACCGCATACGCAATATCCTCAATGGGCCGGTAGGGCGCCGGCTCGCCCCAGCGCTGAAACCACCCGGGCCACATCTCTGTCCACATGTCGGGGAAATCCGGAAACTGGCGGTGGTATTTTTCGAGCTCCTGGTCGCAGTAAAAGTTATTCTGCGTCGGAATTACGTTGGGCACCGGAGAGTATTGGTGGCACATGATCCAGGGCACAGTGAGGTTAAATGCGCCGGCAGTTTCGCCGCACCACCTTGCATACCTGTCGCCGTCCCTTCCGAACCGCCACTGATGGTCGCCCAGTTCGTTCTCAATCTGCATGCCAATGATGGGGCCGCCCATCTCGGGCATATACGGCCGCGCAACCTCAACAACCTTGGTCACAAAGCGCTTCATCTCGCGCATAAACGCCTCCGAAGTGCTCCTATAAACCACATCTTCTTCGTGCCGCAGCCACTGCGGGAATCCACCGTAATTCCACTCGGCACAGATATACGGGCCAACACGCAGCATGACGAAAAGGCCATTTCTGCGCGCAGTTTCGAGAAACAACGGGAGGTTGGCGCGGTCCGTGGTAAAATCATAATGGCCCTTGGTTTGCTCATGGATGTTCCAAAAGACATATGTGTCGATGGTATTGAGGCCGCCGAGTTTGGCCTTTTTCATTAGCGAGTCCCACATGGAGGGCGTGCTGCGCGGGTAGTGGACGGAGCCGGCGGTCAGGATGCGCGGCGTGTTGTCAATGAGAAGACCGCGCGTGGAGTATCCGACAGTGTAGGGGTCGCCGGGAACCTGGCGCTCGATGGCCGCATGTGCGCCAGTGCACGATGAAAGAATAACGGCTAGGGCGAAAAAGATATAGGGCGGAGGTAGACACAGAAACAGCATATGCATTGAAAATAAATAGATAGATAGAATGAAAAATAAATAAATAAATGGAAATGGATTTAATAAGAAGTGCTGGCAAGAAGAAATGACAGGCCCAAAATGTCAGGTTTGTTCAATATCGTCTCCCAATATCACGCTGTATGCTATGTGGGAAAACAAACGGACGCTGCGCATTTACTTATTTATTTATTTATTTATTTATTTGTGTCATGCGCTCCAAGGCTCGTCGCCGCTTTCACACTTGACACTTAAGTTTTTCACATGGATAAGCATGATGGGATAATTAAGCAAAAGCATGTTTGGCATTTTAACGAATGTAATGAAGAAAAATTGATATATAAAAGTAAAGTAAAGAAATAGAAGAAAAAGGGTAGCCCAAAAAGCAAAAAGTAAAGCACACATATTGATAAAAAGGAAGAGAAGGAGAAAAAGAAAAAGAGTGAGCGAGTGACAAACTATAAGAAAAAAGAGGCGAGAAAAAAGTAGCAAGAACATCATTAATTCTTATTTTCTTCTTCTTCTTCTTCTTCCTCCTCCTCCTCCTCCTCTTCTTCTCTTAGAGCAGCAGACACTTTGACTTTTTCTTGACAGCAGGCGGCTCCAGGGCAGCAACAATAGCCTCATCAAAGACATTCTTCAAACCCTTCTGGGTCAAAGCCGAGCACTCAACGTACTTGACAGCATTAAGTTCTCTCGACAGCTTCTCTCCCTGATCATAGTTGATAACATGCTGCCTATTCCTCGCCAACCTCTCCTTTGTCACACTGTCCTCGCGCAAATCCACCTGAGTTCCAACAATCAAGCAAGGCACACCGGGACAATGGTGGTGGACCTCCGGAAACCACTTCTCCTTGACGTTCTCAAAGGATGCCTGCGAAATGACCGAGAAACACACAAGGAAAACGTCGGTTTGCGGGTATGACAGTGGACGCAAGCGGTCGTAGTCCTCCTGGCCGGCTGTGTCGAAGAGTCCGAGCGTGTATGGGTCTTCTCCGATCATCACTGTTACCGCTAATTGTCGAACACTGTGGGCACGTACTCGGACGGGAATTTGTTTGTCGTGTACGAGATTAGGAGACAGGTTTTGCCAACCGCGCCGTCACCGACAACCACGCATTTGATAGTCTGCATTTCCCTAGTAAAGCAAGCAAGGATAAAGTAGAAAGGAGGGGGGTGAGAGACATTTAGATTGAAAGAAAAGGCATCTGTTGGAATTATAATCTCGATTTCGGTGGTGGTGGTGGTGCATTCAACTTACTCTTATTTTGTTTTGACTGCTTCTGTTTTATTCTGTTTCTTTTTGCTCTTGCTAAATCCCAACAAAAAAATAAGAAGAGAAACTAGAATTCAAAAAAAAAACAAAAAAAACCGAATTGGAAATGAAAAAAGAGGGTTTAGAATTAGCAAAAAAAATATATAATAGAATATTAAAAGGGTGTATTATGCTAGGGTTGCTGGTTTTGTTGAAGAAGACTACGACAACGTCCTTTTTTTTTTTGTTTTTGTTTTTTATGGTAAAAAATATATATAATAGTATGCTGGTAATAAAAAAATTGACGAAAAGTAGAAAAATATATATTATAAAAGGAAAAAAAGGGGGAGAGGAGCGAGAAAAGATGAACAGAAAGCAAAAACAACAACAAAAGCAACAAGCAGTCTGCGAAGAAAGAAAGAAAACAACAACAAAGGAGAAGAAAAAAAGAAAGAAAAATGGGGGGTAGGAGTGATTACAACAAAAAAATTGCAATTTTTTTTACTTTTTTTTTTTTTTTTTTTTTTTATTTATTTTTTTTACTTGCAATAGAATTCAACCCAGCAGCAAAACCACCGATGATGATTGATAGTTGATAGCTGATGTCTGCCTAAGAAAAAAAAATAAAATGAAACAAAAAGTGAGAAAAGAAATTGCATATGCTTAAAAACATTTATCAATCAATCAAACACAACTCGACTCGACTATCATGCGTTCACTCGAAGTAAAATAAATAAATAAATATAAAAAATCTTTTAATTTTTAAAAGTAATTATTTTACTATAAAAAGGTTATAGTTTAGTTTTATTGTGTTTGCGTGCTGCTGCTGCTGCTGTGATGTTGCTGTGTTTTAAACACAAGAATGGATCGCCCAAAACAAAAGCTGTGCTGGGTTTTTTTTTGCCAATGAGAATGGAAAAGAAAACAAAAAAAATGGATGCTAATTTTACAACTCAACCCTTATCCCCTATCCCCCTTTTTAGTTTCTCCTTTTCATCCCCCTCTTCCGCCTCCGCTTTTTCTCTCTCCCCACATACATTCATTCACTCATTCACTCATTCATTCACTCATACAAATCCCTATCCCCCTCCGCTCTTTCTATGCGTGAGCCTTGAATTTTTTAATCACCCCCTTTTGCAAAGGAAAAAAGAAAAATGATCGGCCAAGATCTCTAAATACTGTTTTTTGCTGTTTTGGTACCCGCTCGGACAATATCACGGCAAAACCATTAACCCAAAAATAAGAGCCTTTTTTGGCGTACTCTTCGGAAGACTGGGCCGCACATGGGCCATGCCATGAACAAAAGGTGATTGTGATTGCTCACCATTGAATTCTTTGTTGTCAATAAAAAATGCTCCTTTATTCAGCAAACAGGGATTCGGCTTTCTTACAGCTTGGCGGCCTTGCGCTCAGACACCTCAAGGGCCTGCAGGGCCTGCTTCCAGTCCTTGGCCAGGTCGTCAAAGCTCTCCAGACCAACGCTAATGCGCAGCAGGGTCGGCTGAGCCGAGCTATCCCATCCGTAGCGCCAGTCAACCAGCGACTCAACGCCGCCGAGGCTCGTCGCAAAGCGGTGCAGGCCCAGCGCGCGGGCAACAAACAGCGCCTGGGACTTGGACGCAAAGCTCACCGCGAAAACCGCGCCAAAACCATTGGGGTGCTGCAGGGCAATGTTGGGGTTGCACTGGGCACCGTTAAGCTGCAACGACGCGTGCTGCACCGAAGCAATATGGCGGCCAAGCGACAGCTGCTCCTCGCACGGCTTGTGGCACTGGGTGGTGATGGCCGAGCGGCGGATGCTCTCGAGGAAGGAGACCAGCCGCGTTGCGGTCACCGACTGCTGCTTGACGCGCACAGAGAGTGTGCGCAGCGAGCGCAGAAGAAGCCAGGTCTCCAGGCTGCCGGTGCCCAGGCCCAGCACGTACCGGGTCTCGCGCAAGGCGACAGCGCCGGTGGCTGCGCGCACGACGACGACGCCGGCGAGGAGGTCGGAGTGGCCGCCGAGGTACTTGGTGCCGAGTGCACGACCACGTCGGCGCCCTGGCGGAACGGGTAGCTGATTGGGGGCGGTGCCAGCGTAGCATCCACGACCAGCACCGCGCCAGCAGCATGGGCGCGCAGCGCATATGCGGCAATGTCCTTCACCTCGCCGGTGGGGTTCACCGGCGACTCCAGCCACACAAGGTCAACGCCATCGTACGAGCACTCTGACCCAACCACCTGCACATTCGGCACCAGCGCGCGGTACTGCTCAATGACCTTGCGGACGCCGAAGTAGCTCTCGCCCAGCGCGATCTTCTTGGGCTTGTACTGCAGGAGAACGGCCAGGGAGGCGGTGAGGCCTGAGCCGTAGAGGACGGCGTGGCCCTCGGTGATTGTGCTGAGGACGGACTCGGCCTTGGTTGTCGTCGGGGTGCTCTCGCGAGAGTAGGCGTAGCGCTGGTCGGGGCCGTAGTTGCAGGCGTCGACTGTGGTCTTGGCGTACTCGAATGTCGTGCTGACGCTGATCGCCGGAGCAACGTCCGAGGTCACCTGGAGGTGAGCATCGGCGTGCAGAGCTTGCGTGGACAGGCAGGCGGTATCGTACAGAGGGTTCTTGATCTCGACCATTGTTTGGAATTAAGAAAAGTGCGTGAGAGCGAGATGAAAAAGAGATGAAAAAGAGATGAAAAAGAGATGAAAAAGAGATGAAAAAGAAAAAGGTTGTGCTTTTTTACAGCCAGAGAAGTGAGAGCTGAGTCTCACTTGCTCGGTCTTTGGATCCTTTTATACGGGAATAATCCTTCGGCCATTTCGTTTTCGCCATTCTTTTTTCGTTGAGTGGGAGGCATTTGCCGGGGGTCGGGTCGCCCTTTGAAAGAAAAGCTCTTTGAAAGAAAAGGAACGCTCTTTTTCTATTTAATTTGCTTCCTGATGTTGTAATAGTTGCATTCATTGGTCAAGAGCCTCGAATAGAACAATAATACAAGAGCAAAGGCGCACAAGACTCCGAGTTTGAATAAAAAACTTCTGCTATCTGTGCCTTTATTGTTCTAATTTCTTATTTATTTGCCGGATAAGGGGGAGCAGTTCTAAGGAACCCTTTACACTTCAATGTGTAATAGGCACGTTCCGCTTTTGTCGGCAATTTAACACTGCAACTGTCTATTTTTATTTTTATCTTCCTTGTCCAGATTAATTTGTTGGAAAAAATATTCCCATCCCACAAAAAAGAAGCGGGAAAAACCAGCTCATTTCCCACATTTGTGACCCGGAACCCCCTCTCGTCATTCCAATATGGATTGTGCTTAGAGCCACAGTTTTTTTGAGTGCTCCTGTCCGTATCCTGTTCTGAACCTGAATACCATTGGTGCACGCACATGGCCGAAAGAAACAGCAAATGAATGGGTGAGTGAGTGAGTGAATAAGAGAAAACAACGCATGCAACGCATTCGATCTCTGCTTACGTCGTCTGCGCAGCCATAAAAAAACAAAGAAAAAGAAATGGTATCTCATGCGCAAACACACCCGCATCCTAAGCGCTGATTTCTTTTAGATTAAATTTAAAAATTCAAAATTCAAAATCATTCCATGATTAACAAAGCCCGCCGCTATAACCTTGCTAATCGTTATTTCTTTCGATTGGCTCTTTTTCTGTTTTGTTTCGTTTTTCGCATTTTTTATTTACAAGTTTTCTCAAATTGACAGCCATTCAAATTATTGTTTTTTTTTTTAAAAAAATGAGTACAGTTGCCGTGCTCAAGCTCAGCAAGCGGCTCCTAAGCCAGCGCATAACCACCGCCCACCGCTCGATCCCATCTGCACCACACATCCTCCAACACCGGCGCCCCTACACCACCGCCAAGAACGCTAAACCGATCTCCAGTGGCCGCATAGCGCAAGTGGCCAGCACCACCGGTAACCTTCTCCTAGTAGGCAGCGTAATGACCCTCTTCGGCTACCTAATGTACACGCTCTACGACAACCTTCTTTCAGAAAGCGGCACCACACACATCTACAATAACAGCCTGGATCTGATCCGAGCCCACCCGGAAATAAAGAAACTCTTCGGCCACTCTGTTGCTGGATTCGGCGAACCCACCCACGGTCAGAGACAAAGACAACGGGCTATAGCCCACAACATATTCGAGGATTCCCAGGGCAGGCAGAGACTGACTATGCAGTATTATATTAAAAACAGATCGGACAAGAATGCTGCTGGGTTGATTGGCGTGGTGAAGGTGGATTTGGCTCAGTCGAGGTTTACAAAAGCCTGGGATTATAATTATATTGTTGTGGATTTGGTTGATAAGGCTGATGGGGGTGTCCGGGGGAGGGTGGAGGTTTTGGTCACGGATGAGTTTAAGAGAGAGGTTGAGGTTAGCGAGAGTGAGAGGAAGAAGAGGAGGTTTTCGTCCGAAAACAAGGGATCGTCGGATGGTTCGTGGTTTAGCGCTTTGAATCCTGCACATTGGCGCAAATAACTTTAGGTTTCACATTAACATTTTCAATGTGTGTATAAAAAAATTGTTTGTGACTTCTCCACAACAAAAAAATATGACGCCTTCCTTTATTATTAGGTTAACCTCAAAGCCACGCGTATCTGACATTGGTACATTTGTAAAAATAAAACCAAGCTATTTATTTTGTGGAGTGATTCTTTTTCTTCATTGCAGGATCAAAAAAATATTTAAAATAAGGGAATGATGTATTGAATTATCAATAATATAAAAATGTTTTAAAGGCATATGAACTACCCATTAGAAAATAAACAAAGAATCAAGATACGCATGGAAGTGTTAGTTTTTACACCATTATAAATTACAATTTTTTTTAAAAAAAATACAAGGCGCATATGAACCTGCCATCAATTGAAAATTATTATTCCAATATAAATACTGACCGACAACCCCATCTCTCTTCATTCATATTTCAACATACAATACCAGCATCCAAAGTTCGTCTTTACATTCACGCATACATTTAACTTTTTTATCCGTATTTTATTGCATTAACCTACAAAATTATTCACATTTTAAATTTAATAAATCATTATAGTTTACATTATTTTATAAAGAAAAATGTTTAAGGGAAAGTTTTCATTTGTTCTTGTCGTCGCCATTGCTGCCGCCACCGCCTCTGCCTCAGGCCACCTCGCTGTTGCCAGAGCCAACGTTAATGCAAACAACACCCCCCTCAACCTTGCCCCCGTCGCCGGGGGTAGTGATCTCGATATGATCGCCCCCATGATGCTCGTAACCGTTGAGACCGCCACCCAGTTCATGAGAGTCGCCTCAGACTACAACATCGTCTCCATTGATCCCGCCTCCGCTGTCGAGTCCACCCCTGATGTTGACCCTGCCTCTGCCGTTGAGCCCACCTCTGCCACTGCAGATGCATCCACAAGTTGCGCGGCTTCGGATGGTGAGTACCAGTCTGAGGCGTACGCTGAGTCATCGGCTGCTCCTACTACTGACGATCAGTCCACAATTTACTCCGCTCCCTATGCTGTCGTTTATCCTACCTCTGCTGAGACTGATGTTTCTGTGCCTGTGTGCTCGGAGGTTGCGCCAACTGTGGAGCCTACGTCGTCTACTTGCACTACCACTATGATTGCTCCGAGCAACAGCTATGCTGTTGCTACCATCTTACCCACCACCGAGGTCATTCCCACCAACGATTTTGCCCCCACAAGCGACGTTAACCCTGCCATCATCTCGTACAACATTTCACCATCTTCCGAGTCGGTAACTTCAGGCCCATCTGATGCCAGCAGCGAGGTTTACACATCAAGCACCAAGCCTGCATATGGAACTAGCTGCTCTTCAGCCACTATTAACAATAGAGAGCTTATTATTGAGCCCACCGGTGATGCTATTGCCGCGTCCACCGGCGAGTCTGCTTTGTCTACCAGTACTGAAAGCACCTCGGCAAATTCGACCGTCAGCCCTGCCACTGTCGCTGCTACCAGTGATTCATTGTCCATGTCAGCTAGCGTTGCCGATCTCACTGTCGCCAATGAGTTGGATTCCGCATTGGCTGACGTTGCCACTGTTACAGCTACCAGCAACTCTACTACTGCCGCATTGACTGACATTGCCACCGTCATTGTTACCAGCGATTCAGTGTTTATGTCGGCTAGCGTTGCCGATGTCACTGTCGCCAATGAGTTGGCTTCCACATCGACTGATGTTGCCACTGTTGCAGTCACCGGCAACTCTATCACTGCTACATTGGCTGAGGTTGCCACTGTTACTGTCACCGCCTCTACCAGCATGCTCGTGGAGACCGTGACACCTGTCACCGCAGCAACTGCCATCTCAACCTCGACCACCACCTTAACAAATGACTTTGCAAGCGCTACCTCAGTGCTTGTCGTCGAGTCCATTATTGTGCCTCCCGTGGCATTTGAGCCGTCCTCGGTGGACAGTTCGGAGATTGAATTGAGGATGAACCAGGGATGTGCTCTGATCAACCACGGCGCCATGACTTGCCCTTCGGGCCAGGTTAATGTTCATAAGAACTTCTTGGTGTGCGTCTGGGGTAAGGTCGTTACTATGGCGTGTCCCGAGGGAACTGTTTGTGTAAAGGCTAGCCCTGCAAATGGTAACGTTATTTGCGACCGTCCTAAGTATTAAATTAACCAATTAATCTTTGTTTCAACCCTGGTTTCTGTTTTTATTTATTTATTCAACTGTTTGTTATTCGCTTTTCTTCTTTGTTTATCAATGTTTTTAATACATCCGTGGTATTATTATTACTTTCATTTTTGTGAAAACTAAACAATAAAAGCAATAAAGTTAAAAAAAAGCGGTGATCACGCCAGCAACAACGCCCATGAACAGAATACCCGAGGCAATGCGACTGGTGCTTGCTGCGCTCGAGCTCGAGCCCGAGCTCTCCGAGGAATTGGATTTGCTACCGAAAGACGTGGGGTGGTTGTCCGAGGCCTCCTCACTATCCTCCGACAGCTCACCCTCATCCAACTCAACCTTGGACTCAACTTCAGTCTCAGTCTCAGTCTCGATGGACTCTCCATTTTCAATAACCTCAGTGTCATTCGGGGTGTCTCCAAACTTTTCTACTATAGCGCTGCGCACACCGGCAACAAAACCAATTAGCTCATGGACAATAGCAGTGATCTCGGTGGCAACCGTGGGCTTTTGCAGAGCCGATACAAGTGAGTTGTACAAGATAGGATCTATTGGCTCTTCCTTTATATTGTCAAACAGAGGGACAATGTTTGCAGCCAATTGAGACGCAACCTTGGGGTCAGTTTCAGCATCCAGCGACGCCAGCAGCGAGGACATGACCTTCTCGTCGACCTCCTCCTGGTTGTCCTGGCCGTAAGCGGACATGAGCTTGGTCGCGGCAGCACCTATCTGGGTGACAATTGGGTTAGTGCTGGACTCATTAAGGTCAAAAGCGCCGACAACGTTGTTGAGGATGATTCCAATGTCTGAGGGGTAAGTCTCGCCACGGGGAACAAGGGGCTGTGCATTGACAGCAGCCAAGGTGACCAGGGCCAGAATAGTGGCGGAGTGCTTGAACATCATTTTTAGAAGAAAAAAGCGGGAGTTTCAAACGGATTAAAATGGTGTAGATATAGGTATCGAATAAAAAAGGTATAAAGTAAAATGTAAACAGGGGAAGAGAAAGAGAAAGAGAAGCGAGAGAAATAAGAAAATGCGCAGCCAGAAAATATTATTTAACAATTTTTTTTTACATTTTACGATTCCGAGTTGATGATTTACTTTTCAATAATGTAAACATGTCGATCCAACAAAAAATCCGTAAAACAAATCTAGCAACTTTTTTTTCACACATACGAAAAGACAAAAATCGATAATCAGGTGGATATGTGACAGCAAAAAAAAAAATAGCTGCACTTTCATAATAAATGTTCAGAAAACGTTAAAATACTACAATCCATCTGAAATATCTAAAAAAAACCATTTAAAAGAGCATTGCTGAAACAGCTGTGCCAAGCGCAGCAAGAATTGTAGCACTAACAGACACAAGCTTGAAACTGTCGGCTCCTGATGAGCTGGACTCAGCACCGGATTCCACATCATCCAAAAGATCAGACTCAGGGATTTCGTCCAATTCACCTAAATGCATTGTCTTGTTGGTGGTGGTAAAGTTGCTAATGCTTAGGTCAGCAGTCTCTGCAATCCACGAAACATACGCAGATACACGGGTGAAGAATCCAGCGCCTCCATCCGCTCCACACAACGCAATGTTGTTATCATCTGTGGTAACAAAGCTGGCCAATCCAAGAAGCGCAAAACCGTCCAAACCGTTGTCAATGGACATAAGCAGTGGGCCTCCGCTGTCGCCATGGCAGAGCGAATGTTTATCTGGACCTTCGGTACAAAGCATTTTTGCCGGATTATACTCGCTTATGTACTTTCTGCATGCTTCCGTATTGCTGGTTTTCAAGTCCACCTTCATTAGCACATCAGCATTTGTTCTATTCAATGGATCGGTGACACCAAACCCAGCAGCCTCTAAAGGTGTGTCCAAAAAGTAGTCACCCTTGTACAGCTTTACCTTGGTGGCCACGCTGTCAGGAATAGTAGAGTTGAGAATAAGTAACGCAATATCGTCGGGTCCATCATCCAAGTTAAAATTGGGATGCGGGACAACCTTGATGACGTCGTAACTACGAGTTGTTGACGGAAATTTTGGCACTGTGTGCGTAAATCTAACGGTTACATCCTCTGGTGCAGTAGTGTTTGTCGGCGTGTCGTAGACACAGTGGGCGGCGGTCAGAACAACATTGGGGGCAATCAGACTACCGGTGCAGTAGCTCACGTCAAATTCTTGACTGGAAAACTTGATATACGCAATAAACTTGTACTCGTCGGCGGGTGCTTGGACGCCACCGACAATGCGTGAAACACTGCGCTTAGACGGAGCCGCATACGAAAGTGTGCTAACTGCTGCTGCTGCTGCAAGAAAAGAAAGACAATGTACGCGCATTATTATTATTGTTGATGATATTGTCTTATCTAGCTTGTGTATATGACGGTTAGTTCTGAAAAAGCTTTGTTGGTTTTAAAAATTAAAAGGGTTTAGTTAGTTCTTCCAACTAGAAAAATAAAGGAAGAGAATAATTTTTTATCTGGATTTTAAAAGCTGCTCGGCGCAGAAAATTTTTCAATAAAATACAATGGGAAACGCTCAATGACAAAAGCGATTTGCTCAGAGCGAATATGAAGCAGCTAATTATTTGCCGATCTACAAAATGTCACTGATTTCCAATGGGCTTCTACTTGTGTTTATATATACATGCGTGCATGATGTTTCTGGAATTCCAGGAGACCTTCTTATCAAAAACAATTAAAATTCTTAAACGAATCCGACGGCAACAGTACTGATTCATTGGCTTTCCAAAACGTAATCTAAAACCTCAAACAAGACGCTGGGGAAAACAAGCCATATTGCTTACACACCAAACAACAATATAAAAACGCATCTAGATATGTTAGATCATTACCTCAAATTGTGCACACTCAAGCAGAAATGCGCTATGGTTTTATTCATTTTCATCCAGATACAATTTATTTTTATAAAGGCAAATAAGCACACATTAATGCTATAATGCTAAACGGAGTGTAACTGAATTAGTCTGTTTTGCATTGAGACATGATTAATTTAGATAAAAGGGTATATTTATGTTATTATAAAACTGATAAGAAGCACAGCTAAAATAAAAAATAAAACTAATTAAAATAAACTAGCAGAGACGGCCGCACCAAGCACAGCAAGGACGGTAGCGCCAACAGACATAAACTTGATTCTGTCGGCTCCCGACGAGCTGGACTCGGCATTGGACTTTACACCACCTGTCACTGAAGTTGTTGGGTTGGTCGCAGACTTAACCTCCTCATCCTCTTCAACATTAGAGAGCCCCGACTCTGACTCCGAGTCAATATTAGAGTGACTCCCCTCATCTGCGTGCGCTGTTGTGTTGGTGATAGTAAAGTCCTTGATATTCAGATTTGCAACCTGGGCAATCCAATTAACGTAAGTGGCTGCACGGGTGTAGAATCCCGAAGATCCAGCCATAGCACATATTCCATCGGGGTTATCCTCGTTATCACTTCCAAAGCTAGTAATACCAAGGAGAGCAAAACCGTCCGAGCCGTTATCAACAGGTGTAATCAGAGGGCCACCACTGTCACCATAACACGTGTCCTTTCCAGCGGTTCCGTCAGTGCAAATTAGGTACTTGTGGTTATAACCGATATTGTTCTTCTCACAGAACTCATCGGATCCAACTCTGAGGTCTACCTTCATCAGCACATCGGGTGAGACAGTGCTGTTTAGCGGGTCAACCATGCCAAAACCAGCAGCTCCCAGGGGCGTGTCCAAATAGAAATCCCCAGTGTATACCTTGACCTTGGTAACCATGCTGTTTACAACGGGAGTTTTAAGAATGAGCACAGCGATATCGTCGTTCAGACCTTCCATGGTAAACCCGGGGTGAGCAATGACCTTGGAAATATTGTAACCGTGGAATTCCAGAGTTGGGTCAGGCATATCGTGGGTGAAGCCAGCCTGGATTTGTGCTGCCGAATATTTGATGGTGTCTGTAGCAAAAACGCAATGAGCGGCAGTCAAAATAACGTTAGAGGCAATAAGGCTGCCTGTGCAGATGGACCCGCCAAACAATACGCTAGAGGTTTCGAGGTACGTGATAAACTTGTACTCGTTGCTGGGTGCTTCCACACCACCAATGATGCGGGAGACTTCACGCTTGATTTGTCTGGGGCGGCGCACTGGCGACTTGGACGGGATGGTGGCTTCAGGGATACTGGCAACGCCAGCTGCTGCTGGCACAACTGCAGCCGCCACAAGAAGCGCAAGAGAAAGAACACGCATGCTTAGCAATATTGAAATTAAAAATGCAGTTGGTAGATGTGGGTGTAGAAAGTAAATATAAAAAATAGTAAAATATTTGTTGTCGGCAACAGGAAAGGAAAATGATGAAAATTTATTTTACATGTATCATTCAACAACCGCAACTTAAATAATTTTATTGTCAGTCAAAGAAATGCTACAAAGGATGTAGCCAGAAAGCAAAATAAAAACTGTTTGTTGAGAAGTAACACGCTTCTTTTTGCTTTGTGCCAGTCAGCTGGGGAAAAAAACAAAGTTGGTTCTCATTGTTGTGCATCGTTATCGCCCTATGGCCGAAATCAACTAAAAAATATAGAAATGGTAATTTCTCAAACCAGAAACCGCATTGACAAACTAATTGAACCAGTTTCATGTAGGTGGATTTTGAAAAGCGGAAAAGAAAAATCAAGATGCAGATCCCGCTAAAAACAATAAAAGATGTGTTTCACAGTCCATTATGATATACACTGATCAAAAATCAACAGAAAAAGGATTGGGATATTGGAATAGAAGAAAAGTGCCTTCGGCATCTATAGGCGAGCATTCTCAGGAAACAATATTTTAAAGGACCGACTAGTGCACAATAAAATTGCAAGCTGTGTATCAATACAGTGGTAACAATATCTGCTGGAGTAATTTGTACAATCACTGCCGTGTCAATCGAGGCTTGCATGCCCACAAATGTGGCCAATTAATAAAATACGCCTTGCTTTTGACAAATGTATTAATTATCCACTAAGTATTCAGTACGATATCACTGTGTATTGCCGCCACTGCTACATCAAAGTTATCAATAAAATAAATATACACATACACATACATAAATACAAGCGTAATTTTAATGAATAAAAGATCGGTTATATTAAAACTGTCAAGGCAGCCGCACCAAATATAGTAAATATGGCGATATAAACGGACAAAGTCTTAGATTTCTCAGCTCCTGACGAGCTAGACTCAATTTCATTATTCTCATCGTTGCCCGAAAGTTTAGACCTAAAGGCAGCGTCCGTTTCGCCCACATACACCGTTTTATTGGCAATGGTAAAATTGTCCAGGTTTAGGCCGGCAACCGCAGCAATCCACGGTGCATAAGTGGTCAGGCGGACGTAAAATCCAGCGGATGCAGCACTGGCACATAAGCTAACAGAGTTATCTTTTGAGCTTACAAAGCTAGTCAAACCAAGAAGTGCAAAGCCAGCCGAGCCGTTGTCCACGGGTGTGAGAAGCGGGCCTCCACTATCGCCGTTGCAGGTGGACTTGCCAGCTGATCCGTCAGTACATATTAGGTACTCCCGGTTGTAGCCTCTTATGTAGTTGCTGCACATTGATATACTGCCAACCTGAAGGTCCACCTTCATAAGCGTATTGGCCTTTGTTTTGTTCAGCGGATCGGTGGCACCAAATCCTGCAGCCTCGAGCGGTGTGTCCAAGTAGTAGTCGCCCGTGTACAGCTTTACCTTGGCGGCTACCTCGTCAGAAACTGCGTTGGCGAGAATAAGCAACGCGACGTCATCATTCAAATCATTCAAAACAAATTTGGGATGCGGGATAATGCTCACGACCTCGTGACTAGGAATTGTTGTCGGATATTTTGGAGTTATGTGTGTGAATCGCACGTGCAGTTGGTCCGATGTATGTAGGATAGTTTGCGTTGCGTAGACGCAGTGTGCTGCGGTTAGGACGACGTTGGGCGCAATTAGACTACCGGTGCAGTAGCTCGCGCCATATTCTGTGCTGATGATATTGACATATGCAATAAAATTGTACTCGTCGGCGGGTACTTGGGCGCCGCCAACAATGCGGCCAATATTGCGCTTGGACAGAATCGGATCAGAGGGGATGCCAAAAACTGCTGTCGCTGCAAAAAGCAAAAAATAAACCACACCGCGCATTGCTACTGTATCCTATAACAAATATATGTGGGTCGGCCGACTGCGACAAATAAATAGCATATAAACGTTATGACCAGATTTAAGAAAGAAAAAGGCTGTTGAAGAAAACCAGACTAAAAAGATATTATTAAGCAAAATAAGGCAGGAGAGGAAAAATAAAAAATAAAAAGGTATCCAGCAATTTCAGTTGAAGATCAGTCATTGACAAACTCTTTCACTTGAGATACAGAAAGAAGGCACGTCCACAAAGAAAAATGCATTCCATTATGAGAATATTGATCGACCAGCTCCGCAGATCGACTTTAAAATAACAAGCATTATGAGAACCGCTAATTGCAAGAGCAGTACTGGTGGTTCCAATTCGAGCCGGACAAAGAAGAATATCACTTACAAATATGAAATACTTTAATAAAAAATTGCAATTTAACTGGTTAACTGCAAGTAAAATTGCACATTCATGTCAATATTAGATTGGTAATAAATATAGCACAATTGGGACAAGCTATTGTTTAAAAGAGTAGCAGAGCCAGCCGCACCAAACACAACAAGAATGGCAACACCAAAGGATATAAGCTCGAGACTGTCGGCTCTCAACAAGTTCTACTTTGAGTTGGACTTCACGCCGCTGGCAGCCGAGGAGGCAAGGTCAAGGTTGGACTTGACCTGATCATCTTCCTCAACATCCAAAAGCTCCAACTCTGACTCTGACTTCTCAGCGCCAGCGTGCGCAGTTTTGTTGCTAATAATGAAGCCCTTGATATCAAGCTCACCAGCCTTGGTAATCAAATCAATGTGTTTGGCCGCATGGGTATAGAATTCAGAGAAACCGGCCTTAGCACAAATACCCTCCATATTATTTTTGCCACAGCTTCTAAAGCTGTCAATTCCAAGAATGGCAACACCATCCGAGCCAAATCCGCTGAATATCACATGTTTTTGATATGTGCATATGCAAAAATAGATATTGCGCATGTTTGCGCTCATTCAAGTTTTGGGCTTTAATATTTCAGTCGTGTGAGCTGAAAACATGTACGACATTCTAAATTTGCACAATATATAGTAAATTTATTTAAACCTAAAGCAAGTATGTCACGATTTTGTAATTATCGAGATTTATATGCAAGTCTATTTTCAGTTGCTCATTAATTTTTCTCTCATTTTTAATTTAAAAATAGCTACCTTTATTTTTAAACTAGAATCGTTTGTGCATATGATGTATGCCTATGTCTATAATTAACATGCACCTGTACATACATGCATTCTTACACGCGCCTTTTATTGAATATAATTAAATTCCAAATAATTAATCATGCTTACAAAGTATACCAATTATTAAAACGATAATATTAGAAAAGAGCAGTGATCATGCCAGCAACAACGCCCACGGACAGAAGACCAGAGGCAATGCAGCTGGTGCTTGCTGCGCTCGAGCTCGAGCTCTCCGAGGAATTGGATTTGCTACCGAAAGACGTGGGGTGGTTGTCCGAGGTCTCCTCACTATCCTCCGACAGCTCACCCTCATCCAACTCAACCTTGGACTCAACTTCAGTCTCAGTCTCAGTCTCGATGGACTCTCCATTTTCAATAACCTCAGTGTCATTCGGGGTGTCTCCAAACTTTTCTACCATAGCGCTGCGCACACCGGCAACAAAACCAATTAGCTCATTGACAATAGCAGTGATCTCGGTGGCAACCGTGGGCTTTTGCAGAGCCAAAGCAAGCGAGCTGTACTTGTCTACAATCTCTGTGGGGAATCCCTCAGTAGCATCAAGGAATACGGCGATTCTCGCGACCAATTGAGACGCAACCTTGGGGTCAGTTTCAGCATCCAGCGACGCCAGCAGCGAGGACATGACCTTCTCGTCGACCTCCTCCTGGTTGTCCTGGCCGTAAGCGGACATGAGCTTGGTCGCGGCAGCACCTATCTGGGTGACAATTGGGTTAGTGCTGGACTCATTAAGGTCAAAAGCGCCGACAACGTTGTTGAGGATGATTCCAATGTCTGAGGGGTAAGTCTCGCCACGGGGAACAAGGGGCTGTGCATTGACAGCGACCAGGGTGACCAGAGCCAGAATGGTGATGGAGTGCTTGAACATTATATTATATAAATGATAATGGCGAAGAAAGTGTATGAATAAAATTTAAAATATTAAATGAGCGTACATTAAATAAAATTGTTAAAACAAAAGGTAAACAGGGGAGAAGCAAAAGGAGGGGTCTAAGCCCAGAAGATGGAAGTTTTCGTATTTTTCCATATTTAGGTGTAATTTTATTTGGAGCAAAAATACTATATTTCGTATAAAGGGATGGTGGCAATCCGATACACACAACAGTTTGATTTTTTTGCGGGGCATTTTGCTTCCGATAAAAAAATCAATACAATATTCCCTGCTTGGAATAGTCACAGAGTATTTGAGATCCACAAATTCGTGAGCGGAACGGAGCAATGAGTGTGCTTAATTGTGGCGAATATGATACAGCTGCGCACACGTGAAGAGGCTGATGGGATAATCTGCACAGTAGATCTCTGAATTATATTTCAAATGCAGAAAGATGGAATGGTGTCATTGAAATAAACAAATACACTGTAGCAAATCTCCAACCACTGAGAAAACCTTGGGGATTGTGTTTAAACTTGCCTTTACATTTCGTTAAAATGTAAGAAATTAAGTGCACTTATTTGGCAGACTTAGCAACAGCAGCAGCAGCCGGTTGCAAAGCCAAGGAATGCACCCTCTGCTGCGGCTACTAATTCCCCGCAGGGACTGCGCGAATTGCTTTATCTACATACCATGACGGTTATAGCCGTTAGTTATTTAACACAGGACAGGGGTTTGTCAAATGTGCAAGTGGATCTATGGATCTCCTTTCTCTGGGCGAGGTGTGGGCGCTTTTGTCCAGCGCATCAAATTACAGTTGCTTACCAGGTACATCTTTTTTGTACTCGTATTTTTGTTACTGTGTACAATTGCCCACTATTTCTTTGCATTGGGTGGTGGCGCTGCAGAGATGGCGGATGAAAGGGGTGGTGGTTCTTCTGTCCAATTAAGGAGAGAACATGCAATGAGTAGCAACCCAGATAACTGCCAGTGCTTGTGAGTGTTGTGGAGTAAAAAAATAATTATGCAACACTTTCTGTTGCACGGTCTCAAATTTGGACCACTGGAACTATACTTGCAAACATGCTAGTTCTTGACGATGCAAAAACAACATTAGCTTTTGCAAATAGCTCAATCGATATATTTGTATTGCTTTTAATACTCTTCTGATAGAAAAACTAAAACCATTTGACAGATTGTACTGGCTGAGCCAATATTTCGGATGGATTCAAAAATAACCACTTAATAGACAATTTTAGGGATCCAATTTAAAAACATTCAAGGCATTAATTAACAGGGGACCCACGTTTTTCTGTCTATGGTGATTTACAATAAACTAAAATGGAAGAATGGAAAAATCTTGGTGTTATGCATGAAGACTTGAGTGGATTATTTGTTAGAAGAATAGGGACGTTGCTATTTGGCAATGTGTTTAAAAGAAAAGACTGAATAGTTGTTCTTTAAGACAATCATTAGCAGCTGAATGCAGCATTTTTATTTTATATAAAGGAATGAGCACGCTCTCTAGTCAACATTACTTTTTCATTGCTAAAATTGCACTTAAAGCTCGTTTATTATTTTTGCTGCCCAAAAATTTGCCTCTGCAGTCAACGGCCTCGTGCTTACTTTTTTGTATTACAAAAAAAGAACTGAACAGTGCGTTGCTTCAGTCAAGCAAAAACTAGAGAGCTAAATTTTCTACAGCGTGTTATAAAAAGCTGATGTTTTTTCTTCTCCAAACCATATTTCTCTTCTCTTCTCTACACTGCACTGTACTACACTAAACTACACATATTCCATCTCATTGAATTTTTATTACACATTTATTACTATTATTTGTTTGTTTTAGAGCCTCATTTACTATGTCTAAAAACAACATTAGCATTGTTTACAGAAAAACTGATGTCCCAAAATATAATAATAGCATGTCCATCGAAAGAAGTAAAAATCTAACTTATGAGGGCGTCAGAAATTGGTTTAAAAGACAAAGAGGCAAACACGAAGGTTATGGTGGTTACTTTTTGTACGTTGGTAATAAAGAGGTATCGGACTACACTGCTAAAGTAGACGAAACAGTTAAGCAAATAGACATCAAGAACGCTGCCGGAAAATATCCTACAGTAGATGAATTATAAGGCATGCGTGTGCCAATTAAATTGACATGTTTTCTGACAAGTGGTGCATTGATTGAAAACACTCGGCCACGTGTATCCAATGTGAATTCTATAACTTTGTAGAATCTCTTGTGTAGCCATTTTTCTGTGCATTTTTGAATAAAGGTCAATATCATATAAGCATTGTACAAATTCAACTTTAGAAATAGATTATTTAGTACATAGACAACCCCATGGACTAGTTTGCCACATCCTCAACCATTTGGCAGACGCGTTGAGCAAACGCAATACTCGTTTGGTAGCCATACCCCGAATGTCCATAGCAATGTACTACTGTAAAGTTGCTTCCAAAAACAGGGTCTGCACATGTTTGTGTCTCAAGACGCACCCCGCCCTCCCTCATTGGCCTGAACCCCACATTTTCTGAGATGATGCACCCTTTTAGCTCAGCTATACACTTGCTATCAGTTGCAGTGTTCCAATACGCGGAACTTCCAGGCAGCAGAGTGGGCTCCAAGAAAATGGCACGCTGTAAAATAAGATCTGTAGTACTGGGAACTGGTTGTGAATTCCAATCGCCGTCCTCGGCTGTCCCACCCAGAACCACAGTGCCGTCGCCACGTGGAATCACATAACTAAACTGCTTTCCCAAGTGCGTAATCGTGTGCTTAATAGATGGTGCGTAGACGACTACTGTTTGTCCGCGAATGGGGTGCATATTTGAGTCTTTGACTCCAGCAAGGTTGCGGCTGCCAAGGCCTGTGCAATTGACCACAATTGTTGTGTTGACTGGTTGGCCGCTTGGGTTGTTGCTGACAACTCGAAGAGCATCTGCAATGTGGTCAATATAACGCCGAACTATTGTTCCACCACTGGCTTCAAATTTGGTTTTCAAATACACCAAATATTTGGGGACATCAATCAAAAGCGTTGTGTACTCCAAGCCGTAGCTGATACCCTCTGGCAACTCAGCAGCAGAAAGCTCCCTAGCATCTTCGACCAGTGTGATGTACCAGGGCGTCATGCCAGATGCAACCTCAAATATGTCTGTGCCCCGCGCCTTGGATATTCCTGACTGGGGTTCCGAAACAGCCAAAGACATCATTTCGTTGTAGGTTTGGATTTCAATTTGCTGCAAGACTGTGTCCTCGTTGCTCGACCATGCGCGCCAGTGTGCGCCAGCCCATGGAGATGCCCAGTTTGTTGACTGCATGTCGCCCGATGAAAGCGGCCCAGGAGTGTGCTCTGCGACAATGGTTACATTGAACTTACCGGTGCTTTGTATCTTATTGGCTGTGGTGAGCCCGATGACGCCTGAACCAACAACGACTACTTGCTGCTTGGGCATTTTGTTTATGTGCTTTAAAAATAAAAAAATTCACTAAAAAAGAAAGCTGAAGAGTAATTAAAATAGTGATACAAATTGTAATTTTTAACACCTGTATCGATATGTCATTTGAAAAATAAAAATAGAGCAACGTGTGTTCATCAAAGTTTGAATAGAAAAGGCTGAAAATAAGGGTTAGGGTAATTTCAGCATTGAAGGCAACAGAATGTTTGATTCCTAATATTCAAGCGCGACCCACATGAAATTTGCAAGTAAAATCAATTAAACCAATGCGTGGTTGTCTGAATGCGGGGGGTTTAAATATTTCTCATTGCAACTGTTCAATTAAAATGCAAATTTAAAAAACAGCTTACGAAACAAGCGAATACCAACGTTATCTTAATTGTTGGAATCAACAGTTTGTTTTGGTTCAGTAAAACCAGTAAAAAAAGCAAAATCTGACAATGAACTGATGATGCTCCAAAAACACAGCGCTGGTGGAATAATTTCTAAACAGTCAAGTGCTTCCGCAAATATTTCTAAAGTATCTTCTCTTTAGAATATTTAAAAAGAACAAATGTTTTGTTTGTTTTTGTCCGTAAGTCCAATGTAATGCACAGTTGCTCATCATGACATTTTGAAAATAAAAATATTTCTAAAACATGTTCCTTTTCTCGCTTGGCACCTTGTTTTTGTTTCTAAATATCTCATATTTTACGGCATCGAGTGTGTTTTATTGTCACATAAAGGCAACTTTGTCTGATTTGCGTTCTATTTATTCCTTCCATTTTACACACATCCCCAAGGTACCCCACCGGTGAGTTGTATGCATATATATTGCTTTGTTTATTATTTTGGAAATCATGATTGACCTTGTGTCGGTGCATATGTGCGTCCTTTGGTTTTTTTTTCAAAGGTTCTGTATCGAAGCTCACTATTTATGTTTACTTGTCTGAAAATGTATGTACATAAAATAACATGCTGTTTGTTGCCTTGTTTTGGCTGCAAAATCCGCACATACCAACTTTTTTCTTTCTCGGAATAGTGGAAACAAGCAAAAGGCAGCCAAAAGTTTTTTTTGCAAAACAAGGTTTCATATATAAATGGAACCCTGTCGTTTGCCGCTCGTCTTTTTTTGACACAGTTTATTATATTTGCGCGTATTTTTACTATTATTTTTATATTACCTCTAATACTTTAAACCATGGCATTCAAGACCATTTCTGTCCTGGCTCTTTCCGCCCTCGCTGCTCTCAGCACCGTATTTGCGGTTCCTCAAGATATCGACAACCCTCTCCCTACCGATATTAACGCCCTGCTTTCACAGGCAAACATTGACTTGACCTCTGGAATGGCAGAGGCTGCATCCTTGTTTAACGACCCGGCTTTCCAGGCTTCCATAAGCAACGCTGCTCTGTCTTTTAGCGAGTTTGCGGAGAAAAACCCGGCTTCAATTTCTGCCATTTTTGCTAGCCTGTCTGCTCAGTTTGGAATTTCTGCCGACAATAAGGACAAGGACGACGAGGATGAGCACGACCATGACCATGGTCATGAGTCCGCTGACGATAAGGATATTTCTAGCAATGATCACGACCACGACCATAATCATGATGACACGTCAAGCTCCTCTGGTGCCCCCAGCACTAAGCCCCTTGCCGGCATGGTTGTTGCTGCTGGTCTGGCCGCTTGCGCCGCTTTTTTTTAATACATTGATACAGCCGTGCAATTCTGATGAATTTAAATTTAATTGATGAATGCAATTTAGTTAGAGCGCAAGCTCAGTTTTTTTACTGGAGGTGCGTAGTTTGGTAAAAAACAATTACACGCATTTATTTTATGTTATATTTACAAGATGCACTCATAGACTTCATATATGGCTTCAGTTTACATTACAGTTAAAACATGCAAGGAAACAAAGTTGCAAAGATATTTATTAATCATGTTGTTGCGCAGACTGAAGATATGGAAGTGGATGTTGAGGTCGAGAATCGCGAAACAGGTTTCCACCTGCGTGCTGATTGATAGGACGCTAACTGGATAACGTAGGCGTAAATCAGGGAGGCATTACATTGATTCCCAAACGTGCTCCCTATTTTGCAATGCACACGCATGAGCGTACACGCACGAAAACCACAACATTGACTTGCCAAGATACCGGTCTGCTCGCAGAAGATCCAGTTCTCACCAACGGAGCGCACAATTGACAATGTGCACAACAAAGGCGACAGGGCACATATATAAGATGAGGCCGGCCCCTAGTAGTACTTTAGAAACATCAGTAATAAAACCTTTTATAAAATCACCCCTAACTTTTAACACTAGACAACTAGTGCTCCTCACACACCCCTCTTACTATAACAATGTCAAAAATGGTAGAGCGACATGCTTATTAAATACTTTAGAATCCAATTTTAAATTAGCCCGGTTCTTTTGAGTTGCATGATTACAAAAATAAAAAACGTATTGTTTTTTGGTTGACAAACACAATGGAAGCATGCATTGTTTAGCATATTTGTGTACAAACAATTACAAATTTAATATTGAGGCTTGAAGGCCATACTGAATTGTACAGAATAGGTTGTGTATGGTATATTGGCTTTATTGGCATATTGTAAGATTAAACGATTGTGTAAACAATTTGTTTTTATTCTGGACAAAATACAAGATTATAATCTGTAGACTTTTCACAAAAGCAGGGAATGAGTGCCAAAATAAAAATATTAGTTTAATATTGAAAATGACACACTAGTGATGTAATTTGGCACAGGTTCTGTGCAAATCCAAGTTTGATAACAAAGTGAGCAAAGCGTCTGCTATTTCTTATATATCTTTGATTTCAATAGCGAAGTTACTATATTTGGACATTATCAACATTTCTGTTTTCACAACACAGTATTCATTTCTTTCTGGGCATAAAAAACAAAAACAAAAAAGGGGAAGAGATAGTGATGAATGAAATAATGGATGAATGGGTATATTTACGAGGCTGAAGTAAAATGTCAAATTCTAGTCAGTTCTATATCAAGCCTGGAAAAACAGACTAAAAATATAAAAACAAGCAATATTCTTTTTCATTTCCCGAGACGCGCTTTATATTATTTTTATTTTTTGACTCCCCTCCTTATTTTTTCTTTTGCACTTTATAAATTTTCATTTTGTATAGTCCTCAAAACTCACAATATAGCCAGAATATCTCTATTATTTAACAAGCCAACAAATTGATTTATAATGCGGCTTTCTGTTATTGCATATATGTTTGCTGCCTGTGCCTATGCCCAAGGTCCTACATTTGATGTCTCGGCTCTCCAACTTGGCGCAGCTGCTGATCCCGGGGCTTCAGCATTAGCGGCCATCGGTGACCCCACTCCAAACGCCGTGGTTGCTGATTTGCCGCCCCTGGAACAACCATCTTCACTGGACGCGGCCAGCATTATTGCCAATGTTCTTGCCTCAGCAAACGCCACCGCGATAGTTGCTTCGGTGGATGCAGTCAACGGAGTCGGCTTGGTAAATGAATCTGTAGCCAATGCCCTGAAACCTGTTTCTAGCGCGAATGCACCAGAGTTTCCCAATGTCGATGAGATTAACAGCTTTGTTCAAAGCTTACAGGACACTATTTTTGAAAACACGCCGCTGGGAAATCTTGAAACAGAGTTCAGCATTGTGGAAGCCAACGAGTGGTCAACCGAACTTCACACGCAATGGTCAACTGGGCTTCACACGCAGTGGTCAGAGAACCACAAGGAGAGCGGTGCTTCTATTATTAGCGATGCCGACTATGACGATGAAAACTCGTGGGAGCTGGGCATTGACTCGGATGATGCCGAATTGTACAGTGGAAAATGGTCTTCAAGCAAAATGAAGAGCTCAAAGGAATCATCGTGGGACAGCGATGATGAATTTAATTCCGTTTCAGCACGTAAATCAACTGGGTCGGCAGGAATTCTGAACATGAATATTCTCATGCATGTTGTTGGAGTTGTAGGAGGTGCACTTATTATCTTTTGAATAAAAAAGCCACTACACTTGTGAGCTTTTATCATATTATAATATCTTAATAATACCCCTCTTTTGGATTCAGTAAACAAAGAGTGCATGTGCATGATGGGAAATTCAATGTTTCGGCCAATTTGGTTTTTTCTAGTGAGCCTTTTTGTAAATACTTGTTAACCGTGTGAGATTTATTAATGCTATGGCCATATTTAATTTTAAAATTATTATTTCAATGTAATTAAGCTAGACTTGTAGATCTATGTGTATTAGTGATAACAAAATTTTTTTGACACCAATTCATTTGTTTACTGTGAGTGACTAGAAAAGTAGACAAAAAGACAAGTTTACTGTGATTCGCTTGATGTTTAGTTTTATAAGTGGGGGGAGCGGAGGGATATTTTGAAGTATAATTAAAAACTGCAAATGTCTACTTTTTTCTCTGCAGCACAAAAGACAAGCCACGGATTCCATATTTTGTTGACAAATTTCTGGATTGAACAAAAAAGAACAATGGACAAAAAATTATGTTGACATGTTTTTTACATGGATGGGAGAATAATCAAAGATATTGTTTTGCTTGTTTGAACAAATGAATGAGTCCTATGAACAGAAAAAAAAGATTTTTTATATATTTTCTCCATATGCTGAATAAATTATTTGCTCTTTTTATCCAAAAAAATTTATTACACACATATATACCAACTTGCACATTTATTTTTTGTATTACATAATTATGCGTAGTTCCATTCCCCTAGTACTTTTTGGTATATCCCTAGTCATTGGTCAAAATGATAAAGCTTTTGAGTCGTTTATGAGCAACCTGTCATATAACTGGCAAAATGAATTCCCAGGTCTTAGATACCAGGTCGCCAGGCTGCAGCAAGATGACCCCGCAAAATACAATGAGCTAGTTGCACAGCTGGGACTTAAAGCAGGCTCGCAGATAAGCATTCCCTCGCAGTTCAACTACGCCTGGGCCAGCCAGTTTGTCATGGCCGCCGGAGTTTACAAGCCGACTGCAAACCAGGAGGCTAACCCACAGGAGGCAAAACCTACGGGAAATACGGATAAAACCGACGGTGATTCGTTTCAGAGCGCGTTAGGAATGCTTACAGGGTTTGATCAGACAAACATGGCCACAAAAACCAACAGCAACAACAAGGATGATCATAACAACGAGGGGGAGTTGAGTGGCGTGGTAATTGTAAATGAAGAAGATAACAAATCCAGGACCTCGACATCCACAACACCTACGCGTTCAAGCTCTACCAGGTCTACAGGACCTACAAGCAAATCCAGCGACATTAACAATGATGACGACGACGACAACAATAAAGACAGCAAGGCGTCGCAGCAATTTGGCAACCCGATAGTTGGGAGCATTAACAAAGATAATGTGCAAATTATACCCAGCGGCCAAGGATACAATGGAGCCCAGAACCTCATCCCATCGATTCCCCTTCTTGTCATTCTGTCATTTTTCTAAACCGCGCAAGAGATTAGTTTAATTTACGATATGATATATGTTACAATAGAGTATAATCAAAGAGAATATTTATTTCTTCCAAGGAGAGCAATTCCTAGCTGCCTGACAGCCGCTCTTTTTATATGCTCTCCTTATGATATAAATAAACTAATAGAAACTCATCAGCATTGCTCTGATTGCCACGTGCGTAATCAATTAGTCTCGGTAAGGCAACGCGCAACAGCATGTGTCTCAACTGTGACATATATGATATGGTATATTTTTTAAATAGTTTTGATGTTTAACCATAGCAAAACTAATTCAGTTTAATTAATAAATGTTTACATTCTTGTAAAGCTCCTTTTATCCTTTCGTAAATACTTGGTTGTATATTTGTCTTGTACGCCCTTTTTTAATATATTTCGATGACAAAAAAGCGGATGCTTGTGATTTTACCTCACACTCTCTGTTGTTCTCACGTGTACCAGCACTACTTACTCGCGTGTTATATGTAGAAATAATGGAAAGAAATAAATGCGAAGTATTGACTGCACATTTCATTTGAATTTTCTTTTAACCTTTCTGGACAATATAAAAAGGGCTAGAAGGTGCTGTCGATTCTTGGCACTTTAAAAAGTTGTCACGATAAAAACTGAAAAACAAGCAGAAAAATAATAGTAGTGTATAAAAACCCATGACATTGGGAACGTTCATTGAGCGGCTCCATATTTTCCTTTCTTGCTTGTTTTTGCTTTAAATTAAATTACACTTTTTGTTATATTCATTAAACTGTTTTACATATATATTTTATTTGAATATTCAACTCACCATGTTCACAGTCGACGTTACACTGACCAATACCACTTCAAAAATACTCACAAACAAGGAGGGTGACACGTTTGTCAGAGGCAAAGTACACATTGAAAACACAAAAAACATAGGTATCAGCAGAATCGTCATCAATCTGGAGTGCACCGAAATTATCGATACCGACGATAGCAAACCAGAAAGCAAAAAAAAGCGTACACCGCCAAAAATAAACACACAGACATGTGTATGTTGGATTATTAAAAGCATGGAAGAACTGAAAGCTCGACTCAGCGGCAACGTATATTTTTTACCAAACATTCTGCCACCCGGTGAACACAATTACTTTTTTTCCATACCTTTACCCAAGGGATTGGACGCCACAATAGAGACAAGTTCTTACAGTATAAAATACGAGCTGAAGACACGGCTGGTGTACCCATCCTTGTTCAAGCCCGATACTGTTGTGACGACGCCCGTTGAGTTAATCCGGATTCCAAAGACACTGGATTTGCATGCAAATGACCAGCTTTTGCTTAATACGCCGGTTCCGAGAATCTACAATTTGAAGACATTTCAGCTGGATAAAGTGCCGCTGGGACATTCCGCTCGCTTACGACGAGACAATATTGAACGGGGCAAACCCTTTGTTTTGCACCACCTGTGGGACAACAGCCTAAGTTTGCGTCTGAGACTGCCCAAGGGCCGTCTGTTTCCTGATGGCTCACAGCCGCTGGTAGATATTGAGGCGGTGGCTATTAGTAGCGAGTACAAGCTAACCGGAATAACACTAGTTTTAGAGGAGGTATCCATTATGACTAAACTATCAGCCGCTGAAGTTGCCAGGCAAAAATTGGAACCCAGCTCTATTCATTTGCCGGAAACCGCCGAAGAAAATCCTGTAGTCCAGGTTAAAGAACTCAGTCGCTCATACTTTAAACCAAACAATTCTGGTATACAGGAGACAATTGCAACCAAAATGTCTCTTGACGTTCTTCATGCCAGTATACACACGAGTCATCCGGATTTTGAAAATTCTCATCTTCGTCTAATGCACCAGATAAACTACAAGTTGCATTATGAAAAGGTGTGCCCTAAGGATATCCTTGTGCCTTTAATTTATCCTGTGTCTGTGGATGCAAGAGTCAAAGTGGTTGCCAGTGTGCATCGCAAATTAAACCAAGCCAACATTGTACAGCACGATAGATTGTTTGGAACTGGCAAGGTTAGTGGTATTGTGGCTGTGGTTGTGGCTCCTGATGCTGTATGTAAACTGTGGGGGATTCGGAACCTGGAGCAGGACATTGTGAGCGAGGCACCGGCGTATGTGGCCAATTTAATGGATGATTTCGAGTCGGCAGGGAGTAGTTCTAATTCTGGAGGCATAATGATTCCTTCCATGATGCCTATGCCAATGGGCATGAGCGCAGAGAATACACAGGTGCAGTATCCGCCAGTGCATGGAATGAACATGCCAATGCCACCAGTTCACCACCAGGAGCAGCCAATACAGACCTCGCTTGAAAGCTACCCGCCCACTGCGCCAGTCAACAGCGTTGTTTCAGCTTTTAACTTAAATCATACTTCTGTTGCTACTAATTCTGCCGTAGATACACCGGCGCCAAGTGATTCGCAGACTTTAAGCAGAACCACAGGATTTACTCCTACGCCGTCGCCATCTGCGCAGCAGCAAATTCAATTGTTCCAGGAGCAACAGCAAATCCAGCAACTACAGTTCCTCCAGCAGCTTCACGAGCAATACAGCCAGCCCATCAGTTTAACCTCCTGTGCTCCGACTCCCAATCCTGCATTTCCATCTTCAGCTCCAGCTTCATTTCCATTGCCAAGTCATACAGCCATTGATAGCCTCCCATCTAATTTATCTATCGCGACACACGCAAATCCCAGATCAAATGAGGAAGAATGGCTTATTCCTAGCGGAACCCCCAGTGAGTTTTCACCTCCGCCTGTAAGCAATAGTAGTGGCCAGCCACCTGAAGAGCAATCTTCAATCACAGCCACATATAATGATCCAGTTTCTATAAGTATGGCTGTATATATGTCAGAGGAAGCAGCGGCGGAGCTTCGAAATTTAGACATTGGTTTTGATGATATTAATGTTGGTGGGGAGGGGAGCAATTGGTCGATGGATTGCTTATCTCCCGCTTGCGCCACCGCCCCCAAACGCAGTACTGGGTTAGGATTGAGTGGGTTGATATCGGGTGCAAGGTCGTTGTTAACGCCGAGAACTCAAAGATTGGCCGCGGGTAATGATGAAGTGCAGGTTGCGGCGGTACAGGCTGAGGGTGCTTTGAGTAATAATGCCCAGGGGCCAGCTGAGCACATCCAATCCAGCACACTATCCTCCCAAACCTTGCCATCGTTTATTTTCGATGAAGGCGCGTTGCCGCCGGATTACGATGCCAGAGTGCAACAGCCGCCACCGTACCGTCCCCGCGAAAGCAACAGATCGCCCCGCCGCTAAGTAAGAAAAAGCAATAATACCAATTTCCCCATCACACATGCAATATATTCCAAATAAATATCTATTGTTTTATTAAACGAAAACGCCCTTTCTTGTCATCGGCTCATACAAAGCAATGAAGCCAAGCAGTCCACACAGAAACACAGCCCACACAGCAACCCTCCTCCAGCCCATATACTCCCCGATTCTCCCAAGATCCGGCACCCCCATGATGTTGCAAAATACATGAGCGCACACAGGACCAGCAACACTCCCTGTTTTAATAAACAAGCTGGCGGCAAACCACCCAAACACCGTCGTATAAGCGATCTGGAACAAGGTCCGCAGCCACACACCGCTGGACTGGCGGTGCGCCCAGGCATGGTGCACGTGGGCGATCCCAAAAACCAGCGGCGACAAAAACACTGTTTTATTCGTCGACACACCGGGAGACACGGCCCATAGAGAGACGACGCAGGTGCGGAAGACCAGCTCCTCGGTTACGGGGCCCACGACGTAGTTGCGCAGCAACTGTGGGCTGGACCAAAGGTCGCGTGAGACCAGCGCCCAGAGCCGCTTCCACGAAATCGCGCCGCGGCCCTGCGCTGCAGCATCCAGATAGTCCAGCATTAGCGGGCCGAGGTAGATCACGCAACAGAGAACCATGGCCACAACAACCGACCCTGCAACCTGCGCATACCCAAGCCCCATACTCCTAACAGCGTCCACCTGCCATGCACGCAGCTGCACCCCGGCTATCCCCAGGCACAGCATTGTGGCGAGCAGCGCCCCGAGTGTCCGCTGCTTGATTACTTGCGGGTGGTCTCGGTCGTGGATCGACACGGCGGGCGCGGCGTTGTTTGACAAAGAGGATGCGCGTAGCGCTGTGAGGAGGTAGATGCTGCCGACGTAGAGTGCGCTGAAGAGAAGCGAGTGCGTGAGCGCAACGGTGAAGTGCGGCGTAGCCAGCCACGCGAGCAGCGCGCCAAAAGAGATAGCTGCCATGGATTTTGGGGCGGGATTGGTCAAATTAAAAGGGTGTAAATGCGAATTGAATTGAAGAGAAAGAAAAGAAAGAAATTCGAAAAGCAAATTCAATTTATATTTTGGTTTTTTTCACTCCCCACAAAGAAGCGATGTTTTGCCCTTTAGTCGTCCTCGTCCCAGTTGCCCTGCTGCTGCTTGGGCAGCTTGGGCCCGCCGGCGGTCTTCGCCATGACGATCTGGTCGACCTGCAGAACAGTCAGCGCGGCCTGCGTGGCGTACGTCAGGCCCCACGACTTGACGGCCAGCGGGTCCAGGATGCCCTGCGCCAGGGCGTCGACCAGCCGCGGCTCGTGGTCGCAGTCGACGTCGACGCCGATGCTGGGGCCGACCAGCGCGCCGGCCACCGTGGTCTTCGCCTTGGCGTGGTGCGCGGCAATCAGCTTGGCCACCAGCGCCGTGCTGTCGACGCCGGCATTGTCGCCCATGGTGCGCGCAAACACCTCGAGCGCCTGTGCAAAGGCCTTCATCGCGTGCTGGTTGATGCCGGCCGTGCGGTCGGCCGCATCCTGCACCAGCCGCGCCAGCTCCATCTCGGCTGCGCACCCGCCCGGCACCAGCCGTGGGTCCTTGGTCAGCGCCTTAACAACGTTGACGCCATCGTCGACCGCGCGCTCGGCGTCGTCCAGTGCGTTCAGCGTGGCGCCGCGCAGCACCACAGTGACCAGCGGCGACCGCTGGATGCGGTCCGCAAAGGCCGGCCGCTCGGCAGCGACCCCGCTGGCCGCCAGCTCCTCAGCCGTCCACTGGCGCACAACCGTGACGCGGTCGCCGCCGATCTCGGTCGTGCGGATCTCGTCGCAGTAGCCCATCTCCTCGGGCGTCGGCACGCCCAGCCGCGCCAGCGGGTTGGCGCCCAGCACGCGGCATACGCGCCGCAGCTCGAACTTGGACGGCACCTTGAGCGCCACAATGCCGTAGCGGTTGAAGTAGTGGACGGCCAAGTCGCCGACGCCCGACCCACACACCACAGCGGCGATGCCGGCCGCGTGCAGCTCGGCGACGGCCGCAGCCATCTGCGCCTCCTCGCCGCGCGTGTAGTCCAGCATCTCGCCGGCCGTGTGCAGCAGCACCGTGCCCTTGGTCTCGGTCTGGCCAACATCGACCGGGCAGGCGAACACCGCCACCTTGGCGAACCGCGCGCGCTGCGCCGCCGTCTCAGGCGCCCTCGGGAACACCATGCCGTGCTCGACGCGGCTCTGTGCCAGCGAGCCGCCCAGCACCTTGACGACGCGCACGTTGTCGACATTGAACCGGCTAGCGTCGCCGCGCGGCATCGTCGCCACCACGGCCTCGGCCACCAGCTTCCCGAGCACGTCCTCCTGCCCATACTGCTTCGATGCAATCGCCGACCGAACGGCCTTGAGCACCTGCGCCGGGTCCGTCCACTCGCGCACCTCCTCGGCCGCCAGCGCTTCCAGCGCGCGCAGCGCCTCCTTCAGCGCCAGCTCGTAGCCACGCGCGATCTCCGACGGGTGCAGCCCCATGCGCAGCAGCGACTCGGCGCGCTGCAGCAGCTCGCTGGCGAAGATGATCACGTAGTTTGTGCCGTCGCCGGCCTCCGCCTCCTGCTGCTGGCTGGCCATCACCAGAAGCTTGGCCGCTGGGTGTACCACCTCGAGCTCGCGGATGATTGTCGCCGCGTCGTTCGTCACAAACAGCTTCTCCAGGTGGTTGACCACCATCTTGTTGCGCCCGTTGGGCCCGAACGATGTGCGCGTGATTTCGCTCATCTCCTTGGTCGCCTGGATGTTGCGGAATATGACTTCCTCGAGACCTTGCAGGTTCTTATACCCCTCCTTGAAGAGCTGGGGGCCGTTTGACTGGGGAACGCGGAGAGCCATCTTTTTAAAATTAGATTGGAATAAAAAAGGGTGTGTGTGTGAGTGGAAAATTAAAATAAAAGAGGTTAAATTTAACTTGCTAAAAAACAAGTCCAAGAAAAATATCAGTACTTTGCGTAAATGTTAGTAGGCGCATACATAAAAAGAACAACTTGGAAGCCAGCAGACGGAAAAAAACACGAAATGATCCGCTTGATCCGATTACCAGCCCGGTCTTGTGGCTGATCTGATCCGAACCACAGTATATTTCGTCATCTCTTTATTTCTTCTTTTTCTTGTTCTCCCTCCCCGCATATAGTTACTTTTATTTAAAAGGCAGTATGTAAAATACAGTAACCATTGCTTTTTCTTGGTAGAATGAAACTGTCCAAATGTTTGTTTACATTTTCAATTTCTTTACGTCTTTTCTATACCACTTTGCGGCTTTTCTCCTCATGGTGCAGTAAAAAAAACAAATAAAAAATTCGTAATCGCTGGAATATGCTAAAAATCTAAAAAAAATTGTTTGGAAATGAAATATATAAATACCTACCGGTCCGATTCCACCCCCTCCCACGCAACGTAAGGCAACCAAATAAATAAACATAAATAACTTTTAGTCAACCTTATTCAAACCAACTTAATTTACTTATTTTTAATGCCCCAATAACACTCATATATTCTAACGCTCTTCTTATTTCCGATCATATCATAGAATCTCAAATACATTTCCTCTACCATGCGCTATCACCCTCTCCTCGACACCGCTCCTAGCAGCATCGCCTCAACCATTCTTATTCTCCTTGGCAGCTTCCTCAGCCTCCTTGGCTGCTCATTCATCCTCTACAAGCTTTACAAGCTCAAATACCAGGATCTGTTCTCCTACTGGCACACCCGCCATTACCTTATTTGCATCCTCGCTGTTACCAACCTCATAATGGCATTGACTGCATTGGTGTCCGCTGGATTTTACCTGGTCTTTGGCCAATTGGCATCAAAGGCCGGGTGCACAATAAGTGGGATGGTCGAGTTCTGGTCACAGCAGGTAAGAAAGAGTAATAATAATAATAATATGGACAAACAAGAGTTGAAATTTGTAAAAATTTTAATTACTGCAAAAATCAACTCATTTTTCTCATCATATTTCTTTTCTTCTTTTTCCCGTAGGCTGTCGAGATCTCCACAATCATCATCGCACTCGCAGCCTTTGCTTCAGTGCACCACAGCAACCAATGGATGCGGCACCGGCACTGGATCCAAACCAACATTGCACCGATATTTGGTCTTATTCTCTTCCTCCCACTAGTCACCACAGTGGCATCGCAGATCATCTGGCGTTTCCGCTCGTCCGAGTTCGCCTACTGCTGGATCCCGCGCTTCTCTCTTCACGCCCGCTGGCTCGCCACCGACGGCTGGCGCACACTCACCATCCTGGGCCTCATATGCGCCTATGTAAAATTGGCCCGCACTTTAAGCAACAGGCGCAATGGGCGCCCAAAGCTAAAGATCTCGTGGCCGCTCGGCTCGCCTGGCGAGAAGGATCGGGGAAGGGGCGAGTGCATTGATAGTGCCGGCGCGTCAAGAGTTGCTGGTGATAAGAATGACCAAAGGGGGCTATTCAGCCAGTCAATGTTCAACATGCATCGGTGGGCGAGATCCGTTGTTTCGAGGCATCCCGAGGACAGCAGCACCGCGCGGCAGCAGCATGAGGAGGAGGCAGGTATCCGCCAAATGAGCAGCAGAAGCACTGGTGGCGGCGGGTTCTCGCGCACATATGAGCAGTTCAAGCGGTCGCTAGGCAGCACTTTCACGCGGCACATCCACACGGACATTCCCAGCCCAACCATCCCGCCGAGCATCTTTGATTCGATCGGCAGCAAACCAGCCACAAGCAGAGGCCATCCGGCAGCCTCTACGTGCAACTTTTGCTCATCTTCAGGTCCTTCATTGTGCCGGTCGCGCAAGGAGTCCACCACAACAGCGGCTGGTGGCGAGCGCGGTCTGCGCCACTGGTACTCTGCACTCTCCCACCTCCTACTCCACAACCACAACCACCACCAGCATGAGCAGCAGGGGCCCGGTAGACCGTCGGTGCCCCGTCCGTATGCTCTGCGCCGGTCGCACACTGCGCCAGTGCAGACTGCCGACGAAATGGGCTTTTCCGCTCGCAGCCCGCAGGTTGATTCGCCGATCTACCCCGGATCAACCGTCATGGAGTCTCCCGGCGTGTTCCCCAGCGCAGACTACAACTCCAAACATCACCAGCAGAACAATCTTACTTTGTGTCCGACTGATCCACGCGACCAAGTGCCGCGCATTCTCCAGCCCAAAACCCACCACCTTGCGCGGGCAGGCGCCCCCAACCACCACCATTACTTGTCGGACAAGATCCAGGAGATGTTCGGCTCGGCGACGCTCGAGGTGCCGACGCCGGCCATCCACCGCGTCAGCATCCACCGCCACCAGCCCTCTGCAGTGCAGGCTGCCGAAGGCGAAGGGTACTGGGCGGAAACTGTCGAAAAGTACCGCTCTGACAGATCCCCCACTAGCACCTCCTCGTCTGCACCCAACCCGGCTCTGTTCCCCAGTGTTTCCCGGCTTTACGTCTACCCGCTCGCCTACATTATCCTCTGGCTGCCATCCATTGTTTATTATATTATGTCTACGTACATCTACTACCAGGCATTCCAGGCGCCAGAGCTCGATAATCACACCGGTGGGCTGGTGCTGGGCAAGAGGGAGATGGTGAGCTTTGGCGAGTTGCCTGGGAAGTGGTCCGAGGGGAATATGAGCAGGGCATGGCCGTATTTGGCCCATGCCACCAAGGGCGTCAGGGGCAGCCAGGCACTTGGATGGCTAGCTGTTGTCCAGGCGCTGCATATGCTTGGCGGCCTTGTTAATGCGATTTTGTTTTGGATTACTGAGCAAGATTAAATAAATGAAACTGTTTTTACATGGGATTGGGATTAATCGATGAGTATTCCCAGAGTTTTTCTTTCTTTTTTTCTTGCTACTGTTTTGTGGTTTGTAGTGCGCATATATTCGGGAATTAATAAACTGCTTTTTTGCTTTATTTGCAGAAACAAGAAATATAATAAGCCGGACATAAAGTTACCGCATTTATCCCCCCATTTCATTTGCATATTACGTTACCGCTAACCTTCTTTCTTCTTTATTTATTCGGGCTTTAATAAACTCAATATGTAATTTGTCTTTTTAACCCTTATTCCTAAAACAACAATACTTTTTTTTGTACACAGAAGAAGAAAAAAACAAATGTTATTCAAACAATTCACTCAACAAAGCCTCCTTTTCCTTCTCTTTTCCTCTCTCATCATAAGTGTATCCGGCAACAACGCTGCCATCAAACGGCGCTGCTCCCGCGAACCATACATCGCGCCCTGTTACAACTTCTGCATGGCGCACGCGCACACCAAATGGTGCAAAAAAGAGCTCGAAAAAGTCTACCAGCCACTCCCACCACTCCCACCACCACAGCCGCCCATTTAATCCATTTAATCCACCACCAACTCTTCTTCTCCCTCCTCGTCAACGCCAAGAATGTCTGGCTGCTCCCTGGTGATCATCTCAAAGTACGGTTGGAAATTGAACCACCCGGAATTCGCTGACCCCACCGTGCGGCTGGTTTCCTGGGCAACTTCCGCAGGGATCTCCTGCAGCTCACAGCCAGTTGCCATTGCCAGCAGTTGCGCGTGGCAGCACCGGTCCAGCGCAATAAACCAAAATGCCGCCTCGTCCACTGACCCGCCAACCGTCAGCAGCCCGTGGTTCTGCATAACCAAGGCTTTCCCCTGTGGGCCCAAACACTCAGCCATCTTCTCCCCCTCCTCCTCATCCGCGACCACCCCGTGGAACCCAGGAAACACCGCGTGTGCGTCGCCAAAGAACATGCAGGCATCCTGCGTAATCATTTTCAGCGGCTGGCCCAGGGCGGAAAACGCCTTGCCGTGGAGCGAGTGGCTGTGGCATGCGGCCTGAACGTCAGCGCGCACGGCGTGGATTTTAGAATGGATCACAAACGCCGCTGCATTTAACGCCCCGCCACCACCGCCCTTGATTATATTCCCCTGGTGGTTGACGAGAATTAGGTCAGCCGCGGTGATGCATGAGAAGCTTTTGCCGAAAGGATTGACCCAGAAAAGATCCGGGTATTGCGGGTCCCGGCAGGTGAGGTGCCCGGCGATGCCCTCGTCTAGGTGCAGTTTGGCGAAGAGTCGGAAGGCGGCGATTAGGCGTTGCTTGATGTGTCGCCGCGCGGTGCTCGCCGAGGTGAACTCGGGTGGGTGCGGCATTTTGAAGAGAAATTTTCCGGGCGTCTGCGTGTCTCTGGTGAAGGAACTCATTTTTTTATATATTGCTTTTTAAATGAATAAAGATTATATCAACGTGAAGAGACTAAATGATCTTATTTTGGTAATAAACGATAAACGATAAACGATGGAGGGTGAAAGGGTGTTTTCTTTTATATTTCAACAGCAGCAATATTTGTGAGTACAGAACAAAGTAAGGATAATGGAGCAAACAAACAAAAATAAAACAAAAACAATATTAAAAGCCTCTCTCATATAAGCAGATCCGCCACTTGAAAAATAGACATTAATGAATAAAAAATGGTATAATTACTATTTATGATAACCAATTAAAAAAAACTAAAAAAAATGTCTGAATCTTGTGACCCCATGAGAGTGCATCCTTTCTTCCTGGAAGAGGAGAAAATATCGATAACAAAAAAAGCGATGGTAACTCTTTTGGTCGCAACACCTCCCACTCGTCTTGTGCCTATCGCTGACTGCTTAATATCTACGAGTTCAAAAATCAGAAGAACAAGAGCTTTTTAGCAAACAGTACTTTCTAAACCTGTCGCAACAAATAGACAACATAAACAAGCTGAGAATAGAAAATAAAAGGGGGAATCAGTGTAACTATGACATAAAAAAGCAAGCATTGCTGAAGCACCACCTCAAGACGAGGAATAGTACGTTGTTTCCAGCTAACAAGTATAAAGAAGCTCAAAAAGAGCTAATTATCATCATATTCCCCCTCTTCCAAGCTAAATGATTTTATTTTATTTTCCAAAAAAACCCAAATTTAATG
This sequence comes from Kickxella alabastrina, assembly GCF_025024165.1. Classification (NCBI taxonomy): domain Eukaryota; kingdom Fungi; phylum Kickxellomycota; class Kickxellomycetes; order Kickxellales; family Kickxellaceae; genus Kickxella; species Kickxella alabastrina. The sequence goes on from NW_026251479.1 coordinate 104,296, forward strand.
AATACTTACGAATCTTGAATGAATGAATGAAAAATGAAAAATGCTGTTGTCGTTATAAAGTACAAAGTAATAATAAATATTTATGTATTGTGAGGTATGCTGAATTGACAGTAAAATATAAAATAATGTGAGCGCGAGACAACCAATAATGGTCTCAAGCGTAAGGCGAAAAAAAATATAAATCAAACGAAGAAACAAAGAAGCGAGCCGCGACCGTTAAAAAAAACATTATATATACGTGGCGATAATTGAGATTGCAAAAAAAAAGGGAAAGAAAATTTTTTTAGCAAAAGAAAATTTTTTTCCATCTCAGAATTTTACAGAATCAGGTTTTATTTATCTCTACTCAACAAAAAAAAGTGGAAAATCACATGGCCACAAGCCCATACACCCCGATGATGCAAACACCGTGCGCCAAAAATACAAGTACCAAAACGCACGCGGCAAACTATAAGCTGAGAAACCCTTACAGATCTCACCGAGTTTTTAACTCGCACATGATGAAACGGAGAAGACCAGATTGGCAGTGAGTCCTCGTTCGCTTTTTTAAGTGTTTGAGGGCTCGGCTTATGATCCTGGAAAGGGCGCAGCTCAAAGGTCTTGTTACGATAAATGCGTCCGGTTACTCCCTTCTGACCCCCCCACCACCACTACACCAACAAATTTAAAATAATTTAAAAAAGTACACTTTAACTCACAGGGATGGGTTCAAAAAAATGTATTCATGATAATCGTTGTTGTACAATGCTTGTTGCCATTGCATTTTTTCGACCAAACATTGCCGACTGACAAAATTTTTTGTCAATTATCTCTGGGTTTTAAGCATTGCTGCAAATAATTTTTTTAGCAAAAGCTTTTCAAGGAAGATACCGATAGAACCAAATGGGTGAGCTACTGAAGCATTTTAAGTTTGGCACAAATTTGTATAAGAAATGCAGTGCAATTTTAAGTTTGAGATCAGATCGGCTTTGTCTCGCCCTTTTTTATTTGTATGGCTCAAACACTTAAATCACAAAAATCAAAAAATTTTACACACTTGCATGTTTTGCTGACCGCAGTGTGAAAATATAATGTCGCAAAGCGTGCTAAATATTTGCGTCACTTATACATAAAATTGTGACTGGCTCATGACGTTTTGTGTTGGTCCGCAGTTGGGGGATCCAATCATATTTGTTTGTTTGTTTTGCCAAGAAGGCGGATTTAGAATGGTCATGCATGTGTGGAGGGGAGAGAGTGGAAGATAGCACAAGTAATTGTAAGAAAAATTCCATGTACGACAAACAAAAAAGATATCGTAGTCTTTATTCATTTTGTTTTGGATCGCACGCTATTCCTATTTTCAAAAAAAAGAAAGAGAAAGCCCAAGTATATAAGGTTAACATCTCGCTCCTTAAGGGCTCTCAAGCTTTTGATTCTTTCCTTTTGAAAATATATGCTTGTTCTTTGTCATTATTTTTAAAGCATTTAAATATTTTTTGTCTTTAAACGAGTAATCCACACTCATTTTTGTCACATTCATTTTTGTTTTCTCTCATACCTTGATTGTTTCTTTTCCTAGCCATGATTTCTTCAAGAATGTCTGTCGCTGTACTCGGTCTGCTTGCCATCAACGCTCCTGCTGCGCTCGCCCAAGTGGTAGTGACTATTCCCACGACAGTCCTAATGACTATCACTTCCACGAGAGCTCAGCCCACTTCAACCAACGCCCTCATTCCGCCCGTTCTTGTGACCTCCAGCGCCCAGACCCAGGAGGGCGCCGCCACCGGGGAGGGCGCCGCCACCGGGGAGGGTGGATCAGCGACCGAGATGGCAACTACCGTTGACACAACCGAGGGTGAGGGCGCCACTGCCGAAACTCCGACCACAGTAGCGTCTGACAAGGAAACAGGTACCGCAGAGACCACCACGACTGCGAATTCCGAGAGCAAGACCGGGGAAGAAAGCACCACCACTACTACCGATGCTACTTCTTCCAAGGACACTGCTGGTGCGACATCGGGCACAGAATCATCCGAGAGCAAGGACCAAAATGACACTTCGACCACAACTGTTGACTCCGAGACCGGGACGAGCAAGACGGCTAGCGCCACGGATAACTCGAGCGACGGAAAGACCAAGTCTTCGACGGAGACCTCGGGTGCAGCGGGTGGCAGCCACCTGAGCAGCTTGGTCTTGCCGGTCACTGCGGTAGCTATTGCTGTTGAGGTTTTCGCCGCATTGTTCTAGCTTTTGTTTTGCGCAACAGTAGTGAAATATGCTTTTTTCGTTATAATTTATTTTTCTTTAAACTAGTTTTTTTGCTTCGTTTTGTATCGGTTTTCTTTTTTAAATTATATCGCTCAAAAACACTCATATCCGCGATATATCGGGAATACAATGGAAATATGAATAAAAATATGAGCGGCTGATTATTTTTTGAATATTGATCTGATCGATGCCGCAGACTGCCAAACAAAAGGATGCGGGAGCGGGGGCGGGGGCGGGACAATACACCAACCGGATTTACACCCGGCCTTATCTCAAGAAGAAAATAGGCACCAGTGATAATCACCTGTTAGCAAAAAATGATAAATGTTTTGCGAGCGATATCGACGCACAAAAAGAAACAATTCCGCTTCCAATATCATAATCTCTTTATTTTTCTTCAAGCATAGGTTTTATTAATAGAAATGTCTCCGCCAAACCCCAGAAAAACGCCGGTCGTTGTCGTCGGCTGCGGCGTCATCGGACTGACCACGGCGCTCATTCTGCAGCGCTCGCAGAAATACGCTGTGACTGTGGTTGGCAGAGAAACGCCCGACGACCTGCACGGCCCGCACGGCATCTCGCAGGACTGGACGTCGCCATTTGCCGGCGCCAACTGGCGACCCTACTCTCTGGACCACGAGCAGCAGGTACGCGCCGCCGAAGAAGAGACGTACTTTAGGATGCGCGATATTGCGCGGATCACCCCCCAGGCCGGCGTGACAATCCTGCCAATGGCGGATTTTGGCGCAGACAAAGCGGAAGCGAAAACAACGCCGTCGTTCCTCAGCTACGTGCAGAATCTCCGCGAAATCAACAGCGCGCTGTGGCCACCAAACGCTGCCTTTGGGTATGCTTACGACTCGCTGGTGGTCAATGTGTTGCAATACCTCCCGTGGCTAGCCGCTGAGCTGCGCAAGCTGGGCGGGGTCATCAAGCGCGCTGAGCTCAAGCACATTGCTGACGCGGTGAGGCACGTCGAGGGCCATTGCGCGGTTATAGTTAACTGCTCGGCCATGGGCAGCCGCACGCTGGGCGGAGTCATGGACGCTGCCATGTACCCGACCCGCGGACAGACCATTCTGGTCCAGGCGCCGCACGTCGAGCTGACTGCCATGGCGCCCGGCGCCAGCAGCGACAAGGCCACTTATGTTATTCCGCGCGCTGACGGCACAGTCATCATCGGTGGCGTGTTTGAAAAGAACAACAGCAGCCGGGAGGAGACCATTCGGACGACCGACGAGGTCCTCAGGACGTGCCTGGCCATGTGTCCGCAGCTGCTGGACAGCCGCATTGCTGGAAGCAGCTTCGTGAACACTGTGTCGCAGGCCGATGTGGATATGCTGAGGGAGAAGATTATCAAAGTCAATGTTGGCTTTAGACCATCGAGGGTCGGTGGACCGAGACTCGAGGTGCAGAAGATGGGCGAGATCACTGTTGTGCATAACTATGGCCAATCTAGCTACGGGTTCCAGACCAGCTGGGGTTACGCCAGTGTTGCCGCCCGCATGCTTGATGCGGCGCTTGCCACCAAGCCCAGGCTCTAAATACTTAAAATACAGCTATTTATATTTATATATTTACAAGGGCGTTAGGCATTGGTGGTGGGACTCAAATAATGTCCAGCTTGACCGAGCTTGGCAGCTGCGGCAAGCCCAAGAGCCCGCGAGTATCCGCATTACACAGCGGGCAGCGGCATGACCGCCGGAGAAGCCATTTGTCGATACACCCGGCGTGGAAAATATGCTTACAAGCCAGCTTGCGCACCTCGTTGTCCGCCGAAAATGGCTCTAAGCATATGACACAGCAATCGGTCGATATGCTCACTGTGTTTTTTGCAGAGTACTCGCTGAACGACATTTTTGGAAGCATGCGTAGCTCGGGTTTATTTAATACATTTATGAGCGGACTTTTGCGCAGCATCCGCTGGTGATGCATGCCAAGGTTTGTATGGCCAAGTGCGGCTGCTGTGCCTCTTTGCTGCTCAATATCTGCTATTTGCGCCATGGAGGCGTCAATGCTTGCATTGCGTGTGAGTTTGTCGCGTCTTCGGACAATAAATATAGCAAAAATCGCTATGAAAACAACGGTGGCTACATAATTAATTTGTATTAAAGAAAGAAAGAAAGAAAACGGATTGGTGAATTGATTGATTGATTAGCATGATGCGTGGGATGATACTATGCGTGAGAAAGAGAAAGAGCAAATAAATCAACTGGAGAAAATGGTGTTTACTTGCCTACAACTGCCAAGCCCAGGATGGATGCATGTGGAGGGTTTGTTTCCTGAAATCGCTGGTGGCCTTCTGTCCCAGCAATTTGTGTCGTTTGCACCGGCAGCGAGGTTGCGAGGGAAATGGTTTCTGATGCTGTGCTCATTATTAAGCGAGAAAAATAAAATAGTGTGTGCTTTGTAATTGGCCCCCGTAGTCGATGCGAAATTGATGTGGATAAGATATTATCAAATAAAAATGTTGCGTTTTAAAATTAAAGAAAGTAATGTGTATGTGTGTTTATGTTTATGTTCAAAAGTTGAATAAAAATTGGTTGATAGTTTTCTATCGGTACATATCGCTTTCTTTTTATACTTGCCAAACTGTTTTTACGCACATATATACGAGGAAGCAGAGCAAAGAGATGTGATATCTCATTTCGGTCACCGGCATCTCTTCCACATCATTCTATCCTTATTCGGTTACAGAATATTTTTTATAATCAAGTGACCTGGGGATTTTTTATCTTTTTCCATTACACAGAATAAAAGACAGTAACGCAAAAAAGTGGGGGTAAGGAGACTGAAATGGCCGTATTCTGGTCGGAGATGCTGCTGTTCACATGATTATGTTTTAATCATCCCCTTTTTCATTTCAAAAAAGAGAAACGTGCAGCATGTCGCTTGACTGATAATGCCGTTTTTAAATCCGCTGATGTGTGTCAATACACGGCTGTATCATTTTTCCCTTTTAATTACCTCAGCGGCTAATTCCTGTTTGTCCGTCGCACTGCGTATCCAAAGTGAAAGATATTGGCCGGAATTATCTGAAATACAACGGGTATGTTGTTTGGCCGTCTGATAAAACAAAAATGACAATGTGAATGCGGCAAAAAAACATCATGAACAGATTAACTAGCTTCCATGCTGTCTCGTTGCCTTTGCCAAATTGACGGTATCTTTGACTGGCGCTCACCCATTGTTACTCCTATGTTTTGTGAGCACCGGCATCGAGTATTGATTTTTAATTTGATCGCTTTCAATACCCGATTAGCATGCCAACTAACATGAGCATATGCATATTTATTTTTATAAGCCTGCTTTTCAAATGTCTTTATATTAAGCGAAAAGTGTAAAATGACAAAAGCAAAAAGGATGTGAGCTATGTACGTTAAATTCTTGCTAACATAGTGTAGTGTCTTTTGAGCTCGTCTCATATACCTGCTTGGCAAAGCTTTTTGCTCCCCTTTTTAGTGCTTTCATTTTTATCTATTTTGCTACTGCGTTCGAAACAATGCCAAAAAATTGTGAATGTTTGTTTGTTGGCAAACCTATCAAGTCAAACAACACTTCTTGTCTCCCTACTTTTTCATTTCATTCTTCCAGGCTGCATTAATAATAATACTTTTTCCCACCCATCTCGTTATATTCAATTAGCTCTGCCGCGCTTATTGTTTTGTAATTTCCAATACTTTGTTACTGTCAACAGGACAAGCCACACTCCCACATCACATCACATCACATCACATCACGTTTGGCCTTTTACCTCACAAAGAAAAAATAATGACGGCATACCGCAGCTCGCTTTCTAAAGTCGCCTTGGCTGCAATGGCACTTGTACAAGCTGTATCATGCGTGCTATACATCCCAACGACATCCATCGAAGACACGTCGGCGTACTACGAGGCCGTCAGTAACAACTGGAGCAACGTTCACAGCCAGCTTCAGGGACAACTGGATGAGTATTCCAAGGAGCAAAACTATGGCGCCTATGTAGTAATGGAATCGATATATGGCGCCACCATCCCCAAAGAGTACAATGAGGAGTACTTGTCTTCACTCATGAGTAAACTCAACGATGTTGGAACGTACACGTGGGATGGCAAGGAGCTCGAGAGCATGTCGGAAACATACCAGCAGGGGCACGGCAAGAATAACAGCATTGAATCCAAGGAGGGGAGTAGCTCTGGAAATGGTGCTGGTGCGCGTGCATGGAGCTCATGGACCGGTTCCATTGTGCTGGGTTGCATGGCGCTGGCCATGGCTGCGCTTTAAAGTTTAAATATTTTATACTTTTCCATATTGTAATGCAATATATTTGTACTCAGCTTGTATTTTACAATTTGTAAGCTTGGTATCCAGGTTTTTTTTTGTTATTTGCCATGTGTCATTTCCAGTTTCCAGTTTTCAGTTTACTTTATTCGAGATTCCCTACAAAGAAAGCGATAGTCCGACGATGCAGCTGGGTGATCTGCAAGCTCATGCGGTCTAATAATTTTTCTCCAACATATATCGGAAAGGGGGATTAGCGGAAAGCAATCAACTGGTGAAAAGAAATAAAAAATTGTTGACAACTCCATTTCTGCATTTTTGTTGGTGCAGTTCATCCTTGATTTCGGGTGGCAGAAAGCAAAATAGTGCTGCCTTTTTTATTGCAATTGTAAGACTCAACGGCGAGTTGTTTAATTTTTTTCCTAAAGTTTTTTTTGTTCCAAAACGCTCTCTCTTTTCTTCTTCTCTTTACCTTTCTTTTTTAATACTCGACATCCCTGCACCTTACTTCTTGCTTCCCCCCTATACGTCGTTAACAGACACACTAATTCCCCCTTTTTTTAGAAATGAAGTTTGCCGCCGTTATCCTTGCCATTGCCGCCGCCGCCACCGCACAGAAGGCCGAGCTCGCTGACGTCCTGGCTGCTCTGCCCACCAATATTATCGCTGCCATGACCTACTTCCCCACCTCCATGATCGCTGGTCTGATGAGAGGTGAGGGGACCCTCCCCACTGACTTTGCTTCGCTCATAGAGCTGGCTCCCGGAATCCCCACCGAGGACATCCCCCAGCTCTCCAGCGATTACGTTGAGTTCATGAACAAGTTCGGTGCCCTGATCGGTGCGCCTGCTGCTCCCACCGAGAATGTTTCCGAGGACCAGGAGGAGGAGGAGGCTTCGACTCCCGCTGCCACTACAGAGGAGACCGAGGAGGAGACCGAGGAGGAGACCACTAAGCCTGAGGAGGAGACCACTAAGTCTGAGGAGGAGACCACTAAGCCTGAGGAGAGCGCCGATGATAACAGCGAGGCCGTCTCTGAGGCTGACTCTGAGGCCGACTCTGAGGCTGATAGCGAGGAGAAGGATCTCGAGTCGCTCGACAACGACGCTTCCCAGGAGGACAAGTCCGAGTCCAAGGAGAAGTCTGAGAGCGAGCTCGATGAGGAGAGCGAGAGTGATGAGTCCTCGGGCTCCAGCTCGGCCTCAAAGAAGAGCAGCAGCTCCAGCGGTGCTGCCAAGGTTGCCGGCTCCATGGCCGCTGCCGTCGTTGTCGTCGCCGCCGCCTTCTTCTAAGTTTGAAATAGCGTGATTTTTCTCTTCTATATAGTTCTTTTTGGAAATTTCAATGTCTTTTTTGGTCCATTTTTGACTCTTGTGACTGACTGTTGATGCATTGAAGAAAATAATGACACTGCAAATATCTAAAAAAGACTCAAATATCCTGCAAATTGATACCCTTCCCATCCTGATTACATAACAACCCAGAACATGGTTAGAACCTAGAGGCAATAAATAGCCCACTATGGTTGAATATATTAACCATTGCGCTGCTTCTTGCAAAGAGAAAAGCTTGGGCTTGGAGTTTGGCTTGGGCAAGATCTTGGGCATTGCTGTAAGACTCGGGTTCAGCCGACTCGAACGGTGCCTTCTTGTGCAAAAGACGGGGAGGTCGCTCGCCTGTAAATAGGGCGTTGAGGATGATCCAAAAGTTCAGCACTGCAGCCATGTCACGATTATTCCACTTCCGTCTGCCTGATGTCACTTTTTTCGCCATCCTTGATCCGCTGCTAAATGCTTGTGAATGGTTCACATATATATACTACTGCCTTTCAACAAAATTTAAAGGTAAGTAGTGCGTAAAGGTACTTTCAAAGTTTTCTCAATTGTCAGGTGTTTGTTACAGCGTGGCTTCAGCTCGCCTGAGCCGGCTCTCTCCCGACAAGCATTTATGCATTTGATTTGGCCATGTCTGGAAATATTCGGGCTCAGACAAAAACCGTTTCTCTGGTATAGTGCATTCTGCGGCACGGAACTAAGCATAAAATATCAAAAAGCGCATTACCTATATTTCTATTTTTTCGTGTTGTTTATTTATTGCATCTAATTCAAAGCGTAAACAAGAAAATAGGCGCCCTAATTTCATATCAATTCAACCCAATTTTATTCACTTCATCTATATTTTCTTTCCATTTTGAAGCGCAAGTACGAGCAGATTTCAACTTTGGACTCACCAACAATGGACGACTCGGAAATGTCAGCAGTTGCGCCTGCTTCTGCTGAAATCGAGCGCACAGCAGCTTACTGTGATCCAAACATTGTCAAGCAGTATCTGCTAAACCTCGTTCCTGTGCTGCTTGGCGGCCACGGCGACGACGATGACGAGTTCGAGGCAGTCAGGGCCATGTTCTCCTTCCCAGACTCCAGCGACAAGTGCCGCGCCTTTGCCAACGACCCAAGTGTACCAGTTCTCTATGTGCTCAAGGAGATCGACGGCGATGACGAGCAGATGGCATTCTCGACGGTGCATTTTGCCCTGGCCTTTGAGCTGTGCTGGAAGCCCACGCATGCTGGCAGCATTGCGCTGATCAAACGCAGCGCGACGCTGGATCCGTCCATGACACTGTCGAAGCAGATCCAGGTGATGAATTTGCCGGGTCCTGCGTCTTCGGGCGCTGCCCCGCTGCCGGCTGCCCTGGGCGCTGCCGATCCGCATGTGGCCAGCGACGGAGCGTTTGGGTCGGCAGGCGGATCGAAGGAGCGCAGCACGGCTGTGGCGGCGGCAGCTATGGGTGGCGTGAACCCCTACGAGGCGCTGCACGCGTACGTGCGGTTTGCGGTGTCGCCGTACTTCAACGCATACGTGTCGGCAAAGGAGAAGGCCGAGCAACTGGCGAGCCAGAACGCTGGCAGCGACGGGTTCCGCGACGATAAGGACTCGCAGCAGCAGGGTATCCCGATGGCCAAGAAGAAGCTGGCCGAGCTCGAGCTCTCGCTGCTTCACCTGCAGCAGAACATGGATATACCCGAGGTCATGCTCAATATTCACCCGGTCATTGTGCGCACCGTTGCCGAGTGCCGGCGCCAAGGGGTGCGCACGACGGTGGATGCTGTCGACCCTGAACTGCTGTCAGACTCAAGCTTCCTGAACCAGCTGCAGGGCGATGTCAACGGCTGGATCAAGGAGATTCAGAAGGTCACCAAGCTCGACCGCGACCCCGGATCGGGAACAACCAGCCAGGAGATCAACTTTTGGCTGTCAATGGAGCGCGCGCTGGAGCGCATCGAGGACCAGCTGCAGAGCGATGCCATTGTGTTGTCGATGGACGTGCTCAAGGCTGCCAAACGCTTCCACGCGACCGTGTCGTTCCGCACCGACACTGGACTCAAGGAGGCAGCCGAGCGCGTCACCCGCTACAACGTGTTGATGAAGGACTTCCCGATCAACGAGTTGCTATCGGCGACCGACATTGGGCGCATCAGCTCGTCAGTTGAGCAGATCTTTGCGCACATCAACAAGAAGCTCAAGCTGACGGCGTACCCGGTGCGCCGCGCGCTGCCGCTGGTCGAGGCCATCTCACGCGACTTTAACGACCAACTGATCAAGGTGCTGGGCCACGTCAGGCTGACGTACATGGACTATAGCGACTTTGATAAGCTGTTCCGCGAGACACAGGGCGCATTCGAGGCGTGGGAGTCGCAGGTCAAGGAGTTTGCCAACCTGGCGCGCGATATTACACGCAAGCGCAGCGAAAAGTTTATTCCAATCAAGATCCGCGCCGCCCACGCGCCGCTGCAGGAGCGCTTCCACTTTGTGTTCCAGTTCCGCCAGCAGCACGAGCAGCTGCAGCACACGATCGTCAAGGTTATGGGCGGAAGCAGCAGCGCCATTGGTAGCAACGGGTCGGGCGCCAACGCTGGCGACACGGCGGCCATCGACGAGATCCGCGTGGCGTACGACGTGGTCAAGGTCGTCGACGTGCTGGACGTCACGCCCGAGGGAACCGACCTGTGGGAGCGCGCCGAGACCAGCTATAACGAGCGTGTGGCGCGTGTCGAGAACCAGATCATTGTGCGGCTGCGTGACCGGCTGGCTACTGCGCGCAACGCGTCAGAGATGTTCCGCGTGTTCTCCAAGTTCAACGCGCTGTTCGTGAGGCCCAAGATCCGCGGTGCCATCCAGGAGTACCAGACGCAGCTGATCAACTCGGTCAAGGAGGACATTTTGCGGCTGCACGACACATTCAAGAAGCACTACCGCCGCTCCGAGGCGTTTGCCATGTCGCAGCTGCGCGACTCGGCACCGGTCTCGGGAGCCATCATCTGGATCCAGCAGATCGAGCGGCAGCTGGACATGTACATGCACCGCGTCGAGGACGTGTTGGGCAAGGGCTGGGAGCTCTACGCCGAGGGCCAGCGGCTGCAGGCTGACTCGGCCAGCTTCCGCCGCAAGCTGGACACGCGGCCGCTGTACGACGCGTGGTTCACGGAGATCAGTCGCCGCGACCTGACCGTGTCGGGCCGCGTGTTTTTGGTAACGCGCCATCGCGCCACCGGCCACGCGTTCCAGCTCAACATCAGCTTTGACGCACAGCTCATCACGCTGTTCAAGGAGGTGCGTGAGCTGCTGTGGCTCGGATTCCAGGTGCCACACACGCTGGTCAACATGGCGCGCGACGGCAAGCGCGTCTATCCGTTCGCCGTCAGCCTGATGGAGACAACCAAGATTTATCGCCAGGCCAGCCACCGCCTGCAGCAGCACCCCGACGTGGTGTCACTGGCCGCCGGCTACCGCCGCGATGTCATGCTGTGTATACAGAAGGGTATGGGGCTCAAGTGGCAGTACTTTGTGACCTCGGCAGGCATGTACTCTGGCGCCGCTGGCAGCCTGGGCGGATCTGTCGATTCGCACGAGAACCGTAACGCGTCGTTTGTGCGCGAGTTCGCAGCCATTGTGACGCTGTACCAGGAGAAGGTTGAGGCGCTGATTGCGCTAAACGACGACATTAACGCGGCCGTTCGGGAGCTGTCTACGTGCCCCTACACGGAGGCCCACTTTAGGGCGATTTTGGACCGCATCCAGGCGCTGATCGACCGGCTTAACCTCGATAACTATGCTAATTTGGAGCAGTGGGTCGGTGAGATCGACGTGCGCCTCGAGCAGGTGCTGACCAGGCGGCTTTCGCTGGCCATCCACGCGTGGGTCAAGGAGTTCAACCGCACGCCTCAGCTGGGCGATGAGAGCGACACTGAGGCCAATGGCAGTGGTGGCGGCATGTCGATGCGTGAGGAGAGCAAGATTGCGCGGCGTCTGCAGCGCAGCCTGGGTGCGGTTGGCAGCAGGACGGGAGCCATGCACACTGACGGCGGCGATGAGCGCAAGGCTGCACAGGAGGAAGAGGTGAAGCCACAGTTGCGCACTCTGGTGCATGAGTTGCGCATCCGGAACCAGGTCATGTACCTTGATCCGCCGCTGGAGAATGCTCGCGCCTCGTGGATTCAGGAGCTGCACTTGTGGCTGGCTGCCATCTGTCAGCAGCGCCGTCCGCAGGCTGCGCGCTACGAGGTGGTTGCCAATGCTGACGACGATCTTGAGTACGACAACTTGACGCTTGAGTTTGACCCTGGCTGCTCTGTGACCACGGCCGGCGACGACCAGCAACAGCAGGCCGCGTCAGCAGCAGTGACAGCTGGCCTGTCGGGTGCCAGCGAACCATCGTCTTACAAGGACCTTTTGTCGCGATTGCCCAACAACGGTCTGTTTGAGGCGTACCGCTCGATCGAGGGCATGACCAAGCAGGCGGCGTCGTACGTGCAGATCTGGCTGCAATACCAGGCGCTGTGGGACCTGCAGACCGACTACGTTCTGCAGTTCCTAGGCGAGGACCTGACGCGCTGGCAGTCCATGCTGCTCGAGATCAAGCGCGCGCGCTCGACCTTTGACAATTCCGAGACTGCCAAGTTCATCGGCGCACACTGCGTCGTCGACTACGAGCAGGTGCAGAGCAAGGTGAATGCCAAGTACGACGGCTGGCAGCGCGACATCCTTAACAAGTTTGGGCAGAAGCTCGGCCAGGCCATCCGCGACGCGTGCCAGGCAATTTCAAGCGCGCGGCGCGAGCTCGAGTCGCACTCGGCTGAGTCCAGCACGACAAGCGAGGTCGTGACGTTCATCACGTTTGTGCAGGAGCTTAAGCGCAAGTGCCCCGGGTGGCGCCACGAAGTCGAGGAAGTGTTCCGCGGTGGCCAACGGGTGCTGGAGAAGCAGCGGTTCCAGTTCCCGTCCGACTGGATGTACCTGGATCAGATCGAGGGCGAGTGGAGCGCCTTCAACGAGATCCTCAAGCGCAAGAACAATGTGATCCAAGAGCAGCTCCCGAACCTGCAGATGAAGATCATTGCCGAAGACAAGGCCGTCGATGCTCGTATCAGCAGCCTGTGCGCGGACTGGGAGAAGAGCAAGCCCGTGCAGGGTTCGCTGAAGCCCGATGTGGCGACCAACACGCTGAACGTTTTCCACCAGCGCATCACTCGGTCGATCGAGGAGTATGAGCAAGTGTGCCGTGCCAAGGAGGCCCTGGACATGGACATCTCGCGCGACGAGCGTCTGGCTCCCGTGCTCGAGGAGGTTACCGATTTGAAGGGCGTGTGGGCCGCACTCTCTGCGATCTGGCGCGAGGTCGATGAGCTGCGCGAGACGCCCTGGGTCAGCGTGGTTGTGCGCAAGGTGAGGCAGCAGCTAGACCGCCATCTGGCCGAGTCTAAGCAGCTGCCAAACCGGATGCGCCAATACGCTGCATTTGAGTACATGCAGAAGACGCTGCGCGGCCTGCTCAAGGCCAACATTGTCATCTCAGACCTCAAGTCAGACGCACTGCGCGACCGGCACTGGCGGCAATTGTTCAAGGCGCTGCGCGTTTCCGTGGCGGCAATGTCCGACCTCACCTTGGGCGACGTCTGGGACTTTGACATTGTGCGCAACGAGACGGTCATCCGAGAGGTGATCACGGTCGCGCAGGGCGAGATGGCCCTCGAGGAGTTCCTCGGGCAGATCCGCGAGACGTGGTCCGGGTACGTGCTGGAGCTGATCCCTTATCAGAGCAAGTGCCGGCTGATCAAGGGCTGGGACGAGCTTTTTGCCAAGAGCTCAGAGCAGCTAAGCGCGCTGACGGCCATGAAGGCGTCGCCGTACTACAAAGTGTTTGAGGAGGAGGCCGGCGCGTGGGAGGACAAACTGAATCGCATCCACCTGCTATTTGACGTCTGGGTCGACGTGCAGCGGCAGTGGGTCTACCTGGAGGGCATCTTTACGAGCTCAGCGGACATCAAGCACATGCTGCCGGTCGAGTCGTCGCGGTTCCAGAATATCAACAGCGAGTTCCTGGCAGTCATGAAGAAAGTGTACAAGAGCCCCTTTGTGCTCGACGTGCTCAACCTGCCCAACATCCAGCGCAGCCTCGAGCGACTGGCCGACCTGCTGCACAAGATTCAGAAGGCGCTGGGTGATTACCTCGAGCGCGAGCGGTCGTCGTTCCCGCGCTTCTACTTTGTCGGCGATGAGGACTTGCTGGAGATTATCGGAAACTCGAAGGACGTGCCGCGCATTCAGAAGCACCTGCGCAAGATGTTTGCCGGCCTGGCGTTCATCGAGCTGACCGAGGACAACGCACAGATCATCGGCATGTCGAGCCGCGAGGGCGAGCGGATCATGTTCCGCCAGCCGATCCAGCTCAGCAAGTTCCCCAAGATAAACGACTGGCTGGCGGCGATCGAGCGCGAGATGCGCATGACGCTGGCCGATGTGCTCGGGCGCTCCATCACGCAGCTCGATGCCGCGGTTGGTGGAGGCGGTGGCAAGCTGGACGCTACGCTGTTCCGCTCGTGGGTTGACGCGACGCCGGCGCAGCTCGTGGTGCTGACCAAGCAGGCAGGCTGGACGCGGCACGTCGAGGAGGCGCTGGCCAGTGGTGGCGGCGAGCATTTGAGGCGCGTCCTGGCCGACGTTGAGGGCGAGCTGCAGGTTCTGGCTGACGCCGTGCTTGAGGACCTGGTGCCGATCGTGCGCAAAAAGTGCGAGCACTTGATCACCGAGCTCGTACACCAGCGCGACATCGTCCGCATGATGCTGGCCAACTCGGTCACTGGCGCACAAGACTTTAATTGGCTGGTGCAGATGCGCTTCTGCTACACAGCGCCAGCGTCGACTCCGGCGTCAGAGCAGCAGCTGCTGGATAGTCTCGTCGTGTGCATGGGCGACGCGCAGTTCCGCTACGGTTTTGAGTACTTGGGCGTGCAAGAGCGGCTGGTACAGACTCCACTGACTGATCGCTGCTACCTGACGCTGACGCAGGCGCTGGAGCGGCGCCTCGGCGGATCGCCCTTTGGTCCCGCTGGTACGGGCAAGACAGAGTCTGTCAAGGCTCTGGCGACACAGCTCGGGCGGTTTGCGCTGGTGTTCTGCTGTGACGAGAACTTTGATTTCCAAGCGATGGGCCGCATCTTTGTCGGGCTGTGCCAGGTGGGCGCATGGGGCGTGTTTGACGAGTTCAATCGTCTCGACGAGCGCATCCTGTCGGCTGTGTCGCAGCAGATCCAGACGATCCAACTTGGTCTACGCCGCGGTTACGAGGCCGGCGGCAACGGCAGTGCGGAGATTGAGCTGCTTGACCACAAGGTGCGGCTGCATGCCGATACGGGCATCTTCATTACGATGAATCCCGGCTATGCGGGCAGATCCAACCTGCCTGACAATCTGAAGAAGCTGTTCAGGTCATTTGCCATGACCAAGCCTGACCGCGCGCTGATCGCCCAGGTCATGCTGTACTCTCAGGGTTTCCGCCAGGCTGAGCTTTTGGCCAGCAAGGTTGTGCCGCTGTTTAAGCTCTGCGCCGAGCAGCTGTCGCAGCAGCCGCATTACGACTTTGGGTTGCGTGCGCTGAAGAGCGTGCTTGTGTCGGCGGGTAATCTCAAGCGCGAGCGCCAGCAGCAGCAGCAGCAGGGCGAGAACCAGATGGACGTTGATGGCGGCTCTGGTAGCTCAGCTGTCGATGAGCAGGGGCTGCTGATTCAGAGCGTTCGCGAGACCGTGGTGCCCAAGCTGGTGGCACAGGACATTCACCTGCTGTCGAGCCTGCTGGAGGATGTGTTCCCGGGTATTGAATACCGGCCGGCCAACATCGAGCGGCTACGTGAGGCCGTGCTAGAGGTTTGCCGGCAGCGTAACTGGGTGCCGGGCACGCGCTGGATGGACAAGGTTGTGCAGCTGTACCAGATCCAGGCTATCCACCACGGTGTGATGATGGTCGGCGCGTCTGGCAGCGGCAAGACGTCGGCGTGGCAGGTTCTGCTGGCTGCGCTTGAGCGTCTCGAGGGCGTTGAGGGCGTCAGCTACGTGATGGACCCCAAGTCTGTGAGCAAAGACGAGCTCTATGGCACGCTGGACTCGACGACGCGCGAGTGGCGCGATGGTCTGTTCACTCACCTGCTGCGCAAGATTGTCGATAATGTGCGCGGCGAGGGTAACCGGAGGCACTGGATCATCTTTGACGGCGATGTCGACCCGGAGTGGGTCGAGAATCTCAACTCGGTGCTGGATGACAACCGACTTCTGACCTTGCCTAACGGCGAGCGTCTGGCTCTGCCACCCAACGTGCGGGTGATGTTCGAGGTCGAGACGCTGAAGTACGCAACGCTGGCCACGGTGTCGAGGTGCGGCATGGTGTGGTTCAGCGACGACACAGTGGACTTTGGCATGTGCATGCAGCGGTACCTGCGTGTGCTAGCGTCCGAGGGGCTGACCGACGCTGACGAGGGCACGAAGCTGATTGCATCCATGGGCGGCAATGCCTCCTTGTCGCCAGGTGATGAAGGCCTATCTCCGGCCATGCTCGTGCAGTCCATGGCAGCCACCGTCTTTGAGCCCTTCTTCGCCTCTGACGCGCTTGTTGAGCGCGCGCTGGCGTTTGCCGCGGACGCCGAGGCCGATTCGATTGACCACATCATGGAGTTCACGCAGGCGCGGGCGCTGAGCACGCTGACGACGCTTCTGAACAAGGCTGTAATTGCCGTTGTCGAGTACAATGCTCAGCACAGCGACTTCCCGCTGGGCGCCGACGCCGTCGAGTCTTTCCTGAACAAGCGGCTGGCCGTGGCCCTGGTGTGGAGCTTTGCCGGCGACGCGCCGCTGCGCGGCCGGCAGGCGCTGTCAGACTTTGTGCGTGGGGCGGCAACCATCGAGCTGCCTCCTTTGGGCGACGGCGAGTCAATCATTGACTATGACGTTGCGCTGACTGCCGATGGCGGCCAGTGGGTTGCGTGGGGCAGCCGCGTGCCGCGTGTCGAGATTGAGGCGCACCACGTCCTGCAGTCCGGCTTGGTTGTGCCTACGACCGACACGCTGCGGCATGAGTCCGTTCTGCTGGCGTGGTTGTCAGAGCATCGGCCGCTGGTTCTCTGCGGTCCGCCCGGATCGGGTAAGACGATGACGCTCCTGGCGGCGCTGCGCGCGCTGCCTGATCTCGAGGTTGCGGCGCTGAACTTTTCGTCGGCGACCACTCCCGAGCTGATCCTCAAGACCTTTGAGCAGCACTGCGAGTACCGCAAGACGCCCAGCGGCGTGACACTGGCGCCGACGGCGGTTGGCCGCTGGCTCGTCGTCTTCTGCGACGAGATCAACTTGCCTGCCGCCGATCGCTACGGCACGCAGCGCGTCATCGCATTCTTGCGTGGGCTCGTTGAGCGCGGCGGCTTCTGGCGCGCGGCTGGCCACCAGTGGGTGTCCCTTGAGCGTGTGCAATTTGTCGGCGCGTGCAATCCACCGACCGACCCGGGTCGCGTTGCGCTCTCGCAACGCTTCCTGAGACACGCGCCCGTCGTGCTCGTCGACTACCCTGGAGCCGAGTCGCTCCGGCAGATTTACGGCGTGTTTGCGCGTGCTATGCTCAAGGTGCAGCCGCAGCTCCGCGCCTACGCCGAGCCGCTGACCGGCGCCATGGTGGACGTGTACGAGGCCTCGCAGAGGCGGTTCACGCCGGACCAGCAGGCACACTACGTGTACTCGCCGCGTGAGCTTTCCCGGTGGACGCGCGGCATGTACGAGGCGCTGGCGCCACTGGAGTCGCTGGACCTTGACGGGCTTGTGCGGCTGTGGGCGCACGAGGGCCTGCGCCTCTTCCAGGACCGCTTGGTTGACGTTGGCGAGCGGCGCTGGACGGATGACAAAATTGACGAGGTCGCCAGGAGCCACTTCCCCACGGCCAACATTGCCGTGGCCCTCGAGCGGCCGATTCTGTTCTCTAACTGGCTCACTCGCAACTACGTGCCTGTCGGCCGCGAGGAACTGCGCGAGTACACGAAGGCGCGGCTGCGCGTGTTCTACGAGGAGGAGCTGGATGTGCCACTGGTGCTCTTCAACGACGTTCTGGACCACGTCCTACGCATTGACCGCGTGTTCCGCCAGCACCAGGGCCACGCACTGCTGATTGGAGTCAGCGGCGCGGGCAAGACGACGCTGGCGCGGTTTGTCGCCTGGATGAACGGCCTGGCTGTGTTCCAGGTCAAGGCACACCGCCGTTATACGGCGGCCGACTTTGACGAGGATCTGCGCGGCGTCCTGCGGCGCAGCGGGTGCCGCGGCGAGAAGATCTGTTTTGTCCTGGACGAGAGCAACGTGCTTGACGCCGGCTTCCTCGAGCGCATGAACACGCTGCTGGCCAATGCCGAGGTGCCTGGCCTGTTTGAGGGCGACGAACAGGCGGCACTGATGACTGCGTGCCGCGAGGGAGCGGCGCGCGACGGCCTACTGCTGGACTCGCCCGAGGAGCTGTACCGGTGGTTCACTGCGCAGGTCGCTCGCAATCTGCACGTGGTTTTCACGATGAACCCACCTGCGGCTGGGCTTGGCGCGCGCGCGGCGACGTCGCCAGCGCTGTTCAACCGTTGCGTGCTAGACTGGTTTGGCGACTGGTCCGACCAGGCACTGTTCCAGGTCGGCCGCGAGTTCACTGCGTCGGTGGACCTAGATGACCCCAGCTTCACAGCTCCCGACACGCTGCCCGTGGCCTATGCCGGGCTTCCAATGCCAGCGTCGCACCGCGACGTTGTGGTCAATGCCTTTGTCGCCGCGCACAAGGCCGTGCGCTCAGTCAACGCGCGCCTCGAGCGCCGTCGCGGCATCGTTGCGCATGTCACGCCCAGGCACTATCTGGACTTTATCGCGCAGTTTGCGCGTATGTACTTTGCCCGGCGCGATGCACTCGAGGAGCAGCAGAGGCACGTCAATGTCGGTCTGGACAAGCTGCAGGCCACGGTTGCTCAGGTAGAGGAGCTCAGGTCGTCGCTATCGGTTAAGCGCTCAGAGCTGGAGCGCAAGACCGCGCAGGCCAACGAGAAGCTGCACCAGATGGTGGCTGACCAGCAGGAGGCTGAGCGCAAGCAGGCAGCGTCGATTACGCTGCAGGGCGATCTGGCCGTGCAGAACGCGGCCATTGCCGAGCGCCGTGTTGTTGTGATGCAAGACCTGGAGCGTGCCGAGCCGGCGGTTGAGGAGGCCCAACGCGCTGTATCCAACATTAAGAAGCAGCAGCTGACCGAGGTGCGCGCCATGGCCAATCCGCCGGCGGCTGTCAAGCTGGCGCTGGAGGGCGTGTGCACGCTACTGGGCCACCGACAGACGGCTGACTGGAAGAGCCTACAGAGTATCATCCGCAGGGACGACTTCATTGCATCGATTGTCAACTTTGACACGGACAAAGAGCTGAGCAAAGCCCTGCGCGCCCACATGCGTCGGACGTTCCTTGAGAGGCCTGAGTTCAACTTTGAAACCGTGAATCGCGCGTCCAAGGCCTGCGGGCCGTTAGTCAAGTGGGCCATAGCGCAGGTCGAGTTTGCCGAGATCCTCGAGCGCATCGGCCCGCTGCGCGCTGAGGTCAGGAAACTCGAGGAGGAAGCCGAGGCCACACAGTTGCATGCAGCGACGCTGTCGCAGATGCTACACGAGCTCGAGGCATCGATTGCGCGGTACAAGGACGAGTACGCGCTGCTGATTGCCGAGACCGAGGCTCTCAAGGCAGAAATGGCGCGCGTCGAGGGCAAGGTCGAGCGGTCCATGCGTCTGCTCTCGTCTCTGAGCTCGGAGCGGCAGCGGTGGGAGACCGGAAGCGCAGCGTTTGGCGCGCAGATGGCCACGCTGGTTGGTGACGTTCTGCTTGCAGCGGCGATGCTGGCGTACGGTGGTTTCTACGACCAGCGCGACCGTGAGCTGCTTGTGCAGCGGTGGACAACGCAGGCTTTGAGGTCCGGCATCCAAGTGCGCAGCGACATGCGTCTGGCGGACTTTTTGTCGACGCCCGAGGAGCGCCTGGCCTGGGCTGCCAGTGGCCTGCCCGATGACGACGCACTGGCGATGGAGAACGCTGCGATGCTGGCGCACCACACGCGCTACCCGCTGCTGATCGACCCATCGGGCGGAGCGGCGGACTTCTTGCAGAAGCAGCTTGAGTACGAGGGCCGGACACTCACTGTGACATCGTTCCTCGACGACGCGTTTATCAAGCACCTCGAGTCGGCGCTGCGCTTTGGCAATGCCATACTGATCACTGACGTCGAGCATCTTGACCCGATTCTCAATCCTGTGCTGAACCGCGAGCTGCGGCGCACCGGCGGTCGTGTCCTCATCAGGCTGGGCTCGCAAGATATTGACTTCTCTCCGGCCTTCCGCCTGTTCCTGTCGACACGCGACGCGTCGGCGTCGTTTGCGCCGGACCTCTCGTCACGCGTGACGTTTGTCAACTTTACCGTGACGCGCGCGTCGCTGCAGGCGCAATGCCTGAGCCAGGTGATGCGGCATGAGCGGCCGGACGTTGACGAGCGGCGTCGCGACCTCTTGCGCCTTCAGGGTGAGTTCCGCTTGCGCCTGCACGCCCTGGAGAAGGAGCTGTTGAGCGCTCTCAACCGGTCGCAGGGCAATGTGTTGGACGACGACGCCGTAGTAGCCACGCTGGAGTCTCTCAAGACGGAGGCGGCGGAGATTGCACGCAAGGTCGCTGAGACCGACGGTGTCATGCGCGAGGTTGACCGTGTCACTGCGCAGTTCACACCACTGGCAAAGTCGTGCGCGGCTGTTTACTTCGCTTTGGAGCGGCTTTCGGCATTGCACGTGTTCTACCAGTTCTCGCTGGACTTCTTCATGGCTATCTTCCGCCAGGTCGTCGAGCATAACCCCAGGCTGAGAGGTGTTGCCGATGAGAGGGAGCGGCTGGTCATTTTGAAGCGCGATCTGTTCCAACTGATTTTTAGCCGGGCAGCTGTCTCCTTGCACCATGACAGCCAGCTGACCCTGTTGATGCAGCTGGCCCAGATTAAGCTGCGCAGTGACGAGGAAGAGGCTGAGGAGGATGAGGCAATGGTGGCCAGCGGCGGCGGTACTGGTGCTGCTGCGACGGGTGTGTCACAGGAGGCGTGGGCTAGACTCAATGCTGATATGGACTTTGTTCTGCGTGAGGCTACTGTTGCCACTACTGCCACCTCTAGCAGCAACAGTGGCGGGAACTCGCATGCTGGTGTTGACGGCCAGGGCATGGTACCACTGGTAAGCCTGCCTGAATCGCTTGAGAGTTTGGTTGACGAGGAGACGCACCGCTCTATCACTGCGCATGTGCAGGGACTTGGCTGGTGCCGTTCCTGGGTGCGGTCGCTGACTGATGATGACTCGGCGGTGTTGGCCCAATGGATGGAGTTTATGACCAGCTCTGAGCCTGAGCGCATTATGCCCCTGGACTCAATTGCCGAGCCATCGACGGCATCGGGTTCGTCTTTGACATCGTCGTCGTCGTTTGCTTCGGCCAGCATTGCTCTGCGCCAACTCATCATTGTGCGCCTTTTGCGCCCCGACCGCGTGCTTGTTGCTGTTACGCGGTTTGCAGCTGCTGTTTTCCAAGGCCCCACCCTCGAGTCTGTCGGCATGGTCGCCGAGGCCAACCTCAGGGAGATCACTGTGAGCGAGGTCGAGGCGACGACGCCTGTGGCGCTGTGCTCTGTGGCCGGACACGACGCTGCATACCGTGTGGACTCATTGGCGGCCGAGATGCGGCGCAGCCTGGTGTCCATTGCCATGGGATCCATTGAGGGATTCGCGCTGGCTGATCAGGCCATAGCGCAGGCGGCCAAGGCCGGCACATGGGTGCTCTTGAAGAACGTGCATCTGGCTCCCGCATGGCTTGGGCAGCTGGAGAAGAGGCTGCAGTCGATGCGCGCGCACGAGCATTTCCGCCTGTTCCTCACTATGGAGATCAACCCAGCGGTGCCTCTGAGCCTCCTGCGCAGGGCACGCACTCTGGTGTTTGAGCCGGCACCTGGAGTTCGCGCCAATCTGTTGGAGAGCCTGGCGGCGATTCCGCGTAACCAGCATCAGCAGCAGATGCCGGCGGAGTGCGCCAGACTGCACTTTTTGTTAGCCTGGCTGCACTCCGTGGTTATTGAGAGGCTGCGGTATGCGCCCCTGGGGTGGACCACGCGCTACGAATTTAGCGATGCTGACTTTGCCTGTGCCCTGACTACAATTGACTGTTGGGTTGACCGCGTTGCTGGCGGCAGGGCCAACGTTGATCCTGAGAAAATCCCCTGGGACGCCATCCGCGCCTTGCTTTCAGAGAGCATCTATGGCGGCCGTATTGACAACCAGTTTGACTCCCTCGTGCTGGCCACTTTTGTCAACAAGCTGTTTAGGCCGGAGGCGTACGGACACGGGTTTGCGCTGGTAGAAGATGCCAGCGGAGGTCTGCTGGCTCCCGAGGACGCTGTGAGGCTTGAAGATTTTATGAGCTGGTGCCATGAGTTGCCTGAGAACGAGCCGCCCACTTGGCTCGGACTGCCGGCCAACGCTGAGACGCTGCTGCTGGTGCAGAAGGGCCAGCGCCTTATGGCCGATACGCGCAAGCTGCGCTCGCTAATGGATGACGACGACGAGGATGAGGAGGTCACAGCAGACCACCACCACAACCAGCGGTCCCTGGCCGCTGGCGCTGCTGGCGACCAGGCCGAGCTGCCCGCCTACATGCGTCAGGTCGAGGCTCTGGCGCTGACCTTTACGCAGTCGCTGCCGGCTACTCTGCCCCAGCTGCCCGCAGACCAGCCCAGCGCTGCTTCGCAGACGCCACTGTACCGCGTCATTGGGCGCGAGAACACTGTTGCGCGTCAGCTCTTGGAGCGCGTGCATCAGGATCTACTGCACCTGCGCGAAACGTGTCGCGGCGAGCGCAAGCAAACCAACCATTTGCGGCAGTTACTGGCGGACTTTAACTCGGGTTCGATTCCGCGGTCGTGGGTATCCACGTACACTGTTCCCCGGGACTACACGCTTACGCGGTGGATGACAGATTTCGCTATGCGTCTGGACCAGGTGCGCGACCTGGTGCAGAGGATTCACCGGGCGGGACATTCGGCCGAGGAGCTCGTGCGCGAAATGCAGGTTAACCCGGTTTGGTTGGGCGGCTTGCTTTATCCCGAGGCCTTCATCACTGCCACTCGCCAGGCCGTGGCCAAGCAGCTCGGGTGCTCTCTGGAGGAGCTGGATATATCCCTTGGGATGCCCGGGCAAAACGTGGATGGCGGTTTTGCTGTTAGCGGCTTGAGGATTGAGGGTGCCATGTGGAGCCATGGCGTTTTGTCGTTGAATGATGGTGCGGTTGAGAGGTTGGACGCTTGCTGTCTGATGTGGACGCGCCGGAATGGTAAAGCCGGTGTGGTGGGATTGCCTGTGTATTTGAATGTTGACCGCAATGACTTGCTGTTTGAGGCTGCGTTGCCTATTGATTATGCCAATGGCGTGAGTGATTCCGCTGTTGTGCTGAGAGCAGTTGCTGTTGTTACGGCTTGAAAATTCATCGCGCTTAGCTGTGGAGTTTTCTCTTTCTTTCTTTCTTACCTTTCTATTATGTCATTTAATTGGAAAGCCCTTTATGTTTCCGATAATTTCGTTATTGTATGTGTTTAAGTCTTTATTTGGCCAATAAACGAAAACTTCGTCATATCCTATATCATTTCTTTGATGTTGATTTTGGCGGCATTAATCCACATCTGCTCAAAATTATGAAGACATTGAAGGTGTGTCTAGGATAATCTGGGCAATACAATTACTCGAGAGATGGCAGCCTAACTGGCAGTATGTTGATGTCTTCAATGATATTTAGCGGCTCTGTTCGAATGACAGCTCTACGCATATCTAGCCTTTTAAGACTACCGGAGAGTGGAGCAACTAGCTCATCGCCAGAAGATTCAGAGAAGCTAAGCAACGGATTGGTAGTTGAAAGTTCGGTCATGCTCAGATTGGACAATGAAATAATTTGGATCCTTGGAAGCCGAGCGATCAGCGCGGGTAACGCATCAATCAAAACAGGGATAAGTGGGAGGGGTGTCGGGTTCGGCCAATGTACTCTGTTAGGACCCAGGATCATTTTTAAAATGCGAATATTCCAAAATATGCAGAGAAAACGACTTAAATGTGGCCAAATAGCTTGTTCGAAATCTCGTAAAAAACATCAGCATATGGGTGATATTTCCAAATGGTATGCAAACTGATGTGGCCAAAGCCCTCGAATTTGGACAAGAAACGTTTAATGTGTCCATCCAAATGTTCCGCAAATTGCAGGGTGTGCACATACGAGGGATACGCGACAATGTCCAGAAGTTGAAGTCGCTCACGTAACTCAAAATTGTGGTGTGTTTGAAATTCAGGACAAGGAAGTGACAAGCTGCGGATCAAATTGGCCATTGATACTGGCAGCTCTGGCTAATGACCTACTGGCTGGAGCATCCCCAAGTTAAGGCTGTTGATGTTTGGAAGTACGCTGGCAATATGCTGGCGGCTTCCTCTGGGGACTCTATAGGACTAAGAGGTTTGGTAAGAACTAAGACTTGTCAGAGTCATTGTCTTGGCTGGAAGCACTAATTTAATTAGGGCCTTCAAATATGAAGACCAACGACAGCGCTTTGACACGCGTCCAGTCCAGAGCACCCAACCAAAGCGCCTCAACATCATAAATAAGCTTGCTGTCGATAATGTCCTATCACTGATTTTCAAATGAACCCTGGTGACAAGGTGGTGGCCACTGAGGAAAGCAAGGCTGCCAATGTTGTTGAAAACAGTTTGTGTCAGGTTTAGACTAAAAAATCTGTCGTCGTAACGCATGTCCATATTCTTTTTGTACCCTTAGCTAGAAACAAGTTCACGGATAACTCAAACTTTGAAACTTCTCTCCACTGGCAACAGATATGTAGCAAAAACAAGTGCTTTACAAGGTTGCTGTCGTAGACATCAACTGTATCTAATGCGTTATGTATAATTTGCGTTAAAATGAGAGTGGGAAGATTAGCGAAATCGACCACGATTAGAAAAAAGGAAGTATAAAAGTTAACAATTGCAATGAACTAAATACAAATAAAAAATTTGCAAATGAGTTGAAGTAAAAACAATTGAAAAAGGGTATGCAAAATAAACCAAAGCATTGTGTTCCTGCATCAAAATACATACAAAAAATTGGGTTGCGCATTCCAAGTGTGCTGCAAATCTGATCCAATGTGATTTTAGTTTAGACGATTGTGCAATACTAAAGGGTTCATTTCTAAAGTTTCAGTCATATCGTACTTTAATAACTGCAATAAATAAGTGTATGTACAGTAATTTTATTTTTGCCTTGTTATTTGGCAAAGACAAAGAAAGGTGCGCTGAGAAAAGTGCCGTTTAGAGTAATGCCATCTAAAAAACATTGCTGCGCAAATAATAGCTGTTTATAGCTAATAGACCTTCGAGTGCAAAATGTCGTTGGACGCTCGGAGATATTTGCAACTGGTTGTCATGTCGTGGGTTTGGTACATGCGCTACTCTTTCTAGCCATGCCCGTGTTGTGATTTTGTGAGGAGCCCATCCAGACGCTGGTGATCCAAAAAGGTATACGGGTAAACCCCATCCTTCTTCTATTCCGCTGCCTCTGATTTCAGGTCTTAGGCGTGTCACCAGCCGGATACCTATTGAACAAATGTTCTGTGGGCCCCCGTATATACCACATAACTGTCGATTCCGGGTCTTAAAGAATGAACCAGCCCGATCGTTAGTATAAGGGTGTTCTTTAGGTCCCCTTATATACCCAGACATCCCAGACATGACATTGATGAGACCAGTCGCAGATATCTTACCGAGTGTTTACTAGACACACTCACATTATTTTTTTGTGATGCGCAGACGAGCGTAGCTGTGGCAGATGTGGCTATAAGACAAAGGCCAGTATAGTGCAAAAGATGACGCTGCGCGAGAACTGCTGTGTATGTGTGTGAACTCCTCCCACAAAAGCTGCGTATTGTGGACCGATCCCCCATGTTGAAGCCAAAATCGACGCCGCTGTGTGTGTACCGTAGTAGTGATATTGTAATGTTAAAAATGCGTGCGTGCGTGTGTATTGAAAAAGGTGGTAGTATTTTAGAGGAAGTGGCGGTTGTTGGGAGGAAGATAGGGAACCAAAAACTATCTTGGGAAGTGGGGGCTCTTTTTATATGAAATGAGATACTCGAATGGATGAGGAGAAAGGCAGCAAAAAAGGCCCTGTCGGTTGAGAAAAAGAGATGGAAAAATGAAAAATGCAGTGGGTTCTTGTGTTCCGCCAGCCTGAAATATTTTTTGCATTCTTTTTTGCACCAAGAGGCTTGTTTCGGTTAATGGAACACCCCAAAGCTGCCGGAAAATTTTACAAAAATATTCCCATGTGCTTGAAAAACAAAGTGTTTTCAATATTGCATCGTTTATGCCGGGAAATAAAGTGAAAATAACCAAGCCATTTGCAAAATACAAGCATGCGGTTGGCCATTTTTGCAAGCCGAGCAATAAAATTATTTGTTTTTTATGAGCGAGGATTGTTCCAAAAATTAACATGTACATTTAGTGAACCGGGTAAGAGACCCAACATGAAACACAAACAATTGATATTTGAACAGACAATTGATGCCTCCAAAAAACAAGCACACTGTTCCATGGCAGAAAAATAAGGGGTGAGTATAATACATGTTGCATTTGTTTACGGAAACTAATATATTTTTTATTTGCCCACGCTGCCCATTTGCTGCGAAAAAAACCCAGAAGCAAAGAATTAAACACTATACATTTTTGTTTGTATTCATTTGTATTATGCCAGAATAGCGAATAATGTATTTTTCTTATAAACAAACAAGCAAAACGAATGCGCTGTTTAGACCAAACGGAAAACATTACACATATAAAGCTGCCCAACACAGTAAGTCATTTGATTCAGCTGTTTTCTGGGTTAGGGCTGTTAGTTTTGTTTGTTGTGATTTTCAGTGACTGGCTGAAAAATAGTTACAATGTAATGGTCACGCGGTTACTTGGATTCTACAATTTTCAAAATAGAAAACATCAGTCAGAATGTATTGTGCAACCGCTTTTTGAATATATCAAAACATAACAAAAGTTGTACTGTGTTTTTGTGACTGGCACATATCTACGTAATAATTTTTTCTGGAATATATTGATTCAAATTGAACATATTTGTTTTAACTAATTTCTTAAAAAATCAATGTCAAATTTAAATTTAAATTTTATAATGGATTTTAGTCATTTGACTGTGGAAAATACAATTGTGCGCAGTGTTTTTTCTTACAATTATTTTTAAAGAATAATATTTAATAAGGCCAGAAAAAAACGGCAAGCGACTCTACATGTCAACTAATAAAAAATATTTTCCCATCTCTATGCTAATTTTTTTAACGGCAATAATGCTGTATTTTCAATATTTTGAATAAAACATACCCGCACCATTTTTATTGTCATTATAATGTTGGTAATTGTATGCAAAATTAAAGTATAATAATGCCAAGTTATTATAAATTCACTACATAAGACAGCCGGTGAAACAATTGTTTATTTTTAAATGGAGTTGGCATGTACATAAAACTCATCGGAAGTGCAAGTGGCATTGGAAATAAAGGATATAGCGGCATAGGTAAACCTTGAAGTAACAAATGTCTGGTGGAAACATAATCAAAAAAGCTTATGTTGAAAGACAGGCTTTTTATTAAGGTTAAAAACAGAGCTAACTGGGCATATTTACTATAATGTAATTGACTCTTCAGAAGAACACAGCATTGGATTCAGAGTCGTTGGAAAGCCCAATGTAAATGATGAGTGTATTTATTTGATTTCTCATAAAGTGTCATGGGGAATTTAAACGCAAGTTAGTAATAACAAAAGCGTGTGGCTGTTTAGTTACAAATGTGAATTTTTTGATTGTATTATTTTCTGTACCGAGGTTTTGAATATTCAAGCGGTCGACTGTTGTCGATTAATCTCTAATACTGCGTAATTACTGCTAAATAAATATTTTGCTCCAAAATAACTTTTTTAAGTGGCATTGTAGCGGGAAATTGGCCGCAAATAATGCGCATACTGAGGATAAACGTTGCACGTAAGCCAATTGTCACCAAAAATGTTTGGTTCGTACAATTTCTATTGTTTTCAATATGTTTGTTGTTTTGATTTTTTAGGCTGTAATATAAGAATGTGAAAATCATCCAAATTCAAGTAGGTTTGTTTATTTGTCTTGGCAAATCCTTCTGGATCCACTGCTGCCACTGCCGCTGCCCACTCAACGCGATTGATTGTATCATTTAGACTGGTTTTTTTGCATTGTTGTCATGAGTTTCCAGAAAAGAACCAGGATGCAAAATAATTGGGGACTGATTGTCAATCCTCATGGTTCACTTTTATTTAATAAATTGCGATCACAAATTCAGTTTTCTTTTGTAATCAAGTTAAATTCAAAGAAAAAGACAAAGAAAAAGGGAAAAAGGAAAAGAATGGAAAGTGCTAAAAAGGCTCAAAAAGAAGTGGTCAGACTTTGCATTTGATTTCGTTCAGTTAGTTATTTTTCTTGTTCGGAAGGGGGTAAATTACGAGTCAAAAAAAACTAGTAAATAACCCCCCAAATTTTCCCTTCCATTTTCTGCTGCTGCTGCTGTTTTTTTCTTCCCTTTCCTTTCCTCTCATTACATACTTTAGAACCTTATTCTGCTATTCTGCTATTCTATTTTTATTTTTATTTTTATTTTCCTCATCTCGCGTGCCATTCTATCATCACAGTTTTAACTTTATTTTTAGTTTTTACATACTAGTCACATTTTTTCTCACACTCTCCTCTCTACAAGAATACAAAAAATTACAATGAGACCACAGCTTCTCGCCAGTCTGCTAACAATAATGGCAACGAGCTACGCAGACATAATTCTCTCCGTGGCACCCGCTAACAACATGAATGACTACCTCTCAGTGCTCTCCTCCGCCTGGCCCAAGCTCCAACCACAGCTCAACAACCACCTTAAGCTCGCTCAGGAGCAAGTACCGGCAGAGTACAGCTACCTCCTGAAGCTCCTCAGCGTCACCGCTGTGCCGACCAAATATGACTCTGGATGGGCTCATAATTTTGTGAATAATGCGCAGAAAATCGGGCCTACGACGATTCTCGCTGATGAGATCCCGGGCGCTGATAATGGCGAGGAGTTTAAGCCGACGAGAGTTGTGAGTACACATGCGGGGTCAGTGGCTACTGTGAATGTGCCGGTGGCGAGGCCGACTATTGTTGTGGCTATTAATGGAAATGCCGCGAGAGTCATGCACAATGCGGAGACGGTGTCTTCGACAAAGAGTGTGGGCAAGTCTTCGGAGTCTGATGACGAGGATGAGTCCGAGGAGGAGAATGATAGCTTGGGGGATGAAGAGGAGGTTGAGAGTGGATCTTTTAACTCTGGAAAGAGGTCGTCATCTTCTAGTACTTCGGGTGCCGATGGGTCGGTGTGGGATGTCTCGAGAGTGTCCAAGGCTGTGCTTATTAGCGCTGCTGTATCATTAAGCACATTGTTCTAACTGGCTACAAACACCTCTGTTTTTTTGTTTTATGGTGGATAAACAAAAATGAAAAATGAAAGTAATATTATATTTTCATCTTTTATTTTTTAAGACTCATTTTTAAATTAATTCAAGCGTTTTTCAGACATTATTGTTTACTTGGACATTGTTATGTCAGCATGTATGGATTCAATATATGCACATGTATCCTTTTTATTTGTAATAAATGCTTAATCAATTTAAGCCCTAGCGCAAAAAAAATTAAAGTCACAATAGAAAGTCGATTTCCTGTACATTGTGCGGCATAAGTGTGAGAATAAATTACATTATGATTTAACATCATTTGAACAACAAAAAACATTGATTAAAAGTTGCAGGTATTTTTATTTGAATTATTTAGTTGTAAAGTCAGACTATATAAGAGAAGAATGAGGCTACAAATATACTATAAACTGACATCCTTCCCCCAGTGACTAGCAACCTAAAAAGTGTTTAGAAACTAGTGGCAATAGACCACTATGGTTGACGATATTAATCAGTTCGCTGCTTCTTTCAAAGAAAAGAAAAAGGGACAGGTGTATTCTTATGCACACGCTTTGGCTTTGGCTTGAGCAAAGCCTCGGGTGTCGCTGTAGACTCGGGTTAAGCCAACTTTGGCAATGCCTTTCTGTGCAATAAACGGGGAGGACGATTGCCTGTAAGCAGAGCATTAAGAATGATTCGAAGGTTCAACATGGCAGCTATGTCGCGATTATTCCATTTTCGTCTGCCTGATGGCACTTTTTCGCCATCCTTGATCTTGGTTCCGTCAGGCCTGAAGCTTTGCAAGCAGTTTTCCATTGTGCACTGGAGCAAGCCATGTCATAAAATTTGGGGAGGTTTTTCTACTGCCGGAATTGTATTAATGCCTGTTGCGGCTATCTGCTCCTGCTGACCATTCTTCTGCTGCTGACTATTCTGCTGGTCCTGCTGCTGCCATTGCAACGTGTTACTTGTGCTTGGGATTCTTCAGACAAATAGATCATCAATTTTGTAAAATTTCTTCATCCTGCTCTCACATGCTGGACAAAACGTTGAAGTGCAATGCTCGTCGATCAAATAAACAGTGAATCCCTGGCCTATTAGCATCTCCCACAGCCCCTTGCCACGAATTGGCTCATGGTAACAGGTCGTGCCTGGGTCTAATTACCAAGCATTTGTTTTCGCCTTGGCGAGCTTCATAGGATCAAGCTGGAATACTTTTTTTTCGTTTTCGCGGATCCGACGAAAAACACGTTTACGACGCCTTTTAGCCTCATAATTTTTGGTATGGCTGAAAGTCTTCCTCATCCTTTTTGTAATTTATGTTATACCCCAGACAATAGAACATATCCTGTCGACTGGTATCACAGAGAACTGATTTGTCAAAAACATCGAGCTACTCGGGAGGAGTCTTCTTACTGTGGGGCACAACATTGGCAAGTTTTCCGGCATTGCTGTTGCTGTTATTGTCGTTGTCGTTGTTTTAATGGCTGTTGCCATTGCCAGCATCACCAGAGCCTTTCTTAGACCATGCAGTCCTCTCAGCCTTGATACTCTTCCTCTGTATGTTTGCGGGTGAGTCTAGTAATATGGTAATTGCAACGCCATCCGTACGAATGACCCCTCCGAACTTGTATGGTTTATTGTCCTTTTGAGTATCGAGCGAGAATGGCCAACGAGATATATCACAAAATAGGGACTAAATTTCCTCTAGCGGCTTGACTAAAAGCTCACTCATAGGCGGAATCTTGGGGAACCCAATATCCAAGCAAAGACTAGCCTTGTGCAGCGCTCTGAGTCGGCTCTTTATGACGGACAGAATAAACTTTGCAAGAATGGTCTTGTCGATTGTAGTAAACCCCGATACAATAGACGTCCTCATCGGAAAGAGTGAAATTGTCTTCACAGCCTTGTTGGGATTTAAAGACTGGAACATCTCAACAAAAGCCCCAAAATGGTTTACTGGCTCGGCTACAGAATTATAATTTAGTTCCTTGTCGCCAAAACTGTAGCCCTCAGGGTATGCGCCAAAGAAGCTCTCAATTGGGCGCGCCATCCTGTCGCGGAGAATAGGGCCGGAAACGTGCTTAGTGTCGATCAGCTTGCTGGCTCTGCTGATCGTAGTAGACAGTATATCTCTCTTTATCTTTCCCGCCGGAATTCTGATATCCTTACTAATGCATTATTGTATTTGTTTTTTTGGTATGACCGCCCTCCTCCGTAAATGTCTTGTATCGCCGTTCAGTTCCTTTCTTTATGTCAAATGTTATGTCGACAATATGCTTCAACTGCTTGTTAAAGCACTGAGACACATGGTATTTATATGGTGCAAGGATTGTTGTATCCTCGTAATTAGTAACATAGGCCGCGCCAATGAGATGTGGGCACTCAAACTTGATATCCTTGGCGAACGTGTGCCTGTGCTTGTTAACGAGTTTGCCGTTTGCATTTTCAGGTTGTTGCTTCATGGTTTGTTTTATCTCCAAGGCAAAGGGCGATGAAACACTCCTTAAAACATTGATTTAAATAGTCGACGATATTAAACCCCTCATTATCTAACTCTTGTAAAAATACATACTGTGCGAGCTCATATGTGGCTGTTGTAATATGGTGGACGGTAACGACATGCTCGCGCAGAACTGGTAGAAAGTAGGGACAGTGCATTTTGCAGAGGCCGAGGAGGGCCTCCACACCGATGGGGATAAAAAATAAAAAATAAAAAATAGAATGGTAGAACTATTTTACAAAGAGTATATAAATATATTTTCCTAAACTAAAACTAACTAAAAAAAGTCTCATCTATTTTATCGTGTTCGCGAGGGATTATTATATCCAACGCATCCAAAACAATAACACGCACCGGCACTGGCACTGTGATTGGAATTGTCACTAGCACCAGTACTAGTTTAAGTAGCTAAAAAGCCCAAAGTCCAGCGCCCTGCTTCCCTGCTATTTCCAGCCAGCAATGGTGCTTAGGAATTGGTGTGGGTACAGGGAATGCTAAATACTAGCCATTTTATAGACTTTTTTATAGCATTTTCCAATAAACAAAAACCCTAAAAACCCCAATCTAAAATATTTGAACCCCAAAATTTTGTATGGAATCGCTCTACAGAATCACTCTATGGAATTATTCAATGGAAAGGTCATTTTTTTAATTCAGGGAATGTCGAGAAACTTTATGTTTTAGGCGCTAAAACCAAATCATTTATCCATTTCCTCCGAAAAAAAGAGTATTTTCATTTTAGGCAGGCAAAAAAATGGAGAAATGAAGTATCTTTTCACCCCCACGTTTTTCATCGTGCATTACAC
This sequence comes from Kickxella alabastrina, assembly GCF_025024165.1. Classification (NCBI taxonomy): domain Eukaryota; kingdom Fungi; phylum Kickxellomycota; class Kickxellomycetes; order Kickxellales; family Kickxellaceae; genus Kickxella; species Kickxella alabastrina. The sequence continues at coordinate 137,032 of NW_026251479.1, forward strand.
TGTCTTATTGTTGACTTTGTGTACCTCCTCAAATTTCCCACACAAATTATCACCCCCGCACACACATGCATAATTGCACCACTTTTTCTTATTGCCTCACGCTTATAAAAATTATAATTTAAAAATAACAAGGTTCTTATTTATCTTTTATTCCAAGTATTTTTTTGAGGGTTTTTTTTTAAAATAAATAAAGGAAACACATGTATAATTTTTTTTTTATAAAATATAGTAATTGAGGTTGATCAGATGTTTTCAAAGAGGGGAGGGAAAAATCAAAACAGGTAAAAAAAAATTATATACATTCTTAATTGAAAAAACCCTGATCTCCCATCTTGTCTATTCCCCCTCCCACCCCACTATTTATGTATTAGGAAAAATCCCCGAAACCAAAAAAAAACCGTTTATTTTTGTTCTTTCATTTTCCTTAATTTTTTTTCTTTTTTTTCCCTTGTCATTTGCTCCTTAATTGCTAATTGGTGTTTTTTCTTCACATTTTAGCCATCACGTCAATATGACAGGCACTGCGTCAATACGCACAGCAGCACCAACAGCAGGCTTTGTATGCACAACCACAGGCATATACTCACTGTACACCTTAACAACAATATATTCAAACAACATAGGCAGCAGCATCAGCGGGCCTTGGTCTCTGTTCAACGATGAATTCCGTAGCAAACTCCTTTGGCCGCTGGTTCTTCAATCAACCATCGGTGTATCGCTCTTAGTGCTGGCCCTTGGCATCCTGCAGTCAATACGCAGTGTTAGCGGTAGCGATGGGTGGCGGGTGCTCGGATCCGCTGGGCGTTGTGCTGCGCTGCCAGTGCGTCGGCCGGCACGAGCCCATGTGGAGATGGTCGATAATCGCATGCGCACAGGCAGTGTGATAATATCCATGACCCTGGCGCAGACGTTGATGTTTCTCGGGTGGTGGCAGCACGAAAGCAGCCCCAAAGACGACCACCCAGGATCTCTCCCTGGTTTCCTGCTGCTTCTGCTACTGGGCTCGGTGGTTGCATTGGCAATTCAGGGTGTGTTTTTCCAGATGTATCTGTGCAGTGATCGGCTGCGGCATCTCGGGCTGTTTCCCTGGGTGGCACCTGGTTTGGCGGCGGTGCAGGTGCTGGTGGGCAGCGGCGAAATGTACTTTTCGTTCTTCACGCCCCGTAAGGGTTCTGTGCCGATGGTTGGCCGACAGGCGTCCGTGCGGTCGAACATGCTGGTCGCCACGACCGCGCTTAGCGCAGCGCTGGTTCTGGCATATGCAATGGTCCAGCAGCGGCCGTACTTTGTTCGCCAGTCACAGGACTCCAATGTAAACAGCAATAGCGATGCTGCTGCTGCAGAGCCAGTTTCTGGAACTGTCGCGGTGTCCATTAGTGGCGATGAGGGGCAGGACGAGCAGGAGGAGCGCACTCCGTTGACGCCGCCACGCACGGTTGATCAAAATGATCTGGTGGACACGCCCGAGTACAGCGCGTCGTGGTTCAGCCGGCTGACGTTCTCCTGGCTGAACGACTTGCTAGCCAAGGGAGTCGCGCGGCAGATTGGCCCCGAGGACCTGTACAAGCTGGACGCCATGGATATGCCGGCACCAAACTGGAGAAAGTATCTGGGCCACCACGGCAAGTCCGGCCGCCGCTCTTCCCTGCTGATCGCTTTGCTCTGGACCTTTGCGCCTGAGCTCGCGCTCCAAGGCGTCTTGGCATTGGCATCTTCGGTGCTGCATTTCTCAGGGCCGTTTTTCTTGCAGCGGATCCTGCGGTCAATCAGTATTCTGGGCAACAAAGAGGCGACAGGCGACGGCAAAAAGCACAATAGGCACGATGCACGTGGCGAGGTGAGCTTGAGGGGGGCGTATTTGGATGCATTTGGGCTACTGCTTTTCACCGTGTTGGTGTCGCTGCTGTCGCAGCAGGCGATGTGGATTGGGAGGCGCGTGGGTATCCGGCTTAAGGGCGTGCTGGTCGGCGAGCTGGCTGCAACTACACTGAAGCGCCGCGGAAAGGGGGGCTCATCGGAGGACAAGGCAGACAGGGAGGACAAGCCCAAGGCCAGCGATTCTGTCGATGGCAGCGAGACTGCTGCTACAGACTCTGACCCGGCGGCGGCGGCGGCGACCGCGGCTGACGGCAAGATCGTCAATCTGCTGACGGCGGACTTCCAGCGAGTATCCGAGGTATCCGCGTACCTCGACAGCATCTACTCGATGCCTTTGATGCTTCTGATCGGGATCTGGTACATGTACGCGCTCCTCGGCATCTCTGCGCTTGTCGGGCTGTCAATCGCTATCATCTACGCGCCCCTGTCCAAGCACATGCTCCAGTACGTGAGCAAGATCGAAACCAAACTAAACGCACTCAGCGACCAGCGTGTCACGGCGATCACCGAGCTGCTGCAGGGAATCAAGACCGTGAAACTGTTCGGATGGGAGTCGCGGTTTTTGGCGCGCATAGATGAGCGGCGCGAGCGGCAGTTGGCGTATATGTGGCGGGTGCTGCTGTGTTGGGCGTACATAATGGTGGTTTCGACGTTGGCGCCGATGCTGGTGCTGATTGTTATTTTTGGCGTGTACGTTGTGGGGTTCAAACAGGTGCTGACGGCGGAGGTGGCGTTTACGGCGATTGCGGTGTTCCAGCAGGTGCGCATGGTGTTTGAGCGGCTGCCTGGGATGCTCAACTGGGTGGTGGGCGGGTATGTGTCGCTGGGCCGCATTGACGAGTACCTGCGCCAGCCGCAGATCCAGCGCTTGGAGGACCGCGTGGATGGATGTGGGTCTGGGTGTGGGTCTGGGTGTGGGTCTGGGTGTGGGTCTGGGTGTGGGTCTGGGTGTGGGTCTGGGTGTGGGTCTGGGTGTGGGTCTGGGCCTGGGCCTGAGTCTGAGCCTGGGTCTGAGCCTGGGTCTGGGTCTGAGCCTGGGCCTGGGCCTGGGCCTGGGCCTGGGTTTGGTGCTGGAATTGAGCTGGGCTTTGTGGGTGCCGATCTGGAATGGGAATGCGGGTCTCAAGCAGCCACCGCATCCGCCGCCCCAGCCGAGGACGCTGCCGCCCCAGCCGAAGGCTCCGCTGGCGAGCTGACGCCGCTGGTTGGCGGGCGCGTGCGCGACACGCAGTCGTACGCGACGCTCAGCCACGCGGCCAGCGCACCCGGTCGCTTTGGCTTGCGCAACCTCAACGTGCGGTTCCCCCGCGGGCGGCTCTCGCTGGTCGGCGGGCCCACAGGCGCCGGCAAGTCATCTCTGCTGGCGGCGCTGGTGGGCGAAATGACGCTCACGCGCGGCCACCTCCTCCTCCCCGTTGCCGGCCCCACACGCAGCCTTGCGCTCGGCAGCCGCACCGACTCCGGCATGAGGCTCGCAAACATCGCCTATGTTTCGCAAGAGGCGTGGCTGCGCAACGCAACCATCCGGGAAAACATCCTGTTTGGCGCGCCGTACAACGCATCGCGGTACGAGGAGGTCCTGCGTGTGTGCGCGCTGAAGGCCGACCTGCGGATCCTGGCCGCCGGCGATTTGACCGAGATCGGCGAACGCGGCGTGACCCTGTCTGGCGGCCAGAAGCAGCGCGTGGCTTTGGCGCGCGCAGTGTACTCTGAACGGCAGATTCTGCTTATTGACGATTGCCTTTCGGCCGTCGATGCGCATACTGCGAGGGTTATTTTGTCCGAGTGCCTGGTTGGCGGAGGGTCGTCGTCGGGGCTGATGCGTGGGCGCACGAGGGTGCTGGTGTCGCACCATATGGCGATGTGCCTGCCCCACTGCAGTTATGTCGCGATGATGCGTGGGGGCGAGGTGGTGATGAGCGGGGCGCCGCATGAGCTGCAGCAGCAGACGGGCGCCTTCTCGGACCTGGGGGCATTGTCCGCCACCGAGGCGCAGGCGGCCCCCGACGCCATCGGCGCCATCGACACATCCGCCACGCCCACCACGCCCATCACACCCGGCGCAGAACGGACCGAGGACGATTACAACGCCGAGCGGCTGCAGCTGGCTGCCACGCAGAAGGGCCTGGCCCCACCCAGCGGCCAGGCAGCGCCCGTGGGCGCGCTGGTCGAGGACGAGGAGCGCGAGGAGGGCGGCGTCAAGCTTGCGGTCTGGCTGGTGTACCTGCGGTCCTGCGGCAGCGGCTGGTACTGGGGCATATCGCTGGCCCTGATGGTGACGTGCCAGGCGCTTGTGGTCGCGCAGGACTACTGGGTGCGCCTGTGGGTGGCGGCCACCGGGGCTGGCGGCAGCCAGCAGCACTCGGCCGTGTTCTGGCTTGGCATGTACGTGGTCATCGGCGTTGCCGGCGTCGGCTGGCGGCTGGCGCAGATGCTCTTTGTGTACTCCGGCGCGATCCGCGCATCGCGCCAGATCCACACGCGGCTCCTGCGCGCCATTGTCCGCGCGACGCCGCGCTTCTTCGATGCGACGCCGCTGGGCCGCATCATGAACCGGGTCTCGCGCGACATGCAGGTGGTCGACGAGCTGACAATGGACACAATGGCGTGGTGGTTTATGGACATCCTCGCAGTGCTCAGCGTCTTTGCGATCATCAGCCTGGTTGTGCCGGCCTTTGTCCTGGTGGCCGGCGCCGTGTCGGCGGTGTACTTTGCCATTGCGCGCCACTACTTGGCCACGTCGCGGGAGCTCAAGCGGCTGGAGGCCAACAGCATGTCGCCGCTCCTGTCGCTGTTCGGCGAGCTCATCCTCGGCGTGTCCTCCATCCGCGCGTTCGGCGCAAGCCACTGCTACGTGCGCGAGGCCTTGGCGCGGATAGCCGCGCACAACCGCGCCTTCTACATGGTGTGGTCGGCGAACCGCTGGCTGTCCATCCGCATCGACGCCGCCGGCGCCTCGGTGTCCTTCGCCTGCGCGCTTTTTGTGCTTTCCAGCCTCGACTGGCTGGACGCGGGGCTTGCTGGCTTTGCGCTGTCGTACGCGCTGACGTTTTCCGACCACATGCTGTGGGTCATCCGCAACTACAGCAGCAACGAGCTGAACATGAATGCCGTCGAGCGCCTTGAGCAGTACACGCGCGTGCGCCAGGAGGCTGCGCTGCACACGGCGGCTGTGCTGCCGGCGGGGTGGCCGAGGAGGGGCGACGTGGCCATCGAGGATCTGCTCGTCGAGTATGTGCCCGGAGTGCCGGTGCTGCACGGCATTTCGCTGGCGGCCCGGCACGGGGAGCGCATCGGGGTCGTCGGGCGGACGGGCGCGGGGAAAAGCACGCTGTCGCTGGCGCTGCTGCGCTTCGTCGAGGCCGCGCGAGGCAGAATCACGCTGGACGGCGTGGATATTGCCGCCGTTGGCCTGGAGGACCTGCGGCGCAGCGTCACGATTATTCCGCAGGACCCGGTGCTGTTCAACGGCAGCATCCGCTTCAACCTCGACCCCTTCGGGGAATACCCGGACGCGCTTGTCTGGGACGCGCTGCACCGCGCGCATCTCACCCGACACGACCCGCCGCCCGGCAGCCAGGCAACCATCACAGCCGACTCCGCCGTGCCCATGGCCGGCGCGCGCACGCATGCTGGGGGCACGGGGGTCTTCGCTAGCCTTGATGCGGAGATTAGCGACAACGGCCACACGCTGTCCCTGGGCCAGCGGCAGCTTGTGGCGTTGGCGCGGGCGCTTCTTCGGCGCTCGAGGCTGATCATCATGGACGAGGCTACGGCGTCGGTGGACTTTGATACGGATGAGCGCATACAGAGGACTATTCGCGGATCCGAATTTGGCGATTCGACTTTGTTCTGCATTGCCCATAGGCTGCGCACGGTGATTGACTATGACCGCGTGTTGGTGTTGGATAAGGGGAGGATTGCGGAGTTTGACACGCCGTGTGGGCTGTTGCAGAGGGAGGCCGGGCTGTTCCGCGCGATGTGTGAGAAATCGGGCGAGTTTGAGCGCCTTTATGAGTTGGCCACAACGGGTGTGCAGAATTAGTAACCGGGGTTTTGAGGCGAGTATTTTTTATTATTATTTAATTTTAAGTTTAGTTGTATCGGGTATTAAATTGCCTTGTTGCTATTAGCCGTGCATCTCTGATTTCAAATTTTATACTAGGGCAAGCCTATGATACAACAACAACAACAACAACAGCAGCAGCAGCAGCAGCAGCAACAACAAAAGATAAATAAAAAGATAAATCTATATGAAAAAAATACGCTCACGGCAAACGAATAATGATAGATCGATAAAAAAACGAATGCAAATATTTGAAGAAAAAAAAACATTTGTTTAAATACAAGTGGGAGTGAGGTGAATTGGCCCTACTACGATACATGTTTATAATATGTTTTACTTTTAAATAATGCTATACGATACGACAAACGGGTGTATGTGTCTGCCACCAGCACCGGCACCAGCGCCGGCACCAGCGCCAGCACCAGCGCCAGCACCAGCATCTACATCCAAACCAGCGCCGTCACCGCCAAAAATCAGAAAGCCAGACAAAGGCCACATGAACATACACTACCATCCCACAAATCCAACGGCAACCACAACCTTAGCGCCAGCATCGCATACCGACAAAACTTATTCAGAGTCAACATTACCCAATAACAACCTTAACCAATGCCGCGAGACCTCATGCAGAACCAAAACAATTGTCGCCGTGGTAGTCTCTGTATCATTTGTTCTAACCATACTTGTTTTCTATCTTGTAAAAAAGATAAAAAAAAGCAAAAGTAAAAAAATGAGCCAAGAAAATAATCCAAATCACACAGTATCCACTCTCCCTTTAATTCACCCTTTGTACTGTCCATTTCAAAGCATAGATAGTTTTACTCTCCTCAACCCCACCACCACCACCTCTTTTTCTTCTTTGTCTTCGTCTTCTTTCTATCAATTTAGCTTTTCGGATAATAGATCTTTACATAGTTTTGACAGACGCCCCCCAAGCACCACTTCAATAGACGCACTCGTAGATCCAGTAATGGCTTCCGGAAGTCCTCATCCATTCAACACACAGAATCACCGCAATAACTGCCAGTCGGCGAGAATACCGCAGACATATGACTCGTTTTCAGTACTGCCACCGCCATTGCCGCATAGAGCCCGCTCCGACCAACACAATTTAGAAACCCAGCAACAACAGCAGCCACCACCACCATTGCCCAATCGACCCCGGACCTACCAAACTTACCAGCAACAGCAGCAACATACACAAAGAACAACCTTGATACCACCACCTCCATTGCCTCCTAGAGCGCCAGCAGTAGCAGGAGCAGCAGCGCCGACGCTGCCGCCTAGAGATAGATCAGCTGCTTACCACAATATACCAGTGGATACTCCGCCGCCATACATTGACCCTATTGAAGAAGCCACCACAGCAGCAGCAGCAGCAGTGGGCTTTGGGAGCAATGCCCACCAGGATAGCAGCGACGACGATACCCCTCTGGGCATTGTGCAGAGAAATTCAAATAACCAAGAGTGGACACAGAGCCCACCGCCATACCATGCTATTGACTCGAATTTTGCTCGATACTGATGACCACATATAATTTTTCTTTTAAAAATATAAATAAACCCTCCCCCCCCTGATAGTCATGAGGAAATCTATTTTATTTATAGATTTTTTTTCATTTTCTGTTTTTTCTTTTGTTATTTAAAATATGATTTGTTTCATATTTATTTTCCAAACTTTATTACTTACATCCCAAGCCCTTCAATTGCCAGCGCCTGCACAAGATATGAGAGCGCCACTTCCTTGATCATACCAGTGCCGCTGTCAGCATCAGCAACAGCAGCAGCAACAAAAGAAGGAGTTCTTCTGTCAAAGCTAAACATATTGGTTGATTTAGTAGATACTGATAATTCAGAGCCCTTGCACGCCGAAATAAGCACATTAGCGCCCGGCCCATTTGCATCCCCACTGTATTCATCAAACCCCCCGACACTGGCACTCTTTGACTTCGTGGTATCTGTGGCTCCCGATAAAGCAGCCAAAATCGGCTCCAGAACCTCATGAATACCCGAAAGCGGCCGCTGCTTCATACCCTGAGACAACATTTGTGACTGCTGGGACTCAGAGTATTCGGTTTGTCGAGATCCAGAACTAATTTCAGACAACTCATTGGTACTGTGCGAAGTGTGAAGAAGGTGCGTGGCTTTGTCCGGGATTATCTCTTGGTGTTCGGGGACTGCCTCTGAGCTGAATCGCTGCTGCTTGTGCGCATTCAGTTTGTAACCACCTGGTTCATCCACGCAGTAAGAGGTTGCGGTAATGACGATTGGTTCTGGATGGTCGCTCTTGGTGCTGTCAAGTCTGTTCTCGATCAATGCACTTGGATATAAACCTAATGTCTGCAAACCACTGTCGCTGATGCCTGGATTGTCGGATTGCAATCTGTGTGTCTGTGATGGTTGGCGAGTATGCATGGTGGTAGCAGTAACAGCTGGTTTAGCAGAGCTAGAAGCGGTATCAGAACTTTCGTGGGTTTCAAATGAAGCTGTATCTCGGGACGTCAGGTCAGTATCCGAATGACACAGGGAGGGCAAGGGGTCCGGCAGGCAAATATCCGTCGACATCCTCTGCCTCAGTTTCACAAGTGACACCACCGGATGCACACCACCTTGTGAAAACGGCAACATATTAATATCCGCAGAATTCCTCCCCGGCCACAACCAAGAAACAAACGGATTCGGTAATACCAGACCTGTTCCCCGATAAGTCTCCACGAACTCGCTTTCCTCTGGGATTATCTCTCCATCTTGTTCGAACCGCAAATACTCATTCTGATACGAGGCGATTCGCCAAAGCTGGAGCTTCCGCAAACACATTATAATCACACCGGTGACATTCGATCCATCAAGGCAATGCAAGTATAGAGGGGATTTTGTCGGATCCGTAACGAGCTCCAGACATTGTGAGACTATGGTGTCAGTTACTGTGACGTTTTCGTTCGGCGAGTCTACTGGTATGATTATTCGGGTGATCCCAAGGCCGCTGCAAAATTCACTCAGTAAGGTGTCTTGGTCGCCAGGAATCAGGGACACGATTGTTTTGAGCCGCTGGCGACGAAGGAATCGGAAATTGCGCGGTTTCGGGTAGCCGCCCCGATACAGTTGATTCTGCACTCGCTCAAACCTATAGGGAGGTATCAGTGGATCAATAATATCAGACATTCTCTAAATTTGTTGTCTTCTTGTAAAGTTATTTTTACTTAATGTACAAAAAGCATACGATTAAAAAATAAAGAACAATGAAGGAATACAGAATCACTTTTGTTCATAGTAATTTTCTTATTTTATGACCCAATTTTTTGCCTGATAATCTTGCTGTTGAAAAAATACAATGTTTGTGGGGGTTTCTATCACGTGGACACGTGTAAAGAAGGTGGGGGGATACACACACACAAGCCGCCTATTTTCACGAATGCATTAAAATCAATTATAGTACAGTCCAGAATACAATATGTTCACAATGTCATTCAATTTTTAATTAAGAATCCAGGAAATATACATATTAACAATGCTTGTTTCAAGTTTGCCCCAATATTAGTTTAAAAATAAACATGGCACATTACACATTACACTGTTTAGCTATACTTATAATTATATATTGTCTCTCTGCTCATTGAGATGGTATTAAAAAGTATGTAAAGCTATCTAGAAAAGAGCGGTGATCACGCCGGCAACAACGCCAATGGACAGAATACCCGAGGCAATGCTGCTGGTGCTTGCTGCGCTCGAGCTCGAGCTCTCCGAGGAATTGGACTTGCTACCAAAAGACGTGGGGTGGTTGTCCGAGGCCTCCTCACTATCCTCCGACAGCTCATCCTCATCTGACTCAGCCTTGGACTCAATTTCAGTCTCAGTCTCAGTCTCGATGGGCTCTCCATCTTCAATAACCTCAGCGTCATTCGGGGCGTCTTCAAACATCTCGGGCACAGCGCTGCGCACGCCAGCAACAAAACCAATTACCTCATTGACAATAGCCGTGATTTCAGCGGCAACCGCGGACTTTTGCAAAGCCGATACAAGCGAGTTGTACTGACCCTCAACCTCCGTGGGAAGTTCCTGGACATCACCGATCAAGGAGACAATGTTTGCAGCCAATTGAGACGCAACCTTGGGGTCATTCCCAGCATCGAGCGACGCAAACAAAGAAGACATGACCTTCTCGTCTATTTCTTTCTGGTTGTCCTGGCCGTAAGCGGACATGAGCTTGGTCGCGGCATCACCTATCTGGGTAACAATTGGGTTGGTGCTGGACTCATTGAAGTCAAAGCTATCGGCAACGTTGTTGAGGATGACTCCAATGTCCGAGGGGTAAGTCTCACCGCGGGGAACGAGGGGCTGTGCATTGACAGCAGCCAAGGTGGATAGGGCCAGAATAGTGGCGGAGTGCTTGAACATCATTTTTAGAAGAAAAAGCGGGAATTTCAAATGGCTTAAAATGGTGTAGGTATAGGTATTGAATAAAAAAATCGTAATGTAATGTAAAACGTATACAAGAGAAGGGAATAAAAATAAAAAGAATGAGAGGAACCTCATGGCCCACAAAGACCATTTGAATGTGGATTATTTTTACATTTTTAAATCAGTGGAAAAATATTGATGATTTACTTTTCAATACTGTAAACACGTCGATCCAACAAAAAATCTGTAAAACAAATCTAGCAGCATTTTTTTTTACACTTACGGAAAGACAAAAATCAATAATCAGGTGAATATGCGGCAGCAAAATATATATATATATATAGCTGCACTTTCATAATAAATGTTCAGAAAATGTTAAAATACTACAATCCATCTGAAATATCTAAAAAAACATTTAAAAGAGCATTGCTGAAACACCTGTGCCAAGCGCAGCAAGAATTGTAGCACTAACAGACAGAAGCTTGAAACTGTCGGCCCCTGATGAGCTGGACTCAGCACCGGATTCCACATCATCCAAAAGATCAGACTCAGGGATTTCGTCCAATTCACCTAAATGCATTGTCTTGTTGGTAGTGGTAAAGTTGCTAATGCTTAGGTCAGCAGTCTCTGCAATCCACGAAACATACGCAGATACACGAGTGTAGAATCCAGCGGCCCCATCCGCACCACATAAGGCCTCCTTATTATCTTCGCCGCTTCCAAAGCTAGTCAACCCAATTAGCGCAAAACCGTCCAAACCGTTGTCAATGGACATAAGCAGTGGGCCTCCGCTGTCGCCATGGCAGGGTGACTTTCCAATCGGGCCTTCAGTACAGATCATTTTTGCCGGATTATACTCGCTTATGTACTTTCTGCATGCTTCCGTATTGCTGGTTTTCAAGTCCACCTTCATTAGCACATCAGCCTTTGTTCTGTTCAACTCTTCGGTGATACCAAAACCAGCAGCTTCTAAAGGCGTATCCAAATAGTAGTCTCCAGTGTACAGTTTTACCTTGGTGGCCACGCTGTCAGGAATAGTAGAGTTGAGAATAAGTAACGCAATATCGTCGGGTCCATCATCCAAGTTAAAATTGGGATGCGGGACAACCTTGATGACATCGTAACTACGGGTTGTTGACGGAAATTTTGGCACCGTATGCGTAAATTTAACGGTTACATCCTCTGGTGCAGTCATGTTTGTGGGCGTGTCGTAGACACAGTGGGCGGCGGTCAGAACGATATTGGGGGCAATCAGACTACCGGTGCAGTAGGTCCCACCAGTTTCAAGGTTGAAAAAGTCAATAAATGCAATAAACTTGTACTCGTCGGCGGGTGCTTGGACGCCACCGACAATGCGTGAAACACTGCGCTTAGATGGAGCCGCATACGAAAGTGTCCCAAGTACTGCTGCTGCAAGAAAAGAAAGACAATGTACGCGCATTATTATTATTGTTGATGATATTGTTTTATCTAGCTTGTGTATATGACGGTTAGTTCTGAAAAAGCTTTGTTGGTTTTAAAAATTAAAAGGGTTTAGTTAATTCTTCCAACTAGAAAAATAAAGGAAGAGAACAATAATTTTTTATCTGGGTTTTAAAAGCTGCTCGGCGCAGAAAATTTTTCAATAAAATACAATGAGAAACGCTCAATGACAAGCGATTTGCTCAGAGTGAATGTGAAGCAGCTAATTATTTGCCGATCTATAAAATGTCACTGATTTCCAATGGGCTTCTTGTGTTTATATACATGCCATGCATGATGTTTCTGTATTACACTGGTATAAACGGATTTTGGAATTTCCAGATATTTAAAGCGAAATTCTAGATTTTTAAGCGGTAGATTTCCAAAACTTGTTTTTATCCAGTTTTTTTAGCCTAAAAATCAGAAAGTCCATATTTTTGAAGATGCAGCGAAGTATCTAGTCTTTGTGTCTGAATGGTGCCTTGGTTGTGAGTTAAACATGACGCTTAAGGATGTAATTATATTCATACAATTCCGTCGCAGCTGCAACCACTTCAGCCGCTGCTGATTTTGTTGCAGCAGCACCCACCATCATTTCTGTTGCAACTAAAACTGCCGCCGATGACGCATCTTTTACAGAAAATGCACAGCAGTCTTAGCCAGTGGATGCCTATTTGCCCACAGTTTGCCAATACCATTTGGTGGATAAAGAAGGAAAAATGTTGGCCTAAGCGAAAGATTTCCCACAAGATGAAGCAGCAGCTGCGGGATGAGCTGGCTGAGCGGAATCAAAAGCAGTACATCAACACCCAGTCCACTGATAATCTCAAGCGCATTGCCAGGCTGAGTGGCTGGTCGCAGGGCAAGATCAAGCGCAAGATCAGACAGAGGATGCACAATGAGTTGACTGCGCAACAGAAGCAGCAGGAGCAGGTAGCCGCAACAGGAATTAATACAATTCCGGCGGTAGAAAAACCTCCCCAAATTTTATGACATGGCTTGCCCCAGTGCACAATGGAAGACTGTCTGCAAACCTTTAGGGTCGACGGAACTAATATTAAAAATGGCAAAAAAAGTGCCATCAGGCAGACGGAAATGGAATAATCGCGACATGGTTGCTGTGTTGAACTTTTGCATTATCATTAATGCCCTGCTTAAAGGCGAGCAGCCTCCCCGTTTTTCCTACAAAAAGGCATCGTCAGAGTTAGCTGAACCCAAGTCTACAGCGATACCCGGGACTTTAATTAAGCCAAAGCCAAAAGCAAAGCGTCTGCGCAAGAACTCATTTGCCCCTGCTTTTTCTCTTCAAAAGGAGTAACGAACTGATTAATATCGTCAACCATAGTGGTCTATTGCCACTAATTTCTAAACACCTGTCAGGTTGCCATGCAATTTGTGGGAAGGATGCCGATTTGCAGGATATTTGTAGCCTTATTTTTTGGTATAACAAACTATAGTGAATAAGAATCAAGATGATATTCACGCGAACCAAACAAAAATAGAAATATGCCTAAATTAATATATTAAATACACATTTTAGATTATGCGCACTCACATAGGGATGCGCTATAATTTTATTTAAGAGTGCCCAATTACAAGTATTTACAAATGCATATTCTTAGTGTGTAGATAGCTAAGAAAATGGGCCTCCTCTTGTTTTTGTATTTTGTTTACAAATTACAAGCAAAAGTGAAATACAACTCATAATTCAATTTTTTTCAGCTTAACGCATATCCTCGTTATTAAATTTACATTCAAAATGCTGGCAAGTATCTCACTACTATTAATGTTGCAAAGTTTACGTTTATTTAAGCACCAGATAAACAAAACTACAATAATATGATATATATATAAAAGCAAAAAAATGTTTGAATTAATTTAAATTATAACAGTTGCTCAAAAATACATTAATTCAATCCAAAAATGGCTCGTGGTTGGGCTTTAAATGGCCTCAGCTCATGCTCATGCATTGGCTTTTTTTTTACATTTTACCACGGGTGACACTTTCTGCTCTATTGGAGCAGCAGTCACGTTGCTAATAGTAAAGTTAATAGTTTCTAAACCAGAAACTTTGGCAATCCAATCGGCATATGGGCCCAGACGGGTAAAGTACGAAGTTCCTCCGGGAAGCTCACAAATGCCTTTGGGGTTAGTATTTTTGTCTTGATTCCAAAAGCTGCTGTGCCCAAGGAGAGCACATTTGACATCAGGGTTGTCAACAGGAACAATCATAGGGCCGCCATTATCTTCATAGCAGGCAGAATATCCTGTTGAATCATCGGTGCAAATTTGGAACTCAGGGTTAAAATAATCCATATTTACTTTACAATACTCTGTAGTTCCAATCTTAAAATTTGCCTGTAGAAGCACATCCGAATACTCATTACCATCTTTATCGTGAACAATACCATATCCAGCAACTATTGGGCTAACATCCATGTTGTATTCCCCAGTATAGATTTTGGCTAGGGTACCTTCAGAGGTAGGAATAGTCTTATTAAGCATGAGCACAACAACATCATTCTCCCAAGTTTGGTAGTTAAAGTCAGGGTGTACGATGATCTCGGCAACATCGGTACCACGAAAATCTAAATATTCAGTAGTATTGTGAATAAACTCAACCTGTATCTGTTCCGCGGTAAACTGCACAGTAGGCAGAATATAAACACATTTATTACTGGTTACTATCACGTTTTCCGCAATTAAATTACCCGCGCATGACGTCCAACCGATTTCTTGATTGTAGCTTTCAATATAAGCTATAAATGTAAGCTCGTCGGATGCAGCCTCGCCGTTAATAATGCGCTTGACTTTGTCTTCACGGCGGACGAAATCTCTCTTTTGACGATGTAAATTTGGGCGGATGGCAGGAAGACCAACTGTTACCTGCACAGCTGTGATTGCCATAAGAAAAGTGAGAATACCAGTGCGCATATCCAGTATGCTGATAAAAAGTAAGTGTTTGTAAGCTGAAGCGTGTGGACGAAAACCGAGTCCAGTCGATAAACCGTCAAGTGTCCAAAAAATGTAGAGTAGAAAAAAATACAGTGTAAATGTAAAATATGGTGGATTGTTGCTGTAGACAAGAGAAAAAGGAAAGATAATGGCGGCAGGAGACAAACCGCAAGTTTAAATAATGGAAAATGGCTGCTCGTTAAAAAAAGGACAACAAAAAATCAGATTGTTTTGTTCACACAATTACAGCAGCAAAGGTCTGCCAGAAAAAACGTGTACCCAATTTGGGAGATACGCACAATGATAGTAAAATAATT
The DNA here is from genome assembly GCF_025024165.1 of Kickxella alabastrina. NCBI lineage: Eukaryota > Fungi > Kickxellomycota > Kickxellomycetes > Kickxellales > Kickxellaceae > Kickxella > Kickxella alabastrina. Next base: position 152,107 of record NW_026251479.1, read on the forward strand.
AATTGCCAAGCAGTCATGAGCCAACATGTGAGAAAATAAAGCAAAATAAATGGGTTCACCAAGGAATCATATGCTCATTTTAAAGAGGGTTTGAATGAACGACAAAGCAATATGCATCATGCAAATATTTTATAAGCCAAAGTGCATAAATAAAGCAATAAAAATAAACATTATAAAAATAACCATGTGCCTTCTTTTAAATACATTATACAGCACAATTTAATTTATTTTTATACAAATATCCATTATGTGGTGCCCAAACCATATTCCAGGCCACTATTCCGATCAGCACGCACCAAGTTTATCAATATTGTATTTACAGCTGCAATGTCAATTTCGGGTATTGCTGGCTCATATCAAATGACAAGCCCTTTACAGCGCTGCCCCTTTTCAGTTTTACATTAGGTTTTTCTAAGACCCGTTTCCAATTTATTTGGTATACCCACACACCGAGCATTACATACTGTTATATTGAATAAATTAAAAATAGATAAATAATAACGCCAGCGTGTCAGCCCTACTAGTCAGTGCTGGTAGAGTTGGAGTAAAATAGCAAGCTCAAGTTTGGATGTTAAAACTATTGGCCCTATATATTTAACAGCTCTAACGAAAAACTAAGCAGACTCGTTTAATGCCCCGATTCCACAATAATGTGCAACTGCATTTTGGTCAATACATTCTATGATGTAAAACGGCAACGTGCTGAGCTCTTGGATTGTTACTTTATTTAGCAAAGTGTATTTTATACATCTTGTTTGCATCTCCTCAGCAGAGTCCGATAGTTACTAAAATTAAGAAGAAACGTTTGTTGCCTTAGATTATTTAGCACTAGTTGTGTTACTCGCTGTTATTTCGGTCATATTCAAGCCCGAAGCCTCCACAATCCATCCAAGATATGGTTCCACACGGGTAAAATATGACTCTGAATCAAGAGTACCACATATAATAAAAGGATTAGTGTAATTTGCACTCAAAAAGCTGGCAATTCCAATTTGAGCATATGCATCTGAGCCGTTATCAACAGGTGTCATCAGCGGGCCGCCGCTATCACCATAGCACATGTCTTTTCCCTCCCTAGCCTCAGTGCAAATGAGTGTGGCAGGGTCATACTCATGAAATAGTTCTTTGCAGTATTCTGGGTCGCCCGCCTTCAAATCTGTTTTCATCAACGTCTCTGTAACTACAGTATAGTTCAGCGGATCAATAAGACCAAATCCAGAATTTTCAAATGGTGTATCCAAGTCCCAGTCACCATTATACAGTTTTACCGTGGTGGCTACAGTCTCGGGGACAGTTGTATTGAGGATGAGTAAAGCAATATCAGCAACCCCAAAAACGCTAGTTTTATAGTCAGGATGTACAATAAATTGGGAAACATTGTAACCAACAAGTGAATCATCAATATAAGGTGATTTGTGCGAAAAGGTTATTTGTACCTCGGATGGGTTATACTGCAAGTCATCCGAGATGCAAACACAGTGAGCAGCGGTGATGACAATGTTTGGAGAAAGCAGCGTTCCTGTGCAGCCTCCCTCGCCATACTCTTCACTATTCATATGAACAAATGCAACAAAACTGTACTCATTGTCTGGTACCTCAACGCCGCCAATGACCCGGGGGAGAAGCCTATTGGCATTGGCTTCACGGAGAGCGAGGTCTCTCTTTTGACGATGTAAATTTGGGCGGATGGCAGGAAGACCAACTGTTACCTGCACAGCTACGGTTGCAACGAGAAAAGCGAGAATGCTAGTGCGCATATCCAGTATGCTGATGAAAAACAAGTGTTTGTAAGCTGAAGCGTGTGGACGAAAACCGAGTCCAGTCGATAAACCGTCGAGTGTGCAAAAAATGTAGAGTAGAAAAAAAATACAGTGTAAATGTAAAATATGGTGGATTGTTGCTGTAGACAAGAGAAAAAGGAAAGATAATGGCGGCAGGAGACAAGCCGCAAGTTTAAATAATGGAAAATGGCTGCCCGTTCAAAAATATTGGGGTTTTTTGTTTAAACATTTACAGGAGCCAAGGTCTGGCTGAAAATAAAAACGTGTACCTAATTTTGGAGATACGCACAATAATAGTAAAATAATTAATTGCCAAGTGGTCATGAGCCAACGTGCGCAAAACTAAATAATACAAAAAAATAGTTGTTATAAAGACAACCATGTGCCTCTTTCAAATACACCACAAGCATGATTCAATTCCCACTCTATGACATAGCAACATCAATAATTCGATTAAAAATGGCTGACTATGCGCAAGCAAAGGCACAACAGAACAACTGGATAAGCCATATTTGTGCGATATCGCCAGGGCTGCCAGCGACGGATATCACACAGGAATGTCAACCCAATTCACTTCATCGACTTTTAAACAATGGTACACATTTCGAAATGAACTTTCTGGAGAAAAACGCGATTTGGCAATTAGGTACAAAAGGAGGTAGATAGAAAGTATAAATAAAATAATGTTTAGCTTGTCAACGCTGTCATTATAACATGTCAAGGGCGCATTAGCGTTTCTTACTTGACTGCTCTTGATGAGCAAACGCATAACCGGTGTGCGGCTGCAGCGAGCCATCGTGCAGATTGTAAATCGACGATCTTGCGCTGATAGCCCCCATATATCGGCCATCAGCCAAAGTCATCTGGTAGATGTCACCAGAATCGGGCCGAAGAGAGACATCCTCCAGCCCAGCTTGCCGTGAAGACACCAACGTCCCATCCGCTGCCATTTGTTTCTGCTGTCGTAAAACTGAAAGCCGCTTCACATTGTTCACAGGCACTCCAGATTCCGCAGGACTGCCTATATGTGCGAGATTGTGTAAATATTTGACCAGCGAGGCGTCGGATTCTAGGTATCGCGTTCCCTGGTACATGCCCAGACAATTCAGACCATCGCCGGAAATGGCCGCACCAGCGGTGGCGTCCAAGGAGCGGCCATGGAGATGCGGACTGATGTCATTCAGGGGAATGGCACCATCCATCATATGGCCGCTGTGAACGGCGCCCGGGTGCCGGTGCCTGCGCGGCGACTTTGGCATCCCCTTGTGCTCGAGAATGGCGCCAAAGGGTGCCCCTTTTTGCGAGCGCGAGCTGCTCATGGCGGAATTAAGAACGCCAGTGGACTGCCCTGTAGTGGACCACGAGCGCGAGTTCTGCCTGCTGTGGCGGAAATCATGGATGATCTCGCGCACAATGTCTGTGTCCGTGGGGTACCACGCCGAGCGCACAAATTTGGCAATGTAGTGCGGCATCAGGCAGGCAATGGGGATCAGCAGCAGGATGAGCCAAAAGTTGGGTTGCACAAAGATCCGCACGGCCGCTCCGGATGAGAACACGCTGTCGAACATGACTCCATAGACAAAGAAGACGCCAAGCAGCAGGGCGATTCCGACAAGCTGCGCCAGGGGCATGACCCAAGTCCACGTGCGGTTGTTGAGGCCCATATACAGGTTTGTCACCAGGACAACGCAAAAGGCGCCAAGCGTGCCCATGTCGTCCTTGTTCGACGAGTCTAGACCGCTGCGATCGGCTGACGAGCTAAAGTAGTTCGAATAGACAATTAGGAAAATAATGGCTGCCGACTGATACAGCCCGTCAGCGATGTACATCCAGAAGCGCGCCATCGAGTACTCGAGCTTGTAAATGCCTCGCTTGTATAGCTGCGGGACAACGACGCCGACAAAGGCTGGCAAGTCCTGGTCAAAGACACCAAGCGCCCCAGGTGGGAGCATCGTGAAGAGCATATTGTACAGCGTGATCAGGGCGTAGTCAAAGGCATTGGACACGGACCACTGGCAGTAAATCTGGAACCAGAATAGAGACACTGTGAACACAATGTTCTTATAAAAGAAGTTGAGCACCATCGAGGTGATCCGCAGGTACGACCAGCGGCCGTGCACGAGGAGCAGCTTTTGCAAAAAGCGGAATTGACCGATGGCATAGTCGCTGGCCATGACCGCCTGCAGGCCCTCCTCGCCGCTGATGCCGATACCCACGTCGGCCTCTTGAATCATGCTCACGTCGTTGGCACCGTCACCGATTGACAGACACAGTGTGCCCAAGCTCTCCTTGACCAGCCTGACGACCAACGCTTTCTGCAAGGGCGACACACGGCAGCACAAAACCGACTGGCAGCGCACGGCAATCTCGAGAAAAAGCGGGGCGAGCTCAGTCTCCAGCGCGTACTTGAGCGAGTAGCCGTCAATGACCAGTGCTAGGGGCGCGTCGCGCTTAAGCTGCAGGCCATTGGCGCGGTTTGACGGGATATTGCGCGTGCGCACGTCGTCCCAGATGCCCTTGACGCCATGGCGCCTGTTCTTGTTATGCGCGATGGCCCGCGCATGGTCAAAGGCTGGATCCATCTTGTCTTTTGCCGCGGACCTGCGTCCCCGCAGCAGCCTACGCCATGAGCCCCTGGTCTTCGCCTGCACGCCCGACATGGCGCCGCCGCCGCCGCCGACGTACGACAGGTCGCCATGGGTGTCGCCAAACTCGTGCAGGGCGCGCTCCAGCTGCTCGCGCGTGGCTTGCTGGTCCTCGGCCTTGACTACAATAAGCTGCATCTCGCTGTTGAGCAGGTTGCAGCTATAGCCGATGTTGATTGCTGTCTCAGTCTTGTCGCCCGTCAGCACCCACAGCTTGATGCCGGCCAGTGCCAGCTGTGCAATGGTCTCGGGCACGCCGTCCTGCAGCTTATCCTCGATGGCGGTTCCACCGACCAGCTGCAGGTGCCTTTCGATGCGGTCGCACACCTCCTCGACCTCGGCATCGCGATCTCCCAGAGAGCCCAACGCGTGGTCGTACTGCTTCTTCCACTCACTGTAATCGGCCTCCTCCAGGATGCGGTAGCCGAGGCACAGCGTGCGCAGCCCTTGATTGGCAAAAAGCTCCAGATCGGCGAGCGTCGCCTGGCGCAACTGCTCCTGGTTGTCCTTGATGCGCTCCAAAATGACCGAGTCCGCGCCCTTGCACAAGAGCATGATGCGGCCGTCGTCGCAGCGCACAATGACAGACATGCGCTTGCGCGTGCTGTTGAACTCAAGCGTGGCCAGGAGGGTGAACCACAGCTCGTTGCCCAAAAAGTTGCACAGCAGGCGGTCCTTTTCGCGGCGGATAACGTAAAGCCGACGTCGCGCGCTGTCGACACCAGTGCGGCCTCGTCGGGAGACTGTGCCTTGTATTCAATGCGGTCGGGCTGGGAAGCGTCGGGCATGTGCGAGATGACCGTGTGGCAGAGCGACAGGACGGTGAAGAACTCGTACACGGCGCGCGCTTGCGCGTTGTCCGCCTGGAGGTCGTCGTAGATACTGGTGTCCAGGAATGTCGTCGTGTCGCTCTGGCGGTGCAGGTGGTTGAAGAATTTTGCAATCTTGGCGTCCATCGCCCGGCGCAGCTCCTTCGCCTTGTCACCCTCGGCGCCGTCATCCTTTTCAGCAATAATCTCGCCGTAGACCTTTCCGTGGATGGTGCACTGTCGGAACTCCATGACGTTCTGCGTCAGGGTGCCGTCTTGTCGCTGAATATGTACTCGACCTGGCCCAGGTCGTCAGACAAGTTCCAAGACTTTGGCACGCAGCGGCGGTCCGTCGGTGCGTAGTACATGTCAATGTCCTGGTTGATAAAGTACGCCTGGAAAGACTTGACCACTCAATGGTCACATACAGCGAGATCGGAACAACGGTCTGGTACAGAATCAGGGCGGTCCAAAACGTCAAAAATCCGTACAGGGGCGCCGACTGGCCGGATTTTGTCTGATACTTTACAATAAACACGGCCTGGAAGGAGTCGGCGCGGCCAAAGTATATGCCGCCAAGGATGGCCGAAAGCAAACACAGGAGGAATAGAAGGCAGAACTGCGACAAAACTTGGTAGTTCATCATGCGTTCAATCCTGCTGCGCTTCGAGGGCGTCTCTCCGGCGTTCATCATAATCTTCGTCTCGTCACCGGTAAACACGGTCACGCCGACGGCCCATTGCGTGTTGCGCACGACGCTACCGCGCAGCAGGAGATTGTCCACGCTCAGCGGCTCTTTGGAATTGGAGGCCAAGGGCCTTCCGCATGGATGAGCATGGAGCCCTTGAAGGAGTACAACTGGGTGCTCGGAGGCTCAGCGTCAATTGTGCACTGAAAGGCGGCCAGATGCTGTGGCGAAGTGAGGTGGGCGGTGGCGGGCGGCGACACTTTGGATTTGAGGTTGGTTTCGCCGTCCAGGTTCTTTGTCTCGATAAAGCACGAACCGTCGTCCTCGCTGGTGGCCAAGAGGACCAGGTCGGCGGGCACAGATTCGCCATCGTGAAGCAGAACAATGTCGCCGACGTGCAAGTGCCGCCATTCAGTCTGCAGCCACGCGTCGCTGTCCACGGCCATATCCGGGGCAGAGTCTTTGCTGGGCGCGCCATGCGAGCTGGCAGATATGCTGCCGCCGCCGCCAATTGAGCCCTCGGCGCCGGAATCGTTCAGCAAAAAGCTAAACAAGCCCGCACGAAACATGTGCGCTGGCAGTTTGTTTACATTGATCCACCCGCGTCCTAGCACCACAGCAGGTGCTCTGTTGGCCTCCTTGTCACTGGCACTCCGCTTTGAATCCTCATAGCCATCCTTGAGCATGGTCAGCAGAACTATGGTGAACAGGGCCAGGGCACTTAGGCCGGGCATGCCCGTGGTGACGGCCGGGATGAACTGCAGAATGAGCAAAAATAGAAAATATATGTTGGCGGCGCGGCGGAACTGCTCGAATATGTTTTTGGGTACGAACGAGACGAGGGTTATTTGGCTGTGCGAATTTGATTCGCTGGGTATGGTGTTGGGTGGCCGTGGGTGTCGAGCGATGTGGAGGGTATTGCGAGATTCACATAGACGGACCTTTTGTCGCCAGCGTCAGCGTCGGCGCTGGTGCTGGTGCTGGAGGATGCAGCTGGTTTCCGCTTGCCCGAGGTGAATATCCGCTTTATCCACGGTGTGCTGTGGTTTTGGCTGCGCGCTGTAGCCATGGCTGTATCGTGTGTTCGATTGGTTTGAAGCTGCGGTAAGAAAAATATAAGAGATGGCGAAAATAAAAGAGGGAAAAAATGACGACAAATAACCTTTTTGGTGGTTTTTTGACTCTACTCGCTGGTGTTTAAGAAGGGCGTGCTAGTAAGCAGGCAGGCGAGCGAGCAGGCGAGCAAGCAGACGAGCGGGCGGACAATCTCGTGTAAATAAAATGTTTGAAGAAAATAAAAAAGAACAATACAAAAAACTGCCAAGATCAGTTCCTTAATGTAAAAGTGAACGAGCAACGGTGTTGGCAGTACAAGCGAGAGAAAAAGGAATAAATAAACGAAAAAAGGAAGTAATCGAATCGAAGTTTAGAAAACAAAAATATCGAGAGGAAAAGGGAAAAATGTGTGGCGAAAGTATTGTGAATATTTGGGGACGTGAATAAGAAAAATAAGGAAAAACTTGCAAATACTATTTTTGGCATCAATTAAGAAAGGAAGAGGAAAAATCACCACGCGTTTGTCTGATGCCGCTGATGTCGGTGGTAAATTGTTTTTTTTAGTTGCAGCGCATGGTCAGCGTAAAAGAAATAATTGGGGACACAAATCAAGTTCAAAACCGTCAGGATACGAGTTGGCTCTCAATGATTTATGTGTGTTTTTTTCTTTGTGGCACTGAAAAGCAAAATTCGCAATATGACAACACCGCCCAAAGCATGGTTCAATGCCTTGTATGCACGTGTGCCTGTATGCTAGTTTTATTTATGCATGAATGCGCTGACGCTTGGAAAAGCTGTTTTTTATTCTATTTAAATTGTATATAAAGGCCCGGCCCATCCCAGCTTTGCCATTTGAGTGATCGCTTTGATTGCACTAATTTTATTATTTCTCCGAGCTTTTCCCCTCTTCGTTTGTTGACAAAACCAAAATGAAATGAAACGCTTCACACTGTGGACCACAATGGAAGGGCGATATATGTCGTGTAAAACTAACCACATGATTCTTTGCTTTGTTATTCAAAACACTTATTTTGTCCAGCGCTTTGTCAATTGCGCTATTAATCCAAAAAGGGAAAGTGGAGAAAGGTATGCATGGCAGGCTGCTACGTTATGTAACATCATATTATGGAGAAACACTCTTCAGTCTAAATTGTGGCGTATTATTTTTTAGAGTCGCCCTGGTCCTGTATTTTTATTTCGCGATTAAAGGCGTAATAACCCAACGTTACCGCGCTTGTGCAGGAATATCGGCATGCACGGAGCGAATTATCAAGTGGCGCCACCGACTATTGACCAATCCAGTACTGGTGGCCATTGGCATTGTGGATACCACTGGTGGCGGCGGGAGTTTCTACAGCCCACTCGTACCAGGTGCGCGCGTCGGCGCACCGTCTCCACATGTGGACGCTGATTCGGGCACCGGCATCGGCGGCCAGCGGCTGCCGCAGCGGAAAGTACATTGGGAACCACGAGTGCATGTCGGGCGTGTGTGTGCTCGGGCAGATGCTCAGACGAACATCGGCGTAAAGCTCTGCGTCAAAGTACCCGGCCAGCCCATGGACGACAGAGTCGGGGGCAGTAGCGCAAACGTCAAAGTCGGCTGTGGCACTTCGGCAGAAGCGCTGCGACTCGGCGGCCGCGTGGTCAAAGGTCCACAGAGGCTGGGCCTCGGCCAGCAGTCGCGCCGCGTGAATATTTACGACGTAGGGTGTCTCCAGGCTGTACTTTGTGTGGCTCTCTGCTGCGTACTCGGCGGCGCGCCTGTGCAGCAGCGTCGACGACATTGGCGCCGCGTAGGCCGTATACGCGCGCGGAATGCAGATGCCGCCATCGCACAGCAGTGAGCAGACGGCAGCGTTCAAGCACTCAGGTGAGAGCTCGTTGTCGCCAAACGACCCCAGCAGCTCGCTCACCAAATGTCGGCGCGCTCGGCCGGCTGCCATGAGCGCATGTCCGCGTGAACAAGCGTGACCTCGCCGCGCCACTCGCTCACATTGCGCTGCTGCAATGCCACCATGGCGCCCGGGTTCTTCTCGACAGCCACTACGCGCACGCGCGCCGAGCTGGCCCGCGCCGCCGTCAGCGCACGCGTCACCAGTGGGCCGCGCCCAGCGCCGACGACCATCAGCAAAATCTCGGGCTTTGTCAGGTCGCTGAGGGCACGGGCGAGAGCGCGCTCGTACGCGTCGTACTTGGGTAAGTCGGCCTCGAATGTCGCGTACGTATCTGCGTCTAGGTGGTCCATCAGTGGCTGCAGAGGCACCTGCAGCACGTCGTGGTACGCCTCAGACGCCGCTGAATCCGCATCCAAATCCTTGGCGCCGCCAGATGCCGTATGTACTCGACGTGATCGCCAGAATTGGCGTTGGCGCCGCACTGCACGGCCACCGCTGCGCCAATGGCCATCATTTGCTGCACGCTGCCTGGTGGCCTCGCCACAGCACGGGGAATCCGGCGGCATTCCGTATAAACAACGCCTCCGCCACGATGGCGAGCTGGACGGGCTCGGCACGCCACTGCTCAAGGCTCAACTCCGGATCCGAATCCAGATCCAGTGCCACCTGCAGCCGCGAATTGTGGCCACACATCATGCGCACACGGTTCCACTTCCGCCACTCGTGCGCTGCCAGTCGCACAACCACGGGCGCATCGCCCTTCTGCAAAAGTCCATCAGGCTGCGCGCATAGTCAACCAACGGCTCGCTCAGCGGTGCCAGCACTCGCCGCAGGCCGATGTGCTCGCCGTACTCAACCTGCTGCGCGACCAGATCGACGTTGTCTGGCGTCCAGATGCTGTCGAGCCCAGGATGCAATATGCGCTGGTGGCCGATTTAATCACGACGTCGCTCAGTGCCAGGTACCCGCCAGCGGTTGTGTGGCTGTGGGCTGTGTGATCGGTAGGATTGTAAAATCTGCGTTTGCTTCTGCCATCGCCTGCGCGAGAACGTATCGCCATCATCGACTGTATATGCTGGCTCCAGGCCGACCGCCACGACTTTCTTTGCGTACGCCATTCGCGAGAAGTTGTAAAGTGTCAATTCGAAAATTTTGTTGGAAAAAATACTTGGTCGAATACGGTGGGCAGAAAACCAGAGACGCAACATACCCACTCTGGGTCTGATAGATCGTGGTCGCTTTGATCAGACTGAATCCACAGATCACAAGAGAACATGGATCAATATCACGCATTCTCGCATCTCCATTCTTTCGTCATCGACCATTCCTGCCACTGGACCATCAAATAATTATTTTTTGCCTCTTAAGTATTTACTCAATTCGCATTCCAGAATTCTCACATCTACTCCTTCATTTTCCTACTTCCCGCTCAATTTCACAAATGGCCGCTGCTTCCTCAGACGCGAAGACCGCGTGCAAGCGAGACAAACAGGGCAAACAGGGCAAACAGGACAAACATGCGCTGAGCGACGCGCTCATTGAAACACTAGCCAGCCGAGCCCGCACCGCAGCACAGACGAAGAGGACACCAGCGAACCATTAAAGACACAGTCCGAAGGCACGCGCCTCGCACTTATTCTCTGCTGGGAGCTCTTCTCCGCCTGGCCATCCTCACACTCTCGCCGGGCTTTGTAGCGAACCATTTGTCGTCGCGCGTCGAGCTCAGCACCCCGGTGACTAACCACAAGCGGCTAGTCGAGGGTCTTCATTTGGCTGCCCACGGCATTTCACCATACCAGGGCGGTCTCTACCATCAGTCTCCGCTGCTGCTGATGCTTTTCAAGCTGCCCTACGCGTTGCTGCCGCAGTTTTTTTCGGACGTGCTTTATGTGGCCGCCGACGTCACAGTTGCCCTGCTTCTGGCCAAGATGGCTGTAGCGAAGGCCGCGCTGCCGCGCTTGCTGGGAAAAAGGCTGTTCCTGGAGAGACCGTATTCCAGTGCTTGCCATCGACTGTGGCGCTGCTGTACTTGTTCAATCCGCTGACGCTGGCCACCAGCCTGTCGAGATCGTCTATTGTGTTCAGCCACCTGGCGACTATCTCGGCCCTGTACTCTGCTATCATTGGGCTCACAGATTGCGCTGTTATTTTGACTGCCGTTGCCACGCACCTGTCGCTCTATCCGGTGATGCTTATTGCGCCGATTTGCCTTATGACTTTCCATTTGAGCCAGCGCAATTTCAAGCAGCAGAAACAGACACTGGTTTCCAGCATAATATTGACGCTGGGCAAATTCATACTGGCACTTTTTGCTCTTCACCTGTCATTTGCCGCGCTCTACGGCGCAGAGTACTTTTCGGCAACCTTTGACTTTACGCTGCGCGTTGCCGATCTGCAGCCCAATGTTGGTCTTTTCTGGTACTTTTTCATTGAAATATTCGACGAGTTCCGCTCCTTCTTCTTTGTCGTCTTCCAGCTCACAGCCCTAGCCTTTGCGGTCCCCGTGACGTGGCGGTTCCGCAACGACCCGTTGTTTGGCGCGGCCATGCTTGTCGGAGTAATTTCCGCACTTAAATCGTATCCCTCATGGGGCGATCTTCGCTTTTCCTTGGGCTTTTGCCTTTGTACGAGGAACTAGCAAAGTACTTACAGTACACATTTTTGTCTGCCAATCTTTTACTGTATGGGGTTGGACTGGCGCCGGTGTTTTGGTATTTGTGGATTGAGCAGGGGAGTGGGAATGCCAATTTCTTTTATGCTGCTACTTTGGTATATGTTTTTGGCCAGATCACCCTGCTGTTTGATTTGGGCAGCGCCATGCTGAGACGCGAACTGGATATACATCATCCTGAGACGCGCTTGCGCACGGTTGTCCAGGAGTAGAATAAATAAACAAAACTAATTAATTAAACAATATATCACTTAGTGTTGGATTTTCTATATTTGTAAAGTGTTCCCTAACTCGCTTTCATTGCGCAATAACGCGGAATATTTAGCAACTCTGTCATTGTAATTGCTGTTGTTGCAATTGTCAACGTGCTCAAGTTTCCGCTCGCCCACAGCCACAGCCACAGCACTGGTCTTTATTATTTTTGGTATTCGACCAGTATGTTTTTGACAAACCGCTTACTCGGTTCTGCAGATGCGTCGTCAGCTTTTATTTTTGCCTACTGGTTGGTAAATTGTATTGCGCCAAAATTTGGTTTGGCAAATGTGTGAATAAGGTAAAGAAGGCATTTGGCCTAACTAGTTGGCTGGGGGAAATATTTGGGTTTCCTATTTTGTTTATTTATTTACCCGGCGATCATCCCCACATTCATTATGTTTATAGCCGATTCATGCAAATAAAACAAAAAAGATCCCGATCATTTGCATGAATTGCAGTTTATTTGTTTACCCTGGGGTCCAGATTTTTCATTTTTATTATTTTTCACACTTCAAATCACATACGTGATTACAAGATTATTACCCTTCTCTTTGCCAGGTAAGAGGATAAGGAAAACCTATTTTAATGGAAATCATTCGACTGGAAAAATTCCAATTATTTTTACTGGTTGGCATTTTTTTCCATAAAAACTAGTATTTTCGCCATAGCCAACCAATACCACTCTTTTTCTTTACACACAAACAAAATCACCAAACAACAACACCCCCCTCTCCACCCCCTCTACCGTATTTCCCCTAGTTATCGCATAGGATCGTCCTCTACATTTGGGAATTTTTACGGCTACTCGGGTCTGGTGGACAGGTGGGAAGGAAAAGCAATAAAAAGCACGAATTATTATTTCATTTTCAGGTTGAATTTAAGAATATAAGGAAAGCGACAAGAAGAATCTCGGATTAATAAAGACGACCCCTATTTACCAAGCTTCTCTAGAGTTTTCCACACCCTTTCTTTTCTTTTCTTTTCTCCATCCCTCTTTCTCACTTCCATTTCATACATTTCAACTTGTTCTTCATTTATTATTTATACGATACATTAAAAAATGATTAACAATAACGCCGAGGCATTGTGGTCATCAACATCAAACGACAAGTATAACACTCAGTTCCAACAACCCACACGCCATGTGTCTCCTTTGCAACAACGAGCTTCTATTGCAACTGTTGCGCCGCAGATTGACACGCAGTATGGTAATTTAACAGCCTCGGTCCAGCAGCAAATAAATGCCATAGGGTCTATGCTTGCTGCTGTGCCGAATGGGAATTGCGCGCCGAGCAATGACACTGCGACAGCGATGGACGTATTTGACACCTACGCATTACACGCACCGTTCATGAGGTAATTACCCCCACAAAAAACACAAACGCTTGTAATTGTCTCGAGGTGATATGGTGGTTTTTTTCTCGGTCCCCAGCGAAGTGTTTACTAAAACATAAATATGTTTAACATATGTTTTCAGGATTGTAGCCAGGTCAGCGCCGATCCGTTTTGTATGGACCCTGCTTCTGCTGCTGCTGCTGCTGCTGCTACGTCCAGTGGCTCTCCCGCAGCAATGCCACTGATTTCCGATATGCCATCGTAAGTCCGAATTAAAACCAAAATATAAACTTTGCCAATACCTTTTTGTACAACTATCAGTTCGCTCACACTCATGTATGGATATTGTGCTAAATTGAAATATTAAATTGACAATCCACCTTCCAATAGCCAGATAAAGGGCAATGACATTAGTCTTTTCAACTGGTACGATCCGCCAATCTCCTCTGCAAGCACTCTAGTACCAAACACCGCCGGATTTCTCTGGGCCTCGCATCCTCTTCCTCCTCCTCGCTGAAGCCAAGCATTTGGCAGTCCAAAAAACGACGCATGACGCTCCCACAAGTCACCACAAGCCCAAGCACACCGTCGTCCGAGCCATTCTTCAACAAACTAATCCAGTACCGGAGGCTCAGCAACATGAACCAGACAAACAACTACACTGTGCGGATGCTGCCCCATATCGACCGTGGGTTCTTTCGGGCCACCGATGACTGGACATGTTACCGGCGCAATTACTTTCAAATCAGCAGCACTTTTTGGATGACCGGCTCTACGGGTCCCGTCAATAATCCCGAGTGCCCATGCCTTGTGAGCTCTGCGGATGGCCAGAGTGTCCTGACAGTGACGCAGTTTTCCCTAGGAATATCCGCCGAAGTGGCTGACTGCGACGCACCAGTCGAGCTTGTGCAGCATACGCCGAAGCGGGATAAGGGTCCACAGACCATTCCGACGCCGCTCCCGATCAGAGCACACGCGTCCAACTTGGACGATTCCTCCGGCCCATCCAACACTGTGTGTTTCGAGCGACTGCAATTCAAGACAGCCACAGCGAATAATGGTAAGCGGAGGGCCGCGCAGCAGTACTATTCGTTGACTATAGAGCTGTACGCCGAATGCGCTAATGGCGAGAATGTACTGGTGGCCAGCATGCAGTCGTCGCCTGTTGTCGTGCGCGGCCGCAGCCCTGGCCATTATGCGGACGGGAGCAAGCGCAGAAACACAACGATATCGAATATTCGGCCGTCTGCTAATTCATCCACCACGCTTTTGTCCAAACATGACATGCAGAAGAGAAAGAAGCGCTCTTTGAGTGTTGCCGCCGCCCAAGGACAATCATCGTCGAATGGGTCTGTTGTGCCTGCGCCCTCTAACTCTTCTTCTTCCTCTATGGGCTCTGACGGTGGGTTGGCTGGATCCAGTACACAGACTGACTCTGTAGCCAATGCCATTGCCGCTGCTGCTGCTGCTGCCACTGCCACCGGCGCACCCAGATACAATTTATCGGCAAACGAGGTTGCTCACTGTTTCCTGACCTGAATCTATCGGTCGCTGCTGTTGCCAGCACTGCAACGGCCAACCATAATCAACTCATTGACACATTGCTTGTGTCGGCGCCCCCGCCGCTCACTATCAACCCGATGGAGGCGATTCAAGACATTAGGATGCCTTATTCGCAGCAGACCAGTCCCAGTGCTGTCATGATGCCAGACCCATCGTTGTTTGGTGGAATGCAGGCCCAGATGCACAGCCCACAGCTCACTCTCGATTCTTATTCTTTGTCGTCTTCATCCCTGTCATTGGCCAAATCCAATGACTCCATGAATCGTGAATCGGCGGCAGCGGCGGCAACAGTGGCGATCCAGACTCTGATGTCAACGGTCGACCGGCCAGACTCTGCCTTTGACAACAACTATTGAGTTTTTTATCATGTTCATAGAGTTAAAAAGGATTATTATAACTAAATTAACTGCAAAAACGTTTTATTCAAGACGTACTCCGCTCCTCCTTCATGTCCAGTAGCGCCTGCATCTTTTCGCAGACCCGCCTCAGTTTGTCGCCGTTCTTCTCAGTATCCTCTTGGCCCAGAAGATCCGGCGGCATATCAGCATCGTCGGCATTAGTACATTGCCAGACGCAGCGCCTAACAACGTTGAACTCGGGCAAAGTCGAGTTGGTAAAGGACAAAACAACACTCGCAATATAATCCATATCTGCAGCCAACTGCTGCCGCCCGCTGTCGCTCAGCGGCGGCATGCCGATACTGCATATCTGAGAAACAAGCTCTGCAAAACAGTCTTTAGTACCAGCGAGAGCATCGGCTGAATAGACATCTCGCCGCTCTCCACGTCCACATGGTCACTGCCGCCGTCTTGAAGACAAGCAACAACGTAGGGATACAGTGTGGAACGGCGCCCTCCAGATCGACGCTCCGGGTGTACTGCGAGTCCATGACCTCTATTTGCTCGAGCTCGGGCAGCAAAACGTGCATCTTTTCGCCAATATCGACGGCCTCCTCCGATGGCGAGCAGCTGAACAGGGGAACTTCAATGTTCATGCTGGACTTGCTCTGACGCTCAGCACGCCAGACGCTCAGCGTCGGAATGCGCGCCAGCGGCAATCTAAAGGCACTGGTCAGCAGGAAGAACACCATTGAGCATGTAATATGCGACAACCCGGTTCCTGCGCCCTCCACGGATTGCATTGCGTGAGGTGGAGGCGCATCGGCGGCCAGGAGGGGAGATATGACAATGGCCCTCATGTCGGCAATTGTCGCGCACGACTCCATAAATGCACTCAGCAGCAGCCTCGATGGACTCGCTGCTTGCTCTGTCACACTGACGCTTGCAGGAGATGTTGCAAAGCCCGGCTGCCGCGCCAGCGTGGCCAGGAAATCATCCCACTGCTTGGCGATCGACACCGACAGCGCCGAGGCGTACTGGTCAAAAATACGGCTCAGCAAGGATACCCCAACGACGCTTGACACTGTCTCCAGCTTGTCGGCATTCGCCAGGGTCTGATAGATAGCCTTGCTGCCCGCACTTTCTTTTCCCTTCTCTTCCCACCGCGGCCCGGCGAAAAGCCGGCCAAGTTGCCAAACACATCAAGCGCAGCCAGCGGAATGCCGGCTTGCTCAGCAATATTGCGGATCATGGTTGAAAAATGCGTAGAAATATCAACCACGACGGCGGCAATCTCCGAAATAGCACCGCTCAGCTTTGACGCCGGAACAAAAGCAAACACGCGCTCCAGCGCGTTCTCTATATCGACAAAGACGCCGAGCAAGGCCATGGATGCGTCTCTGACATACGCCTCAATGCGCTCGTAATCGGGCTCCAGCTGCCGTAGTCTAGCCAAGCTGCCGCGACGGATGTGTGCGGCCTCGGTGCTGGCCAGCAAAGCCATATGAGGGACGAATGGCGCAAATAGCAGACTGAGTGACTGCGGGATGGGCTTGGATGCCAGTGCCGCGGTTTCCAGTGCAGAGTCGTCGCCAACGCTCAACGTGCTAAAGCTCAGGGCCTCGGACAAGTCGGCGTAGAATGCCGACAGATTCTGGTACAGGTCGGCCACGCATGCCGACGAGCTGCAGTCCGCAGGTTCATTATCGGCATTGCTTGAATATATGTCGTCCACTTTGAGCTGAATGGCTGGCTGCAGTAGCTCGATATAGCTGGCCAGTAAAGTTTCCAACAAGACCGCTGCGTCCTGTGGCATGCCTGCAGCCTCGACAAATGAGCGCTCCTGGGCACCAGCTCCGTGACAAGCTGCAGGGCCGTGTCAAAGGTGCTAGCCTGATTGGCCTGGCACTTGGCGACAACCGGCCGCAGCTGCTTGGCGCCGGCCTCCGAGCGAATCCTGAGAAACGCCGACTGCACCGTGTCGCTGCGCCCATGCGCCTGCAGCAGCCGGGCGGCCTCCGCCATATTCTCTGTGTCGTGAGCAACAATGGCCTGCTCCAGGCGGCCGATGACCGCAGTCTCGATCTGCTCTTCGAACTTGCGCGCATCCTCCGCACTTATACCCACGGACGACCCTTCGCCCTTTGTCTGTGCCAGTGCTGACTGATCCACGCTGTCGACTAGCCCCCAGGCCTGCGCAAGCTCGCCACTGTCGATGAAAGCGCTGATCTTCTGCGGTAAATCGGTGTAGCAGCGCAAATACTCCAGGGCCTGCTCCGAGCGCTCGAGCTGCTGGCGCACGGTATTGATTTGGGCGATTTTCTCCACAGCTTGGGCTGCCACTGACTGAGAATTAAGGGTATCGGTGAGCGTTGATATGGACGCCTGGGTTTCTTGAACAAGCTTGCCAAGCGCCATTATATCGCGCATGATTTGTGAGTTTTGGTGGCGGAAGCGCGCCTTTATCCGGTCGCTGCTTTGCTGTGTGTTTGAGGCCAAGAGTGTAGCTGGGTGGTGAGCTTTTGGATGAGGTTGTCCTGCTGCTGCTCTTGCGCCTTTTGGTCGGTGTTTCCAGCAGGGGGCTGTGCGTTTGAAGCTAGTGATGCGAATTGCTGATTGAGCCATTGCTTTATGTCAAAGTCACTGGCTGAGAACGCGTCCAGTCGCACCTCCATAGCTAGTCAAGGGCAGGTGATGTGATGTGATTTGAGTGCGGAATTCGCAGTGAATAAAAATGGCGAGTAAAAGTATGTTTTTTTGCTGAGGCAGACGTCAGAAAGAAAAAAGCGAATTTAATAAGGGCAAAGGACAAATTGCAAATGATTTTTTGCTGCACAAAGAAACAAAAAAACTATCAGTGAGGGATGTCGTTCAATTGGCAAATTCAAATTCAAGTTCCGTTTTATCCTTTTTCTTTTCTTTTCTTTTTCTCTTTTGTTTTTTTGCCAATTATTAATCTTTGAACACCTTCACATCCATATTCTTTATTATACTTTCTAACTTCACACTTGTAATGTCAGCGCCTATGAGAATTATCAAAGAGGTCAAGCGCCTCGGCGTGGATCCAGTTCCCGGAATCTCGGCCAAACCCACTGAGAACAACATTCGGTACTTTGACGTGCTCATGGACGGGCCATCGCAGTCTCCCTACGAAGGTACTTAAAAACGAGAGAGTGAGAAAAGCATACATGAAACGTACTTTGAAGCAGCTTACTAATACGGTTTTGTCTTTGTCTTTGTCTTTGTCTCTTCAATTTTCGTTTCGTTTCTTTCACGCCAACTGATAGGTGGTCGCTTCAAGCTCGAGTTGTTTTTGCCCGAGGAGTACCCCATGTCACCGCCCAAGGTGCGGTTTTTGACAAAGATGTACCACCCGAACATTGATAAGCTGGGCCGCATTTGCCTGGACATTCTCAAGGATAAGTGGTCGCCGGCATTGCAGGTGCGCACGGTGCTTTTGTCCATCCAGGCGCTGCTCTCAGCACCCAACCCCGACGACCCGCTTGCCAATGATGTTGCTGAGCAGTGGAAGACAGATGAAAAGCTGGCTATTCAGACTGCCAAGCAGTGGACTGAGATGTATGCTTGCCTATCGAGCAAGGTGAAGTAAGCCATGAGGGGAAAGACTAATTGTGGGGTGAAGAGTATTTGTAAATGAAATAGGCAGGTTTTTTAATCGAAATTGTTTACTCTTTGGTTGTCGAAATGGAATAGTCTCGTTCAAAGCTGTTTTTGCTGCTGCTATCGTTTATTTTTTTTTTCCTCTATACATCCCCGCCCACTTTGCAGAGAGATTTCTTTTTTAATAGCAAAACTTTAAATATATACATTTTCATTTTCATTTTAGAAAAGCAAAAAAAAGCATAAAAGTGCAACGTCACAACTTTTATTGATAATGGCTTAGTTACCGGTAAGGCGGGTATTATCAAAACAATAAACTTTTGTGCGGGGGTTAAAATTTTTTTACAGATACCAAAATGCAATGTCCTTCATATTAATAAACTAATATCCATTAATATTTACTATCAACATATTTGCCCCTCCACCCAATCATTTAACCCTCTTCATTTAAATAAGGCTATCTCCGGATCCTAGTTATTTTTTTTGCATATTTGTAAATGGGAACATCTACAAGCAAATAATACTACAAGTTAGTTCAGCATGTTTTGCGATATGATAGCTTTTCATTCTGCTTGGTCAAACATTGATGTCGCCGTATCTACTCCTCACTTCGGCCGTTGAACCTCAGGCACATTGATATGGCAAACCTCTTTTAATTTTTTTTACTCCAATTTCAAAAATAAAATATTATTATTCATTTCCAATACTTATTACCTTTTATATCTTTAAACAAAAAATTGTTATCTACAATGTTTTCAAATCAGTATTCGATGCCATTCTCACGAATGACAAAGTCAAAAGAACCACCTTATACCACAGCGCCTCAAACAGCAACAATGATGGCGCTGCCCAAAGACGTCTATGCGACATCCGCGTGGTTTCTGTCGCGAACCAGATCACCAAAGCAGGTGAGCAATAGCAACACCAACAACAGTCGGACGTTCTCCCGTGCCCTCTGTGCCGGACTTATCACGCCCGAGAGCGTACGGAAACACTCGGCAACAAGACAGCATCCCTACAATCTAGAAGACGCACCAAGTGCCGACAGAGGCATGTTAGCCAACATGCTTCTGCGGCGGCAAC
Organism: Kickxella alabastrina; assembly: GCF_025024165.1. NCBI lineage: Eukaryota > Fungi > Kickxellomycota > Kickxellomycetes > Kickxellales > Kickxellaceae > Kickxella > Kickxella alabastrina. The sequence goes on from NW_026251479.1 coordinate 171,847, forward strand.
GCAGCAGCAACACTAACAATGACACCAACACCAACACCAACAACAACTCTGGTGGAGGGATTAAAAGAACCCTGAGCAGATTATCGGGCAAGGCGCAGCAAGCGACGATGGGACTGAGTGAGAATTACTCTGCCGAGAGCAGAACATACACCGCTCAATTTGGATCACTGAGCTGCACCAACAGCAACGTGTCGTTCCTAGGCAGCAGCCGCAGAAGAAACCACTCGGAGTTCAATCGGAGCACGACCAGTGGAAGTACATTTGTCGGGAGCACGTTAGCAGGTAGCACATTGCACAGGAGCTCGTTGATGAGCAGTACGTCGACGACGTGTGTGAGAAGCGACAGTATTGGATCCGGGTACCTGTCCTTGGACAGCCTGGAGGTCGAGTATATGCGGAGCAGCCTCGGCACCATGACCAGCATAACCAGCGCCCATAGGGGTCTTCAAGCGGCTGTGGATTTGCAAGAGTATCCGCAGGGCGCAGACTCGCAATTCGCCCAGGCGGTGGGCAGCAAGCGAGGGGCGTCCTTTATGTCGCAATACATCCGGTCAAGCAAACGGCCAACCCACCAGCAGCAGTCGCCGGCAGGTAGATTTGCCCTACAGCATCATGCGCAGTACGCCGGTGTATTGGAGATCATTGATTGCGAGGACATGACCGTGGCGTACCGCAAGGTCACCCGCGAAGGATCAACGCCCTGGACGGAGACATTCCACGAGGTGTTGCACCAGCCATTGCCGAGCAACTTTGCTGCGGGGATGCCCGTCGGGGAGTACGTCCAGGGTGCGGCAACTATGCAGCAGGCGCTGTGCATGGCGGGTATTGACCAGGGATCGATGATCCGCAACTCGCCGTCATTTGCCGCATCGGCTATGTCTGGAAGCACCTGTGGTCCGTGGGGCAATACCATGTGGCCCGGTACGCAGTCGTTGTACGGGTCCATGGCAACGGCCAGAACCGGGCGATCAGCGATCAGCTCTCAGCATCAGCATCAGCATCAGCATCAGCAGCTGCAGCTGCAGCTGCAGTTTGATCAACAGCAGGGGGCGTCCGGCAGCGAGTTTCTGGGTGGTTCCCGCATGCGTTCACATTGTGTCAGCTGTGGGAAATTTCATCGCCGAACCCGGCAATATTCCCGATGCACTGCCGCGACACGCGCGGGATAATCGACCCGGTTCCATTAACCTCCATGGTGCTGGATCGGCACCAATACTGCTTCCGGTTCCACCTCTGCGGAAACAAGATGCGCTGGCTGGTGACCAGCAAAGGGGCAAGCCAGCGCATTGAAATGCAGTGTTTTTTACGCAGCACTGTGGTTGCCACTTTGTTCGGCGGCCACACTATGCGGACCAGGTCGACCCAGGAGTCGCATTACGCTACGAGGAGCTCGCAGAGGGATAAGTCTTGGTTTGTGGCGACGCCGCCGGTGCTACAAGACAGTGTTAAGGCGCAAGGCAGCGGTGAGCTGCCTTGCATTGATGTGCTGCCGGTGGCGTTTAGCAAAATGCCTGATATTGATGCGGCGGTCGTCGAGTCGTTTGTTCTGTTTACCGGAATCGAAGTGTTTGAGCGCTTTTTGTGCGCTCCGTGAATACTGATGATCAAAATGTTCTTATAGTTGGTTGGTTGAATGAGGTTTTTTATACAGGTTTTCTTCTTCGTAATTTGCATTTAAAAAACAACGTATGCCGCTTTGTCATTTCCTTTTTTATTACTCTCTCTCGTTCACTGAACATAAATTGGAATCCCAACAAGTCATCTCAGCCACGCATTTGTAACATATCTATTTTCTCTTTTCCTCTTTTTCTCAGTCATGCATTTGTGTCTTGATTATATCTTCAAGTGTGGCCATGACACATTGTTTTGTTTTGCACTATTTTTCGCTCTCTCCAGCCCCATATGCGCAAATACAATATCCTATGTAGCTTATGCTATTTCCGCCATAGTACAATTAAAAAACTCGTGAGTTTGTATTGTTGATCAATTAGCCAATTGTTGTCGTTGGATGCGCAATGACATGGGTCAGGAATAGTGCTGAATTGTGTGTGATTTTTCCTTTTTCTTTTTTGTATTTATCACAGCTTTACATGTAAAAATGAACCAAATAAATATAATTCAATTTTTTTTAGAAATTTTGACTAGGATTTTCTTTAGCTTTGTCTGCAAGTGTGCAGATATTTCTGGTGTCTGAAATGCAACAAAAAAATGCAGACCCAGAAATTTGTTTTATGAATTGCGAGTATCCACTGTAGATGCTGCTGCAGCTTGCTGCGTATAAAATGAAGAAAACCGGGATGGCAATATTCATAATTTTTTTGAGTAGTATCCACATCTTTTTATTTTTTATTTTGTCTTTATCTTATATTTCCAATTATCATATTCTCAATATGTTTTTATTCACCACTTTCAACCCACTGGTCAGCCGCATGTTCGCACGCGCAATAGTATACACATTCCTGCCAAACGCCGGCAACAGCATAACACCCATCACGCTGGCCAAACCCATTGCCAAAGAACAACAAAAGCAGCACCAGCAGCAGCTGCTGCTACCAGCAATTCAAGCAGCAACCACCAGCATGGTTGAGCTTTCAAAGTCCGTCGTCTCAACAACCCTGAACATTGCAGTGATGTCTGCCGCCATAACCTACGTTCTACTCAGCAGCATCGGCAGCGACAGCTCGGCTTCTGAGCCATGTGATGATGAAATTCGCAGACAAAATCCAGCACTGATACATGACCAGCAGCTGCAGCAGCAAGGAGAGACACGTGCTGTGCGGAAATACCTTTTAAGCGTTGGTGAGCTGGATGGCGTGTCGCGGCTGGTCGGTGGTTCGGCGGAGAGCCGGTGTACGGCGATGGATCAGTGTGCCATATGCCTGGATGACGAGGGGGGGAGGCCAATGAGGTTCTGGTTCGTGTGCTTGTGTGCGGCCATGCCTTTCATGCACCATGCATTGATCTGTGGCTCACTACGTGCTGCGCAATCTGCCCATTGTGCAAAACTGAACTTGCATGTGAACCGAAATCGCCGCTGCTGGCCCAATAAAAAAATTAAAAAAGTTTTGCCTACCTTGCAAGCCTCCTCGAATTCCCCATTTTCCCCCTTATTTTTCCTTCTTGTTTTTGCTTATTCTTTTTGTCACGTACAAATATAATAAAAAAGGCCGCTGTATTTTTAACTATTTCTTGTATTGTTTGCTATTGGCTCATTTTTCACATAACCAATGAACCCAAATGCCACCATACACTTCGAGTTGGCCAAGGGTACGCCAGAAGAAGAAAAAAAGCCACTATTACCTAACAAATAGAGATATGAGGCCGGCACGCTCGCCATTTTATCTTTATCCCTTCCTTTCTTTTTTTATTAACCCACACACCCCATTTTATATTAATTTACATTCCACAAAAATAAAAACGAATAGCCCAAATACAAACATAACGATTATTTCATGAAGTCATTAGAAATTAAGACGAGCGGCAGAGAGGAAAATCTAAAGCCTATACTCAATTTCGATGAATTCGACCCGCCGCATGAGCTGCTGGATACACGATCGGTTGTGCGTCTTGCTGTTTCGCATTTCCCCATTCCGTCGTTGGATATGTTGCGCGCTAACCAGATCATGGATGTGTTCGAGAAGTTGGGAGCTAGTGATCCGGGGATGGATTCTCCGCAGCGGCAGCAGATTATGGCGGAAAAGGACACGCCAGTTGTCGTACCCGCTACTAGGCCGGCTGGGTCGGATCGGTATTTTGGAGATGCGCCGAGTAAGCGGCAAAAGGTTGGTGGTTATGCGATAGTTGAAAGGGAGAAGTCGAGGGAGGGGAGAGGTCGAAGTCGAGGGAGAGGTCAGAGGAAAGAAAAGAGCATAGGCCCAAGGAAAGAGAGAAGTACAAGGAGAGAGAGAGGCCGAAGGGCAGGTCAGAGGAGAGGAGCATAAGGGTCAAAGAGAAGACACCACAGAAGCTGCCGGATTCAGCCCTTGCTGTTCAGCTGGTAGCCGTGGCGGCGTCGGTAGCTTCGGTAGCGTTGCCAGGGCCTGCTTCGAAACTTCATCCGCAGCAGACAGTCAGTTCAACTCCGAAATCTGTGCAAAAACAGTTTGTCGCGCCTGTCGTAAAGCTTGCACAGCAAAAGCCAACAGCAGCAGCAGCAGCACCTGCACCTGTTACTGTGGTCTCTGGAAAGAAGCAGCCCAATGTAGTGTCTGTCGCGCAATCGGCAACGCAGCCTTTGATCCACGCTCCGAAATCTGTTCAGCCGCAGCAGACATTAACCAAACTGGCTGCGCCGATTCCAAAGGTCGCGCGAAAACAGCTTGCGGTGCCTGTGGCCAAAAATACTTTTCAGAGGCCGGCGGTGGCGGCGGCGGCGACTGAACCTACAACAGAATCGGCCATATGTGTCAAATTGGAGCCAGCGGGTGTTGTGTTGAAATCCGCCGAGAAACAGTCACAAAACACGAAACCAGAGCCAGTTTTTCAACAGCAACAGCAACGGCAACAGCAACCCAAGGCCATGGCTCCAGTGCCTCAACCCCCAGCAACCAATCTCGTTCGACGGAAATTGGTTTTGTCGGCTCCAAAAGTGGTTTGGCCGCCAGCACCAAAACCAAAACCAGTTACAACAGCAGTGCCATTGCCGGCGCCGGCGCCAGCACTTGCAGTCACAACCAAAAGCTTTTCTGCACCCAGTGGTTCTCAGCCATCCCCTGTCCACGCCTCTGTCCAAAGGTCGCTGCCACCGCCTTCTTTGGAGGTCCAGCAGCAGAATAGAGCACCGGCGCCATCGCAGATTAATGCGCTGCCAGGTTTAGGGCCGCTTGCCGTCAGTCCTTCTTCGGAGGTGCTGAGCACACGGCCCGTGTCCCACACAAGGCCATCGCCGGTGTCGCATAGCCCAAAGTCGCAAGCTGCTTTTCAGGAGCAGGTGCAGAGACTCCAGCTGCCGTCAAAGTCGACGTCGACGTCGACGTCGAGTGCTTTGACGCCGCCAGTGCAACAGCCCCGGTGCCGTATAGTCGGCCCAGAGCCAGACTCAAGGGCATAGGCCAGAATTGCAGGGCTCGGTGCTGATGAGCCCCCCAGTGCAACAAACGTCAGAGCCCGTCGTGCGGCAGCAGCTGCAAAACTGGCTGACCGAATACATGGACTTGACTCCCGAACCGGTGGCTGTGCCCGCAGCGGCACCCACTGCGGCTCTGATACCAAACCCGAGCCACAGCACAGACCCACTGGTGGGGCATCTTTTGCCTTTGACTCAGCAGGGAATACAGGACCTTTCGATATCGCAACACCGCCCGCAAATGCAACCTGCGCCACCAGTGGCAGCAGCACCACGGCCTCCGAGCCCTATGCACACTGATGCTGCTCTGATGACCAGCGAGCCCATACTCACGCCGTGAGCGAAGAGTCAAATTACAATAACGGCGTTGCCAGCTTTAGGGCGAGCGCGCACGATATGCTTGAGCAAATCAAGACGATGGCGGATATCATGCTGCGTTTGAGCAGCGCCGGCACTGCTGGCGCCGCTGGCAACGCCATGGGTAACCTGGATGTCACCGCATTCAACCAAAAGGCTAGAAGGGCGGCCACGCTTGCAACGGCTCTGTTTGGCCCTGTCGCCAGCGGTGGCAGCAGCAGCCCGGCACAGGCGCAGTCACGGATTCGACTACTGTGAAGGTAAATCCAGAGCTGATGCAATAAAAACAGCAGCGCGTTGAAAATGGGGAGGGAGGGAGCGCGTAAATGTGACGTGACGGCTATTTTGATCCGTGCCATGCATCTTTCGCATCTGTCCTTTCCTCCAGTCTTTTATTGCCCACTTTTTTAATTGTTGTTGCTTCTTTTCCCTTGTCATTTTTACTTTTTCTTTCACTTTTCAAACCTTTTCAATTGGCAAAAAAACCCTCTAGAAATGCGCTGGAATCTCCCGCCATTTCGCTTGCCGGCGTCGCTTCTAATCTCGTACATCCCCGACTGGGCGCTGACCCTGGTCAGCACAGTGGTCTGGATATACCTGGGCGTGACAGAGCCGCACTACAAGCAGTTTTCCGTCGATGACAAGACAATTTCGTACCCATACATCCCGCCCAACGAGCAGACAGTGACAGTACCGGCACTGTTTTTCATATCCATAGGGGCGCCAGTGCTCGTCATCGGGCTGGTGGCCCTGTGATCCGACGCAGCATGCATGACCTGCACGTGGGACTCCTGGGACTGTTGATGAGCGTGTCCCTGACTTTGATGTTCACCAACGGGCTGAAGAACGTGGTGGGCCGGCCGCGGCCCAACCTTTTGGCGCGGTGTCTCCCGACAAGGCCCACACACCCCCTGCATGATCCTCCCAGGGCCTATCGACCATTGGTCTGTGCACGCAGACCAACATGGCGGTTTTAAACGAGGGGTTCCGCAGTTTTCCCTCGGGACACACGTCTCTGTCGTTTGCGGGGATGACCTACGTGATGTTTTTTCTGGCCGGCAAACTGCACGTGTTCGACACCAAGGGTCATGCGTACAAGTCATTTGTTGTTTTTGCGCCGTTACTGGTCGCTGCCATTGTTGGCGCCACGAGGTGTCGGATTACTGGCATCATCCGACCGATGTTATTGCTGGGGCGCTGATTGGGTTTTGGACTGCGGTGTTTAGCTACCATCAGTACTACCCGGTGTTGTTCTCACACCGCAGTGATATGCCGTTTGACCCAAGGGGCCCGCCGGTTTCGTGCTGCCGCTGCATGTGGAAAGGGAGAGGCAGGAGGAGCGCAATATCGCTTTGTCGCCGAGAAGCAGCAGTCCAGGCTGGTAGACGAGCTTTCTACAGCCAGAGCCAACAGCGCGGCGCCGCTCCTTGTCGACAACTAATAGACCGAGTTTATATTTATACAAATACAAATGCATTCATATGCTTTGCAATATACAAATAGCGCAGTATTAATAATTAATTGCAATATTTTTATTAAGGTCCATCAGCAAAACAAAAACAAGAAAAGTTTTACTTGTTCAATTGCTGGCTTTTCCACAAAAAATAGTGTTTTTTTCCCAGACCGCGGAAGTATTTTATTTAATCTCTAGAGAATTTACTTGATGGGGGCGGGGTTCATGCGGCGCTTGCCTCCGGGAGGAGGGTGACGTTGACGAAGCGACGGTTGTACTTCTCACGCTTGCTGGCGCGGCCAGTGAGCTTCTTGCCTTATCCTGAGCCTCGACCTTGGGCGTCTGATTCTTGACCTTACCGGCACGAGCAAGGGATCCGTGAACTTTACCCTAAAAATGGAGGAAAAGGTGTTTGTAAAAATACAGTTAAGGATTAGCTCAATTGCAATCTTCTGAAGCATTGTATCACGCAATGTTATCGCAAGAAAAACATCCGAAAGTGAATAGTACGCTGTTAATAGTCCAATTCCAACAAGACCAGAAGCAGAAAATAAGAGCTGAAGCTGAAGCCAAACTGTGGCAAAAAATGTGTTTTGAATCTGCCTCGCAGCGCAAATAGGTAACATAAGTAGCAGCAATAAAAAACAAGCGCTTGCGCTTAGCCTCAACTGTCAAATACAGTCTCGTTGTTCAACAAGACTAAACAAAGGTAAGGTTTTAAGCAGCAATCGTGCGTTCCTGCTGCCTGAATTCCAACACACTTTCTGCTTGCGCTGACTGCAAAACGCCTACTGTCCGTCGTTACAGCAAACAAAAAGGGACTCCAAAAGACACGTTTGTGTCTTTACGCTGTTTTGCCCAGCTCCAAATTCGCTAAAACAAAATGTGTCATCAGATTGAAAATGTCAAATCTAAAATTTCGAAATTCGCCATTTCCAAACCAATTTTAAAAATTCAAGTATTTTTGAACAGCACTTCGTTCATATGCTACTATCAAATGGATGCACCAGTTCTGCTCTGTTCTGTTCTGATGGATGCGCCAGTTCTGCTCTGTTCTGTTCTGTTTCTGCTCTAATGGATGCGGCCAAGCAAATAGGGGAAATTACGCACCATTGTGATTTATGGATGTTGATTTAAAATTGCAAAAAAATAGGATTTAACGCAAAAAGAGATGGAACACGCCTTTGGATGCAGCCCACCAAAGGTGCATAAGCAAACCCAGTTGGAGGTGGGTTAATTTTTGTGCTTATGAAATCCACCACTCTAACATTAATTTTTGAAATGATCGGTGATTTGATAATTGTGATTTAATCGATTGTGGAGGCCAGTGACGGCAATGATTCGCTCCTCATTTTTCTTCGTCTCTGAAACCTCTCTGCTCAGAATCCCCATGCAGCGGTCGAACTGTCGCCATGTGCAAAAGTTGCAGTTCTACCCAAAGTGAATAAAGATACAACGAAGCAGTTGTACTCCGCTGATGCTGCAGCTTCTGCTGCTGCTTTTCAATTCATAAACACTGTTGAAATACTTTTGATTTATCACTCGGGTGCAAACACCTTACTCTATCTTCTATTTTCATTTATTTATTTGTTATTGTATTGTATTGTTTTTTTTGAAATTCGCCACCATTGCCTTTAAACCCGCTTATTACTCGCGAGCTGGTCTAAGCGCTGTCATCAAGCCTGATTCATCTTGTCAAAAAATTATATACACCCGCACACACATATTGCAGAGCAACGAGCAACAATTACTGTACACGAGGCTGTGCTCTTTTTTAGCAACTAGTTTGCAGGTTCTTATATAAATAACATCACTTTTTCTTCCATTTCATCCATCTATTCCATTCATCACCATACACCCAAATACACATACACACGTTGACATCGGCTTGTTTTATTGGATTATCTTCACATTTACACGCACATACATACATACATCATACACGCACAGCATGTCCCCTGCAATGGCCGCCAAGAGCAGAAGCCGCCCTCTGACCATCACAACGATCGACGAATACGACCGGATCTACGCGCGCAAAAGAGATGCGTATGGGCCCAACCATGATCAAATCACAGATCATCGCGACCATCGCAAGCAGCAGCGCAAAACGCAACAGTGGACCCGCGCCTACCACATCCTAAAGGCAATAATGCACGAGCCCGAGTCCCGCAGCATCTTTATGTTTCTCCTGCTCAACCTATCATACATGACCGTGCAGCTCGTCTATGGATACGCAACGAACAGTCTCGGGCTGATATCCGACGCCATCCATATGCTCTTTGACTGCATGGCGCTTGCCATTGGGCTTGTGGCCGCTGTGATGAGCAAGTGGCCGCCCAGCGAGACTTTTACTTTTGGCTATGACCGGATTGAGATATTGTCTGGGTTTGCGAATGGCGTGTTTTTGATGCTTATTTCAGTGTCGATTTTCTTTGAGGCTGTTGAAAGGCTGATTTATCCGCCAGAGATGAACACACAGCGGCTGCTGTTGGTTTCGTTTGGTGGCTTGGCTGTCAATTTGTTTGGCATGCTCGCGTTTAACGGACACCATCACCATCACCATGGCGGAGGCGGATGCAGCCACTCGCACAAGCCGGTCCACAAACACAGCCACGATCATGACCATGAGCACTGCAACGGCCACGACCACGATCATGATCACGAACTCGAGCACGCGCACACACACCGTCGCAGCCAAAACATGCAAGGTCTCTTCTTGCACGTAATGGCCGACACGCTCGGCAGCGTAGGTGTTATCATATCGACCCTGCTCATCCAGCAATTCGGGTGGACTGGATTCGACCACTGGCCTCCATAGTCATCGCAGCATTGATATTTGCCAGTGTTATCCCGCTTGTGCGCGACTCCATGCACATGCTTTTACTCCGTCTGCCCGAGCACTCGCAGATCGAAGTGCGCTCAGCCATCAATCAGATTACGTGCAGTGTCGGTTGTATTACGGATATGCCTAGGGTGCAGTTTTGGCCGATTACGGAGGAGCAGATCATGGGGATTGTGCATGTTGTGGTTGATCCTGGGATGATGTCTGCGGGAGATGAGATGCCGCTTTGCGGGACCACTGTTCGAAGTGATATTGCGCTTGAAATTGGAAGCATTGTGAGAGCTCACGTTTCTGGGTTGCAGGATGTTTTTGTGCAAGTAGAGGTCAAATATTAGTCTAGATGCTTGACTTTGTTTTATCTTTAAACGACAATAGTATCATTTGTCTTTGACTTGCATTTGTTACATAAATACTAAAAATAAAACAAAATACAAATAAGCTCACCCCCCCCCCCCAATGCGCACTGACATATTTTGTTTTTAAAGAATACTGGTCAAAATGCAAGCAGACCAGCTTTTTCGAAGAAACAAATTGGATTCAAGTTGACGCAATTAATAATCTGCCATTTTATTATGTTTTTACAAGCTGGGCAACAGACTGTAAAATACCCTGATTAGAGAGTCGAAAAGAACACACAGCAAGGCAGGCAACATTAATTTATTGACAATTGTTCAAATGTGAAATGGTAGCTTGTAATTATCTTTATATTGTAAAATGGATTGCCGTGGCTATTATTTTTTGGTTTAGCTAGAAGATAATCATTTTGAATGCAAACTTACAATATAAGTTAGATCAATTGTTTTGTCTTCCGCCTGCTGTAATCATTTTTGTTAAAATTTTATCAAACAAAAATACCATGCACTTTGGCGATTTATATTATATATCCAATTGATGTGGGTATGGCATAGATATGGATAAAATAAAACAGCAACATTAACATAAACGCAATATTCTTCCCAATCAACATGCGCTTGATATGGTGTTGAGATGAGAAATAGTCATTCGATATGTGTGTAATTGTCATCGTATTGGTTGGGTCACAGATACTTTTTGGTGCAACACTACGTCATTACGGTTTTTGGTCTCCGTTTGTGAGGGAGAAAAGGATAACCATCTCCAGTACCCAATCAGCAGCAAATAATGTCCCTGTGGGGGTAAATTTATACTGTTTCTACTGGTTTTAAAGTTTGTTTTGCTGGCCTGACAGTTCAGCGGAGCTTTTAATAATATGTTTAGTTGAGTGGTTAATAAATCATTTTGATATGTATTTACTTTAATTACTTATTCTAACAGAATTATTGTTCAGAAATAGTGCTTGCATTTATGCCATTTGAGCATCAGCTTATCCATTAGCCATTGAGGATTCATTTGTCATAGACAAAAATGGCAGAATTCGTGCATTCATATAAGCTGGCGATATCTCTTTGCATTACTTTTGAGCCAAAAATTAAACATGATAGCACAATTGTCATGGCTTCTAAACAGTTTTTTTTTTTTTTTTTTAAAAATACTTGTACTCAGAAGCAGACAACTAAAAAGTCAATGTGGTGTTATGAGGAGATACGCTTTTATACAACAATATCGCAATATTTATATCCACATTTTCGATTAAACCTGACAATATGCAGATATATTCAAGCGCATATTATTCGGAACAGGCATTCAACAGTCATGCACAGTATTTCCAAATCTTGATATGAATAAAAGGATACCAATTATTTAAAATAAAAGTTGACTAGGCCTAAAAAGACTAAGTCTACTTTCTGCCTTTATAAATTCGGGTATGATCATGCAGGTTTCGAAAATCACTGAATATAAAAGTCTAAGCTGCATTTTGAGTGACATTAACTCAAAAAATAATTAGGCGATATTTAGTGCCTACCAACCAAGCGTGTCGAGCTGAAAAATTTCGCTTGCGCGTAAACCTGTTTGCTTAAGTGAATTAGTCGCGTTGGCATCCAGAGAAAAATAATAAAAAAGCGGGAAAATAAAGGGCCGCTGCTGCCAAGGTTTGTTTACTTTCTTTTATTTCTTCACTTTTTTGAAATTTTTTTATAGCACTTGAAGAATAAGCACACATAAGCACACGCATTCTTTATTATTCAACTATGTTCTCTCAAGCTGCTAGAATCATTACACCTCGCTCGCACGCTGCCAACACGCTTGCAAAGTTGGAGGATGCTCTCTCCAACCCACCCTGCCTTTCCTGCTCGCACTTGGAAATGAAATACAAGGCAGTAGACTCAATGCTTGGCAGAAAGATTATTGAGGTGATGGATAAGGACCTCGAAATCCGCCGCATTACTGCGGAAGCCCAGAAGAGGAAGGTGGCTTTGGATGTGCGTTACAACGACTACGTCAATGCAACACGCACAAGCCTCGAGTCAGTGAATACTGATTTCAGCATCGCACAAGATAGGATCCATGAGCTCGAGCAGATAAATGGAGAGCACATGGCCTTGATCAGCGATGCGAAGACGAGGGTTTCTGGGTGCCAGCAGGTTTAAAATTATCTTGATGCAGCACACCGCGAGATGGATGAGCTATGCAAGCGCGCAGAGTAGACTGAGGCCACCGCCAAAAAGGAGGCATTCTGCAAGCATCTCAATGACCTACACTACTGGCACCATAGCCTCCACGGGCTAGTTGCTGCAGCTACCACCTCCATTTCCAATGGTGCCAGCGCTGAGAAGGAGACACTCCATGAGCTGCTTCGCATGAACATAGCCGCTGTCAATAGTGCCGGCACCAAGGAGGGAACAGTGCACAACTTTTGTCGCGAGCAACTTGGTGTATCTACTGGCGAGTCTGGAAACGCACACCGCGCAACTGGCGAGACTGTAAGTGCTGCTGCACAACTGACCAGCTCGACATGGTCGGCACTACAGCGAATGGTGCTGATACTGAGATGAGGGCATCGTGTATGCAGCTCCATGGGGCTATCTCTACCGCCAGTACTGCTTTTAATGAGAGGGACGACCTGCAAAAAAAGCTTGCCACCCCCTGGGCGGAAAAAATTGGTTTGTGGAGCAATTGAAGGCGGCCTCACAGCTTGTTCTGACCATCTCCGCAAGCTACTTTACGAGACTACGCATACTCATGCTGTTGAGCCCAATTCTGTCTACCTTCGCCACAAGCTTGCAAAATCTGACAAACAGGTTGACCAGCAGCAACGCACCACCTTCTTCAATAAGTGGGATAAGCCAAACACACTGGCATTCGAGTCAGTGCACTGCATCTTGAACATTGCTGATCGGCATGTTGATCAAATGGTGGATGCGCACAGCGGATGGGCTCGCAGCCACACCGAGATACTGGAGCAACTGAGCAAGGACCTACTCGAGGCCTGCGAGTTATGGCTGGACGATGGGTTTGACTTGGGCATTGAGGAGTTCAAGGAAAACATGGCCAAGCTGGCCGAACTGATGGCGCCTAGGGGCGAATGTGCGGCAAAAAAGATGGCAAAGGCAAACGCGGCGATGCGCGACAATCTGGGCAAGCTCCGCAACCAGCTAATCACGGGCATTAATGTTACCAACACCTGCTTGGGCCCGACGAGTGTTAGAAGTTGGTACACAAACAACAACACCAACGCCAGCGCTAGCGCCAACGCCAACGCCAGCCGACTGGACCAGAAAGGAAAGGGTAAAGAGGTGTGGTTTAGTATTTACGAAAACAATAAAATTAAAAATGTAACTTTAAAAAAATCTGCTAATAAAAATAATATGCAAACAAATGATAAATAAAAGTTGCAAGCACACCGGCGTGCTCACATATTGTCAATACATGTGTGCAAGTTTAGTTGTGATTTAAGGACACGGGCAAATGATTTGGAAACTATTTTTGGTTTGATTTTGATACGTAGTTGTATTCGGTTCATATCCATCTGTTTGGTAGATGTGCAATATTCGAACCGCGGTGTCTCGCAATGCACAAGATTACTCAAGGATATATATTTTTATTATTATTTATAAATGGCCAAATATTGCATGCAAAACTACCAAGCATATCTAGCACACAATAATGTTTCTTTAAAAAAAACTTTAAAAGTATGCTAAATTTTGATAAGACAAAGTTGCAATAGCACATCGCACTTGCATATTTCCGGCATATTGACGCTATTTACGCTGCGGGCGGTCCACGTCCAGCTCTTGGCCATGGTCCAGCGACATGCGCTTCATGCCTCCTGATTTTTTTATAGGCTAATCCGTAACATTTTTAATTTTAATTTAATTCATCCTCGCTGTATGCCCGGTCTCCAGTTATTTTTTTTTGCTTTTCATCTCTACTTGTCCACTATGTGGAGTGGTCGCTTCCGATCTAGTCCTTGTCAGCTTTACTTTTTCTTTCTAAATATTTGGTTTCAATTCAAAAATTACTAAACTGGACACAGGAGACAGGAGACGGGAGACAAGAGAAAGCAATGACCGCACACACACATTTCGATTCTGCTGACGAGAGCAAAAAGGCATCCTTGGTAAAGTCTGAGAAGAAGGACAAGAAGGACAAGGAGAAGAAGGACAAGAAGGATAAGAAGAAGAACACAAAGGACATTAAGGACACTAAGGAGAAGAAGGAGAAGAAGGAGAAGAAGAGAAGCGCAGAGTACCTATCGACAGAGGAGCCGTCGTCCAAAAAGCACAAGTCTGGCTCCAAGGACAAGAGTAAGGACAAGAGTAAGGACAAGAGCAAGAGTAAGAGCAAAAACAGCAAAAAGACAAAATCCACCGAATCAGGTGAATCAAGCGAGCCAAAGACGGAGGCGGCTCCGGTGGTCTCCGGGTGGAACAACTGGGCAGACGCGGATCTCGGCAGCGAAGCGCGCAAAAACAAGTTCTTGCGGCTCATGGGGGTCAGAAATGTCGGCAACGCTCTGCCGCCAACAGCAGCCGCAAGCTTGTCGTCGCCCTTTGAATCGGCCATTACAAAGCAGGGCGCGAGCAGGATCAACCAGGACTTGCAGAAGAACTTTGACATAGCAATGAGCAAGCATGTCCAGGCGCCGTACGGCGGCGGAGCTGGAAAGCGTGGTGGGTTAGGCTTTTGAAATGATTATACGAAAATATATAATAAAAACAGTTTAATTCAAGGGAATGCCGGTGATGCGTTGCGGCTGCGCAGGGTGCCCAACTCACGCTCCAGGCGGTGCTTGGCCGTAGCCAGCTTCTCCTCGCTGTCTTCGAGCTCCCTCACGTGCTCCTCGAGACGCTTGATGCGGCTGGCCATGCGCTGGACATCAATCTCAATGCGCTGCTTAGACTTGTCCTTTTCGCCATTTGAAACTGCAGCTCGCGGAGCTGACGCTCCATCTGGCGAGACTTCTGCTGCGCCTCGACAGAGACCTTGGCCTGGGCCTCGACGCGCGTGGCCAGGTCGGCAGGCACAGGATGCAGGCGCTTGTTGCCCTTGGCCTGCACGGCAACGGCCTCGGTCTCGAGCTTGACAATTCGCAGCTTGAGATCCTTGAGGTGCTTCTCGAGCGCGTTCTTATCCTTGGTGAGAATGGTGTTGGCCTCACGCTCCTTGTCGAGGGCCAAGTGGGCGTCGGCAATGACAGCATCGAGCCGCGCAACGCGATCCTCGGCTGACGTGTGGTCGTCGTTGATTTCCTCGAGCTTGGCGCGGGCCGAGCGCACATCGTCCTCGAGCTGCAAGGCAGCCTTCTCGGCCGTCTGGCGGCCCTGGCTGGCCTCGATGTACTTGTTCTGCACCTCATCCAGGCGGGTCTCAAGCTTCTCCTTGACAACGCGTATTTCTTCGAGGATGACGGTGGCCTCGGCCGCCTTGGCGACGGCCGAGTCGCGCTCGTGGCGGGCGGTCTCCAGCTCGGCCTCGGCGGCCTTGGCGGCGTCGCGGGCAGCCTCGTAGGCAGGGGCAATCTCCTCGAGCTTGGCCATGACGCGCTGCAGCTCCTTGCGCGCGTCGGCAGCCTCCTCGTTGGCGCGGTCGAGCTCCTGGCTCTTGAGGGCCAGCGAGCTGTCGAGGTTGATGTACGCCTCGCGCAGGTCAATGTGGTCCTTCTTGGTGGCCTCGAGCTCGCGTGTGGTGTCCTCCAGCTCGGCCTGGTACGTGGCACGCAGCTCGTCGATAACGCGGTCGTGCTCGTCGTAGTCGCCGAGGTGACGGTCGGAGATTGCCGACAGCTCGCGCTGCAGGCCGTCGCGCACGTGCTGGAGCTCAGCGATGGCCACGGCGGCGTCATCGTGCTTGGACTGCAGCTCGAGCGCCTGGGCCTCGAGCGCGCGCACCTGCTCCTCGGCGGCGTCGCGCGCGCCAACAGCATCGTCCAGCGCGGCGCGCGCGTCGGCGGCCTCGGCACGTGCGGTGGCGGCGATCTTCTCAGCGTGCTCACGCTCGTGGCCAGCGTCACGCAGCGACGACTCGTACGTGGCCAGCGACTCGCGCAGGTGCTCGAGCTTCTCGCTCAGGCTGTTGGACAGCTCCTCGTTGTTGCCGCGCAGCGAGCGCTCGGCTGTGAGCTGCTCCTTGAAGCTGGCCAGCGTGTCGCGCGCCTCGTTGCGCTCGCGCTCGGCCAGCAGCAGGGCCGCGTGGGACCGCTCGAGCTCGTCCTGCAGCGAGCCAAAGCTGCGGTCCAGGTCGACCAGCTCGTGCTGCTTGTCCTCGACCTCGCGCTGCGCAGCGTGCAGTGCCGACGTCAACCCCTGGCGTGAGTCCTCGAGCGCACGCACGCGCTCCTCGGCAGCCGCAAGATCGGCGGCCGAAGCACTGGCGCCCGGGCCGCCCAGGCCGCGCGCCGTGGAGTGCTGGCCCAGGTCGCGGTAGCTGGTCGCGTCCTGGCGGTAGGCCTCTTCGAGCTTCTCGCGCAACTCGACGTTCTCGCTGTCCAGGCGGTTGCGCGCGTCCAGGTGGTAGGCGGCCTGGGCCATGACCTCCTCGAGGCGCCGCTCGGTGCGCTGGATCTTGCGCGTCAGCTGCGTGAGCTCGAGGTCGCGCGCCTGCAGCGAGTCCTGCAGCGCCGCGCTCTTGCGCTCGTGGCGGTCGGCCAGCGCCTTGTAGTCGTCGACGGCCTTGTGCAAAGCCTCGGCGTCGGCCTCGGCTGTGCGCAGCTTGGCGGCCAGCTCACGCTTGGCAGCCTCGACCTCCTCGCGCACGCGCGTGGACGAGTCGGCGGCCTGCTTGGTGCGCTGCAGCTCGGCCGCAGCCTGGTCGCGCTCGCGGTCGGCGCGCTCGCGCGCAGCGGTCTCCGTGTCGGCCTTTGCGCCCAGCGCGGCGACCTCGGCCAGCAGCGCCTGGCGCGTGTCCTCGGCGGCAGCCTCCTTGGCGGCCAGCTCCTGCGTCAGCTTGGCCTGCATCTCGCGGTGCTGCGCGTCCCAACGCTCCTTCGCCTCCTGCGCGGCCGCCAACTTCTGGCGCAGATCAGCCGCCATGTCGGCGTGCTCCTGGCTCTGCGCCGCGTGGCCGGAGCCCAGGCTGCGCGCGGCCTCAAGCTCAGCGGCCAGCACAGCCAGCTTGTCCTCGAGGCCAGCGACTTGGCTGTTGCTGAGGCCGCGTGTTGCCTCGAGCTGGACGCTCAGCGCGTCGAACTGCGCCTTGAACTCGGCGTTGGCCTCCTCGAGATCAACGGTGTGCGCCTGCTCGCGCTGCACCAGGGCGCGCGCATCGGCAACTTCGGCCTCGCGGTCGGCGAGCTGCGCCTTGAGGCCGGCAGCGTCGGCATTGCGCTGGGCAAGCTGCGCCTTCAGGCTGGCAGTGTCGGCGTCAACCTCACCGAGTTGCGCCTTCAGGCCAGCAATGGCACTGTCGCGCGCGGCCAGGTCGGTCTCAAGCGCCTGGCAGCGCGTCTCGAGCTCGGCGTAGCCGGCGCGCACGTCGTCCAGCGCGGCGAAGGCCTCCTGGTTGGCGTCCTCGAGCTGGCGCGCGCGCGCAACAGCGTCCTGGTCGTACCGCTCCTTGAGGTCCTCGTACTCCTGCGACTGCGTGGTGATGCGCTGCTGGAAGCTGTCCTTGATGGACTCGTTCTCTTCGAGCCGCGCCTGCAGCTCCTGGGCTGTGCGGCGCGCGGCGGCCAGCTCCTTGGACAGCTCAGTGGCCAGCTCCTCGCGGCTCATGCGCGACTCAGCCAGCTGCGCCTCCGCAGCGGCGCGCGCGGCGGCAGCCTGGTCGTGGTCGTGCTGCAGCTGCTCGATCTCGCCGCGCATCTGCGCCTCGGCGTCGACGTGCGCCAAGCGGAAGTCCTCAAGTTCGGCAGCCGTGTCGGCCAGCTCGCTGCGCAGCGCGGCCAGCTCGGCCTCGGCGCGGCGGCTCTCCTCGGCTCTGCGGCTCTCCTCGGCCAGCTCGTCGTTGGACGCGCGCGCCTGCGCCTGCGCCAGCGCAGCCTCCAGCGCACCGATGCGCTCGAGCGCGCCTGAGTGGTCGGCCTCGACGGCCTCCAGTGCGGAGCGGTACTCAGCGGCCTCGTCACGGCGGCTCTCATCGGCAAGCCGGCTCTCCTCGGCCAGCTCGTCGCTGGACGCGCGTGCCTGCGCCAGCGCGGCCTCCAGCGCACCGATGCGCTCGAGCGCGCCTGAGTGGTCGGCCTCGACGGCCTCCAATGCGGAGCGGTACTCGGCGGCCTCGCTGGCCTCGTCGCGCAGCCGCACAGCCTCGTCACGCAGCTGCACAGCCTCGGCCGCCTGCGCCTCCAGGTCGGCGCACAGCTCCTCGAGCTCGTCCAGCTTGGCGGCGTGCTCACGCAGGCTGTCTTCCAGCGCCACCCCGCGCTCCTGTGTGCGCTTGAGGATCTCCTCCTGGTCCAGCGCCGCACCGCGCTCGGCCTGCAGCAGCGCCTCGGCCGCGGCCTTGGCCCGCTCCATGTCCTGGCTCGTCGCCTCCAGCTCGCGACGCGCCGCGGCCTCGCTGTCGACGCGTGCCTGCAGCTCGGCAATGCGCGTCTCGCGCTTGCGCATCTCCTCGTCGACGCGCGTCACGTGCAGCAGCGGCTTGACGGTGCGGTACAGCTTCCACCACGGCCACTCGCACAGCTGGTTGTACACGCGCGCGTTGCGCTGGATGACGCGGATGGCGCGCGCCTGCTCAATGCGGCGGCGGAAGCGGCCGCGCGACAGCGCGCCGCGCGCGACGGCCTGCAGCTGCGTGATGATCTTGGACAGCTCAATGTCGCGCTCCTCCTCGAGCTCGGCTAGCACGCCGGCGCGGAAGAACACCTTTGTGTGGCCGAGCCGGAACTTGGCTGCGTCCATGTGCAGCGCGCCCAGCAGCAGCGACGCCGCCTGCTTGCTGTCGACAAAGACCTGGCGCGGGATGGTGTTGGGCGCCAGGATCTCGTAGCGCTGCCGGAACTCCGGGAACGCGACGCGGTTGGGGAAGCCCTGCCGCGTAATGCGGATACCCTCCAGCACGCCGTTGCAGCGCAGCTGGTCCAGCACCAGCGGCGTGTCGATGACGCCGGCGCGCTTGTCGCCGTTGGGCAGGATGCAGCGCACAAAGTGCGGCTGCGTCGCGTTGAGCTGCGCCATCAGCAGGTTGAGTTGGTCCTTGTGCCGCTGACCGACCGTGCGGAACGCGCCGCGCTTGAGCGTCGTGGCTACGCGCGCGCTGCCGCCGCCAACACCCATGCCGCTGCCGCTGCCGCTGCCGCCGCCGGCACTGGGCTCGCCGCAGTCTGCGTACAGCTGCGCGACGAACGGCTCGGCCGAGTTGCCCAGCAGCCGCGTCACG
This sequence comes from Kickxella alabastrina, assembly GCF_025024165.1. Lineage (NCBI taxonomy): Eukaryota > Fungi > Kickxellomycota > Kickxellomycetes > Kickxellales > Kickxellaceae > Kickxella > Kickxella alabastrina. The sequence continues at coordinate 191,242 of NW_026251479.1, forward strand.
TTCTCGTTGAGCGGATCTTTGTTCTTCTCGAGCCAGCCCTCGGTGCTGTACTCGACCTGCGACGCGTAGTGCCGCACTATGAACCCCAGCGCGAACCGCGGCACGTCGTACTTGTCCGAGCGCCCGGCCCACAGCCCGTGCAGCTTCTCGGTGAACGTCTTGTCGGTCGCCTTGGGCATCACGCACTCCTCGTCCAGGCACGACATGATGCCGATGGGCTTGGTGCGGTCGATCAGCTCGATGGTCGGCTGCAGGTCCATGCCAAAGTCGATGAAGTTCCACTCGATGCCCTCGCGCTTGTACTCCTCCTGCTCCAGCACAAACATCGTGCGGTTGAAGAACTGCTGCAGCCGCTCGTTGGTGTAGTTGATGCACAGCTGCTCGAACGAGTTGGTCTCCAGGATCTCAAACCCGGCAATATCCAGCACGCCGATGAACGTCGACTTGCCCTCGGGCCGCTGCATTGCCGAGTTGATGCGCCCCACCAGCGCGCCGAACATGCGCTCGTACAGCGACCGCGCCAGTGCCTCGACCGAGTACATGACCTGCTGCAGCGTGCGTGACTGCGTCACCCAGTCGCGCCCGGCTTTGATGCTGGGTCGCAGCAGCGCGCGCGTAAAGTCCGACAGCGGGATGCCCAGCACGTGGCATAGCTTCTCGGCCGCCACCTGCTCGCCCAGCACCGCTTCGTCGTTGCGCGTCGCCTGGAACTGCATGTTGCCCAGATGCAGGATTGCCGCGATGATCCGGAACAGGTCCGTCTGCTCCTCGGGCCGGAACCCCGTCGTCGTCATCGCGCGCACCAGCGTCTCGAACTCGGCGCGGTCGTCGACACCCTGGATCGTCTGCCGGCACTTCTTGGTGAACGTGTACCCCTCGGGCCCGCGGTCGATCAGCAGCTTGTCCTTAACGCTCTTCTCGGCGCCCTTCATGAACTGGTAGAACACGTGGTAGTTGCGCTCCTGCGACGACTGGTTGGTGACGCGCGGCTTCTCGAGCAGGTACCACTCGATGTTGGCGCCGGCGATCTGCCCGGCAAAGTTGAACTCGATGCGGATGAACTTGCCCTACTTTGAGCAGAAAAAGAAGAGAAGGTGAGGTAAGGTAGGGTAAGGGGGGTGCCAGAAGCAGGTAGCCGATTAGAACACCTGTCACATCCACTGCCTGTGCACTTGGCCAAATCGACAGAACAACAAAGGGGGGGTACTTACAAATCGCGACGAGTTGTTGTTGCGGATCGTCTGCGCGTTGCCGAACGACTCCAGAATCGGGTTGGCGCTCAGCACCTGCTGCTCCAGACTGCTGCCGCTGACGCCGCCCACGGTCTTGTGGTGGTCCCCAGCGATCGCCGTCAGGTACTGGATGACCTTTTTTGTGTTCTCCGTCTTTCCTGCACCCGACTCGCCCGTGATCAGAATCGACTGGTTTTCCTTCGAGTGCAGCATATCGTGGAATGCCGCGTCAGCAATCGAAAAGATGTGCGGCACGACTTCGCTGCGCTTCTTATTCTTGTACGCCGCCACGTACTCGGGCCCATATATCTGCAGGTTGTAGTAGGGGTTGACGGCAACCAGGAACAGCCCCGAGTACGTGTATATCATGTTTGAGGCGTAGCGTTGTTTGAGGTTGTGCACCACCGAGGCCTCGTTGAGGTAGCCCAGGTCGGCCATGTCGTCCACCTTTTCGAACTTTGGCGGGTTGACCTTTTCTGTCTCGCTCAGCCTGACTGATATGTCACGCCCAGACATTAGGTGTACCACAACCATGTCGTTGCCCTCTTCCTTGACCACGTACCCGGCAATATACCCTTCCTTGTCGTGCGGCACCCAGACCCATTTCTTGTCGGTAAAGTTCACATTCGCCTGCTCGAACAGGTCGGGCACTACCTGCGCTGACCGGCTGCTCAGCGATGCTGTGGGTGCCGGGCTCTCGGGTCGGTCGAGCCCTTGTTGAATGGCCCGGCGGATGCTGGCCACCGTGGCGCCCTGTCGGCTATTCCGGAGCATTGTCGCTATAAAGAAGCAAAAGCTGTTGCTGTTGCTTGTTTTTGTTTTTAAAAGTTAATCGAGGTTGCTTGTCTGCCTGACTGACCGACTGACTGACTGACTGACTGACTGACTGACTGCCTGCCTGCTTGGCCTATCAGTATGCGCGTTTGTCGCTGTGTGTGGGAGTGAATAAATAAGACGATGGGGGGAGGGGGTGTGGGCGGGGGGCAGTGCTGAGGCTATAAGGTGCCCAATAATGTACTGTAATGTTTAGAGTAAAAATAATTAAAAACAACAGGAAAAAATAGAAGAAAAAAAAAGATACTTGGGCAGAAAGAGAAAGGAGCGGCAATACGATGCGCAAAGAACATGACCTTTTTTATTTTACTTTGCACAGCGCAAATGAATAACCCGCTTTTTCAAAACGTAAACACGAAGACCAAAAGGAGCAGACAAAAATGTCATTACGTCGTCGATGAACCTTTATTTTTTTTCCAACATGAATAAAAATTGAAGGGAAAAAAAAACTCAAAAATTGTCTTTGCGCTGACGGTGTAGTGTGCTGCATCTTAAATTTACCTGCCGCTTCTCTAGTACATGTCCCCCATTCCCTTGCTTACAATACGTCTCACCACACCACACACACCCCCCCACTCCGCTTTCATTTGCCCTGTTTTGCAAAACAAACAACAAAATTTACAAGTGTTTCAAAAATACGCTCAATCCAATCAAATCAATCGGCGGAAAACCTGATGCAGCACTTATGGTCTGGTCACAGCTGACCTTGGTCTTGGTCTTGGTCATGGTCATGGTCTGCTCAAAGCCAAAAATGCAAAGAGAAGATTTCAAGTATTTTTCAACAATGATAATATTAATTAAAGCGCCACTTTGACCAACACAAGAATGAAAAAAGATAAATCAACTCAGTTATCCCTCCTAATTGTCCATTTCATCGTCTGACACGTCCTCAACGAGCGTCTTGCGTGACGTCGGCTGATTGGGGCTATCGACAAGCGCTGGCGCTGTATTATTTCCAGCAACAGCCTGCTTGCGCGGCAGCCACTTGACCGGATTCCGCTTGTAGAACGGCCATGCCGGCAGCACAACAATGTATGTCAGTGCGACGCCCGCCACGTATGTGTAGAAGCACAGGCTGAGCGCGTGCTGCGAGTACCCGATTATCACTGCTGCGAGAGCAGAGCCGACGATGAGGAACGTGGCCAATTTGCTCACCAACTCCTGGCCCTTAAAGTCTATCCTGCCGCTTTCGTACATTGACGTGAGAAGGGCCATGCTTGCTGTGAAATGTTTAAATGTAAGAGTAGAATCGGGGAGGCCAAAAATAAAAATGAAGAACGCAAATGAGTGCCGGAATGCTGATTGGAGCTGAGAGGAATAGAAGAAGAAAACAAAAATTAAGAAAGGCCTTCTCCCCTCCTCTCTCTTCATGCACCCTTTTCAACATAAGCAGTAAGTGAATTGTTTTTTCCTTTCCTTCCTCTTCTTTTTTGTTGGCCACCAGCGATTGATTGGAAAGCGGCTGCAAAGCCAAAGTGGCGGGAGATAAAATTGAGAGCCACTCTTTTGTTCTAAGAAATTAACATTATTAACCATTTTATTACTGCGAAATATGAGCGGGCTGGTCGGTTGGTCGGTTGGTCGGTTGGTCCGTCGGTCCGCCCACCCCGCTCAGCTTGTCTATCCACGGGGCCAAACCTTTCGTTTTCATTCGGATGCGCCCGGCAGGTCCTGGCCCAGACCGCTGAACAGCTCAAAGATGGACTCGGGGCTCTTCTGGAAGTTGTTCTCGACAATGTTCATCAGGTACCAGTCGTCGCTGATGCCCTTGATCAGCGTGGCGGGCGTGCTGTCGCGGTCATACACGTTGGCCCAGGCGTTCCAGAAGTCGAAAGCCTCGTCCTTCCAGGCGAGGAAGCTGACGCGCTCGACGATGGTCGGCTGCAGGATCTCCTTGCCGGGGAACACGCCCCAGGTGACAGCATTGGGGCTGTCCTCCTGGCAGTTGGTCAGCAGCTCGCCGCGCTTCGACACGGCGTAGTAGGTCAGCGACGGCTCCTTGTCCAGGCGTGCCAGCAGCGCATGCATGTTTTCGGGCGACGTGAAGAACTCGAGGTAGGCCTTCTTGTAAACAAAGCCGTTGGACGGGCCCCAGCCGTGGATCTTGTCGCTGGACGGCGCGCCGTTGCAGCTGGGCTGGCTGTTGATGGTCAGGAAGCCGCGCGCGTTGATGCTGGCCAGGCAGTCCTCGATGGCCGACGACTCGGGCTGCAGCGGCGTGTCGCTCCATGGCAGCGCGTCGAGGCGGCCGCGGCAGTACTCCACAAACAGCTGCTTGATGTCGGCGACGGCCGCCGGCTGGCCCCACTTGCGCAGCACCTGGGTGGCCGACAGCCGCACCTGCGCGCCGTGCACCAGCTCGCCGTAGGCCGGCGAGCGCGCGTCGCCCCAGCGGCCGTTGGGGAACTCGTCCCAGAGCTCGGTGCGCTTGATGTAGCTGCGCGCGTGGTTGCGCCAGAAGATCGGCCGCACGTTCTCGCCGGCGCGCTTCTCGGACAGCGACGGGTTCCAGGGCAGCGGCCGCAGCTCCTGCACGGTCGGCACCAGCTGCAGCTGCTCCAGCACCATGCGCGTCGACCGCTCGAGGTTGATCGTGTAGAAGTGGAAGCCGCGGATGCCGGCCGCCCGCAGGCGCGAAATCATGTTGACGGCGACCTCGATGCCGTAGTCCTTGATTGCCTGGTCGTCATCCTTGATCGGCTCGAGCCGGCTCCAGATCTCCTGCGGCACGCTGATGCGGCACAGCTCCGACATGCGCTTGAACCCGCCGTAGTTCTGGATCGGCATGATTCCGGGCAGAATCGGCATCGTGATGCCCGCCGCGCGGCACTTGTCGACCCACACCAAAAAGTTGTCCACGTCGTAGAATAGCTGCGTCACGACAATGTCAGCGCCGGCGTCCTGCTTCTCCTTGAGGTACTGAATGTCGCGGTCGATGTCCTCGGGGCCGATGCAGCCCTCGGGGTACCCGGCGACCGATATGCAGAAGTAGTCGCCGTATGTGCTGCGGATGTAGCGCACCAGGTCCGTGGCGTACTTGAACTCGCCAACGCTAGGGTCAAACTCGACCGAGTTGTCGGGCAGATCGCCACGCAGCGCCAGGATGTTCTGCACTCCGTGCTCCTTGGCCTTCTCCAGTGCCGACTTGATGAGTCCGAAGTTTGTGTTGGTACATGTCATGTGCATGTTGGCCTCGACGCCATAGATCGTCTGCGAGTTGGAGCACAGATCCAGCGTCAAGTCCGACGACTTGCCGCCCCACCGCCAGGTGACGTCGATGAACAGCGGCCCGAGGTTGCACATGCGCTCAATGCGGTCGTACAGGTTCGCCACGCCATGTTCCGTTCTGGGCGGGAAGTACTCAAACGACCAGAAGCACCGATCGTCCTCGAGCGCCTTGTTGATTTTGTCGATAATCTTCATGGCTGGCCTTTAGTGCAATAACAAGAAGAAGAGGTAATAAAATTCTATAGAGCAAGAACAGGTTAATAAAAGTATTAAAAAGAAGGAAAAAAGAAAAGAAAAAGAAATATATGCAAGCGAATAGCAACAGAAACAGTGAGAAGAAAGAGAAAGAGGACGTCGAATGTAAAAATGCTCGTTTCGAGACTTCATTGCTAAAAAAGGCGCTGCACTTCTTTTTGACTTTATTCTATGGGCCAGAAAAGGGTCATTTCTTTTAAAAAATTTGCAGTTGAAGGGGGGGGGAGAAGGACAAAGACACAAAATTTTGCAGTTGAATCGGGTGCGCTATCGCTGTGAGTGTGAGTTGATGAGTCCGAATCATCTTCGCCCGCTGTTGCCTGCTGCTACTCTTGCTCCTCCTCTTCCGTCCAATAACCCAACGAGTTCGGTCAATCACGGGCAATCATCCCCATCATCACAGCTGCAAGCGGAGCAAAACAAACCAAAAAAAGACCGCTGAGCTTTCCTGTTTAAGTCTGTTAAATTGTTGTCGTTCCTTTTTTCTGCTCAAACAATGCCAATAACAGATTATCAACACGTTTAATTGTTCGTGGTAGCAAAACAACAGTGCATGCATGCCAACTGGTACTATGAACAGAGAGAGGCATATTGTGCAATTCGTGCTTTTTCCCACAAGGATGCAGCCTACACACTCATTGATCATGGTGGTGGTGTGTGTGCTCGCGGGGGTTTTTTTGACCTGGCTGCATCTATAACCTGGGTTAGAGTACGAAACACATTGCTAAAAGGAAAATAAAAACTATTCGTCATTTATCTCGCCAAGACAAAATTTAAAATAAGCAGTCAAGCCGCGCATACATTGACCTTTTATTTCAACCAAAGTAAACCACACATACGACAAGATGAGCGTAACCGGTAGTTCTGTGAAAAGGTATTTTCCATATAGTAAAGCATTGCAGCAGCTATTTAATATTTTTTAGCGGTGAATGCCTGTGGAATATTCAACTGGTGCTAAACGCAATTGTATTGCCATAAAATGATTTGTTTTGCTTGTAGTGCGCTGATGGAAGTCATTGACAGCCACGCTCGCCTCGAAAGAGAGAATACGACAGCAAAGGTAAGTCCCCCCACTCAACGTGCAATGATAAATTGCCAATATAAATATATTGAATCAAATATATATATATATATATATATTGCATTGTTACTCAAATGACCCTTGAAATGTATTGTTCCTCTAGGCACAAACAGCGTACCTGCGCGATATCCACCTGGCATTGCTTTGCAGAGATGCCGGCCGGCATCCATGCTGCATGCACTTCTGGATATCGTGTGCTATTTCTCAGAGTCAAGCGTGTTGCATATTGCAGTGAACAGACAGCGGCTAGGGAGCGGATGGCAAGGTAACAATAGCCTAAATTCTGGTGCAGAAAAACCATTTATAGCTATTGCATTAAAAACCTGTATATATTTGCTGAAACAAGTTCGTTGTTTATTTGTTAATACGTTGTTTTTTTTAGGCAGAGTAGTATTTACTTCGAGTATCAGCAAGCAAAAAGTCGAGCTAGAGTCGCCAGCGGAGCCATGCGAGTCTGGCGGAAGGTACGAATGATATGGTTTTTATTGATTGTGACAAGTTCGAATGCAACAATTGCTGGTGAATACAAAACTAAACACACTTGATTCAACATGTAGCGTGTTTTGTTACCGGCTGCCATCTCTGCGTAACGAATGGACAGCGGATTTTTCGCTCGTATTTTCGCCACAGTACACAGTGCCCAGTACATACATTGCCGATATCCGCGCATCTGGACATCCTACATATCGACATCATCGACACCCTCCTCCCATGCACACCAGCATGCGTGCGGCTGGCAGAGTCGCAAGTAACCACAATCAAAATGCCGTGCGTGTGCGAGATATGGATTAAGCCCACACCCACACCTTCACTCGCATCCGCACCGACAGCCAACACGGACAACATGGATAAGTTGGCAGGCAAGTGGTATTGTCGCTGCTGTTTGAGAACACACCTCCGCAGCAGCAGGCACAGAAGAGAATGGCCGCGGTCATGATTGGTGATGCGGCAGCCGAGTTCTGTGTGCCCAGGGTAGCCAATGCAGCAGGATTAAATGAACCAGCAGAATTGCACGATGTGGTCAGTGTGATGTGCATTAGCGAACAGGCCACTTGGCGCTGCGGATCTGCTCTGATGAGTGCAGCGCGCACTCGGCTGTCGTGCTGGCTGCGATCAAGAGGCTGGCGCTGCTCCTTGACTTGGACTTGGATGATAACATGAGCGTGTCCAGTGGCAATCTGTCGGGATAGGGGACGAGTGCGAGCTCGAGCTGCGCAGCTCCTCGGATACCAACACCAACACAGGAATTGCTGCCCACGCGTATTTTGCAGTTGTGGAGTGCGAGTGGCCACAATTACTGAGGCTAATAGATGGTTAAATATTTTTATATAGATACTTATTTAGAAAGCAGCGGCGGCGGGGGCGACAGCAGCAGCGCGTCGGCGGCTCTTTGCAGGCGACGCTTGAGCTCGCTAACAGGGAAATACGCCATTAGATCGGGGATTTTTGGGCCAGAGTGCTGGCCGGTCAGCGCAAAGCGGAGCATCATCATGGCGTATTTTGCTGGCACCTGCGCAGTGGCGGCAATCTCCTTGGCAAAGCCGACCCATTGCTCGGCCGGGACTCTGTCCTGGCCCATGGCGTCGGCCGCAGCGACCGAGGGCAGATTTGATTTAGTGGTGATCTGGGCGATTGCGGCCTGCAACAGCGTGATTCTGGCATCGGCGGGCACCTTCTGAACGACAGCGTCGGCGTCGGGCGACCCCAGGTCCGGATCGGCAAACAGGAACGGGCGGCATCATACAGGTCGCGGGTAAAGGTCAGACGGTCGGCGCACAGGCGCAGGGCCCGCAGCGTGTCGGCGGGCTGGGCCAGGGTGTGCTTGGGGGCGACAGAGTTGGTTTTGTTGTTGATCTCCAGCGCTGCCTGTTCGGCCAGGCGCGGCGCGGTGGCTGGGTCGTCGATCTGCATGCGCAGGTGCTGGCGGTTGAGCCAGTCCAGGCGGTCGCGCGACACGACAGACTTGCTGCGGCTGAGCCCAGCCAGCGAGAAGCTGCGCTCAAGCTGCGGCAGTGTGTAGATCTCCTGGGCGGACGCGGCGCCCGGGTGCCAGCCCAGCAGCGCGGCGTAGTTGACAAGGGCAGCCGGCAGGTATCCTTTGTCGACGTAGTTCTGGACCGGCGCGTCGGCATTCCGCTTGGACAGCTTCGACCCGTCGGCGTTCATCAGCAGCGGCAGGTGCGCGTACTGCGGCGCCGGCCACCCAAAGCAGCGAACAGCGCGCGGTGCTTGGGCGTCGAGATCAACCACTCCTCACCGCGCAGCACGTGCGTGATGCGCATAAGGTGGTCGTCGACAACGTTGGCCAGGTGGTACGTCGGCAGCCCGTCGCTCTTCAGCAGCACGGCGTCGTCGAACCCAGCCGGGCCGCGAACCGCATTGCGCCGTGCACAATGTCGTCGAAGACTGCACCGCTCCCGGCTCTGCTGCGCCGGGCATGCGGAAGCGCACGGTGAAGGCGTCGCCGGCGCGCAGCTTGGCGTCAGTCTGCGCCTGCGACAGGTGCAGGCAGTGGCGGTCGTACATGGGCGGCCGGCCCTGCGCGACGGCGTCCTGGCGCAGCCGGTCGAGCCGGTGCGCGCTGCAGAAGCAGCGGTAGGCTGCGCCGCGCGCCAGCAGGTCGGCCGCATGCTTGCGGTATGTGTCGCCGCGCTGCGACTGGAAGTACGGCCCGCTAGCGCCGGTGCCGGTGCCGGGCCTGCCTGGGCCCTCGTCGAAGTCGAGCCCGGCCCAGGCCAGCGTGCGCACAATGTTGTCGGCTGCGCCGGCCACCAGCCGCTTCTGATCCGTGTCCTCGATCCGCAGTATAAACTCGCCGCCGTAGCGCCGTGCCAGAAGGTAGTTGAACAGCGCTGTGCGCAGCCCACCCAGGTGCAGCATGCCCGTCGGGCTCGGCGCGAACCGCACGCGGACCGGCCCTGTCGGCTCGACGCCGCCGCCGCCACGTGTGGCTGCGCCGAGTGCGTGTGCGCGTGTGTCTTGTTGCAGCTGCTGCTGTGAACAAGGGCGCGCGACGTGCGCGCAGCTGAGGCGATTCGAGCCCTGAGCGCAAATTGAGACGATACCGGCGGCAGCAGCAGCATTTCTCGCAATGTAATACAATGAATTTGCCGTTAAAATGTACAGAACGTAAAAAGAGGAGGGGTGGTGCTTTATCTTGGCGCTCCCGACCCCTTGATCATGCATGTCCCCTCTCTCTCTCTCTTTCTCGTTTCTGCTGAACTTGATCATTTTCCACGCAATTCGCTTTTCCCACTGCCACATTCCCAGTCCTTTTGCTTTTACTTTTACATTCCCGTTCTCATTCCCAACCCACTTTTGTAATTCCAGAATGACCGCCCAGCAGCACGCAGGGAAGGCGCGCCGCCTGGTGCTGACGCTCGAGAAGGGGCTCACGAACTGCGCGGCTGAGGCCACCGCCTACGGGCGCTGCGTCACGGCGAACATAGAGACGATCGGCAAGCATGCGTGCCAGGCGCAGTTCCAGGCGTTCAAGGCGTGCGCCCAGCAGACGCTCAAGCGCAAGTGGTAGACAAAGCCTGGATCAAATAATTAAGAAAAATTAAATAAACAATCGACAAACACAACTCCCTTTTAGCTCACTTGAGCTGGTACTTCTGGTGCTTCGTGGTCGCGCTGGCTGCCGCGTCCGGCCGGTCCTTCATTGCGGCCGGCACATGGCAGTACGTGATCTCTAGATCAAGCTCGCGCGGGTTGGCTGCGCTCTTCTTGCAGACGAAGCGGCCATGCACCTGGTCGCCGGTCTTGGCGTCGATGGGCTCGTGCAGCGCAAAGACCGTCTGCTTCCAGTGCGTCGCCGTGCCGTGCGGGCCCGTTGTGAATCCGTTCATGCGCGACTCGGGCTGCCGCCACAGCGCGCGCTGCGTCTCCGACACGGGCGCGCCGAGCTGCTCGGGGCCGGGGCCTGCCGCCGCCTGCGAGCGCGAAAATGCCACGTCAAAGTACCCGAGGAACGCGTGCAGCGTAGCGTCGCGCGTGGCCTCGAGCACAAAGTCGCTGGCAAAGTCCAGCGCCGCGGGCGTCGTGGTGCCGTGGTCGATCTCGGCAAGCAGTGCACGCGTGGCCATGACGGCAGCGGCCGGCACGACCTCGACGTCGGCCTCGCTGATGACGCCCTGCGTCTTCATGGCCGACATCTTGAAGCCGTACACGTCGTCCCAGTAGTTGACCTGCTGGTTGATATACTCCACGTCGCTGATCGCCGTCAGGTAGATGTACGATGCGCTGGGCGCGAGCAGGCCGCCGGGCGCCAGGAAGCGGTCGCGCGCGACCAGCACCGAGTCGAGCATGGCCTCGAACAGCAAAAAGTACCCCATCCACTCGGAGATGATGATATCGACTTGCGCCACGGGCAGCTCCAGGTCCTCGATCTTGCCCTTGACCAGCGTGATGACCCCGTCCAGCTTGTTCTCGAGGACGTTGGCGCGCGCCTTGTGGATGATGTCCGAGTTGTCGACCGCGATGACGCGCGCTGCGCCGGCGCGCGCCGCAAACATCGACAGGATGCCCGTGCCGCAGCCGACGTCCAGAACGACCTTGCCCTTGAAGATGTCCTTGTTATCGTAGATGAAGTCGCGGTACCCCTCGGTGCGCACCTTGTCCTGCAGCATCTGCATGTGGATGTCGTTGCCCGCGTACGAGTTGAAGTAGTAGTCTCCGCCCTCGCCAGATCGGCCGCGTCAGGCGCATCCGACTTGTCATTGTCATTGTCATCGCCGTTGGCTTTGCTGTTGCCGGCGTCGTCGATGGTGTCGTAGAACTGCCGCTTGACCATCTGCCGGTACTCGTCGAACTGCTCGCTGACGAACCGGACCTCGCGGTCGCGCAGCCCCAGCTGGTTCTCCAGTGCGCGAATCCGGGACACCAGCTCGCGCTCCTTCAGCGTCTCGCCGCTGCCGCCAAGGCTGCCGCAGGCGCCAGCAGCCACAAGCCCCTCGATCTGCGTCGTCCGCGCCAGGCTGCCCGGGCGGCTGCCGCGACCGACGCCGAGTCTTCGAGATCGAGCTCATCCAGTGCGTACAGCAGCGTGTCATCCTCGATGACCGGCTTCAGATATGCGTCGTCATTGATGAATGGCTCTGTGCCATCGATGGAGAAACCCGACACCTGCGCAAAGCTGGCGTCGCTCAGCCCCATCGTGCGGATGTAGTTGACTACGCGCATGCTCTGGTAAAAGTCCAGCTTCAGTGTAGCGCGCGTCTTGGGGAAGTCGAAGCCGTGCACCTGGTTGATGTGTCTGAACATGACAATGGGGCTCTGCGATGTGTGCGTGCAGAACAGGCACTTCATCGGGGTGTTCATCTCGTCGTCCTCCCATCGTCCCACCGATCCTCCTGCGTGTCCCATCCTGACTCTGAGTATGATACGACAGACATTTTTCTATAGCAAGGGTGATATATGTGTTTTTCTTTGAGAAAGCTAAATAAAAAGTTTAATGTGAGAAAGAGAGCTTGTGTGGTGGTGTGCGTTTAGCGTGAAGACACAAAAGTGGAAGTGTGTTCATTGCCTTGCAATATATTTTTATTTTCTGTTGAGTGTGTGGGCCGATCAGACGGGGGTTGGGTGGGTGCGCATGCATGAAAAATTTTCACACCAACCAGTCCGCATGTGATCAGCCCCATACACAGACAATTTGGCCGCTTTCTGAGAGCTTTTTAAGAGCGCCAATGCGCCCACTGGGTATAAATGCTGAGAGCGCGGTTGTTTTGTATTTGTTTATTTATTTACCATTTCAAAGCCAAATTTACAAAGCGTTCAATATTTTATTTCTAATACAGTATGCCAAAGGACAAGAAGACCCACGACCAAAGCGCCGATGAACCCGCCAGCACTGCGACGACGACATGGCGGCAGATGAGACGGGCCCAGCCGGGCTCGAGCTCTACCTGAGCGACACCAAGAAAAAGAACAAAGGGAAAGCACCGACCATAGTCTTGCCCGGAAAAACTGCCGCCCCAGTGGATACCGCTGAGGAGCACCAGGCAATAGACCTGCTGCTTGGGGCGTACGAGCAAATGATCAGCGTGTCTCCCAAGAAGAGCCGCAAATCGTGCATTGGCTACTGGCATCCAGATGGACGCCTGGTGTCGATTCCTGAAAAGCCCATCGATCTTATCTCACGGACATCGGGCAGAACGTCTGCCGGCACTATCAATTTGCAGCCGGAGGAGTGGTTGCTATTTGTCGAGCGCGGGTCGCTCATAATTTCTGGCCAAGCTGGCGAGGAGACGCTTGAAGCAAAGCCTCAATCGGAGGTGGATATCTCGGCAGAATGGCTTGCTGCACTGGGCAGGGCTGAGCTTAGCCTGGACGAGTACAGGGCGTATGGGCATTTGCGCCGCCTCGGCTACGTTGTTGTTTGCCCCGAATCCGGCACCCAGAATAAAACGTCGGCACCGGCATCGGCATTGGCATCTGGCAGATGGTGCCAACTGATAGTTTTCCTTTTAGCAACAGCATCGGCAGCGCAGCAGTGAAGCTTGGACAGTGGCTCTCTCGACTCGCCTCTTTCTTGGTGGCCGGCACACGCACATACACGCTCAGTAAGTCACTTTGCCACTTTATCTGATCAAGAAACACTTGACCTGCATTGCTACTGCCACATGCGTGCGCTGGTTACAATCCTGCAGTAGCCAATCAAAAAACCTCTTTCTCTCAAATCCCTTAAATCCCCGTAGACGATATCTTCCATGCTCTGCAGCGCCGCGCGCCCAACGCACAGTCGCAAGCAGCGCTGCCTTGTTTGGCGGCGGATACAGCTTGTACAAGCCAGAACATCCGTACAAGAAGCGCGATCCGGGACAGGCGCAGCACCGCATGGTTGTGGAGAACTCGCAAGACAGCGTTCCAGACGCAGCCAAGCTGATGGAGTGGTCGCGGGCGGACTGCCAGCAAGCGGCCGTTGTGTGCGTCAGCGAGCCTGGCGTCGCTGGCTATCTTAGATCCGCCCGTTTGAGGCGCCCGATGCGCCAAGCCGTCTGCAGGCGGCCAAGGCGAAACAATAAATGTATTTTCTCTTTCTCTTTTTTTCGAAACACAATAGACTACTTGTTGTTTGCGAGGGCTCAACAGTAGCAGGCATGAGTAAATTAATTAGTATATAATGTAAATGAGGGGAGGCTCTATCGACTGTACATGTCACTCATATCGTTCGACCCTAGGTTGCTGCCCGACAGGTTGCTGCCAGCGCCCGCGGAGTAAAACGGAGAGCCAGGGATCCCGCCCAGGTTTGGCGATGGGTTTTGTGATGTCATGAGCGGTGAGGGGATTGTGCGGCCGTAAACGTCCAGGCTGTCGCCTCCGGCAAGCGCAGTGCGCAGAGACTGCTGGCTCGACTGGTGAGAGGTGGGGTTATGCTGCTGGTTCTGGTTCTGGTTCTGGTTCTGGTTCTGGTTCTGGTGGTGGCGCTGCTGTTGCTGTTGCTGTTGCTGTTGCTGTTGTTGTTGCTGTTGCTGTTGTGTTGTTGGCGTTGTTGTTGTTGCTGCTGCTGCTGTTGACGCTGTTGTTGTTGCTGCTGTTGCTGGCGCTGCTGGTTGTGTTGCAGCTGCTGGGCGTGATTTGCAATTGACAGCGATGGGTTGGATGTCGAGTGGTGCAGCGCATTCCCTAGCTGGCTGATATGCGAAATCGGGCTGGTCGGCGACGGCGATCCGTTGACCCCGCCGATAAAGCCGCCGGCCCCCAGCTGCAGCTGTGTGCCTAGGTCGACATTGACGCCGAGTAGCCAAGCTCGGTGTGGTGGAGCAGTGAGTTGGTGTCGTGGTCCGAAATGAATATCGATGGGCGTGTGGTCTGGTTGCCGATGGCGGCCTCAATATCCAGCTCGGGCGGGATGCTGACACTAGTGCTGCTCTGCTTCAGCGACTGCAGCAGCTGGCGTATGACGCTGTCCTGTGTTAACTGCTTCTTCCGCGTCTCGGCCAGCTCGCGGATGACCTCGGACAGGTTCTCCTGCAGGTGGTGCACGCGCTTGACCAGGTCGGTGTGCGAGACCTGCAGCATGACAAAGTTGGCGTGAAGGTCGCCGGCCTCGCGGCGCAGGGACTCGGATTCCATTGTTTTGCGCTTAATCTGTTCGAGCAAGTCGGGGCGGTCGCGGATAAACTTTGGGTGCGAGAACTCCCAGATCTGGTTCTCAGCCATGGTGCGGTGGCCGCGCGGCGACTTGTTCACCTTGTGGAAGCCGTACCTAAAAAAGAAGCAGCGCAATGCAGTGCAGTGGGCTCGGAGATTAGTATAAAAGAAACGCGTACATTGAATGCATGCATGCGCCCGCATATAGCATATAGGATTCGACGGCGTGGTTGGCAGGTTTTTTGAACTTACATGTTGAGCTGGCGCACAAAGCTCGAAAAGTTGTTGTGCTTGAAGTGCTTGGGAAGCAGCTCGCGCGAGAACTCCATGATGTTACACACCACAAACGACGTGCCCGAGAAGTTCCAGGATATCAGGTGCTGGTACTGGCTGTCGTTGACCATCTCGTGCAGCTTGCTGACAAAGGTGTTGCCCAGCTTGCTCCCATTTGACGACACCGACGACCGCCGGCTCTCCATCGAGGAGGGTGTTGTGCTGCGCGCGATGGGCTTGAGATACTGGTCGGCAGAGTCGCCAAGCAGGTGCTGGCCGACGTCCAGGGCGTTGGCCGAGGAGACGTCGGGTGATAGTGGGATTGGCCCGCCCTGGCCAAATCGGCGCCTGTGAGCGAGTCATGCAGATGCTGGAGCTGGAGCGTGTTGTTGTGGTTGGCCCTGTTGTTGCCGCCGCCGCCGCCGCCCATGTTCAAGTTGAGGTTCATATTTAAATTCATGTGGGAATTAGCGTGCTGAATGTACAGTGAGAATTATTACAGGTAATGTTGTATTGCAAGTGCCGTGTTGCCTGTGCGTACGCTGTGTGCTATGCCTGGGATATGGCCGACCAAACAACGAACAATGCTGTGTGTGCGTGTGTGAGTGAGTTTGTATGCGCACGAGGTAGTTTCTTGCTGCTATTATTAGGGCTGGGTGGTATGCAGGTTTGCCAATAGAGCTTCACTCTTGAAGAATAGGACAAAAGTTGGGCAAGTGTAAAGAGAAATGGAGTGGAGTGTGTAACAGACAGCCACCGGCTTGTGAGAGTGTGTATTGATTGGGGGAGGGGGGAAAGTAGAGGCAGCGTGATGTGCTGGAGTGAGTGAGTGTCAAAACTTTTTTGAGCTATAAAATCGTATGGGTGGGTTGCCAAAACGAGTCTTGAGTTATAGTGCTGTTATTCCGATAGAGCAAGAAGAAGAGAGCGAAAGCTAATAGCTAATGGAAAAATAGAAGGAAAATGAGGAAACAAGGCAGCTTGTTCTCTCTAGAATATTGAAGACAAGCACAAGCAGCGGCCAAAGCACAAGTCTGGTGTACGCTAAAAAGAAATGAGGCAGACAAAAAACAAAGAGACTGCAAAAAACATTGGACTGCAGACGAACGAAGGAAAGAAGGAAGCATCGCTTTAATGCTCATGCAGACGGGTCCAGCCCAGCTTAAAGAGGCGCTCTCGCTGCGAAGAAGGATTGTTTGGAAGGCCAAGCCAAAGGGCATGCCTCACAGGGCTTCTGCGCTTCCCCTACTCCATTCCATTCTCTGCGCTCAGCATCAGCGCATAGCAGCGAGCTTGGCGCACGCGAAGCGCGCCTTCTCTCTTGTACAAAAGTGCACACCAGACTGGGGAGGGAGCTGCCGTTGC
Source organism: Kickxella alabastrina (assembly GCF_025024165.1). Taxonomy (NCBI): domain Eukaryota; kingdom Fungi; phylum Kickxellomycota; class Kickxellomycetes; order Kickxellales; family Kickxellaceae; genus Kickxella; species Kickxella alabastrina. The sequence goes on from NW_026251479.1 coordinate 207,604, forward strand.
TGCTGCTCTATTTCAGAACGTGCTCATTGCTGCTGCTGCTGCTGCTGCTGCTCACACCAATTGCTTGCTCAACCATCGCTGCGCTTTCCACGGAATGTTCTGCGCAGAATGTTCTTCTCAGAAGGCACACACCCTTTTCTGCCAACCCTGCTGGCTCTTGCTTTGTCGCTGGAGCGCTGGCGGCCTCTCCGCCTCTCCACAGCCAATTGGGCCAGCGGCCTCAAGAGCCATTTGCTCTGCCTGCACACATGCTGTCCCAAGCGGCCGGAAAACGCTGGGTTTGGCACGGCGCAACCAAAAAATAAACAAAGCAGTTATCGGCTGCTCCCTCCCTTTCGCAAAAAAACCGCTGGAGCTTGCAAATCAGCGCGACGCCCTGGCTATTTATTGCGTATGGGCCGCACTCTGTATGGCTGGCGAATGCTGTCCTGTGCCTGTGCCTGTGCCTGTGCCTGTGCCGATGGGTCCGGCCGTGTTGCCTTGCCGCGGCAGGAACGCGACCACGGCATGGCACAGGCACAGGCACAAGCGCAAGCGTAAGCGCGACGCAGTTCTCTCTGTCGGAAAATATATTTTAAGCCTGTATCGCATTGCAGATGCCAAGGCTTGGAGCGCGCATCTTCTACTTTTTTTTCTTCTTTCTTTTTTGCTTTAGCGCCGCTCGCTGCAAGCAGCCTGGGAATCTGACTGGGATTGTTCTGCTAGTCCCTAAAGACGTTACGTCGAAGGTCAAATAGAACACTGTAAAAATAAACAAACCCGTCCTTCCGACTGTGCATTCGAAAATCAAGATGCCAGTTGATGGCGCGACTGTGGCCTGATAGGCCGCGTATGTGGTTTTTTGTTTGCTTGCCACGATCTGGATTCGGCGCTTCCTATTAGCAGGAGGCAACTCAACTAATCTCAACTATCGCTGGTGCATTTTTTGGAGTGTGTGCGAAAAGTGTTACTGAATACCTGTTGTTGCTGGCGAAATGGTCGCCCGCCGGCTTACTTTGGTGATCACAGATGACTCGAATAGGCAAATCAACATTTATAACATCCGCTTCTCGCATTATTGGTATTTTCAGGTGTGAAAAATACACATGGTTTTTTCTCGTACTTTCCCAACTTTTTCCCAACTTTATAAGCGGGAGAAATAAAGTCAGGGATTTAGCGTACTTTTTCGTTGGAAAAGTTGAGAGATATCAGACGTTTCAATAAGCAAAATCTGAATCGATAAAGGTGGTGAAGGGCAAGTTTAAGCCTAGTAAAGATGACCTGAAGCTTGCCGCCAGCAAGGGCTGGTGTGCACGGCCGTCGTCGCAGCCGAGACCGCACCGGCCCATGCAGAGTTGAACTCGCTCAAACTCGATAAGTACATAAGTACACCAAGTACATCAAATACCGTCACCACTATTTCTGCTTCACAGCCTGAAACCCCCCTAGGAATTAAGAATCAAGCCCCAAGCCTCTCCGCTGATCCTAATCTCCAGGCAGCAGATTAAAAAGTTTTACCTTCCACGCAAGTTATCGCTCCCGCTTACTTACGCGCAGGGTTTCCAAATGGTGTTTCTATCATAACCTCGTGCATAGAGCGCTTTTTTAACTTTATTTCGCTCAATTTATCTTGATTTGTACAAATATTATTTACCCGTTTTTTTGTTTCTTTTCGTTTTTATTGAATTCGCCCAGACACATTCACATTCCTTGTTCATCAGCCCGACGCACACACGTTAATTTACACCACCAGAGCAGCGAATCGCATAAACATAATGGTCGACCCAATCAAGATTTTTGAAAAGGCGAGGCAGTCGAATATTAAGGACCCGTGGGCCCGGCGCGAGGTGTGGCGTGACCACCCGTCGTTTTCAAAGATGAGCCAGCTTAAGGGCATGTTCCCGGGTCTGGGGATTGCCACAGGATTGTTTGCTGTGTACCTTGTATACGACCACTTCGCAGCGCCAAAGTCGCACAAGCACTAAGTAGGCCATACGGACCGGCTGACTGTGGTCAGTGACATTTTTTGGGAGGGAAGCGCATTGAGCCGGAGGAATAGAGGAAATAAGTGCTCGTTATTTTGTCTCATTTTCAATACAAGTCAAATTTCACGCATTTTAAGTATTGATCTTTTTGGAGATAATGAGAGATATAAGTCACGTGGTTTGCGATTGGTTGGTTGGCTGGCTGCACGCTGCTTTTTGATGGAAGTCTCCGAGGGAGGCGTGTCATTTCAGTTTCCCACGGTCACTCGCTTCTGCTTGTTATTTTTTCCCACCCTTTTTTCGCACAGCATCAAAGGGCGGGCGATTTCAATTGTTGTAGCAGCCACGCTCAATGGTTCGCATAAATTATTCTGCACAGCCAGCCATTAGGGACAGGCACGCTCACCAGGCTTCCCTTCTTTAAACCACATCTCTCTCTCGCTCTACCAAAACACCTTGACTCAATTTCACTCACATATTAGTATAGTCGCTGCAACAAGACGCAAGTTCCAAGTGCCAAGTTACAACCCTCAAGTCTCAAGCAAATAGCGCATAGCGCATAGCTCATAGCTCATAGCTCATAGCTCATAGCCCATACAAACACCCTACTCACACGTCGCATTCGCTCAATGTTTACTGTACAAACAGCCTCCAAGCGAGCAGCTGTCTCGGTGTGCGCCTCCAGAGCGCGCATCCACTCGCTGCTGCACATTCCGACCTTGCTCCAGGTCGCATCAAGGCAAAGATCCTCGCCGGTATTAGCAGCGCTGGACACCACGTCATTTGCGGCCCACATCTCCGACAAGCAGCCCTGGATAGAGCGGCGAGGGTTCGGCACAAGCGCCAGCAAGGCTAAGGAAGAGACGGTCGCGTACAAGCTGGCGGACATTGGTGAAGGCATCACCGAGTGCGAGATCATTCAGTGGTTTGTCAAGCCCGGCGACAAGGTCTTCCAGTTCGACAAGATCTGCGAGGTGGCCTCGGATAAGGCCACTGTCGAGATCACATCGCGGTACGACGGCGTGATCAAAAAGCTATACTATGCAGACAACGACATTGCGCTGGTTGGCAAGCCCCTGGTGGACATTGCGGTCGAGGGTGAGGCTGCCGAAGAGGCAAGCGCGGCTGCGCAGGAGACAGCGACACAGCCAGAGCCAGAGCCAGAGCCAGAGCGAAAGCCAGCACCAGCGCTGGCCCAACAGCCCAAAGCCAAAGAGCCCGCGGTCATAGAACTGGCGCCGGCGGTAATGCCGAGCACTGCCGCCGCGCCACAGGACTTCTCGTGCGAGCGCACAAACGACGTGGTGTATGCCACGCCGGCAGTGCGACGCATTGCGCGCGAGGGCAGTGTGGACCTGCGCTTTGTTGCGGGCACAGGCAAGGGCGGGCGCATTCTCAAGGACGACGTATACCGCTTTGTCGAGAGCAGTAGAGAAAAGCCGGCTCCGGTCGAGCCGATCGTAGTCGCAACGACGGTCGCAGCGCAGTCCAAGGCCAGCAGATCGGACGCTGTGAGGCCAGGGAGTGGTGACCACATTGTCAACCTGTCGCCAGTCCAGCGGGCAATGTTCCGCAGCATGACCGACTCGCTGAGCATCCCGCACTTCCGGTTCAAGGACGAGATCGAGATCGACGCGCTGATTCTGGCGCGGCAGCGCATCAACAGCGCCCAGCAGCCGCAGGCCGACGCGGCCGCAGACAAAATAACGCTGATGCCATTCTTTATCAAGGCGACGTCGCTGGCGCTGGCGCAGTTCCCAATCCTCAACTCGCGCGTGCTGGCCGAGCCCGGCGCCACGCCTCGGCTCGAATACCGCGCCGCGCACAATATTGGTGTGGCGATGGACACACCGAGCGGGCTGATTGTGCCCAGCATTAAGAACGTGCAGGACAAGTCGTTGCTGGAGATCGCCGCCGAGCTGCGCGCGCTTGTGCTGCGTGGCAAGGCCGGGGCGCTCACCAGCAGCGACCTGCGCGGCGGCACGTTCACGCTGTCCAACGTCGGCATGATCGGGGGCACGTACCTCAGCCCCGTCGTCGTCAGCTCCGAGGTGTGCATCTGTGCCATCGGCCGCACCCAGCGCCTGCCGCGCTTCGACGGCAACAGCGACCGCGTCGTAGCCCGCAACGTGCTGGTGACGAGCTGGGCTGCTGACCACCGCGTCGTCGACGGCGCTACGATGGCGCGCTTTTCCATGCTGTACAAACAGCTGCTTGAGCAGCCGGAGCTGATGCTGGCGCGGATGCGGTGACGCGCTCAGCCTGCCTTCATTTGATTTTCTCTTTCTTTCCAACTTAGAGCCTGGCTGTTTTTCAATGATAACGTGTGTATTGTAAAACTGTCCCAAGCATTTGTGTGTCACGACAGAAGAAACTTGTTGTTCTCGTAAAACTCCAGCATCGGGTTCTCCCCCGAGCGCGTGCGCGTGCGCTCCAGCTCAGCATTATCCTGCGCAAACTCGCGCTGGGTGCACACACGCGACTCCCGCCGATCGCCAGCGCCGGCCGCGTCGCGGCGACACGTCGCGTCGTACACGCGTTTCAGCAGCTCAAAGTTCGTCGGAAAGAAAATGTCAAACCAGCCGGGCTGCACCAGGTACGTCTCGCATGGCACCATGCTGCCGTCAAAGCGTGTCTGCACCACAGGCGCGTCGACCGCGTCGGGCACCGTGTCGGGCAGCTGGTAAAAGTCGCTGAGAACCAGCCGGTGGCGCGGAAACCAGTCGCGCAGCACGCGGCACAGCTGGAACGTCTGCGTCGGGATGAACTCGCGCCGTGTCAGGTTGGGCGCTAACGGCAACTGCTGCCGCAGCCGCCGGTATAGCGCTGGGGGCAGCGCCGGCGACCGGTACGTGGTGCCTGGCAGCGCGGCTCTGGCGCTCAGATAGTCCTTGATCAGCGGGTCGGCCACCGGCTCGTACAGCTCCTCCAGCTCGCCGTCGTCGTAGACGCGCACAAAGGCCTGCACCGGCTCGCCAGTCTCGTAATTGTAACGCACGACGTCGTGCGCAAAGTTGTCGATAACCTCCATGGCAACAAAGAAGCACGGCTCGTCGACGCGCTCGTTCCACTCGAGGATCGACTTGTTGACGATGCGCACGCCCTCGAACTGCCTGCCCAGCTGCTTGCGCGCCAGCTTGGCGCTGATTTCGATGAGGTTGTACTGCACGCGCGCGTAGATGGCCGGCTCCTCGTCGCGCACGTAGCCCAGTATGTCGGCCATCAGCGTGCCGTTGCCGCCGCCCATCTCGTAGATCACAAGCGGGTCGTCGCTGTGCCGCGCTGCGCAGTCGGCCTTGTGCTGCCACACGATGTGCCGAGCCACCGAGCGCCCGTACCACGGCTTGAGCAGCTCTGTCGGCGTGTGCCACAGCTGCCGTGGGATGTTGCGCACGTCGTCCAGCTCGCGCTCCATCTCCTCGTACTGCCGCCCAACCGTGCCCAAGAGGTCGGCCGAGTCGCGGAAAGAGCCAAAGTCGTATGCACGCTTGGGCGAGAAGATCAGCGCCTGCTTCGAAAAGTACCCGTATGCCGGATTGTACAGCGAGTCACTGATAAAGTCGCGCGTCAGCATGCTGACGTTGCGCGGCGTCTGCTTGAAGTGTGCGCTGCAGTACTCTGCTGTCACCCGTTTCGACGGGATGTTTGGATCGGCCGTCGTCACTGGCATGCGGATAATGTCGCGCACTGCGTCAAAGTAGCCTGTAAACGGCTTTTCTGGCTCGGGGATCTGCTGCAATTCGTCGCGCTTGTGCCCCACCTGGGGCCGGGGCTGAGACTGGAGCCGGGGCTGAGGCTGGGGCTTTGGCTTTGGCTTTGCTTTGCTGGGGTTTGTGGCGCCTCGTGTTGTAATTGAGCGCTGCCCGGCCCACCATGCCGCCGACCGGCTGCTCTGAGTCCGTGTGAAAACCGCCGTAAGCATCGATCTGATTTGCCGCAAATAGTGTCGGGTAAAAATGGCAAATATACTTGGGAACGAGTGAGCTTAATATGGCAACGGTTATCGTCCGACCAGCCCTGCTCGGCCGCGCGATCGGCTCAGTGCGCGCGCCCCCCGAAGCTGGGGCCATTATCTCAGTTACGGGTGGCCTCCTCGTGCAACGCTGCGGCGCAATATTTTTCGTTGCATTTTTCCGTCTATTTCATGCGCAGCTTGAACCAAAACATCTTTAACCTGCTTCTGTTCAAAAGAACAGGCCCAATATTCCTTCTCTTTTTCTCAAACCTATTTCTCCACATTTAAATGGTCATTGTTGCTAATGTTTGACCCAGCCGCTAACCATTTCGTTTCCTCGGACGGGAGCATGACCCAGCCCACACAGCCCACCCAAGCGACACCGCCCACCCAAGCGACACCGCCCACCCAAGCGACACCGCCCACCCAACCAACCCAGCAGACACAACCAACACAACCAACACAACAGACTCAGCAGACTCAGCAGACTCAGCAGCCGCCACGCAACCCCAATAGAGACAATCCCAGCTTGTTTGCCACGCTTTCCCCTCACCACCCGCACCTCGAGCCTCTGGTAATGGAGATCGAGAGCCTGCTCAATGGGGGGTACACGGTCGGCCGCGGAGAGGGTTGTAGCATTGTGATAAACCGCAACTTTATCAGCTCGCTGCACTGCCATCTGTATGCCGAGAAAGAGTCTGAGTCGGGCAAGTATGTTCTGTTCCTCGCGGACATGAGCACCAACGGGACATTTGTCAACACCAGTTTGCTTGGCTACAAAAACCGCACCGTGCTGTTCCACAGGGATTGCTTGGGCTTTGCCAATCCCGACACTGCGCTGTCATCGGATGTTGCTCTGGAGTACAGCGTCGAGATTGCAGGGGGCGCCGGGCATGCTCAGGCGGGCCAACCAAAATTTGACGCCGAGCTTCTGCGGTCGTACGACTTTAAGCACGAGATCGGCGCCGGAAACTTTGCCAAGGTGTGGCTGGCCATCCACAAGCAGACCGGCGTTGCCTGCGCCTGCAAAGTCATTGAAACTAAGAAACACCTCATCACCAATGGCCTGACAAAGGCCTTCAAGCGCGAGGTTGCCATTATGAAACAGCTCAAGCACCCGAACATTGTGCCGCTGCGTGAGCTGCATATTGACAGCGACCGGATATATATTGTTATGGAGTACCTCGAGGATGGTGACCTCTTTGCCTACATATCTAGACATGGCACACTTACTGAAGCCGCCTGCCGGCCTATATTCAAGCAGATATGCGGCGCTGTGCGCGTAAGTACTTTTTCTCTGTATATTTCTATGTGGGCTGCTCAGAACTTTTTTGATGTCACTCAGACCGCTCTCTCCACAACATATAACCTAATCCATGCTGTCGTACAGCTTTTTTTTATTTAAATTTGATAGTACCTCCACGCTAACAACATCACACACCGTGATATCAAGCTTGACAATATCCTCATTAAAAAATCGCCTAGCGGTGAGGTTAGCTGGGTCAAAATTGCCGACTTTGGGCTCGCTAGGGCCGTAGGTGATGGGGGTCTGATGCACACGATCTGCGGCACGCCAAGCTACCTGGCTCCCGAGATTATCTGCAGAAAATCTTCGTCGACTCCGTACAGCAAGGGCGTGGACATTTGGGCTCTTGGCGTTGTGCTCTATGCCTTGCATACCGGCGAATTCCCTTTCAGGGACCAGCAGCTACATCACGGCAATCATGCCAATATGGTCATTGGTGACTACGCCAGTTCAAACTGGCTGAACAATTCAAACCAAGCATACGCCTGTCTTTCAGAGCCGCTTCGAGATTTGATACCCAGAATGCTTCAGGTCAATCCGGATCAGAGAATAAACATCAACGCAACCATTGTCCACCCATGGACGCAGACGGACGATAATGGAACACCGGGTCTGCTCTACGAACCAACCTATGTGTGGGGATCTTTGACGTACGCTGCGTCACGCCATGACAACCAACACTGTAGTGGCATCTGGGCCGGACATTTGGAGGTTGATCTGTTTCGGGACTGTACGGTTATTGGGCGCAGCCGCAATTGTCACATTCAAATTACAGATTCGCGGATATCGTCCAAGCACTGCGAGATACTGTTTAAAAACGGCGTTGTCCACGTCCGAAACACCGGTCGCAACATCTTTTGGGCCAACGGGCGCCCAGTAGTAAACAGCAACACCATGGAACTGAGCAGGCCGTTTGAGCTTCTGCTTTGTGCACCGGACTCGGATATACATGCTGACAGCAAAAATAGACAGCAGCAGTGTCAAGGAGACAGGGAAACACCGGCATATACCCTTTGCATTAAAATTCTTGACAAGCCCTGGAAGCAGATATGGATTAGCAGCCAGGACGCGTCTCAAATTGTTGGTACCAAAACAGCAGCTGCCAAGGACAGCCCCCATAGCAGCACATCAAAACTTGACATCACGTTAGCTGCATCCCAACTTTTGCTTCGGCCGCCGCTTATACTGCCTGTCCAGGCTGTGCACTTGTCGTATATGCCGTTCCGTGGTGCACAGAATGTACATGCACTTGGAAATTCACTTTTATATGATCCCACATTTGAAGAGGTTTCTGCAGCCTTGGCCAGGCCCAAATCGAGAACAGAATTCACATCTATGCGACCATGGATGGTTCTCGGAGTGCTAAATGGCACATCGCCACTTATTCACATATACGACAGTGCTGTCACATTTGGTCGGGGTTCTGGTAAGTATTACATCCATCGGCAGACATTTTTATATGTGTGTGTGTATGTGTGAGCGCGTGTAATAAGAAACTACATTTGAAAATAACATTTTCTTCCCATTGTACTAACATCCTCGTTGCTATCCAACCCACATAGATTGCACAATACAATTAAGCGACGCGCATATTAGCCAAAAGCACTGCGTTTTTGAACTTTCAGGAAAACAAGCACGGCTTGTGAACAAAAGGTAATTAAGCAATGCAGGCAGACTTATCACAAGGCGTATGCTATGCAAAGTCACCAAAGGGGTGTAGCGGATTTGCTAATAGAATTCGTCAATATTTATACGTTAACAATAGCGTCAGTGGCACATTCGTTAACTGCGAGCGGCTTGAGGACACCGTAATACTTAAAGAAGGAGATGAGGTCGTGCTGCTATTCGACAACATTCACACGTTTGTTAACGACAAGATCTGGCTGGGTCAGCAGCGGATTTTGGACAGCCATGGTTATCCGGGTAAGCTACGCACATCTAAAACAAGAGTGAAATCCACGAGGTTCTATTTGGCTGTGCAGTGCTAATTATTGTGCAATTATGTTATGATATTGTGTAGTGCTCATCGGGTATCGGGTGGTGACGCTTGACTGCTGCGTGGCACTCGAGTGACAGTGGCAGCTCAAACCGGATTTGGCCGCCAAAGAGTTGGCTTTAACAATCGATGAAAACCCCCTTCTTTATCTAGTTTCCATCTCTGTGAGCAATGATCCCCTTTTGCAATCGATGCAGCATTTAGGCGACACCCTTGCTAGACACATCATGCGTGGCGATGACAGTGTCAGCAACAATGGCGATGACGATCGACGATATCCTCCTACAACGCTGCCCCCCCTCCCAAAAAAAACCACACTCCATGAATCGGAATATTTTTCCATCGGACAAAAATAAATATAAATTGATTCGAATTTTTAGCCTAAACTATTTTCCCTGGGTATTTAAGCTCATGGAACTGCCTGGGGTTTTGGACATTCTTTTTTTTCTTCATCAAAAATTTTCTACCCTTTCTTTTCATCTAAACTTTATTATTTTTTATCTTTATTGTGACAAAACAACATTAGGGAATATGCAATCGACATCACTTTTTGGCGCCTGCATTACAAGGGCCACCCAGGTTTCCATTGCGCCTTGGTCTTCTGTGTCTTCTGTGGCATCCTTGCCGGCACTTGGAAGTAGATCTCGCCAATGGATACAGTATCAGAACCTACAGAAGCTGGCAAGCCGTACCATGAGCAAGACCGCAACTTTACAAAGACCTATTGTCGACCCAACAGCTGTCGGTGGACGCGCGACTGCAAGCGCTCCCTCTGGCGTGGCGGGAATAAAGACAACTGCTGCTCCAGCAGAGCTGGCACACCAGGTCGATGAAATGATTGGCACACACGCTGACAACCTCAAGATCGTGGAAGAGGAGCACAAGTGCATGCTGGAGAGATACGCCGAGTCGCACAAGATTCTCGACAAGTATTCTGTCATGCCGGGAAAGTCCTCCGACTACATGAGCATACTGCAGCGAATCACCAGTGAAAACGCATCGGATGTCCGCCGCAAGAAGCAGCCGCTGGTGCTGAAGAAGATTAGCGACTCGTTTATCGAGACCTTTTTGCTGTTCAAGGACAATCTGTCATTGCGCGAGCAGTATGTCAACTACTATGGCGATATCAGACTCGGCAAGGTGCTCGAGGACCTCGACCGTTTGGCTGGGGCCGTCGCATACAAGCACGCGTCTGACGCCAATGGCGATCTGGCCCCGATCGTCTTTGTTACGGCTTCCGTCGACCGTATTGATCTTAAGACGAACCTGAGCCCGAACAAAAACTACCGCATTTTTGGCACTGTGACATATGCTGGCTACAGTTCACTGGAGATCTGCATCCAGGCGCAGTCAGTTCCGGCGCCTGGTGAGACTGCAGACCCAGAATCCAACCTTGTTGGGCGCTTTACCATGGTCGGACGCGATAAGTACACAGGCAAGGCCTCGCAAGTTAACCCACTGCTGCTGGAGGATGAGAGCCAGCGGAGGCTTGTCAAGGTGTCCGAGCAGATTAAGGAGCACAAGAAGAAGGCTGCAGAGTCCGATCTGTCCAAGCGGCCACCCAGTGCAGAGGAGCGTCTGGTCATCCACCAGCTGTGGCTCGACACCAGCAAATATCAGGGCAGCATGTACGGGTTGCACGTCAGTCCACCATCAGACATAGTGTGGTTGGACCAGACCACCATGGAGTCAGTCACAGTGTGCTTCCCATCTGAGCGCAATGTGCACAACAAGATATTTGGAGGCTATCTCATGCGTCTCGCACATGAGCTGTCGTTTGCCAATGGGTCTGTCTTTACAAAGTCCCGCCCATCATATGTTTCACTGGACGACTTTTCGTTCAAAAAACCCGTCAATATTGGCTCCATTTTGCGCCTCAAGTCGCAGGTCGTTTATTCAGAGCCCGAGAGCAAGACGTTCCAGGTCGCCGTCTCTGCTGATGTCATCGACAACATGAAGAACTCAACAGAGCGCACTAACACTTTCTACTTTAACTTTTGCTGCCCCAGTGGTGTTGTGCGCCGTGTTGTGCCCCGCTCGTATGAGGATATGATGAAGTATCTGGAGGGACGTCGCCGTGCGCAGACGGGCAAAATCATCTCCAAGCTGCAGAGTGCAATGCAAAAACAGTAGTGGTGCACAGAGGCGAGCACTAGGTGACTTATGTTTGTCAGTTTAAATTTTAGTGTTGCCAAATTAACAAAGTTGCAGTCAATATTTTCCTTCTTCTCTTATTTCTTACATACTCTTAAATTACATCTGGCTCCAATGCTGTTACAAAGGGTATATGTTACAAGCGGGTATCATAGACAAAGGATATCTATTTCTTCACAAGGAGAACAACGGACGGAACCTTCCATCTTGTCCCTTTTATATGTTCTCCTACTTGATAAACACTATAACCAAATAAGCATTGATTCCTTTGCCGTCAATACTTAAAACAACCACAGGTTTGGCCAAGCTAATGTAGCTATATCAAACCTTGGCTGTAATATATATAATCAATGAAGAATATTTATTTCTTCCAAGGAGAACAATTCATGGCTGCCCGCCAGCCACTCCTTTTATATGCTCTCAGGGCATAAATAAGCTATAATAGGACCTCATCATTACTTTGATTGCCATGCGCATAGTCAATTAATTTCAGTGATGCAGCAGCATGTTTGTTTACGCGACATCATGTGCCTCAACTGTAACATAAAATAAAAAATTAGTCCATGCGGCCCTTGATGTCCCGCGTAATGACGCCCTCGGGAGTGATGATGTGTACCACGGCGCCCCAGCCGCTCAGCGCGTCGCGATCGACGGCATTGAGAAGTGCCTGTGAGATAGTCTCAAACAAGTCCTCCGGCGAGAGATCGGGCTCCCACAGCGACTCACACATGCCGAAAAGATTGCTATCGGCAGTTCCAGCGACAGCAAAGTCCTGGGCAAACTCCAGACAGCCAATAAGATCCATGCCGCAAATGTACGGTTTGTTATCCTTGTCCAGGCCGGCAATGATGGGCTCGACGTAGTACGGCCCAAACCGGCGTTCGTAGAGCATGTGTGACACCAAGTGTGAAAAGGTCTTTGGCTCAATCACCCGCTGCTCGCGGTGTTTGTAAAGGTTGACGCGCATGCGCAGGGTGTCGTGCAGCGTCTTCACGTCGGTAGCCAACCCAGGCAGCCCAATGTATGTGCGATCTGTCATGCGAAACACCTTTTGAAAGTCCGTGTCCACTGTGAGCGCCTGCATTCCAAGGCGCTTATCGGCTGCAATTGCCACGCAGTCCTTGCCGACCATCGCCACAACGGCCGAACCGTTATATTGCATAAGCGACTACAATTTTTTACAATTGGTAAAATAAAAGGCATGATTGAATTAGTATTGATTAGTAGCGAAAGAAAAGCATTCTTCCAAGTTCTCAGAAATAGAAATCTGGATGCCGCCGGTTCGGCACTGTTTGGGTGACCCCGGCGGCGTTGCTGTTATTTAGGCAAGCCAAAGCGACCCAAGACGGTGTTCGTCATGCATACCATTTTCGACTTTAGTTTTCGGTTGTCAGCGATTCGGGAATGGCGTGCTGCTTAAATCGGCAGAGTAAATTGAAACGAGGGCAATCGGTTGTTTAAATGCAAGAGCGAGTAAATATATAATATATAATATAAAGGAGCGAAAGCGCAACAGCCAACTTGAAGCCATTACGTTGCTATAAACCACGCTTGAAGACAGATTTTGGCCAGCAAGCGGGGCTTACGTGTTCGAAAATTAAGGGCAGGCTTGATCTGCGTGATTGGTGGAAAGAGCACAGCCTTTTGCTTTTTTTGCACGTGGTATGAATTGTCACATTTGCGAGCCGCGGCTCGTGTCCAAAATTATTTTGCTTGGTCTTATCATTTCGTGTATTTTTCGAATAGAGCCGGCTGAGCCGATCGCCGAAGATTACAGATGAAAGATTTATGTGCTGGAGCGGGGCAGCGACAAGCGTCAGGCAAAGCGTGAATTTCGCGCCTTGCCTTTTTTTCTTTTTTTCTTTTCTCCAATCGTAAATTCAGCTTTATCTTTTGTCTCTGTTTCGCATTGCTCTGTCCAATCAGCCATTCGCACCCTGCGCTCAGCTAATTTTTTACTTCTTTTTTTTGCACAACCAACCACCACGATCGGATTCACCACACCCGAGACTAACCGGAAAAAAACATAATGTTTGCAAGATTCAGACCTAGCATGCTCAACACCGCTGCCGGACGCAGCGCCCAGGCACTGCGTGCGAGCGCATGCCGCCAGTTCAGCGCAACCAGCCTAGCACGCAGCGACGCCATATTTATTCACCGCGACACGCCCGAGAACAACCCCAGCATCCCGTTTAAATTTGACTCTAAAAACATGGACGAGGCAAGTAAGATTATTGCCAAGTACCCGCCCCAGTACAAGAAGGCAGCCATGATCCCCCTTTTGCACCTTGCCCAAAAGCAGAACGGCTGGACCTCCATTTCGGTCATGAACTATATTGCAAAGTTTATCGAGGTTCCTCCCATGCGCGTTTACGAGGTCGCGACCTTTTACACCATGTTCAACCGCAACCCTGTCGGCAAGTACTTCCTGCAAGTGTGCACAACGACGCCCTGCGAGCTGTGCGGCTCGTCAAAGATTATCGAGGCTGTTGAGAACCACCTTGGCATTAAGGTCGGTCAGACCACATCAGACAAGTTGTTTACGCTAGTCGAGGTCGAGTGTGCGGGCGCCTGCATCAATGCGCCGGTCATCTCGGTCAACGACGACTACTTTGAGGATTTGACGCCTGAGGCCACAGTAAAGCTCCTGGACGATCTCAAGGCCGGAAACCCCGTCACCCGTGGCCCCGTCAGCGGGCGCAAGAACTGTGAGCCTCTCGGGAAGCAGACCACGCTCACCACGACTCCGCCCGGCCCTGGCTTTATGATCCGCGCTGATTTGTAATTTTTCAACAACACGAACAAAATAACTCTAACAACGACAGTTTATTTAATCCATTAAAATGCACCAAGCTTGAAGACAGCATTTCGGGCTGCATGGGCGCAGTATGAGCAACAACGGTAACCACGGTTTCGTTGACGTCAATTTGTATTATTTGTATTAAAGTTATTGTGATTGTGGTTGTGGTTGTGGTTGTGGTTGTGGTTATAGCCGTGATTGTGACTTAAAATCACACTAAATAAAGCTGACTGGCGCGTTGATAGCAAACGCGAACACCAGTCCAGATATAAGGCCGGCAATGGGGAGCGTGAAAATCCACGACATGAAGGACCAGGCCAACATCTTCCAGTTAAGCGCGCGGAAGTTGCCGTTGCAGAGACCGATGGCAGTGATGGCGCCTGTGATGCAGTGCGTCGTGGACACAGGCAAGCCAATCTTTGATGCGGTAAGCACAGTGAGCGACGTGCCCAGCTCTGCAGCAAAGCCGCGGCTCGGAGACAGGTAAGTGACTCCGTTTCCAAGCTTGCGCATGACGTGGTAGCCAAAGGTAATCAGACCCAGGTCGATTGAAACGCCCAGCATGGCAAGGATCCAGGTGGGCACGGGCGCAGTTCCGCTGATGTCGACGCGCGCATACCTCCAGATGTCGTAGATGGATGCGATGGGCCCAGCTGCGTTGGCGACGTCGTTGCTACCGTGGGAAAAGCTGGCCAGACACGCGGTGATGATTTGCAAGAAGGAAAACAAGTACTCGGTGTCATCATCGAACTTCTTGGCGGCCTCATGCACGCTCGCCAGCTTTTTGTTGTCGAGGTTGCGCACGTCCTTGCGAATGCCACGCAGAGCGTAGTACTTGATGTTGTGGAGTAGCTTGACAAGACGCGCCCTGTTGGTCTCTTCTTCCTCATCGGCTGGAGAATCGGCATCGCCGATATTGCTGGCGTCCTTGACACTGACTCTGAGCTTGCCATCAATGTCACAACCGCCCTCGAGCTCACTGGATACCTCCTCAGTCAAGGGAGCAGGAGGTGGCGGCGGCAGCGCGGGGCGGTGCTTGATAAAATGGATGACAAAGATGTGGTACCAGCGAATGTTCTCCTTGCCGACAACCTTGCGACGCAGCCATTTGGCAAAGAAGAACCACGAAAAGGCTGTGACACCTGCGGCAACGCCAAAGCTGATTCCGATGATAGTGCCAATCGACATTTTGGCGGCATCGGTCCCTGGCGCGCCCTTGTAGATCAGATAGAAGGCGCTGATTAGAGACGTGATAAAGAAGTATATTGGGATGGCCTTGATTCCGCGCTCGAGGCTGTTGGGGTGGTCGAGGATGAAATAGCGCGTGGGGAGGTAGATGATGGATGTGATGATTCCGGAGGCCACGGGTGAGACAAACCAGGACGTGATGATCTTGGCGACTCCAGAGTATCCCCACTGGATGGCGCCGCCGCCAAATGCAGCGATTCCGACACCAATGATTGCGCCGACGATCGAATGTGTCGTGCTGACAGGCATGCCCTTTTTGGACGCAAAGATAACCCATGAGGCTGAGCCAATAAGGGCGCACAGCATACCCATCATTAGCAGCTCAGGCTGGTCGACAAAGCGCTCGACAGATAGAATCCCTCCCTTGATAGTCTCCGATGTAGATGAGCCTAGCAGCAGTGCGCCTAAAAACTCTGTGAAGATGGCGATCAGACAAGCTTGGGCCAATGTGAGCGATCCTGAGGACACGCTGCTTGCGAAAGAATTGGCAACATCATTAGCACCGATGCCGAACGCGTCGGAAATCGAGGCGACAATGCCGACGGCAAATATCCATGTATATTCGTTGGGAAGCATGGCTACTTGAACTTGAACAAAAAGTGTGCGTCAATTGTAAATGTGCGACGAGGATGAGGATGAGGATTGAGTAGACAATGAGCTATGTGGCATCTCCAAACCTGGCGGCCCTAAGCAAGCGTTTTTTATATGAACAATCCTTCATTCTCAAATGTCAGCAAGCAACGATAAATTTACAGTGGTCGTGGCAGCAATATTTGATGTTGCAGCTTATTTGGCAAAAAAATAGAAAAACTCAAGCAATGTTAGTTAACCACATGGTATTGTCGAAAACGATGTGATTCGTGTGCGGTATGCATGTGCGCTGCTCGCTGGGTTTCTGTTGGATGATACCGCGCATCTTTTTTCGAGCAACTTGGCAAAAGGATAATTACATTTAAACGCTCCAATTTTTCAATGATTTCATGTTCGCTTATCAGCATTATTACACACTGTCTCTGGAAAATCACTCTTGTATTTTGAAGTCAAAAGAGAATATTTTTGGATAGATATGAAAATATCTTATTGCTTTTTGCATAAAGTTTATTCTGGAACGTCTCTGTAGAACACTCCAAAAGAAAATTTTTAACGGAGCTGTGATCTCGCACTGTAAATTGACCAAGCATATGCATGACCATGCCCTCGTGTACCGGTCTCTTGGAAAATTATTTTGCACTCTTGTGACCTGTTGTGCATTTTATTTTCACTGGCAACAAAACAAGCTTCAAACGCTATTCGCTGAATTTAAAGATTCCAGGGCGACCACTGATTCAAGGACTTTGGCCCACGTGCGATGTTATAAACCATCTTTAAACGTGTTATTTTGATC
Source organism: Kickxella alabastrina (assembly GCF_025024165.1). NCBI lineage: Eukaryota > Fungi > Kickxellomycota > Kickxellomycetes > Kickxellales > Kickxellaceae > Kickxella > Kickxella alabastrina. The sequence goes on from NW_026251479.1 coordinate 224,411, forward strand.
AGTTAATTGGCTATTTTTCTCCGAGGCTAATTACCAGCAAATGCAAAATGAGCCTTTGATTTTCTTTCAACTTTTCATGCACTAAAAATGTGCACGTGAAGTTTTTTTATTCTATTCTGCTTGTTTTGCTTGCAGCCAACGTTCATCATGGAAATTTTTTGCAGCATTGATTATTTATTTTTTGTGAATTTGTAAGCACCAGGGGTTTTTTTCACATAAACCAATAACAATCCGCTGTTTGTACTCGACTACAGCATACTAAATTGCTATTCACCAGTGTCGGGATTCGAAATATAGACAGCTAGCAGAGGCATTTTCGGACGAGGGTTTTTTAGTTTACTAATTACATGCCTTTGGGCGTTTTTGCGTCCCAGCAATTGGCATTTGGTATAAAAGCGAGTCGTAACCCGCCTTCCTCTTCCAGACATTCTCATCACCTTTGAGTATTCTCCAATACGACCACTTACCCCCTCTCTTCAAGCCATTATTTCCAAACCTCACTCCCTTTGCGCTCAATAAAACCATGACTATCAAGGCCGGCGATGAGTTTCCCCAGGTTCAGCTCAAGTATATCCCCTTCAACGCAACCAACCCCGACGCGTGCCTGAGCCCCCAGGTGCTCGACACCAAGAAGGACTTTGCAGGCAAGAAGGTCGTCGTAGTTGGTGTTCCAGGCGCGTTCACGCCCACATGCTCGGCGCAGCACCTACCCGCTTATGTGGCCAAGGCTGATGAGATCAAGGCCAAGGGCATCGACCTGATTGTGTTCACATCAAGCAACGATTTTTTTGTTCTCAGTGCCTGGGGCAACAGCGCGGGCGTCGAGGACAAGATCATCATGGCTGGTGATGCTAACGGCGACCTCGGCCGCGCAACCGGTCTGTCAGTGGACTTTTCCAAGTTTGGGCTGGGCTCTCAGCGCCTGACGCGCTTTGCTGTGGTCATCGACGACGGCAAGGTCGAGCACCTGTTCACGGAGCCCGATCCCTCTGACGTCACGGTCACCAGCGCCGACAATATTTTGTCTGTTCTGTAATACTTCAATACTTTAACATTTCACAGAAAAACAAATACAAATACAACACACGATCACTTTTGGTTTGCCTAAACCGTCTGATATTGTGCAAAGATAAATAACTCATTTTTTGTATAAGCACTTTACACTAAAAGATAAGAATGGGGCTACAAGTATCCTGCAAACCGACATCCTTCCCACAGATTGCATAGCAACCTGACAGGTGTTTAGAAACTAGTGGCAATAGACCATTATATTTGAAGATATTATCCAGTTCGCTGCTTCTTTTAAAGAGAAAAAGCAGGGAGAGATGGATTCTTGTGCACACGTTTGGGCTTGGGGTTTGGCTTGGGCAAGGTCTCGGGTGTTGTTGTAGACTCGGTTTCAGCCAACTCTGACGATGCCCTTTTGCGCAAGAAACAGGGAGGACGCTCGCTTATAAGCAGGGCATTGAGGATGATGCAAAAGTTCAACACCGCAGCCATGTTGGGATTCCACTTCCGTCTGCCTGATGGCACTTTTTCGCCATTTTAATCTTGGTTCCGTTGGGCCTGAAGGTTTGCAAGCAGTTTTCCATTGTGCACTGGAGCAAGCCATGTCATAAAATTTGGCGAGGTTTTTCTACTTCTGGAATTATATTAGCGCCTGTTGCAGCTACCTGCTGGTACTGACTATTTTTCTACTACTGCTGCTACTGCTTCTACTGCTGCTGCCTTTGCTGCTGCTGCGCGGCCAACTCGTCGCGCATTCTCTGTCTGATTTTGTGCTCAATTTTGCCCTGCGACCAGCCGCTCAGCCTGACAATGCACTTGAGATCATCGACGGGCTAGAGATTAACGCAGTGCTTCCGATTCCGCTCAGCCAGCTCATTCCACAGCTGCTGCTTCACCTTGTAGGAATTTTTTTGCTTAGACCAGCCCTTTCCTCCTATCCACCGGATGATATCGGCAGACTGTGGGCAAATAGGCATCCATTGGTTGCAACTCTGCTGTGCACTTCCTGTAAAAGATGCGGCGTCAGTGGCAGTTGTGGTTGCAACAGAAACGGCTGTGGCTGCTGTTGTGACAGAACCAGCAGCGGCGTTGGTTGCGGCCATGACAGAATTGGATGAATATAATTACATCGTTAAACGTCACATTTAACCCATAGCCAAAGCACCAGTCAGACACAAAGACTAAATACTTCGCTGCATCTTCAAAAATCTGGACTTTCTGATTTTTAGGCTAAAAAACTGGGGAAAATGGGTTTTGAAAAACCCCCCGCTTAAAAATCTGGATTTTCGCTATAAATGTCTGGAAATTTCAAAATCCATTTACACCAGTGTAGTATTTGGGAAAAGCAAGATTTAGTCGGCGGCATCGAGATCGGTCTTGCTCTCGGTGGCGTCGTCGGCCGAGGCAACAAGATCGGGGATATCGTCGTCAATGTCGGCGGCGTTGGAGCCAACCTGGAGGCCCTCGGTCATCTTGGCGAGCTGGGAAAGCGACTCGGGGCCGAAGGAACCAATGCGCGAGATCATCTCGGTGAGAGCCTGCTCGGGGGTCTTCTCCTGGGGCTTGCCGGTAATGACAAAGGTGTTGGCATGGATGTTGGCGCTCAGGCGGGGGGCAGAGAAGCCGATGACCTTGCCGTCGTCCTTGAACATGTTGATGGTCTCAACCTCGGGGATGGGCTGGACATCCAGCTGCTTCAGGGTGGAGGCAAGCTTAGGATCCTCCTTGATGGACTTGCTGCCAGTGCTCACAATCTTGCGGCGGGGGGTTCCCTTGCCGCCAGTGCGGACCTGGGCCTGGAGCTTAGCGAGCTTTTCGGGGTTCATTGTGATCTACATTTGAATGGAAAAACGCACGCTATTAGCCTTTTTGTTGGAGAATTGTGCATAGCTGTGACTGCGTCCCGGGTTTCTGGTGCTGCGCCGGTGTAAATATAATAGAACTGTCGCCACTGTACCAGCACATTGATCGGGGTGGGGGTCGTGAAAAAGATGACCCAAAGCGTTTTGTATCTGTGGTGTTCTTTCTGAAAAAAATTTGCACTTCATCACCACATCAGGATCAGGATCATGCTTGTGATTTTTTTGACACCTGCGTGAACCCTGTCTGGCATATATAAGAACTGCTTTCTGTCGGACCAAGCAAAAATGTAAAGCACTGACAAGCTCCTTTGACAAGACACGATGCGGTATGATAGTGCAAGCGAAATCTGTTAAATGTGAATCCGATCCGATAAATGTAACAGCGCTTTCACTTTCGACGGCTAATGCACAGCGTGCAGACGCAGATTCAACTTGCGCCAGAGGAACTTGATGGTGTGGGGGTACGTGCGGCGCAAAAAATGGTAACGGCGACCTACCTTGTGAAATTAAAGTGGTTAAATTGAGGCGAAAATAACTGCAATAAGAAGAAAGTAAATACAAACACAAAAGAGCGCGTTAAATGTTCCAATTTTCGAAGCGAAACCCCCATGAAAACCTCAAGTGGCCAAATTCAAAGAGGAGAGGCCCCCACAAAACGGCTAGAATAGCCGGAACGCGCAGTGGCAGGGCGTGTGCTTATCCCACTGCTGCTTCAAGCAAGCAAGCAAACAAGCGAGCGAGCGAGTGGGCAGACAGACAAGAGAACATTGGCGCTGGCCTCTTTTATTCTGCTTTTGGATCATCCCGCTAAACAAAATCAATGAGAAAGCAGACTCAAAATTCTGGACCAATGGTTGCTGCTAATTGCTATGTTTCCAATCAGGTGATTTATTAGTTGGCAAAGTGTTTAGGGTCAAAGGATAAGATCAAGATGCGAACTGTTCCAGATCAATTGTAAGCACCTGCGAGCTGTTCTGCGGCTGGTCCCGGTAAATGCCGACAAGCGTTTGCGCGCGCTCGAAAAGCTCCTGCTTGAGCGAAATGACAATGAACTGGAAGTCGCCAGCCAAAGGGGAAACAGGGGAAACAGCAGCGGCTGCCCCTGCCAACACTGCTGCGGGCTTCTTGATGCGCGTGCTCTGACGCAGCGAGTAGTGCGAGGCTTCGGGATCGATGGCTTCCTCAGCAGGATCCGCCTCCTCCTCAGTATCGGCATCAGCATTAGAGTCAGCCCCCGGAGCATTGGCTGTGCCGCGGGCATGCTCACGCAGATAGTTTGCCAGCTTGGCCACATTGAGCGGGTCGAGAGCAGCATCAACCTCATCAAGCACAAAGAACGGTGCTGGGCGGAATGTTTGGAGCGAGAAAAGTAGCGCCAGGGCAGCAACGGTCTTCTCGCCGCCACTAAGCTGCTCCATGTCGCTGAAACGCTTGAGTGGTGGCATCGCGTGGTACTTCACGCCAGCGAGATACGGCGACTCTGGGTCTTCCAGCGCAAGATACGCAGTGCCGCCCAGCGGGAACATCGGGCTCTGCGTCAGAGCCTTGTATGCATGGTCAATTGCCGTGGCCAAGTGGGTGTAGCACCGCATAAATGTGTCGTGCCGCCGCCGCCGCACCGTCTGAAATTCAACCTTGGCATCGCGCGCGTCCTGCCTGGCCGCGTTGTGTTCAGTGTCGATATTATGCAGGCGTGCTCGCGCAGCCTCGAGACGCTCGCGCGCGTGCGGGTTCGGGTTAAGCGCGTCGATATCAGTAGCCAGCCGTGCCAGATCTTCGGCATACTTCTGATCGACAGCCGCGGCCGCGCCGCTGCGTGCTTGCGAAGGAAGTGATGAGTAGTCAACGACAATATCCTCGTCGTTGACGTCGGCCATGCTGGCAGACGCCTGCGTGCTTTCTGCCAGCGAAAGCTGCGACAGGTACACCTCAGCTGCATGTGTCTCCGAGCTGGCCCAGCCTCCAGCGGCAGGGCTTGCAGCGATCCCTGGCGCAGCGGCAGCGGGATGTCTTCGATCTTGCAACGGCGCAGGACGGCTGCACGGTCGGCGGCAGCGCGCTCCAACTCGGTGGCCCTTGCACCGAGCTCCTTGCTCATAGCATCGAGCGCACGCTGGCCCTGCTCGACACTGCGGCGTGCTGAGTGGACGCTGTCACTGGCGTCGCCATACTTGTGACGCAGCTCGACCAGCTCGGCGCGCAGGGTCTCGATCTGGGCGACGCTGTCAGACATCTGCTGCTGTTCGGTGCTGAGCTCAGTCTGTAGCGCCGCCAGCGACTCACGCACAGCCTGCAGTGCTTGCACCAACTGTGAGAGCTGTGACTCAATTGCCTCGAGCTGCTGACGCTCAAATGCACGCTGGGTGTCCAGTCGTGCAAGATGCGTTGTGAACTGCAGCCGCCGCTCGTCGCTGGCCTCTGTGGCTGGCAGAAGTTGCTTTTCAAATGAATCGAGGCTGCTGATTCCAAGATGCGCGCAAAAGCTGGCAAAGATCGGCTGTGCTGTGGCGTGGATACGCGCGCTCACTTCATTGCGCTCGCCGCGCGCGGCTTGCAGCTGCTCGGCCGCCTGCGCTGCCACGGGCTTGGCTGCCAACAGCTGCATCTCGGCATGCTTGCGCTCAGTGGCCACGCCCTGTGCCTTGCGAGTCAGCCCATCGACAGTCTCGCGAGCAATCTGATGACGCGTTTGCAGCCCAGCGACGCGGCTTCCTAACATATCGTCCTTTGCAAGCCTGCGCCGCTCACGCGCAACCTCATGCAGCTCTTCGGTGAGCCGATCCCGAGCACGGCGCATGCCCTCGACTGCGGCTGCCTCCCATCTCTGGGTCTGTGCGCGCTGGCCGCCGTTGGCCGCTGTTCCGCCGGTAATCAGCCCGCTGCGGTGAATAACAGTACCGTCGAGAGCCACCGATTTGGCGTCTAGCTGCTGCTCATAGGCGATGTAGCGCGCGACCTCGACTGTGTCGCAAATCAACGCACTGCCGCATGCGTGCAGAACAGCCGCCTCAATCGCTGGGTCGTACTGAAGCACGTCTGTGGCCAGCCGCGCCCCACGGTGCGCGTGCCTCAGAGCGTCCCCAACGGGCGCGGGCTGCAGTGCATCGAGTGGAAGAAAGGTCGCCTGCCCTGCGCGCTGCTCCTTCATGTACGCAATGCACTCGAGCGCTGTGGCCTGACGGTCGACGACAATGGCGTCCATCAGCCTTCCAAGCACCGTTGCCACGCCGACATCGTACTTGTGCTGCGTCGGCCGGCACAGCTCGGCCAACCGCCCGTGTACGCCTGTAAACATGCGCTGCAACGCGCTGACCGTGTCGCGCAGCTTCGCCTCGCGGGCTGACTCGCGCTGATCTGCGCGCGCCTGTGCTAGCTCCTTGAGAACACCCGCCAGCTTTTCGCTCAGCTCGATCTCGAGCCCCACCAGCCGCTTGTGCTCAGCCTTGGCCGCCTCAGCATCGCGCCTGGCCTGTTGCATTTCCTGCTCGATGCCGCGCATCTCAACGGTTGCTCCCTGGAGCTGCTGCGCATATGCGTGCTCCGACGCCGCCAGCCCTTCGCGCGTAGACTGCAAGTCCTCGATCTTGTCGGACGCGCGCCTGGCCGCCTCGGCAAGCAGCTGTATCTGGCGATCCAGCACGTCGCGGCGGTGCGTGTCTTCGACCGACGTGCTGCGCAGCTGCTCTGACAAGTGGTTGTATTCGGCCATAACTTCGTCGCTGAGCTGCGCACTGGAGGTGCCCTGGTTCTCTTGCTCGAAGCGCGATTCAGCACTTTTAACGCGCGTGTGCTCGTTGTCTAGCTCTCGACCACTCCACGCTGCCGAACTGCATCCGCCTCGGATGCTTCGACATTCTCCTCGAGCTGCTTGGCCTTGCGCTGCGCATACGCAACCTTCTCGGCTAGCCCCGCGAGCTTGGGCTGACGCGCTTCAATGTTCTGCTCGACAAGCTTGATCTGGCGCTCCTGGCGATTGACTGACTTGTACGCCTTAGCCTGCAGCTTCTGTTGCGTCTGCAACGATGCGTCGAGGCTCGCATGCTGCTGCGAGGCCTGTGCGATCGACCACCGTGCAGTGTGCTGATGTCCTGTTTGATGTCACGGATACGCCCCTCGGCGACAAACAGCTTGTGCAGCATGTGCTCGACTGTCATCTTTGTGCGCAGCTGCACCTTGCTCTCGTACAGCTCTAGCTCCTTCTTTTGCTCCAGTATCGAGTGCATCTCGGCCGCAACTGCGCGCTTCTTGTTGTAGGCAAAGGTTGACCGTTCGGCAGCCGCGTCCTGGCGCTTCTCGAGCTCGCTGTACTCGCTGTGCAGCTCCCACGAGCCGCTGATCTGCTCGATAAGCAGAGTCAGGTCCTTGGGAGACTGCGAAGCGACGGCCTCCACATCGCCTTGGAACACCAAAAAGTTCTTTGCCTTGACCAGGATGTTTTGCGACTCGAGCGCCTGGTTGTATGTCTGCAGAGACACAAGCCGGCCGTTGCACCGGTACTCGCTGTCACCTGCGGGCGTGATAGTGCGCTGAAAGTTTATAGTGCGCTCGTTGTCGTCCTCGTAAACGGCCTTCACCCAGGCGCGGCGACTGTCCTGGTCTCCGGCCTCGTCGATGACATTCCCGTTGCGTGTCTCCACAGTCCGGCCGCGGTAAACTAGGTCCTTCAGCTGCGACGAGCGCAAGTGCGTCGAGCGCACGCCCAGCACAAAGCTGATTGCATCCATCAAGTTGGATTTTCCGGCGCCATTGGGACCGACGACCGCAGTGAAGCCGGAAAAGGGCCCGATGACCTGATGGCCGCGGTACGACTTGAAATTCTCGACCTCGAGACGAACAAGGCGGCCCATGATTCGGCGATTGTCAAAAGTATTGCGGATTCTGAAACTCGACGGTGGAAGAGGATGAAAAAATAGAAGCGTAATTAAAGCAAAATAAGCGAGTACAAGCAAACAAAGAAATAGTTTGTACGAAAAAGGTAAAAAAAACAAGAGGTAGCTTGTAGGCGTGTTTGTATGCGCGTTGTTTTACTTTGGTTGTGTTCCAGACGCGTTTGTGCCTCCTGTGATTGGGCGGTTGTGTTTCCGACGCGTTCGCACGCGCTGTGTGTGCTGCCGCGCTGATTTTTTGATTGCCGGATTTGGGTGACATGCAGGAACCAGCCCCATCCTCACTATTTGCGCAGTTGCGCAGCATGTGTGTGATGCAATGCAATGTGAGGGGCAGACGAGACGAGACGAGACGAGATGAGCGCTGCTTGCAACGCGCCCGCTCCAAAGGACCAAGACAATAAAAATACACTTGGCACATTGAGGAGCGGCGGACACCACTTCCCCAACGGCTATAAATACGTCAATACGTCCTCATATTCCTCAACGCTATTTTATTTTAACGAAAATTGAAAAGGCGTGTAATTGTCTCTCTTTGCTGAACTTTACGCTTTGCGCTTTGCGGCCCAAGCACACAATGAGATCATTGGAAAGGGCTAAAGACCATTATACCTTTAGCTTCTGTAAAGAAAGGAATATAATCCCGGGGGAGCGACTGCCCTTGGCGTTCTCTCTCTCATCTGCACATCCTCCCTTTTCCTTTCAACAGACATTCTCATTTAGCATCGTACTGCCATCCTTCGCCACTTACATTTCTAGTCACCTACCGAGCAAAGCCATGGCTCAGCCCCGAAACCATCCGTCACAGAAGTCGGCACACGACCATCAGAGCCAGCACCAGAGCCATCACCAGCAGGTTTCAAAACCACCACCCGCCCACTCTGCGCCGCCATCGAGCCACCACAGCCACCCAGCCATGCTAGGCCGGCGCCGAGCATCAGCCACAAGAACAGCGCAAAGGAACTCAAAAATATCCGTGACCCACGGCTACTCCAGCAAGCCGAGGTCGACAAGCGGCTCAAATCGCTGCGGCGCCGCGCAAGCTGGCTGGATTCAAAATTCTCGTGCTGCTGCGGGCTGTTCCGGTTCGGCATGGAGTCGGTAATCGGGCTTATTCCAGTAATTGGCGACTTTGTAGGAATTTTCCTTGCGCTGTCGTTTATGAACACCATCCGGCGACGGTTCAACGTACCGGCGTCGCTTGTATCGCAAATGACATCAACATTGCCATTGACTTTTGCGTAGGACTGGTGCCCATCCTGGGCGACATCATCGACGTGATGTTCAAAGCAAACATGCGCAACTACGAGCTGGTCGAGAAGTACGTCACAGAGCAGCGGGCGGCAGCGGCAGCGGACGCGCACAACTTGGAGCTTGGATTGGGGCTGGACCTGGGCTCAGGGACGGCAGCCCACAGCGGCGGATTCAGGGCGCGCATCGGCGAGTTCATCCCGCCGGTACCGCTGAACCTCAATGCGGCACTGTGACCAAGGTCGCCACCGCAGGAATCAACGCTCGGCGCGGCGGCCATTAGCCGCTGTGTCACCGACGATGATGACGACGATGACCACAATCTATGCTTTAATCGACAATCAAGCGGATTTATCAATTGTGGCAACACACAAAACCTTGGTTCCGGCCTATAAGCTTTTTTCTTTTCTACTTTCATTTTTTTTGCGTTTGAATTGAATTTGAAATTCACCTTTTGAGCCCCGCACAATATCTTTTATAATGTTCAAGCAACTTTTGCTCGCGCAGCGGCAGTACAGACAGATTCTGCCCTTGGCCGGCGGCGGCATGTCTACTGCCAAAGCGGGCTATTTTTGCATCAGTCGGAAGCCTCGCCCACTCGCGCACAGCTTCCAAAAGCCCACTGTGCATCGGGCGGCAGTCTATAGCGCCAGATTACCGCATCGACAGCAGCTGCAGCCGCCGCAGAGGCAGAGGCATGACCAGAGTGGAGGCGAGGGCGAGGGCGGCAGCGCAAACAAGGCATGCTGGCACTGCCAGCAGCAAAACAGCCCGGCCAGCCTGCTCTGCAAAAACGAAAAGTGCGCGGTCATCCAGGCCGTGGGCAAGGGCGTCAACTACTACGATGTGCTGCTGGCAGGCAGGCCGCCGTCGTTTGAGATTGACGCGGCCGAGCTGCGGCGCAACTTTCTAAGGAGCCAGCAGGCAGTGCACCCGACAGCTTCTCGCAGCAGGGCCAGATTGAGCGCAGGCTTGCCGAGGTGCAGTCATCGTGGATCAACCACGCGTACGCGACGCTAAAAGACCCACTGCACCGCGCGCAATATCTGCTTAAGCTGCGCGGCATGGAGATCCGCGAGGCCGACCAGATCGCCGACCCCGAGCTCCTCATGGAGATCATGGACACGCGTGAAGAGATTGAGGAGGCCACAACCGACGCGCAGATTGCTGCCATAAAGGCCCGCAACGACGCCAACATTGCAGCCGTCACCGCTGGCCTGGCGAGCGCATTCGGCTCGGACGCCCTGACCCGCGCCAGGCAGCTCACCAACCGCCTGCAGTACCTGCGGCGCGTGGCCCAGGCCGTCCACGTCTGGGAGCCAGGCAAGCCGGTCGTCATCTCGCACTAGGCATCGTCATACAGCTTCTCGGCTCGCTCTGGCACAGATGGCATGTGCGAAGGAATGACCGCAGCGACCCTGCTGCTGCAATGGGGACGGACAGGCGGACAACACGTGTCACCTACTCCCTCATTCTCCTTCCTCCATTTTTGGCGTGCATCCTGAATATACTGCGCCTTGCTTCTTGCTGAATGCCCAGCTATTTTTTGTTATTTTTAACAAGAGCACAGAGCCGCCCCTCATTTTTAATTGCCCGCAATCACTTTTCGTTTTTCTTTCAAACGCGCAGGCCCTGGTTATTTTGCCAGCTCCCTCCCTTCTTTGTCACACAAACATAACATAACCCCTGTCATTTATTTTCTGCTGCTCCATTACCATTTCCCCCTCAACACTCATATCCTCCAGAGCCATGATACACACTGGGCGCGCCTCCGACGCCTCCGAATCCGCTGCTTCCGTTGGCGCGGCTGCCGCTGGCCACACGACGGTCGAAGAGTCGCCGCTTCTGCATTCGGCCACTCTCAACGAGAACACATATGGCGACGCCGCCGCCCCGCGCTCGCTGGACGCTGGTATCACATTGACGTGCATCGCAAGCGCAATGCTCGTGTGCCTTGCGCCACTGCAGTACGGGTACCACATCGCTGAGCTCAACACGCCCAGAAAGATCATCACCAGCTGCGACAAGGACGCTGTGCATTGGGCGTCGCTGCCAATGTGCCTGCCCATGAACGACGCAATGTACTCGCTGGCCACGTCCATATTCGCTGTCGGCGGGCTGCTCGGGTCGCTTTCGGCTGGGTGGATGGCCGAAAAGTGGGGTCGCCGTGGGGCTTTGCTCATTAACAACGCGCCGTTCGTGCTGGGGCCCCTGCTGATGGCCCTGGCCGTGTCGCCGGCCATGCTCATTGCTGGCCGCTTTGTCAGCGGGCTCGGTTCGGGTGCTGCCGTCGTCATCGCCCCCATGTACCTGTCGGAGGTTGCGCCGCTTAAGTACCGCGGCACGCTCAACATGTTCAACCAGCTGAGCATTGTTCTGGGCATTCTGATTACTCTGACAGTCGGCATGCTTGCCAACGAGGGCCCCTACTGGCGTATTAGTGTCGGCTCCGGGCTTCTTCTCGCGTGCCTGCATCTGGCAGTCTCCTCATTTGCCGTTGAGAGCCCGCGTTATCTGTGGTCGCGCAACCGCTGCGCCGAAGCGTGCGCTGTGCTTCGCCGCCTGCGCCATACCTCTAATATTGAGGACGAGGTCAGAGGCTGGTCTGCCTCGCCCGTGCAACAGCGCTCGAGCTCAGCGCGCGCGATGCTGCCCGAGCGTCGCGGCATACTGCGCGGCGCGGCTGAGGCCGACGACGGTTTCAGCGAGGTCTCGTCCTCGGCGGACTCGCTGCACAATGGACAGACGGGCATCAAGCCTGACAACGGTGAGGCCGCCGGCCACCGCGGAGATGCACTTCAGGCAGATAACACCAACGTCACCATCTTCAACATTTTTCGCTTTGCTCAGTACCGCAAGCCCTGGATGCTGGTGCTGCTGCTGCAGTTTGGCCAACAGCTGTCGGGAATCAACACTGTGTTTTACTTCTCCTCTTCGGTTCTAGAAAAGATGTTTTCAAGCCAGGTCAGCAGCATCCTCACCATGATGATCGGTGTGCTCAATGTTGTAGCGACTGCTTCAGGCGCGCTGGTTGTTGACCGGTTTGGCCGCCGTCCGCTGCTGTTTTCGTCGATGGCTGCCATGGCCGTCTCGGTGATGCTTCTGGGCCTGGGCTTGGGTCTCAAGCTGAACATGCTTGCCGCAGTGTCGCTATATCTTGTTGTTGCGTCGTTTGCGCCCGGGTACGGTCCAGTTCCATTTTTGCTTGGCACAGAGTTCTTTGACATCCGCGCTGCGGGCGCCGGCGGATCGTGGGCGCTGGCAGCCAATTGGATCGGCACATTCATCGTGGCCACTGTGTTCCTGCCCCTGCAAAGCCTAATTGGCGAGTGGGTATTTGCTATCTTTGTTGGCGCCCTGGTTGTTTGCGGAATTACCTTCTACTTCCACGTCCCTGAGACCAAGGGTCGCACGATCGAGGACATTGCGAGAAAGTTCAAGTAGCCTCTGCGTGATGATGTTATTGCTATTGTTTTAACTCAATTTTCCCATTGCATGGCATAAGCGACAATGCAGCTAGAACTGTAAAATTAGCTTGTTTGTCCATCGAATGTATTACGCAAAAGTAATAAAATATATACTTTGGAGCGTATCAAGTGCAAATATTTCAATCGATTGATATGACAAAAAAACAATCATATATTTTTTATATATTTACCAAGATACAATTTCACTGCAAATTGCATTGTTCGAAAAATAAATTGATATGCTGAGACGCTTTTGATTGCATGCACCACCGGATATGGTTATATATGTGTATATTATGTGCCTGTGTGAGAGCAAAACTGACTTTATCAAAATAGAGACAATGCCACATTGTTGGCGGCCTCCAGGATTTTGAGCATATTTTTGTCACTTGCGCATGTGAACAGTTAAAAAATGTAAACAGAAGACTTAATAATATGCCTATTTTTTAGAAAATATAAAAATAGGTAGCGTGGTTGCATGTGTGGGTGTGGGTGTAGATTGCTGTCAAATGAAAGGCTCAGCAGACATTATCCAATGTCAGCGCTTAAAAAATATTTGATTACCGACATTTCCGCATGGATTTACACTTTTTTTGCAATTCATTAGTCGAAGTTTACAACACACATTGCCATTATGTGTTTATTACTTGTTTTTTATTTTGCACTGGCCAAATATCTGCGCCAACTTTATCTGTAATTGCAAGTAATGGTCAAACACAAATAATGCTTATGCATTTTATTTTTGCTGCCGACACGCAATATAACTTTAAGCTATTTTATAACAAGAATAGTCGATAGGTCCTCAATCAACATAAATAAAACCGGTTTTGCGTTTAATACATATTTTATATTTTAATACTAAGCCAGTCATACTTGCCCTATCCTTTTTGCTGTAATCCCCCAGCGTTTTTGCGCACTATTTTTGAAACAACGTCACCATGTATAGTCCCCCCCTATATTTTGTTACATTCACTTTCTGCTGTTGTTTTTCACGTACATATTCCCTCGCATGCGCCCCGCTTGCATATATTGGATTTGGGATTGCCTTTCTGTCTGCCAATTTTTATTGTTTATTAGACCAACACATAGCAACTATATACAAGTCAAATGCACAATTTGACAACTGATACGCTCTTACATAAATTAACATTATTTTCTTGTGCGCACATTTTTATCTTTCTCTTCTGACTTTATTTTTTTTGCCTATAAAACACACATCAACATTCACGGTATCTGGTCATAGCCACGCACTCAATATTATTATTCAGCTAATATATGGTTCAGTATTGTTAATATCGGCACTCACGACACCCACATTGACAGGAAGCCCGCGGGGCCACTAAACACTTCCAAACCTAGCAACACTAGCATTACTATTTACAGCCTGGCCAAAGCTCGGCACTGTCTTACTCTGGACGACAGAGACAAATTGGCGTTTTTCGCTCTTAGTAGCCTAGGCAGTGTGCTAGGAATAATGGCAGTAAATGCAAACACTAGCAGCAAATCAACACTTTCTCTGACCAACCACCCTAGCAAGATTCCACCGTTCCATAAGACTGGCCGTGTGTCATTCATGAACAGCAGTAACGCCAAGCCCCATTCAAAGCCTAGTATCCATGACAGAACAGCAAGCTGGGTTGCTGCCTCATCCTCCTACCCACAAAAGACACATCTGCACAACAGCACTGGAATCCACAAAAGTGCGCAGCAGTGTTGGAGTCACCAGGCCACTGCTGCCACATCTGTTACTGCGGCTACGGATGTGGCAGCAGCCAATTACAGCTATCAAGCCTTTAACCACAGCTCTGGTCACAATCCCTGACAACATCAGCACTTACTCAAAACTCAGTAGCCCAGGCACATTCCCCACACCCTCAGCACAATAGACAACAAAACCAGCCACATGTTCTCAGTGGCAGGCCAGGTGCATTGGCTAGCACTGCAGCATATGCCAACCCCAATAACTTACAGTCGACATACTTGGCACATGGAGTTGGAAATGCCAATGGGCCCTTGCCTGCTGCACACAATGGCCAGCCTGCCACACTTGCTGCACCTACTATCTTTCCTGCTAGCATTAGAAACAGTGCAACTTTGCCAGGCCTCTCAGCAGCCCACAGCAACAACAACCCAAATAAAGAAAATTGGAATCATCATGATTATATGGCCACCCATGCACATTTCCCGAAGCCAACACTGCCAACCATTCACAGCATCACACATTGCAACAGCATTATCAAACTCACCAGCTGCTTCAACAGCCATTCAGTGGACCCCTGGGCCTGTTCGATATGGACAGTATTACCAACATCAAAACAAACAAATGCACACTTACCAGCCACAGTATCAGTCACTCCAGCCTCAACCCCAGCCTCACCACATACCTCAACAACTAATGCAGGTTGCATATGGGCCACAGCCAATCTCAACACCACATCACACTGATATGCTTTACCAACAGCAACATGGTGCAGCATCTGCTGGCTACAGCAACAATGCATACTATTCGCAGTCATATTTGGCAGGACCTGGTCAATTTCAGCACCAATACCCACAGTCCTTGTCGCAAAGCATGCCGACGTTGCCTACGCCTTCGAACTACCACAATACTGCTCGCCCAAAAAACGGGTACACTTTGAAAAATAGGTAGTCGACAATTAATTTGCTTATTTTATAAAAATGTAAGGTTTTTATAAAAAAAACTGGTAATGAATTACAACTTCTTACCCGTGTGGGCTCAACGAGCATTTGAGAATATCTAACTGATGGCTTACTCAAGGGCTACAAAGACAAGCTAATTGTATTGATAATTTGTTACTACCATTTTTGTTTTAAAAAATACCTGTAATGAGCGCGGAACCCAACAAAATGGGTTAGAAGAAAAACATGGGTTTAGTACTAAAACACATGAGACTTGTGTATATACAGCTTAAAAACTGCATATTTTAATCGAGAAATCAGTATAATAATGATCTTGATTAAAAAATTACATTGATTTAACATCTAACTTTATGAATTTATGATTCTGGAAGTTAATTGCAAAATCCAAGTATACATAGCACAGGACTCAAATGATTGACAGTCAGCCATGATAATAACAGGCTGCACTGCTGGAAATGGCCCAGTCCTCATCTGCCCCTTGCTGTTCAAATGCTCAGAGAATAGGATATGCCCACAACAGGGCTCAAATGCAGTGAATGTTTGCTGGAATGTTTGGGGCACAAATGCAGCATTGAGGCAGGGCTATGAAGGTCACACCATTGAAAAAACTCTGTGAGAGTTGCATTGCTAAATATAGGGCGTGAATGCCATGGCATTAAAGAAAGGCAACAATAGTTGGAGCAATAGAGCACTGCTGTGCAAGCTGTTTTAACTAAGCAAAGCTGCACAATTGACAGCTAACAAGCACATTATCCTGTGAATAAATAGGTTGAGTCGGAAAGCAACTGGAACCTGTTCCCTCATCTGGGTCTGGATCTCACAATTATTACCCCCTTGTGCACCTTGTTGGTCTTTTTGAGGTGTACAGTTCTATCAAAGACAAGTATTTCAATATGTTGTCTACTAAGCTCAATAATGCTGGCATTCTTGTGGCAATCAAGGATGGTTTTATGCTGCACCAAGCTGGTGTTTCCTCCCATGGCAAGGCCAGTGGCTACACCATCTCAGTGTGAAAAACGAGCAAAGCTGAGCAAAGAGAAGGTTTGCAAGTTATATTTAAAAGGAAGAAAAGGATAAAGTTCTAAGCTGAAGAAAGAAAGTGAAGAGACTGAGGAAAGCTGTCTCTTATATAGGAGACAGCGAGTGAAGATAAGAAACATAAATAAAAGAGTGGTACTTTAGAAACTTCTGGTCTTGCAATCATCTTACAGTATGCAAGACGGAGTTCCACCAAGAACGGAATTCCAACACTCCCCCTGACAAGGTGCTCACATCATACCAGAGGATGAGCGATGTCTGACAAAGGCATCTAGGGGCAATTGCTTGGTCAGATAGTCAGCAGCTTGGTCAACAGTCGAAACATACTTGAGATGATATACTTGCTGAGATAGTGCAGCATGAGGAAGTTGCAGAGTAGACTTGTAGTGCTTGTTGGCATCAGTCACAGCACCAGTCTGTGTATTGTTGATAGTGCTCTCATTGTCACAGAAGATGGTGGCAGGGTCAACATGTACATGGATGTCACACAGCAGGTCTTGTAGCCACATGAGCTCACGGACAACAGAGGTCAGGGCAATGGTCTCAGCTTCAACTGTGGATTGAGGTGGCAAGCCAAGAGCACGTTTCTTTGACTTCCAAGCAACTGCTCCCCCTGCCAGAGTGAATACATAGCCAATTACCATGGCTTCCACAGTACACAGTCCAAATGAAGCATCACTGTACCCAACTAGGTTGAGGTGTTCAGACCGACGATAGTGAATGGCCATGTTGCAGGTGGTCTTCAGATACTTGAGTACTCGCTTGGCAGCACCCATGTGTTTCATCAGTGGCTCTTGGTTGAATGATGCAAGCACAGAGGTGACCAGAGCAATGTCAGGCCGAGTGACCATGGCCAGGTACTGCAGGGAGCCAACAATTGAGCGGTATTCAGTGGTATTGCACTTGGCAAGGTGTGGGGCAGTCTCTCCAAGCTTGGCAGAAGCAGCAATGGGCAGATCAACATCATTGGCTTCCTCAAGGCCATACTTGCTGACCAGGTTCTGGATGGCAGTAACCTGGTTGATCTTGATGCCATCAGACATGTGATGCACATTGATGCTCAGGATTGTGCTGCACAGACTCAGATCCTTCATTGAGAACTCAGCAGACAGGCCAGTTTTGACCTTGGCCAGGATGTTGTCATCAGATGCAGCCAGCAGCAAGTCGTCAACATAGGTCGTCAAAATGCATGTTGCAGAGCCACTCTTAAGCCAGTAGACACCTGGGTCAGCATTGCTGCACTGGAATCCAAGGCTGCCACAAAGGAAAGTATTCAGGCGACGATTCCAAGTGCGTGGTGCCTGCTTCAAACCATATAGGGAGTAGCATAGCTTGAGAACACTCTTGGTCTGGTCACCAGTCATGCCATCAGGAATCTCAACATATATGTCTTCTTCCAGGTCACCATGCAGGAAGGCAGTCTTGACGTCCATGGAGTGCAGCAGCCAGTCATGGTGGGCTGCAAGTGCTATGACTATACGAATAGACCTGTAGGTCACCACAGGTGCAAACACATCATAGTAATCAATCCCAGGGTGCTGCTCAAAGCCTCTGACTACCAGGCGGCCCTTGTACAATGGTGGCTCGTCATCTGAGCCTTGCTTGACAACAAATACCCAGCGTGTGCTCAGAGGGCAGATTGAGGATGAGCGTGGGACAAGCTCAAACACCTCATTCTCAGCAATAGATGCCAACTCGCTTTTGATTGCAGCCTTCCACAAGGGTGCCTCCTCTGAGCGCATGGCCTGGATGTAGGATGTGGGGCCTGATACAGCCACACCACAGAACAGGGCACCATTGTTCTGTACCAGAGCATCTTGGTCGTCATCATAGCTGTTGCTGTTATAGTCATAGTCGACATCATGGTTGGGCATGCTGGTGCTGTCAGCCTGCACTCTGTCATCCACTCGCCACCAGTCTGTTGTAGGCTGGCTGTTTCTGGTGGTGAGAGTGCCTTGCTCATGAGCAGCAATGTCAGTGATTCGTGCTGAGGCTGCTGAGGCTGCTGAGCGACGGCTGAGCATGGGTGTTACTGGGTCAGTAGCTCTGGCAGCAGTAGACGATAGCCTCAAGGGAGATGGGTTGGTTGGCTGGTGTCTGTGGATGTTGACACTGGTGCTGGTAGTATCTTGAGCACTGCGGCTTGACAGAGATGATGGATGCCCAGAAAAGGGCTCTCTGCCTAGTGGCTCAGTGGTTGATGTACTGTTTCTGCTGTTGCTGGTACTTGTGGCTGTGGCTGAAGAATGGCGAACTGGAGTGTGCTGGGGTGTCGAGCTAGGACTGTGCTCCTCATGGGCAGTGACAAATGAGGCATCAGTAAACTCAGACTCACTGTTGCTGTTGTTGCTGCCACGTAGGATAGACTGGATTATTCTGCTGTTTCTCTGGCGCCTCTCCTGTGTGAAAAACGAGCAAAGCTGAGCAAAGAGAAGGTTTGCAAGTTATATTTAAAAGGAAGAAAAAGATAAAGCTCTAAGCTAAAGAAAGAAAGTGAAGAGACTGAGGAAAGCTGTCTCTTATATAGGAGACAGCAAGTGAAGATAAGAAAGGTAAATAAAAGAGAAGGATACTTTAGAAACTTCTGGTCTTGCAATCATCTTACAGTATGCAAGACGGAGTTCCACCAAGAATGTAATTCCAACAACTGGAACACAACTCAACATGTCCACTGCCGGTTATGCACAAACTGACGGACAGACTGAGCGTGTGAACCAGGTACTGGAGTCAATGCTACGTGTGACGTGCAACAATTACCAAAACGACTGGAACCAACACATAGTGCATGCAGAGTTTGCCTACAATAGTCACAGCAACAGCTCGACACAGCACACCCCATTCTATGCAGATTATAGCTTCCAACTACTAAATGCCACCACCATCACCTTCAACATGGAAACTGCCAAGCCCAATACTGACGCCAATGAGACACTCCTGAAGATTAAACAGATTAGCGAAATAGTCAAGGAAAACATCGAATTCGCACAGCTACGCATGATCAGAAACCACGACAAGAAGATAACCTCACCCGACATTGTGCCAGGCAATGAAGTAACGATCTCGGCGAACTTTACAATGCCATCTTACCTGCATAACCGGTCCAGCAACTCACTGCAATATAAATGGGCTGGGCCCTACAAGGTCGAAAAACAGATTGGCCGAAATGCATTCCACCTCAAACTTCCACCCAACATGCACATTCACCTGGTCATCTCATGTTCACACCTAAAAAATAACATGCTGCTGACGATTACTGCACTGCACTCTGCTCTGAACCACCACCTGTAGAAGTTGCAGGACATCTCGAGTATCACATTGAAAAGATTGTTGACGACCATGTGTGGAGGCGAAAATGCCAGTACCTGGTACAGTGGGAAGGATATGGAATAGAAGGATGAACATGGGAGGACAAGAGTAGTGTGGATAAAACAGAAGCATATGAACGATATTTAATCACACATGCTATTGCCAAGACTGACGGAGTCTGATCTTAAGTAGGGGCAATTGTGACATCAGAAATGGGGGGTGGGGGTGAGTCACATAACAGGACAGATGCATGAAATATGTTTATGATATTTCACGCATACAGTGAATTCCAGATAGTGAGCTCTTTGTGAGAAACGAGCAAAGCTTCTCTTTGCTCAGCTTTGCAAGTTATATTTAAAAGAAAGAAAATATAAAGTTCTAAGCTGAAGAAAGAAAATGAAGAGACTGAAGAAAACTCTCTTATATAGGAGACAGCAAGTAAAGATAAGAAATGTAAATAAAAGAGAAGGATACTTTAGAAACTTCTGGTCTTGAAATCATCTTACAGTATGCAAGACGGAATTCCAACACTCTTTAGCTCTTCTCATAGTCTCATTTCTATTAATATTTATTATAACCAGCACAATTCCTCAGTACACAGCTGCTATTAGTCCCACTCTGTGTTGGGCACAGATTTCCTTAATAGGAAATGCCCATCAGTTGCCCTTTTCCTTGTGAGTAGAAAGACTCACAGCCATAAAAAGGGCAAAACAACAACATTTTATTGGTGCACTCTCTTCTCTTTTGGCTAGTTTGGAAAATATAGTTTGAATTCACTTGTTAACACTCTGTGCACAGGACTGCATGCTCCAGTAGGTTTGTTGTTGAGCTAACATCAATGTAGGTGATTCTAGTGGCCACAAGCCCCATCCTCTTCCATGATTATGGGACTGACGCATGCTCTGGTAGTGGTCCAAAACATTAGAAAAGGTGTATGCAAGTCCTAATCAATATTGTCATTGTTTGTGACTATCCATAGGATGCCGATTGTTGGGTGCTTGAGTCAACGATGATCAATCCCTTCATAAATAATTATAAAGGTACACTGTGACATCAATTATTGCAATGTCACGTGACAATCGCAATTGGGAATTTGCGATTGTTTGAAATTGTGATTGTTTACGATCGCGATTTCTATTTTCACGGGCGATAGTTTCGAATAGATAAGCGGAGCTCTTTAAGCTCCCTTATAGTGGATTTTTAATAAAATTAGTTAGTACGAATAAGTTTTATTACATTTGGTAGCACCTCCATATTTCGAATTTTTAACTCTGAGCGCTTCCTCACCCAACTACCAAACAGACCAGACCGACATGACTGACACCAAGACTGATACTGAACAGGCCTTCAGGCCCATGCGCCTCCGCAATGAGGAGATGAGCATGGAGAGGAACATTGGCGACATGCTCCCAATGCTTCTCCCTAATGACAAGGATGACCAAAACGCCCAATTCAAGGTGGGCCAGTGGGTAGACAACATAAAGTCTATCCTGACAGATGAACAGGTGGAGACCAAACTGTGGGTCTGCATTGCCTGCCGCAAGATCCCCATAGAAAAACGTGTCGAGTTCAAGGAATGGGCAACCAAGAATGGCCGAAGAAATGAGGACATGGATGCCCTGCGTGACTTCCTGCTGGAGTCATATGTTAGCACTGCCACTCGACTAGATGTCTGGCGCCGTTTCCGCGCACTCAAAGCACCAACAAACCTTGCTGAACTTGACCAGTACGTCGACCAATTCAAGACATATGTCATCCTCCTTGGGATGAAGCTGGAGGATGAATATACAGCACTCTTCTTCTCAGACAAGCTCCCCTTGGATGTCATGGATAAACTGGTGGCCAACCTTGCACCCAAGGACACAGTGAAGTTTGTGGATCTTGTGACCCGGGCACAGAGCTTCTTCCACGTATACAAGAATATTGGAATAGCCATGGAGGTCAATGCACTAAACACCCCCCACCGCCCTGGACTGCCACCATACAGCCGCGTAAGCAAATTCTGTACACTAGACGAGTACAATGAACGTGCAAAGGCTAACGTATGCCTTGCCTGTGGCCAGGACCACATTCTCCGTCACTGTCCCAAGAACCGCCCAAATGCGACCAGGAACTGAAGGACAGCGAGTCTCCAGTTCTAACTATTTCCGAGCTAGCAGTCGACCCCTCACTCTACAATAAAGCTGCTGCTCCTAAAACCTCGCCGGCACCCCAACTCATCACTTGCACCACTGTGCTTGGCACCACAGTACATGCACTGATAGACAACGGCTCCCAAGCCACAATCATTAACAAAAAAACCCTAGAAAAATTAAACCTGATGACCCACGCACTGGACAGGTATCAACCAATCTCCCTGGCAAACGGCACACACTACCAGAACTGCACACTGGCTTGCACTGTCCCCATCCGTTTTACTAACGACTTGGTGATCCCCGTCGAGTGCCTTGTGCTCCCTGTCTCAACAGACATCATCCTCGGCAATGACTGGCTGAGGCAGCACGACAGCACCATTGCCTGCAAGAACGACAAACTGGACATCACATACAGGAACAGACGCTGGACACTGACTGGGTTGCATGCACCGGCAGACGACCCCTCAGTGCCCCTGACCATTAGCGCACTGCACATAGCCCATGCAAACGACGAGATCGAGGGCTGGGGCTGGCTAAAACTATCCTTCCTGAACGACACCAGCACCACAGTGCTTCAAGTCGCGGCAATCAGTTCAACAAACGAAAACCACCTGAAGCAGCTTAATGAGAAATACTCGACAGTGTTATCACAGTCGCCAACTGGCCGCCCAGCAGCAGGTGGCCCTGAAATGGAAATACATGTGCAGGATGGGGTGGTGCCTATCACACGTGCACCCTACCGCCTTGCCCATGCACAGATGCAAGAGCTCGAAAAGCAACTGAACGACTTGCTTGCCAAGGGCTATATCCGCCCGTCAACATCACCCTGGGCTGCACCTGTCCTCTTTGTCAAGAAAAAGGATGGCACAATGCGACTGTGTGTTGACTATCATGGCCTCAACTCAGTTACCATCAAAGATGCCTTCCCAATGCCATGCATTGACGACCTACTCAACGACACCCGTGGCGCCAAGATATTCTCCAAGATTGACCTGGTGCAAGCATACCACCAGGTCCGGATCCGGGATGCCGACATCGCTAAGACTGCCTTCTGCACAAAGCTTGGATCCTTCGAGTTTACTGTGGTACCATTTGGCCTGACCAATGCACCAGCAGTCTTTCAGCGAACCATGAACCACATGCTACGCAGCCTGATTGGGAAGTCATGCATAGTGTACCTCGACGACATCCTAGTGTACTCGCGCTCTGAGGCAGACCATGCCAATGACCTCGACGCAGTGCTCGCATGCCTGAAGCAGCACAACTTACACTCAAAGCCAGAAAAATGCACGTTTTTCCAGGAATCCGTCGACTTCTTGGGCTACGTTCTGACTGCTGATGGCATTGCGACTGACCCACATAAAGTAGATGCAATCAAGGAGTGGCGCATGCCTGAAACGACAACAGATGTACGTGCCTTCCTCAGGCTAAGCGGGTATTATCGCCGCTTTGTCAAGGACTATTCAAAGGTTGCACTGCCCCTGACGGATATACTATGCCTTGACAAGTTTGCTTGGAGCAATGCTGCTGACATGGCATTTTCCGCGCTCAAAAACTGCCTGTCAGAGGCCCCAATCATCCAACAATTTGACCCTGACCACGAGATACAACTTGAGACAGATGCCTCAGGCACTGCCATTGGTGTGGTGCTGCACCTAAACCGACAACCACACCTACACCTGCAACAATAGATGTACAACAGCCACCACCACCGACAAACAAAAATCAGCTGCTACTGTCGACACTGCCACCACCACAACTGACAAACACAAACCAACCACCACAACCACCAGCACTGAAACATACCAACGAACCAGACGATGACATTGAAGACCTGATCAATTGTGACATCAGAAATGGGGGCCGAGTCACGTGACAGCGCAGACGCGTAAAATATGTTTATGATATTTTACGCGTACGGCGAATTCTGAATAGTGAGCTCTTTAGCTCTTCCCGTAGTCTCATTTCTATTAATATATATTATAGCTAGTCCAAATCGCATTACAGAATAGAATGCCACTGGGCACCACACCTTGTCATGTCGTTGGTGTAGGACACCGCCAATTGCAGAGCCGGATGCATCTGTCTCGACTCTCGTTTCGCAAGTTGGGTCATACTGATGGAGTATTGGTGCTGTGGATAGTTGCTGCTTCAGCTCGGTGAAAGCCCTGTCAGCCTGGTCGTTCCACGAAAAGTCGGTATTGCATAGCAAATCGGTCAGCGGTAGTGCTATTCTAGCATAGTTTTTAATAAACCGGCGGTAGTAGCCGCTTAATCCAAGGAATGCGCGGATGTCTGTAATTGTCTCTGGCGTGCGCCACTCTTTAACGGCATCTACTTTGCGTGGGTCAGTCGCAATACCCTTGCCTGAAATGACAAACCCAAGGAAGTCGACTGTGTCTTTGAAGAATGCACATTTTTCGGGTTTTGTGTGCAGGTTGTGCTCCTTGAGGCAGGCGAGTACATCCTCGAGATCTTTTGCATGGTCGGCGTCATTCTTTGAAAAGACTAAGATGTCGTCTAGGTACACGATGCACGTTTTGCCAAGTAGGTTGCGCAGCGCATGGTTCATGACACGTTGGAAGACGGCAGGGGCATTTGTCAGCCCGAAAGGTACAACTGTGAATTCAAATGACCCTTGTTTTGTGCGGAAGGCAGTTTTGGCGATGTCTGCATTGCAAATTCGCACCTGGTGGTAAGCCTGTACCAAATCGATTTTCGAGAAAACTTTTGCGCCACGGGTGTCGTCAAGCAAATCGTCTATACGCGGCATTGGGAATGCATCTTTTATCGTCACTGCGTTCAGGCCACGGTAGTCAACACACAGGCGCATTGATCCATCCTTTTTCTTGACAAAGAGGACTGGTGCACCCCATGGGGAAGATGACGGGCGGATATACCCCTTTGCAAGTAAGTCAGTCACTTGTCGGTCTAGTTCATCCATCTCTGCATGTGACAGGCGGTATGGTGCCTTGGTCACAGGTGCTGTGCCCTCATGTACATGGATTTCCATCTCAGGGCCGCCTGGTGGTGGTCGTTTGGAGGGCGGCTGATCAAGGACTTGGGTGTATCTGGCATGTAGCTCCTGTAGCGCCCTGTCTTGTGTCGTCGTGGTTGCTGCCACATGGATTGCTGGATTGGTATCGTTGTCAGGGAATGTAATTCGTAGCCATCCCCATTCCTCAATTTGGTCGTTTGCACGTGCAGTTTTCAGTGCACTGATTGACATAGGCTTCAGCTGGTCCTCGTCGGTCCGAGGCTCTGCATTACCCCGGATGGACCAGCTTTTCCCGCCATAGTCAAATGTCACCTTGTCAAGGTGGCTGTGGATCGTGGCCTTGTGTTTTTTTAGCCAATTATTTCCTAATATTATATCTTCGGAAACTGGGAGAACAAGGCAATGTACTGTAATTGTTAGGTTGCTCAGGAGGCGCAGCGTTACTGTGCACGACTCGGTGCAGTCCTTGTAGTGTGCGCCATTGGCCAGTTGTATTGGTTGGCTGTGTTGTAGTCGTTCGGATTTCAGTTTAAGTCGGTCGCGGGTCTGTTCGTTGATGATGGTAATTTGTGATCCATTGTCGATGAGCACACGGATGGCTTTGGTGTCTATAGTTGCATTTAAAATCAGTTGGGGCTCAGGTGAGGTTTGTCTGTTAATAGCGGTTTTATTTGGGGGGCAAACGGCAATTTCAGAGATGATAAGGGCAGAGGACTCACATCCACTCATGCCCTTCTTGCTTTTGGGTGTGTATTCTTAGGGCAGCGATGCCACTTGTGTTCATCACTGCCACACCCAAGGCACACGTTGTTGGCAGCCCACTTCTCAAACATCTCCTTGGTACAGCCCGACTGCTTGGAGACACTTGCAAATGGCGGCAGGCCACTGCGTCTCCTTTCTGTCTGCACTGCATTCACCATTATTGCATCCACATTCATAGCTGTATTATCATGACGGCCATGAATGCGCAGGAAGGCTCTGGCACGGGAAGTCAGTGCATCAATCTCGTATACTGTCGAGCTTGTCGATTCGCTCAGAATCTGCTGGTTGAGCATTGGTGGTAGCTTCATGAGGAAGGTCGTGGTCACATGCCTGTCTGAGAGTTTGAATTCCAGAATTTCCGCGAGGTACTTGAATTGCACCACAAACTCCTCTAAGGTCTCTAATGTCCCAGGCTGTTGTAGGTGGTAGTATTTGTGCAGTGTGTCATAGTATGACACTGCACGCGAGTATGTAGTTGTCAGGAACTCCTTGAACGTTCCCCAGTCGCGGTGGTCCTTGTTGTGTTCTGTACAGTGTCTGCGGTACTCGTTTTTCTTGTCTGTTGGGATCTTGTGTGAGGCTACAAATACCCACTCACTCTCGTCTAGCTTTGCGTGGATAAAGTGTTCCTCAGTATCTCTCACCCAGGGTCCAACGGCAATTGCCACCTTCTCTGCGTTGTCCTCGTCTGGTGCCAGTGTCGGGCTGAATCTCATTGCCGATTCGTATGGCGACATTCCAGTCATGGTTACTGTTTTTTTTTTTTTGTTTTTTTTTTTTTGTTTTTTATATATATATATTAACCAGTTTGTCTGTCGGTCAGTCAGTCGTTGATGAGGAAGCGCGGGTTTTCGAACTTGAGGTGCTACCAAATGTAATGCGATTTGGACTAGCTAGAATATATATTAATAGAAATGAGACTACGGAAAGAGCTAAAGAGCTCACTATTCAGAATTCGCCGTACGCGTAAAATATCATAAACATATTTTACGCGTCTGCGCTGTCACGTGACTCGGCCCCCATTTCTGATGTCACAATGCTGGTTTCGACGTGTTCTGCTCAAAGGAAATTATGCTCAAGCCCAAGACATGCCTGACGATCCCGCTGGGCATTGCTGCCACAACACCAACCGGCACATACCTGCGTATTGCCCCATGCAGCAGCCTGGCGTCCAAGGGTGTCACCATTCTTGGAGGTGTTGTCGACAGCAACTACCGTGGCGAGATATCGGCGATTTTGTTCAACACAGGTGCCAAGTCAATTCCGTTTGCTGCACACGACTGCATAGCACAGCTGATCCCGACCAAGATTTTACTGCCATGCCTGGAACAGGTCGATTCCCTCAATACTATGCTTCATGGAGCCAATGGGTTTGGCTCTTCAGGGATGGGGGAGAGAGTCGAGCTACGCATGGCAGCCATCACAGCAATGGCGCTGAAGATGAGCGCAAACCCCGAAGACTCCTACAAGGGTGACAGCAAGTTGGAACACATGATGGAAACAATTAGCAGTGGCAAAGAACCGACATCCAGAGCTGCATGCGAGATTGCTGACAAATTCCACACACAAGGTGGCATCCTGTTCAAGAAAGGACACCGTTGCATTGGCTCAAAACAAGACAGATCCTTGCTGCTGGCTGAGTTTCATGACACTGCAATGGATCCAGGAATCCGACCAACATACGACAAGCTGAGCAAGCTGTTTTACTGGCCTGGTATTTACCAGGATTGTGAGAAGTACGTCACAACGTGTGACCTGTGCCAGCGAGTCAAGGGCAGCAACAGGCCAAGTGATGGACCACTGCAGCCACTACAGATCCCACGACGCAACTGGTCAAGCGTGAGCATGGATTTCATAGTGAGCTTACCTAAGACAAAGGATGGATATGATGCAATCATGGTCGTCGTAGACCGCCTGTCCAAAATGGCACACTTTGTACCAACACACAATGCCGCGACCACCCAGAAGACTGCTGACCTGTATTTCGAGACCATCTACTGCCTGCACGGCCTGCCGGAATCCATTGTCTCTGACCGTGACCCGAAATTCTGCTCATCATTCTGGACTACACTGTGGAAACGGACGGGAATGCAACTTAATATGTCCACTGCCGGCCATGCACAGACAGATGGACAGACAGAGTGCGTAAACCAGATACTCGAGACAATGCTGCGCGCAATGTGCAACAACAAACAGAACGACTGGAACAAGTTCATGCCACTCGTCGAGTTCACCTACAACAGCCGCAGCAACAGCTCGACACAGCACAGCCCGTTCTATACGAATTATAGCTTCCAGCCACTGAATGCCGCCGATATTGTGTTCGACACCTTAACCACTGACCCCAATGCCGACGCAGACAACACAATTGTCAAGATTAAACGAATTAGCGATGAGGCCAAGGAAAACATAGAGTTTGCACAACTACACATGATCAAGAACCACGACAAGAAGGTAACCATGCCCGACATTGTACCGGGTGATGAGGTCATGGTCTCCACAAAATTCACAATGCCACCTTACCTACACAACCGGTCTAGCAACTCCCTGCAGCATAAATGGGCTGGACCCTACAAAGTCGTGAAGCAAATCGGCCGAAATGCATTCCGCCTCAAGCTGCCACCGGACATGCACATACATCCAGTCATCTCATGGTCACACCTGAAAAAGTACCATGCCGCCGAAGATCACCATGCCGAACTCTGCTCAGAACCCCCGCCTGTAGAAGTCGCAGGCCATCTCGAGTACCATGCCGAGAAAATCGTGAATGACCGTGTGTGGCGCCGTAAACAACAATACCTGGTCCATTGGGAAGGTTATGGCGTTGAAGGACGGACATGGGAAAATAAGAGCAACGTGGAGGAGACAGAGGCATACGACAAATACTTAGCAGCACATCCAAAACACAAGCCGATCGCCGGAGTCTGATCTTAAATGGGGTAAATGTGACATCAATTATTGCAATGTCACGTGATGATCGCAATTGGGAATTTGCGATTGTTTGAAATTGTGATTGTTTACGATCGCGATTTCTATTTTCACGGGCGATAGTTTCGAATAGATAAGCGGAGCTCTTTAAGCTTCCTTATAGTGGATTTTTAATAAAATTAGTTAGTACGAATAAGTTTTATTACATACACAATCACAACAATTATTGTTGTGATTTCTTTTTCATTGCCTTTGATTGGAGTACTTAATTAATAATATATTTTGAACCTAATTTTCTATCTATTGAAACAAAGGCTGCAATAATACAACAACAAAACGTGTATCTCTCTCTTCTATTCTCTTGATTTTTGATATGAGATAAATTGATTCTAGTTATTCAATTCACCTGTTAACACTGTGCTTGTAATGAGGTTTGGACTAGCTATAATATATATTAATAGAAATGAGACTACAGAAAGAGCTGAAGAGCTCACTATTCAGAATTTGCCGTACGCGTAAAATATCATAAACATATTTTACGCGTCTGCGCTGTCACGTGACTCGGCCCCCATTTCTGATGTCACAGTGCTTGATGTAAGCCAGGTTGTCATGTGGCACTTCTGCTGCTATGCACCATTGTAACTACTGCAACCAAAGTATGACATCAATTAGGGCAATGACATGCAATGGCCACAATTGTTGATAATAGCAGTTATATTTTATTATGTGCGGATTTAGATTGTTTAGAGCTTCTTTATCACCCTTATAGCATATTTTTAGGCTTGCATTTTAATACCTAGTTTATTGACATTACAGCACCACTCCCATGGGCACAGTGTACCCAGAAATTTCAGCTCACAGCTGGACATAGTCCTTGTTGATCAGTAAGATCTGCCTACCCTTGCTGCATTGGAAAACATTCTCTATGATCCAGCTGCTGGTAAAGTTGTAGTCGAGTTTGTGGCTGGAGATGTTTCCATTGCCTGTTGGTTTTGTATTCTTCTGGTCATTTTATCTGCCATTTGCTTTCCATCATGTTTCTTTAAATCAGTTATAGTCCTTGGGCTGCTCTGAGAGCCTCACTGCCATCAGGCGGGGGTCCTCCACAAGTCTGATCAGGCTGCCTATGACCAGTACTACTGTGTTGGTAGCCTCAAACTCCACCAGGAACTGGTGCATCCACTTGTGCATGGCCATACAGATAGTTGTGCTGTCCATGGGTTTGTTTGTTCCTGGTGGTAGGTACAATCCTAGGATTATTATATTCATCCTACGGAAGTTCAGCATGAGCTTTACTCCCATATAGGGCAAGGCAACATTGTCATGTGTGTTTGTCATCTTGAAGGTCTCTGACTCGCTTATGTGTTTTTTATTTTATTTAATTTTTTTGATATCCAGATCATCACCCCCTTCTGGTGCCCTGCCTTAGAGTATAATGTCGTAATTGCCATCCCTTTGTACATCCCCCTTATTGTGCGATGATGTGCCCCAGCACTCGGCTTGTGTTTAGTATATTTTTGTTTTTGTAAAGATAATATTACCAAGTTTAAATATATTCAGATTGAGGCTATGAAAAGAGCTGAATAAACTCACATTGGGAAATTGCTGTGCAAATGCAATATCACAATAATAAGATTGCATGCATTACTGCTATCATGTGGCCCAGCCCAATTCTGGTGTCACAATAATGTTGGTGCTAAAATTTTATTCTAAATTTGCCACATTAACAAATCATTGAATCGTTATAACAATAGCATTGTGGAAAATCAACTATTATCTTTGTGGCAACGATTGCCATCAAGGATCGGCGCATGGGCAGATGATCGGACCACAACAGCCTTGTGATTAGCTTTAGACTGTCAGTGCCTGAGTAAGGCTTGCAAGCCTACCATCCGGTCTTTTATCAAAACGCACAAACATGAATAAACCACAGTGAATTGGGATTGGCTGAGTGGGCGAGAAGTAAATCAAAATATATAATGGTTGCAACTGTAATTTTCCATTTCTTGGTGGTATTATATGATTGGTCTACTCAATGTGGTCCCTATCACAACACTTCTGACCCGGAGCTGACAAGGATCTTTACTGGCGCTCATTCGAGTCCGCCCGATTAGTATACCATGGAAATAGTAGCGTTCATTCGGATTTGAAATAGGAAACTCCCATATAACGGCGCGCTAGCGCCCATTCCCTCTCATTCCCACTTGACTATATTTTAGTAGCTTTCATTCCATATAAACAAAAGCACCTCTAGAGCCACATTCTGAGCTCGACACTCAACTGTGTAGCGATGTATGTATTTGTTGTTTTATTGTTGCTGCCTGTGGCCAGAAGTTCACACAAACACGTTTTATTTTTATTTTTATAACACACATATATATATTTCTACAAATATTCCAGGCTCACTTTGGGCTAATCACTGACCCGCGCATCTCTTGGTAAAAAAGGTGGCAGACCACATATATTACCACTGTACTGTTGTCGATCAACACAAATAAAAGTATTTTTTTGCGAGTGTAAACAAATGCCAACCAATTGTCACTTTTTTAGCACGTAGTCCATATGTTGTGAGATTGTCTTGCAGATTCGGTAATTTCGCTTTGCGCCATATAACCTTGAATTTTGCATGTAAGTATATGCTTGTCAATTGCCGTGGTGCTTAACTGTGGCCCAGAAGACATACATATTACACGATGTTACGATGTGGCTGAATCATGTCGCTCAGCCCGGCGATCTCGGATTGCTCACGCATGTTTGGCAAGCAAATGTATTTTTAAATGCGTGGCTTATTGGCATGCTTATAAAAATAAACGCCAAACGCCAAACATACCAAACTTCAACTAATAGCATGCATGTGCAATTGTATAAATATTATCATTTTCACAATAATGACACAACGCAGCTTTAGCAGCATACGCATATAAAAACAATGAAAACCAACCGACCAGGCGGCGACAGGTCAATCATACGTTGGGCAATCGTCTTCTTTTTGGTGCATCGATTCACTATATCCGAATGTGCTGGAAGACTGTGCGTCATTATCGGCAAAAAATGGCAATTCGGCATGGGCGCGTGATTGAAATATTTGCGTGGCAGTTGAAGATCCAGTACTATTTGTCTGTAGGTGCCTTTTCTTCTACCACTTAGATTTTAAATCAGAAAGCGCGCGTTATCAGTTTACTAGCTCAGCCGTTTTAAATTAGAGGGAAAAACGCAGCGCATCTGTTTGAAAATCAAGGCTGATCAGCTTTGAACGCTGCGATTAGGTTCGAGGGAAAACTTAATGTGTGATTTATGCAAGCCATACATGTTATTTTGTTGCATATTGTATGCATTTTTGTGTGATTGGTTTCAGATTGTAGTCGAAAAATACTGTTGGAAACAAATATCAATAGTAGGGTTTTTAAAAACAATAGAAAGTAGTTTTTCTTGTAGTTCCATGATGCGTCATTTACACGCCCCTTTGTCAACACACCACATTTGTACACATCATGGGCGTGAATGTATAAATTTGGGGGTTTATATTGTTGTGTTATTGGAGTCAGTATGGTGGCAATTATAAATGGTTTCAAACGTGCAAAATAAAGAGCCCTCACTCCGATTATGCATGAAATGTTGAAAACTAAGAGTAAGGGAAAGCAAAAACAAAAAATTCTTCAGCATATTTCCACACTATTATGTTCAAATTGAAGTCGACGTTGTGCTTTGAGCTGGTACAGCCAGAGGCATAATGTCCTAGGCTGAGATAACATCTAAGAGATGGTTTATTTTAGGCAGCACATGTGGAGCATATTTCACTTCACAGCTAGGCTGGTCAATGCAGCGATTGCTGCTCAAATGGAGAATTAAAAATAAGGAAATAACTTTTTTGTAGGATTGCTCCTCGCAAGTACATCAACACCAAATGCAGAAGAGGGAGGTTGCGCATGAGTAGAGTGTGGGAGCGCAGGTATTGCGCGCGCCCAAGCCCAAATGTTTACATTTCCTGTGCAACGCTGCGACCATTGAAAAATATGTTGGGGGTGAGGGATGCAGAAAAATGCTAGAAAATCCATTGCATGTAAGTTGAGAGGTAATTGAATTGAATCGAACCCAGCTGAACTGAACAAAGGAAATGAACAGGTAAATACTAGGCCAACTTGAATCACGGAGACTCCGACTTGGCCGCCCGCAGCCAACAACCCGAAAAAGAAATGTCTGCTCGCAGAGAACTTGTCCGAGTCATCATTAAGGCCGATTACGTGTTATTTTTCCACTCGGTCTCAATTGTTCGTCGGTGCAAAGTTAAAAAATTGGGCGCAGGCACAAATGGTTGTCGTACTTATGCGCTTGTCTTTTTTGGGCAAATAAGATCTGCGCTCGCGCCCTCACCCGCCATTGTAGCCACACTCTGACAATGGTGCTTGTGGGGAATTCTATTATGGCAAAATGGAGCATGAGTAGGCCAAGTTGCAAAATTGCTGGAATGTGACGTTTGATTGCTGCTGTGGGTCGATCTGCACTCTTGTCCAGACAACAACATAGAAAATAAGGCAAAGGGAGAGGCGTCGCGAAATAAAAAAGAGGGCATTGCGTGCCGGGAAAGGGCCGGGGGGTGGGGCAGTGGGGAGGGCACTAAGGGTGGTTGATGACAGCAAAGTGAGGGCTTTTGCTTTGTGCTTTGGTGGCTGGCTGTAAAGCTGCCACACTGATGCACCCTAATAGCCTGTGCTGTATTTTCTGTACTCTTTTATTATTATTTTTATCATCAAACCACTTATTGCACAATCCGCCGCCTGTGTTGCCTTCCATTAGCGCATTTTTTTGCACCGAGCTTTGCTGGTAGTCACTCTCTATCCAAGCGCCATGCATGAATAAAAACAACAGAATGTAAGGCCTACAGCTGTTAGCAATCCACGCAAACTTGGCAAATAAAGAAAATTAATTTTCCTACACCTAGATAAACTAAAATAGAAAAAAGGCCGAGTCGCTGCTTGTCCACAAAATGGAATAAATAGCACCATCGTCGGCGGCCAAACATTGCAAATCGCCAAAAACACTTTCTTCCAACGCGAGTTTTGAACTTTATATATTCTTTTAATTTTTTGGCACTTTCTCTAGTGTTTTTCTTTATCCGCTCCCCGCATTCACACTGTCAATACTTGGTCCACCTCTCTTCTTGCGTCACTCTCACACACTATCCGGTCTTGTAATCGTAATCGGTCCCGCAATCGTACTCGCTCTTGCACCCGCACATACCTACAAAAGCAACGCTAAAAGTCAAGTCGTTATCAACTATGCTTACATCGATTCACTCCGGCCCTTCAGTCTTTTCTATCAACCGCGACCACCCGATGCCGCTGTTTGAGGCTGAAGAGGATGATTAACAGCCATCCGGTTTGTTATCAATTTTCTGAGCGTGATCTTGACGCATCTCTGACGCACCCTTTTTCACCACTCACAGCAGCACCAACACAGCATCGGCAGCCGTTGAGACTGAATCTATTAAAATTTAGATCCCGCTGATCTCGACACCACACAAACGGCAGCTCGAAAATACACAGAACATACTTTTATTTAGCAACGATGCTAGCTGCTTGTATTACTAAAGTACAGCCACGCCTGTCACAGCCTCTCCATACTCATCTATTACATACGCACTCCATCACCATCTTGTTAGTCGATAAACCAATATAGCTGCATGTTTTTAATTTTTAATTTTTCAACATCAGTAATACGTTCATACACCAAAGAATGAGGCTACAAATATACTATAACGGACATCCCACAGATTGCATAGCAACCTGACAGGTGTTTAGAAACTAGTGGCAATAGACCATTATGGTTGAAGATATTATCCAGTTCGCTGCTTCTTTTAAAGAGAAAAGCAGGGAGAGATGGATTCTTGTGCACACGTTTGGGCTTGGGGTTTGGCTTGGGCAAGGTCTCGGGTGTTGTTGTAGACTCGGTTTCAGCCAACTCTGACGATGCCTTTTGCGCAGAAACAGGGAGGACGCTCGCTTATAAGCAGGGCATTGAGGATGATGCAAAAGTTCAACACCGCAGCCGTGTTGGGATTCCACTTCCGTCTGCCTGATGGCGCTTTTTCGCCATTTTAGCTTGGTTCCGTTGGGCCTGAAGGTTTGCAAGCAGTTTTCCATTGTGCACTGGAGCAAGCCATGTCATAAAATTTGGCGAGGTTTTTCTACTGCCGGAATTGTATTAGCGCCTATTGCGCTACCTGCTGGTACTGGCTATTTTCTGCTACTGCTGCTGCTGCTTCTACTGCTGCTGCCTTTGCTGCTGCTGCGCGGCCAACTGTCGCGCATTCTCTGTCTGATTTTGTGCTCAATTTTCCCCCGACCAGCCGCTCAGCCTGACAATGCACTTGAGATATCGGGGCTAGAGATTAACGCAGTGCTTCCGATTCCGCTCAGCCAGCTCATTCCACAGCTGCTGCTTCACCTTGTAGGAATTTTTTTGCTTAGACCAGCCCTTTCCTCCTATCCACCGGATGATATCGGCAGACTGTGGGCAAATAGGCATCCATTGGTTGCAACTCTGCTGTGCACTTCCTGTAAAAGATGCGGCGTCAGTGGCAGTTGTGGTTGCACAGAAACGGCTGTGGCTACTGCTGTGATGGTATTGGCAGCAGTGCTTGTTGCGGCTGCGATGAAGTTAGATGCTGCTGCCACCATTGCGCCGTGGTACTTGTGCTTGGGATTCTTCAGACGGGGTCATCAATTTTGTAAAATTTCTCCATCCTGCTCTCACATGCCGGGCAAAACGTTGAGGTGCAATATTCGTCGATCAAATAAACAGTGAATCCCTGACCTATTGGCATCTCTCGCAGCCCCTTGCTACGCATTGGCTCATGGTGACGGACCATTCCTGGGGTCCAATTTCAAGAATAGGGATAGGATCTGACTCAAGATTTTGCGAGTTCGACGTCAGCGTGCTTTCTGTTGACAAAGAAAGGTGGTGGAGCTTGCGGTGCAGGGGGTCAGTTGAGCTGCTGCCGTCGTACTTGCAACTCTTGCCAAGGGTCTAGCATGTTGTAGTAATGTTCTCCCAAAACAAAACTGCCTTTACAGCGCTCAAGGAGGCACTCGACATACAACTTGCAACAAGCGTGCTGGAGCCAGGGTGGTTGAGCGCGTGCTTGGCATCCCCAACAGCATATACCAACCATTTATTTCCGCCTTGGCGAGCTTTGCGGATTAAGCTGAAATACTTTTTTTGCGTTTTCGCGAATCAGCGAAAAACACATTCACGACGCCTTTTAGCTTTATAATTTTTGGTATGTCAGAAAGTCTTCCTCACCCTTTTTGTAATTGCTGTTATATCCCAGACAATAGAACATATCCTGTCGACTGGTATCACAGAGAACTGATTTGTCAAAAATATCGAGCTACTCGGGAGGAGTCTTCTTACTGTGGGGCACACCATTGGCAAGTTTTCTGTCATTGCTGTTGCTGTTGCTGTTGTCGTTGTCGTTGTCGTTGTCATAGATATTGCCATTGCCAGCATCACCAGAACCTTTCTTAGACCATGCAATCCTCTCAGCCTTGATACTCTTCCTCTGTATGTTTGCGGGTGAGTCTAGTAATATGGTAATTGCAACGCCATCAGTACAAATGATCCCACAAACCTGTGCGGTTGTTTGTCATTTTGAGAATCGAGCAAAACCGGCCAAAATAAAGTATCACAAAAGAGGGACCGAATTTCTTCTGGTGACTTGCCTTCAAGGCCCTCAGACGCGGAATCTCAGGAATCTCAATATCCAGGCAAAGGCTATCCTTGTGCAGCGCTCTGAGTCGGCTCTTTATGACGGACAGAATAAACTTTGCAAGAATGGTCTTGTCGATTGTAGTAAACCCCGATACAATAGACGTCCTCATCGGAAAGAGGGAAATTGTCTTCACAATCATGTTGAAATTTAAAGACTAGAACATCTCAACAAAAGCCCCAAAATGGTTTACTGGCTCGGCTACAGAATTATAATTTAGTTCCTTGTCGCCAAAACTGTAGCCCTCAGGGTATGCGCCAAAGAAGCTCTCAATTGGGCGCGCCATCCTGTCGCGGAGAATAGGGTTGGAAATGTGCTTAGTGTCAATCAGCTTGCTGGCTCTGCTGATCGTAGTAGATAGTATATCTCTCTTCATCTTTCCCGCCAGAATTCTGATCTCCTTACTAATGCATTGTTATATTTGTTTTTTGGTATGACCGTCCTCCTTTATAAATGTCTTGTATCGCCGTTCAGTTCCTTTCTTTATGTCAAATGTTATGTCGACCATATGCTTCAACTGCTTGTTAAAGCACTGAGACACATGATATTTATATGGTGCAAGGGTTGTTGTACCCTCGTAATTAGCAACATAGGCCGCGCCAATGAGATGTGGGCACTCAAACTTGATATCCTTGGCGAACGTGTGCCTGTGCTTGTTAACGAGTTTGCCGTTTGCATTTTCAGGTTGTTGCTTCATGGTTTGTTTTATCTCCAAGGCAAAGGGCGATGAAACTCTTCTTAAAACATTGGTTTAAATAGTCGACAATATTAAACCCCTCATTATCTAACTCTTGTAAAAATACATACTGTGCAAGCTCATATATGGCTGTTGTAATATGGTGGACGGTGACGACATGCTCGCGCAGAACTGGTAGAAAGTAGGGACAGTGCATTTTGCAGAGGCCGAGGAGGGCCTCCACACCAATGGGGATAAAAATAAAAAATAAAAAGTTGAATACGTTGATTTGAAAATAGCGTAAAAATGTAAAATGTAAAATATAAAACTGCTAATAATATGTAACTACACGTAATGCTACTGAATGCTTATATATATTTGTATTTAATTTGTAAATTAAATTATTATGTAGATATTTTATTTCTAAACGCATTTTTTAATAATATTTTTAAAAACCAACTTGACTTTTTGCCTTTGTTTTGTTAACAAAAAGTAAAACTAGATAGATTTGCTATTTATAATATAATAATATACATACAGTCAGAATTAATTTTTTTGCACATCTTTCACTTAAAACCAAGCTTTTTAAGTCACAAATAAACATTTCGTGTAAATGCATCTAGGCGTACTTTGTAAAATTTAAGCTTTATAAAAGTGTTAAAAAAACCTGGGTTACAAAAAAAAGTTTTTTTGCACAGCTTCCACACCCTTTCCAAATGTATAACGTCACAAAGGCAAAGCAAAAAGCTGCGTATAGAAAAGGTAGCCCTTTCCGCTCTAGTGCCAAGATATAATAATGGTAAATATAAATATGCTCTGTTTATTTATTTACATATCAGATAAAAATAAAATGGTTTGCCAATTACTGATACCTTAACAGCATTCATGTATATCCTTTACAACGTCAACCAAGTGGTCTTAATTGCATGTGCAGTTGGCTAAGTGACAGATGATGGCCTGCAATGAACTGCTCGCTCATGGTACTGCCGAGGAGTGGCAAGTAGCATTAACTAAAATTGGTGTAGCCCTGCTTCTTTTACAGTTTGTGCACAAACACCATTGCTGCTGTTTTTGTTTCTGATATTGTCGCTGTTGTGACAATAGCCGGCAACAGCAGTTGGTGGTGCTGGCGGGTGCGGTGGTAAAGTGGATGTGGGAAGGGGCTGTGCGCGGCAGGAAATTTTATTTCATTTAATAAGTTATTTTAAAATACAACAAAAATATTAGAAAACAGCAGCAGTACTGAATTTTTTATTAAACTATAAAATTGGTTCTAGGAAAAGAGAAGGATTCTATTCCGGGAGAACAAGATGGTGGTTTAAATTCCCTGCTTAAAAATTCTGACTTTTGCTATAAATCTAGGAATTCCAAAATCCATTTACACCAGTATAATACATATATCTGCTTAGAACCTACACTACCACACAAAGGCAGCTAGAACTCTGTAATCACGTATACACACGGGTAGATAATGACTAAGTGCAGTCTTGCTTAATGGGGCTGCAAGTGGCAGGAAAGTTTTTTGTTTGTTTTTTGTTTGCAAAAAAATGCAAACACAAAGCAGACAACAGGAAAGCAGCAAGTACCCTACTGGATATATATTGACCGGCCAAATGCCATGCGCATTGTCATACTTTGCAATTAGACATGCTCAGCTACTACCTCCACTCTATTTAAACTTTACATCTAACTGCGAATGCCTACGGAATTTGTCCGCTGTACTGTTTTTTATGTGAGCGCAACATATGCAATTCGATTATTTGGGCCGAGATTTTAGAAGCCGAGACGATTGACCAGAAATACAAACAAAACATTATCTATCGCCTTTTAATTTATTTTTAAATATTCAAATCAATTTATTCCACTCGCATTCATATTACACGTGAGCATTTTAACATATGCATGGCGTATGTAGAATAAAGAGTAATGGAAGCAAGGAGTTGAAAAAATAAAATTCAAGTTTGATGCGTAAAGCGAAAAGCTTAAAATCCGCAAGTCAAAACCCCCGACAAAGGAGCATCCACCGTTAAATTTTATTAAATAATGCAAACCAAACATCACCATGCACACAAACTGCTTTAATTAATCTATGTGGCAATTGTCAAGAATAAAGATATGTATGCAGAGAGCACGCTGCATACACTCGCTCATTCATTTATTAATTATTCGTATTGCATCTTCCTTAAATTAATAATAAATACATTAAACTGAAAAATGAAATAATGAAATTGAGCAGTGAACAATGAACAGTGAAATTTAACAATAAACAATAAATACACTGACATAGATGCAAATATGTACACACCTACATCACATAAAATTACTCGTTTTTCTTCAACGCATTGCAACTTGGCTGTGTGTGCAATTTTCATATTTTACTTGTGTTTATGTCTGTTATTTAATGCACATCAGGAGACAATGCCTATTAAGCATCATCTCGTGCTTTTCACTACATCAGCTGTCTTGTCTTGTCTTGTCTTCTCATTGCAACCCAGTTTGAAATTCCAAATTGCAGCATGCGTACCAAAGCCTCAAACTTAGCAGGGCAAACGGCTTGTTTTATTTGGGCAGTGCAAATATACAAAGTGTATTCATTCGCCTAATCGGGTCACACCAAGCGGAAAGTAAAACATCAATTTTATAGTTTGAAAATAATTTGTTTAATTTTGGCGCACTGTGTGTACTGTTATTACAATTACAATTTTAATTCCAAGAGCTAAAAAGTGTGGAAAACGCAATATCTTACAAACCTCATATCTACTGCATAGATGCACTGCGACCAATCATTTTCTGTCGTCAGCACCAGCTCATTTTCTGGTGTTCTTGTACATATGCACACGCATGGATGCAGAACCGGCATTTATTAAAATTTTGCTTATTGGCATTTGTCATTTGTTATTGTTCTGTATTGAAAAGTACAACACGACCAATAATAATTTCAATTGAAAACTTAAAAAAGGGCTATCTTTATTGCTTATTTTGTCAGTGTCTGCCTGCCTGGCTGCTTGTCTGCACGGCAGAACACAGCAAAGCACACCGCAGAGCTTGTGTGCATGCGTACGTGCGGCCAGCCAGTATATAGCATTTCACGTGATCCAAATTTATCTGACATTCCATTGGCTGCCAGGCCATAGAGACCTGTTTGCGCGCGTTTTGCTCGCCGCACGCGTCAAGCAAAATAAGAGCAAAATGTGCGAGGACGCGTTCAGTCCCAAAAATGCATCCTACTTGAAGCTGGGCCCGACTGCGGGTTGACTCTGGAATTTCTCTTCACCTCCACTTTTCAAAACCTACTTTTTGGCGAATTGCGAAGCACAAGCTAGAATCACTCTTTTCTTTTGCTCATTATTTATTTGTCTTTGAGCCCACTCGATTCTGGATTCACACTTGAGCTCAGTCCTGTCAAGCCTCTTCGAGTTAAAAGTGCCCTGCAGGAGCGCAAATTGAAGTACCAAAGCTAATATTACCACACACTAAAAGCGCATCGGAAGCGTACCAGCAGAGCTTTGTCTCATTTTTTACTTGCACATACACGGCCCGCGAACTGCACCTTGTTGCTATTGGACGCAGCGTTTGATAATCCATGTTTTACGCTGAGGCCATACTTTCTAAGAAGGGGCCGTTGGCCAAAGTGTGGCTAGCCTCCCACCTGGAGCGCAAGCTCACAAAGGCACAGCTGCTGCAGGCCAGTATTCCAAGCTCGGTTGGCGCAATCATAGGTCAGGACCAAGGTCCACCCCTGGCGCTGCGGCTGTCAGGGCAGTTGTTGTTGGGCGTGGCGCGCATATACGCGCGCAAGGCGCGGTACCTGTTGGAGGACTGCAACGAGGCCCTGATCCGGATCAAAATGGCATTCAGGCCCGGTGCCGCCGACATTACAT
The DNA here is from genome assembly GCF_025024165.1 of Kickxella alabastrina. NCBI lineage: Eukaryota > Fungi > Kickxellomycota > Kickxellomycetes > Kickxellales > Kickxellaceae > Kickxella > Kickxella alabastrina. Next base: position 265,038 of record NW_026251479.1, read on the forward strand.
CCGACGCGATGGTGGCCACACACAACGCAATTACGCTTCCCGAGGCGCTGACCGAATTTGACGTGCTGCTCCCGTCCTCGACGCGTATGCTCGGCACAGACGGAATTGGCGCGGGCGCATCAGCCCTGAACACATCGCGCATCCAGGACATCACGCTGGCCGAGCAGTCGTTTGACATATCGATGGTCGCGCGCGGGATCGGCTCGGCGAACGACCTGGATCTTGGCGAGGAGGACCTTTTGGGTCGTGACGACGACTTCAGGCTTGACCTGGACGACGACTTTGTTTTCTCGCCGCCTGGGCAGCAGCCTGCCACGCCAGGCGCCCGGCTCAACACTAGCGCGTTTGAGCCCGAGCTTGGCCGCGATGCCATGCTGGGTCTTGACGAGAGCACGTTTGGCATGCAGTCGGACCTTCTCTCGCCACTCAGAAGCAAAATTGGCGGTCAAGGCCAACTGAGCGAGCCGATGGACATCACAAGAGAGGATTTGGGCGCTGGAATAAGAGATGGCGAGGAGTGGCACTTTGGGGGCGACAACGACGCCTTGGAAATGGCCAGTGGACTTGGTGATGTCTCAATGGTCCCTAGCACGCAGGAGGCTGCTCTGCAAGCGGCCGAGGCCGAGGTCCTTGTAGCCGGCGCGCATCCAGAGCGTCTCAGCAAGAGGCGTCGCCTGAACTTGTCCGACCTGGTTGCCAATGAGGCCACCTCACTTTCCCCCGACGAGATTCGAGGCCGCTTGCACGACTGCTCAGACATTGTCCGCGTGCCAACCTATTTACCGCCGACCAAGGCCGCAGGCTGGAGGACATGAGCTCGCTATCCGTTGCAATGCGGTTTTTGGACACTGCTGGTAGTGGCAGTGACAATGCGCCATTTGCGGCGTTGTTTGCGCCGCCGAGTGGGCATAGCTTCGATGCGGATGCCAATGCTGCACTGCGCCTCGATGAGATGGATGCTAGTATATTAGCGCTGCCGACAACGCTGACAGTATTTACATGGACGCCGAGAGTCTCTTGTTCCCGAGTACGCGAGCGACGATGACGGATTCAGGTTGGAATATGGCAGTGATGGCAGAGACAATGACCGAGACAGCGACAAGGAGGTCACATTCGGCACTAGCGCCAATATGGCCGCGCAGCAGCCGTATACTGAGCAGCTGCTGGCCAACAATTCGTTTGAACAGCTGAAGAGGATGGAAGAAGAGAGCTTCCAGCGCGAGGCTGAAGCGCAGCGAGGCAGCAGCGTTGGCATCAGCCTATTTGATGCGCCTCCAGTCGGCAGTGAGACGGGCAAGACTGGAGAGACCAGCGAGATCAGCGACGCCAGGAACAGTAAGAGCACCATTTGCGCGATCCACATTCTGGACACGGCCTGTAGGGCGGAGGGCATTGTGACTTCTGACGCCGCCGCACCCGCAGCTGCACTCTCATACATGGGTGTCACCAAGGGCGTGCGGCGCAAAGACGCCGTCAAGTGTTCTTCGAGCTGCTAGTGCTTAAAACAAACGACTTTATCGATGTTGCGCAGCCGCGCCATTTGAAGACATTATGATTGCACCCCGCGCCAAGCTCCAGCGCGCGGCTGATGCCATCAACACCAGCGGCGGCTTGTTGCCAGCCATATTGCACTTTAAGTTCCGAGCCTGCCAAAATCAAGCAACAATCTCAGATCTGCTCAGAATCAACGGCTCATTTTTCCTTTCGCCTCTTCGGATCATTTTTTATTGCAGTGGTTATTCAAGCCTTGTTACAAATTTGTGTTTGTTCCATGTTTTTTCACATCCTGTTTTCTTTTTCTTTTATCTAATTTTCCATGTTCATTTTTTTTTACCTGCCACTCATTGCACGCAAATCCAACGAGTGAAACATTTTATCTTTTCTTACAGCATATTTCTTGTTTACAGCCAGCCCTCGCCTTTACACAGTGCATAATGCAGAGGCATTGCATTTCAAAGTTCGTCTTGCAGGTGGCGAGACTTGGATTCCAGAATCAGCAGCAGCACGCGCTTTTCACAACCGCGCCAGTGGCATGTTCAATGGCTGGAAAGTCGGTTTTGCACCGGATCAGCCCAAAGCAGCCAAAGGACAAGTCGTGGCTGGAGCAGAAGCTTCATGAGGAGAACAAAACGTCCCAGCTAACCCGCGGAAAACAGGGGCCAACGCAGGTGCAAAAAGCGCGGCGGGTTTGTGAAAATCGACAAGTCTCCTGGCGGCGGCAAGGACCATCAGCCAGCCGACGGCAGCGGCGATGCAGCTGTCACACTGACGCCAAAGGCACTGCAGGCCAAGGACAAATGGCAGCAGACCAGCGCTGCAAAGGAGCGGCTGCATGAGAGCTGAAGGACTCATCCCTGGCTGGGTGGCAGCGGCGCAAGATCGAGCTCAAACTCAAGCACGGCGGCGACCAATGGGACCCAACGAAGAAAATAGCCGCGTCCAGCATGGAAAAGATCCGCTTGCTCAATGCCGAGTTCCCAGAGGTATGGACCATGCAGCGGCTGTCGGAGCAGTTTAAGGTGTCGCAGGAGACGATCAGGCGCATCCTAAAGTCAAAGTTCCGCCCGTCCGACGAGCACATCGAGAAGCGGGAGCAGAACGCAAGGACCAGCTTAGCACCTTCAAGCAGGAGACGCGCATGGCTGAGCGAGACGGTGGATTTAAAGGTCTGAGGCAAGTGGGGCCCGAGGACGTTTGAGCGGTCCATAAGGTCTGAGGAAAATAGAACGCCAAGGAAGTTTGAGCGGTCCGTAAGGTCTGAGGCAAATGGAACATCGAGGAATTTTGAGCGTACTGAAAGGTCCGAGACGTACAGAACAAGGCTTCGAGCGCAGCCGAGAGAACACCGAGGACTTTCGAGCCACCAGAGGGTCCAAGAGATCTGATGAGCGGTGACTGCTGTGCTGAGTCGGACACCGCATTTAGAATTTCCCATTTTTGTATTCATCACAATCGTCTTCAATATTTAGCCTGTCTCCCACCGTTTTACTTTTGGGCAGCTGGTCTGCGGAGCCTTAGCCTCTGTCTATCCAATGTACCCATTTACTCTCTGGATCCTATTTATCCAGACCACCACAGTATAGGAGGTTGGTACGCCGAGGCATGTTGCCACGTTGCCACAAGTCCTTCTGCGCTTTTTCTCAAATAGCACGTGTTGGTGCCTTTATCACTGCTTGTATTCTGCGAGTCGCCGCCCAACCAGGCATGTGAAAAGGGCAGGTCTGCCTTTTCTTTCACACGTGCATCTTTTGCAGCATTTGTTTTTTTACGAGCCTTGCTGCGACAAGGGCGCGCGGACGCATGGGTGGAATGGGGGTTCAGTCGCAAATCAAGCCCCGCTTTCAAGCTCTGCTGCCTTGCCCCAATTGAATATTGCGCACTGCAAGCGCCTCCTTTGTCTTTGCAATATAAAGCGCTCAGCCGTCAGAGCCAGCGGGCCCGACATTCCCTCCTTTCTTCTTTTCAACGCTGCCATTACTACATTGTTAATTTTATTCTCCCCTTTTTGCTTTATACACTGCACACTGCACACTGCACACTTCATTTGGCATCAACACATAAACACAGCGACAATGTCAGTCGAAGGGTTTATTTTCAGCGCCGCCTTTGACCAGCTAACCAGCGTTCTCACGACACTCTCCGCGAAGACCGCAAGAATGAAGTGAACAAAACCAAGGCAGTGTATGCATTCGAAGTGACCAACACCCAGGGCAAGAAGCATTATTTTGTTATTGATTTGAAGCATGTCGGAAAGGTCACCAATGCCGCAACCGAGGCCGATGCCGCCAAGGGCCAGCCCAAGCCTGACATCACTATAATCATCACCGACGACAACCTTGTCAGGATAATCGAGGGTAAGACCACCGCTGCTGCCGAGTTTATGAGCGGCAAGGTCAAAATCAAGGGCAACATGATGCTCGGGATGAAGCTCGAACCCACGCTCAAGCGCTTCAAGAAGCTGGCCGAGAATATTGCTGCGCTGCCCCTGCCCCTGCCGATGTCACTAAGCCTGTAGCAGTTTCTGCCGCTGCTGATGCTGCCCCTTCTTCTTCTGATGCTGACGTTACCGGCTCCCCCTCGGCCAAAGACCTTGTAGTCAAAGGATACGAGGGCAGTCTGATCATCGCTCAAATACTTAATGCATTTGCTGGGACGCTGCCAAGCGCGAGGCGACTCTCAAAACCACCAACGCAGTCTTCCAGATCGACCTCAATGGGCCCGAGGGCATCAAGTCGTGGGTTCTCAATCTTAAGCCTGGAACAAGTGCCACAGATATTGTTCTTTCTGGGACTGCTGCTGATAACAAAAAGACAGCTGGTGTCACCTTGATCCTCAAAGATTCTGACTTTGTCGACCTGGCTTCAGGAAAGCTCACAGGGCAGGGTGCCTTCATGTCGGGCAAGCTTAAGTCCAAGGGCAACGTGATGCTGGCGCTCAAGCTGGAGTCTGTTCTCAAGGCCGCCAAGGGACCTGCGCCAAGCTCTAGAAAATCAATAGCTTACCATATCCCTTTAATTCCAATCTCAAAGCCAACTGCAATAATAATAATAATAACCGCACAGTAGTGCTATTTGATAGAGCTGCTATTGTCATTGCCAGTCCTGGCGTGCGTGTGGTGCAGCGTAGGTGCCTTTAAAGGCCAGTATGCATATATACATTGTGCATGCCTCAGGCATGCCAATAAGGCAGGGTGTTGCATTTGCTCACATTTAGCAGCTGGCAGACATGGTCACGCTTTGCAAATATAGCTTTCCCCCTTATTCCTTTGGCCGATCGGCAGTGTAAAAAGTGACAATAGTATTCCATGCCGGTTCGTTTTTCACTCTACCCCAACTGACTGTATTCATAGGCCAGGATATAATAAAATTCCTCCCGAGTACATGGTATCTTTAGACAATAAACCGCGGTACTTTTTGAAATGTGCTAAACAATAAAACTGCAATTTATGACGAGCCATTGCAACTCGGGGGCATTGCAAGTGCAGAAAACCAACTATCAGCGTCAGTTCTGATGACGCCAAACTACATTTATTTGTGCTGTTGAGTGCCAGTGTACAGCAGTGAAAATTGTTTTCTAATCGGCTGATACACTATGCAGACTTTGAAATGTTGGGATGCATGTCTGGCACGCGGGACTTTAGATCAGAGGATTGGGACGTTACAGCTCAGTCGAATAGGTGCTGCGCAGCATGTTAAAGTCTTGTGTTTGCGCTGACTTGCTCGCCAACTAGAAAAATGAGCACATGTTGGAATTAATGTTTTTGTTTGATATTATTGTACAACAGGACATTGGTGGTGCATATAGAGGAATAATGACACAAATGCAATGTTAGTAGGAGTGGTGAGAGCGGGAGTGTCGTTTTTTCCTTAAAATATATGCTTTACCAAGAAGTGGAAAGCGCACGACACCCGCACCCACCGCCTCGCACTGCAAAGTGTGCATGGCCAAACACACCAAAACGTGAAAATGCAAAAAAAAGTATAATAATGCACTGAAAATTCAATATCTACAAGTGAAAGCTCAAATTCTTGGATAATAAAAAGCACACTTTTTAAGCTCAATTATTATTTTCTATTATTCAGTGGTTTCTTTTAAATCATGATGATATCGACTTGTAAAATGAGAGAAATAAATAAAAAGTAAAATTAAAGAATGCATGACATACAAGCAAAGTCGGGCAAAGAATGGCTGCATGCTGCGTACCCTTTCTCTCCTTTTACCTTTTAAAATTAATTTTAAAAAAGCACAATAAACCCTTTAAATAAGAGAATAGAAATAGAAATTTTGTCTATTCAATTAACTTAAAGGCGCCTGTTTCCGAAAATAAAATAGCCAAGAAAAAAATGAGTGAGGGAAATGGCAGAGGGTACCATCTCAAGCATGTGCAATTCCTTAGTCGTTTATTATTTACTCACATTTGCCACCCCCTCCATGTCCATTGTTTTTTATATTTCCAGCAGATGTCTCACGAGGTACCTTGTAAAAAGAATAAAAATGGCAAAAAGACAGAATAAACAATGCTTTAAATGAACACGCTGGCTTTACTTGCTCTTGGAGCTTGGCGTAAGAGATTCCTCGTTAATGATAGGTGACTAAACGCTGAAAAATAATTGTCAATTCTACTCCTCATCTTGCTAGTATTCCTGCCAAAAGTGGGCCTATGAATGTTATAAAAAGTGCATCTCTGGCGTTGAGACATTTTCCTTCATTCACATTTCATTTCAACTCAATTTTAAATATCCAGTCCTGCATTTTATTTTCTATTTTCTGGTATCTTTTTTGCATTTATAAGTCGCATTCTATTAGTCATATTGTAATCACCTATCTATCAAGCAAGCCAACAAGCCAGCACACATCCGTAATATCCACAATGAGTTGGAGAGTCTGCAACACCAACAACACCAACCCTGGATACTACAACATCCAGGTTCCAACCTATGCCGGCCAATACCATTACACCATTTCCGGGTGTGCTCCAGTGGTTGCGTGCACGGAGCCTAAGAGGAGGGCTTACAAAGAGCTGAACAATAGCAACGACCGCATTTACAAGCCGTGCACAGAACTTTTTGCAGCGTACAAGGCGGCGGTAAGGAGGAGGACGATGCTAATTTTGCCAAGTACCATATGACTAAGGACCAATACATTGGGTATCTTCGCGACCACGCCTGAGCACCGAAAACTTGTCCAATGTAGAAAAGCCCAACGTGAGCCACTGCAGCATGTCCCACGACGATAACGGAAACCATATAGTTTATAGCATGCACTACAGCAACTATGGTTGCCACAACCATTACGGCCATCGTGGTGGCTATCATGGCTGCTTCCACTAAGCAGCGCTAACATAGCCCAACCAATGGCAAGTGTATATATATTTGCTTGACCAGATGGTGAGTCTGCTGTAATCTTAAGTTCGCAGTGAGAAATATTTTTGTTCCACCACAAAAAGGCATTGCGCGGTTTATACATTACTCATTACTATTGCTCATTACCCATCTTTTTCATTTTCATATATGATTACAAATATGTTTTTATACCAATTGTTATTGTCATCGCCAGAAATATGAACATGCATGCGCCTGCAAAATGAAATGCTTTGCATATCGCGTCAACTAAATAAAGAAAAAGAAAATCACCTGCTAGACGCAGCTAGCAGAAATGCATCCCTATACATATTTTGCTTATTTAATTGGTTATTCCAGCTTAAATCAGGGCATTTTCTACAAGATGTGCTTTGTTAGGAGAAATACAATTTAGTGAAAGCCTCCCATCTCAAGAATTCTGCTGACAACATTTTTGTGTGCACAGCCGCAGTTTTCTCCCAACAGTCACACATCGGCCATGCGACCTGGTGACCAAACCTAGCGCGGGGGGGTTTTAAAAAAATCGGCGACAAGCGCATGAATTATGCCAATTGGCTGTAATTGTGCGCGTAGGCCACCCGGGATTTGAGGTACAATACAAGTGCAATGATTATGCAAATATCATAATTATATTGTAATTAATCGATCATTGTATTGTGATTTGGAACTCGATTTAAAACTCGTTTTTACGTGTGTTGGTGTTTTTATTTGCGCCATTGCGGATCCAGCGGTCATTTTTGCTAGAGCAAAAAGCGCGCTTGCTTTTATCCGGCGAATGAGAATATGTATAACAATATTCAACCTCAGATCTCTGTCATATATATTACATTAAGGGGAAGGCAATATGCACATGCTTGTATTTCCCCTTTCCTTTCCATTTTTCTCTTTGTAAGAAAGATGCATGAGTGGCATTTGGGGCCAGTGAAGCGCATGCGGCAGCAGCAGCAGTGAGTGTCTGGACACAAAAAAATATGCCAGTGTCTTTTTGGATATGAACGCGCAAGGTAGAGTGTAGTTGCCCAAAATGCGCTCACCCCCACACGGTGTTTTGTTTGGGGGTGACACACAGCCCATTCACCTCAAGACTCAGTATTCCGATACAGCTAGCGCCTTGTAAGGGTGATTTCATACCAGATATACAAGCGGAGTGGTGCGTATGGGAGATCTCTGGCAATCGCAATCCCAATCGCAATCCCTCGTAAAGCAGAAGCCCACAACCGAAATAAAATACTTTAGACCCGGAAAAATACGCATGAGCACGTTTATTTGGCGCAATTGGTACCACCGAAAGCACCAAAAAGTGTACCAATTATGTCCGGTTGCGGCCAGAGTCGGCCGACCTTTCGGAGTTATACAGGAATGTAATGCCCCCGATTTCATCAAGAAACGGGCTGCACTATGGCGACCACGCTGATTTCCCCCATAGACTGGAGCGCGCGCAAATCCTATGCCCCTTTTCCTCCAGTTTAATTTTACACGCTGGCGGTTCATTCTTGTCCTATTAGCAGGAGCTGCGCGATTATGCGCTGATGGGTTCGTCCTGCATTTTTGCGTTGTGCTCATGATAAAACCACGTGCATAGTCTTGTACGCAGTGCTTGCGTCCTCACCGCTCAGCAGCCAGCTTCCAGCTTCCAGCCTACAAAGTACAACAATGATCCGGGAGGAAACAACAATGGCACGCAGAAATAGAAATAGAAAATAGAAAATAAATTTACATGGCGACAATGGCATCTGAGCGCGCATCCGCCTCTCACCACTGAGTTTGACAAGCCCAATCCAATATACAGTAACAAATACAATTCTCGCACGAGCTGGACAATGGGAGCAGGTGCCTGCAGAATGCACCTGGGCCGACCCTGCCTTGCCCGTACATATTTTCACTGAGTTTGCTGGAAGAGATGCTTTATTGAGCGTGAGCTTTCTCGGTGTTGGCCAGACCCAACGCTTTGAAGCGGCATTCTGGGCAGTTGTGTCACCGCTATTCCAACTGCAGAGCCAAACATGCAAGCAATATACGTGCTTCTGAACATAGTACACCGTGCGCGCGGCCGCTTTGTGCATATCGGCTGGCGGCCGCGTAAGCTCCGCTTATATATATACGCATGCCTGTACATATACACGTAGTCACAAATGGGTACTTATAGTAGAGCAAGAACATTGCCTTTAAAAATAATGCATGCTGCGGCGTATATAGTGACAGCTTACCCGAGGGCAGAGACGCGGAAAGAGTGTCTCGACATTAAGCTTGTGTGTGGGCCGTGTGTGGCTGTAGTCGCAAATGCGTGGAATGCAAGGCAGGTGAGGATGAGTGGAGAAACGACAAGGCTCCCCCGCCTGCTATTGACTGGCACCACGATTTGAAGAACAAACACACGCCCAAAAAGGACTCCGTGCCGGTGAGCGGGCAACTTAAAACTTTATGAACAATTCAGCAACTTCAAACACTGCGTGGTATAGTATGTGTGCGTATTAATTGCGTGCAATAATGAAGCGACATCAATGCAGATGGCCAGTTGGAGTTGGGGGGACGGGGCAGGCATCCTTCGCCCAACAATGGGCCTGGGAAGCGTCCAAATCAAGCCGCTGCCAGCGCTTGCCAGTATTCTCCGTTCGTAGTCTCGTGTCCTCAGCAGTGTGTTCCATTTGCAAATAGGGCCACCAAGGCCTCCATCGCGCAAAAGTACAATTAAAACAATAATAATGGGGGTTGAAAAAAGAACGCTGATGGAAAGGAAGGCAGGCGGGGATTGGCACCTGCAGAGCTCGGCTTGGAACGATAGTGCCTGCAAAAAAAGTGAAAGCGAAAGTAAAAAAAGTGACAGGCCAGCAGCCACTCCAAAGTGGCAGGGCAATACGAGCTGTGACATTCAGAATTCACGGGCAGCAACAAGAAATAGCGCTAGCACAGGTTACTAGCCATACTAGCTGCATTTGGCCCGCGCCCAGCTGTTTTCTGCGGTTCACTTTGCAAATTAATGCAACGACAAATTCACTCGCAGGTCACTGCCCCCCCCCCCCAAAACCTCCATTTCTGTGACACTATCGCTGGCCGCCGCCTAAGGTTGGAGGGTCCATATTATTATGCACGTGCACGCATTCGTCCGCATGCAGCCAAACTTCGAATACACACGCAAGTCACACGCAACCACCAAATTCGCACTGGCAGGAAAGAACAGCATAGATAATGGAAAATGGCTTTGAATCACAGCGCCAGACCCAGTGTGCACGCTTTGGGGAATTTTAACGAGGCAAGGAAACTATTGTTGTGTAATTGCAGTGACATAGCCATCTCAACAAAACACAACACAACACAAAACAAAGCAATACTCGTTCAAAGGCTGTAGACACCCGATAGACAAAAAACACACCGCACACTCACCTGTTGCGGCGCAAGTGCCGGAATGTATAAAACGGCGACCTCATTCCTCGAGTGCCACGCCCGCCTTGCTTTCCATCAACACTTCAACTAGCTCCATCCACATCAACACTTCCAATATCTTTGTCTATTTTCAATAGCTCCGCCCTATCGCGTTGTACACCAGCACACACAACCACCTGCTCTCACATAGGATACACATTCCACCTCCACTCTTGCTTTCACATATTAGACCCGGCTACGCATCACACCGCCCGTTTTATCACCAAGGACTACAACTGCCACTGCACTATCAACAGGTAACGTATGTCTTGCCGACGAGTACACATGTATATTTGTTCGGTGCTCCAGGCAACTGCGCCTGCCGCATATGTCCTTTCCCACTCTTCAGCTACTCAAAGCAACACCACTCAAAATAACCGCCCATCTGCCTACATGCTTGGGCTGCTTCTCAACCGCATGTAACCCATCTTTCGATGGTCGTCATCAGCAATCCATTAAATTCATACATCCTGCATTGGCGCGCATCGTCACATCATATGCACATGCAATTATCGAATATTACTGCACATTGCCACAGACCACAGCTTTCTACGCCCCATGTCCTGGCAGTGCTTTTATTTTTAAATTATCTCCACTTTATTATGCTCTGCATTTGCTTTTGGCTTTGCCATTGTCTCCTTATTTTTTGCAGTCTGGGCCAAAAATGCGCGTGGCGCGCAATGATACAAAGAGATGTTGTATAAAACAACTTGAGGCCCTCGACATTTCTCGCGCTTCCCATTTTAAAATGACGCCACTATACATAGCTTCTACAGGACACATCTTGGCATCACACCTCACCAGCCGGGCGCACCGCACAACATATCTGATTCCTTTTAATCGACCTTATTTGCCTAATGGATAGGCGTCTTCCTTTGAAATTAAAAAGCAACCGCCTACAAAATTGAATTCATTGTCAAAAGGAAATTAAAAGGATTAATTATCCTGGCTGCCCATGCTTTGAGGGAGTATCCCACTGCCTTTTTATAATTAGCACTCAAGAAAACGCAGAAACAACAGTCATTGCATGTATTAAAGTCGCGTTGCTTTTTATTTTGACTTTGTGCATATTATTTTAATTCAATTCATCGCTCCACTTCGCTAACTGTCATTGAAACGCCTCTTGTTGCATTCACATACCCTCGGGTATATAGGTCGCTTGTCGGGACATTCACTTCTCGCTGCACACTTTGTTTCTCTCTATTCTTCATTCTTTATTTTTCAACTCTCACAATCAGCTCTTACATTACTGCCACCAGCATCGCATCACACCGCGCCCATTTAGCATATCCGTCCACTCACTGCAGTACTCATTCATTGCTACTGCTGTTCAAAACACAAAATCCACACACCACAGCAACACGCAATCTTAACCACACACAACAACAAAAACATCAAACAATGACCTACTGCCTCAAGAAGTCCCCCTACTTTGACACACCCAACGGCGTCCCGGTGCCTACCTACACGTGCGACGGCGACGAGTGGGTCAACCTGCCAATTAACCTCTCGAACAAGGATCAGACATACATCTTCTCCAAGTGCGCTGCCACTAAGAAGGCCGAACCTGCAAGTGCCAGGCGTGCGTCGACGCAGAGAAGGCAAAAAAGCAGGCCTTTAACTGCGCCTGCATCACCTGTGTGAAGGCTGCTGAGGATGCCAAGGCCAAAGCTGCCAAGTGCCCCTGCGAGACGTGCTTTAAGGCCGCGAAGGCCGCTGAGGCCAAGTGCGCGTGCTCCGCCTGCAAGGCTGCCGAGGCCAAGAAGCCGCGGAGGCCAAGTTGGCCTGTGAATGCGCCGAGTGCAAGGCAGCTGCCGCCAAGAAGACCTGTGCCTGTGCCGACTGCAAGAAGGCCAATGATGCCAAGAAGACCTGTGCTTGCGTCGAGTGCAAGAAGGCCGAGGAGGCCAAGAAGTGCCCCTGCGCCGCCTGTGTGGCCGCTGCAAAGGCCGCCGATAACGCCAAAAAGTGCCCGTGCGAATTCTGCATAAAGGCGGCCAAGGACGCCGAGGAGGCCAAGAAGAAGTGCGCCTGTGCCGAGTGCAAGAAGGCCGCCGAAGAGGCCCAGAAGAAATGCCCCTGCGCCGAGTGCAAGAAGGCCGAGGACGCAAAGAAGGCCTGCGCATGTGCCACCTGCGTAAAGGCGGCTGAGGAGGCCAAGGCCAAAGCTGCCAAGTGCCCCTGCGACGCTTGCAAGCCGAAGCCCCCCGCACACGTCGTCATGTGCAACCCGTCGCCGTTTGCGTCGACGTGGAGCCCCTTCAACAACTACCGCCGTGAAGTTCCCTGCTACAGCGGCAGCTTCTTCAGCAACTTTGCTAACTTGCTGTAAAGCTCCTAAATGGCCTGGCGCCATTAAAGCCGGACTTTGCATGATCCTCATCCTCATTTATCTTCATCCTCTCTCTCTTTAAGCCGGCTGAATCGATGATTGTCATCCCGATTTGGCATGGTTTGTTATATTAAGTGCCAGTTGAGCCGGCAGCTGCAGGGTCCAAAAACAACAGCAAGATATGCACATCTGCATATTTTATCCGGATTAACTCACAGGAATCAAACAAAATATCCAGCTGCCGCCCTGTCATTCCTGGCCACAGCCTTCGCTCCATTTTTACCGTTAGCTAACATTATTTTCTTAGTATCTCTTATCCATATCTGTATAAATCTTATCCACCAAACAAAAGATCCATGCTGCTGCACCAATTGTTGCTGCTGCTTTCTGGATTTCAAAACTCGCCAATATGTTTTTTTTACAACCAGACACATTATTCTTGTGCCATTATTTGGCAAATAAATCTGGTTGTGTACGTGGTGCGGCACAAGAAGCAGTGTGAGAACGAGGACGGCTGGCCAACATACAATTAAAGGCGGATATGCCAATAATATGTACATTTTTAGACAAGAAATATATTCTTGCGACTTACATTTAATGTGATATGAACGGGTTAATTGTTCATTTTTCACATATTTTGTGCCTCTCATATGCGAGCATGCACAGGTGCGCTGATGTGCAGCCGCGTCAAAAAAATAGATGCAGCACGTCAGTGTGCGCTCGACACACATACACACAAGGATATCTAAGCCAAGTATACCATTGGCGGCACAATTGCAAAGCATGAATGAAAATGATTAGAATGAAAACGTATTCACACAAAGTAGAAACACCAAAGAAAGCCAAGCCAAGGCCTAAGCCTGGGAATCAGACCAGAGCATTGTTCGATGTGAAAAAATACCGCAGACGTGGCAATCGTACCCTTTAAAGGTACCGACTTTCAAGTCATTAAGGCCGCTGATGCACACCCTGCATCCCCGCAGTTGCTCGCCAAAATTGACGCGCAGGCGCACGTCTGCAAACAACAAACTGCCACTGTTTCAAAGCTACGCCGCCTCCAAAGAACCAAATTGTCTGTCTTTTTGCAAAGACAGAAAATAAAAAAATGAGCGACAATGTTTCCTTGGCAAATCCCCAAAATAGGGTGGGCCAACAGTTGCCAAATCTGGATATAGTCGCACTCTTTTTCAGAAAACAATTGGGCTTTTTTTGACGCATTTATTGATTTGTAAAGTTGTTAATTTTTCATTGTTTACGCGGGGCTTAAAATGCCTCTACTTTTTTGCCTTTAAATACCGCAGCCAGGGCCGCAGCATGGCATACGGGCGATGCATTCTCATGTCAAGGGCCATTGCGCCTCGTCATGCTAACATTTTAGCGTAAGCAATCGCACTCTAAGACTTACGGCAGCAATAACACCAGAAGCAGCAGAAGCAAGGATGGCAAATATGAAACAAAGTACAGAAAGTGCCAGATGCAGCAAAGGAAACGGAAAGCGTCGCGGAGGTGCGGCCAACTTGTCAGCAGCCTTTGTAGGCATCATCAGCAAAAATGGCGGCGCAGGCTAAAAAATAGTGGGATTCTTTTTCTTTTTTTGACCCAACTCCAATTCCAATTTTCTATTTACAAAGCGACACTCTATCTTTCCTAAAAGCACACCCCCCCTTACCATCCCCTTACCACCCCCACTCCCCATCCCTTTGGGGATTTATTGTTACTTTTGCTGCTTGGTGTCATATTCTGTTACATGATTTTACTAGACAAGTTTGGAGTATAAAGACTGACCGAATTCTTTCCCCTGTCATTCAGCTCTCTTTTCTCACACCACCCAACTCACACTTTTCCTTTTCCTTTTCTTTTTTAATTATTTATTTCTCCCTCTTCCGCCTGTGATCCACATTCATTGTGCTCTATATTATATATCTGGAAGTCTCGATAGCTGTCTTCAGTTTCAAGATCCATTTCAGTCCAACCCAACCCCATAAAATACAACACAGAATCCCAGATCGCTTCGATATAAATCCACGTCAACCATGAGCCACTTTTACTACGACTTTACAAAGACCGGCGCCTTTGACCTCACCAATGGCTCAGCCACTATTACTGTCAATAGCGTCCAGCATAATATTGACGTCTGCATTTGCACCAACTGCGTGGCTATTCGCGCCGCAAAGAGGGCTGAGGATGAGAAGCGGAAGGAAGCCTTCCACGTCCACACCCACGCCCATGCCCACTGCTGCTGCCATCACCACCATTAATCGGGCGGTGGTGGTGGCTGCCTGATCTGGCACGTCGCTGCTTTCTCTGTAGGCATTGGCGTATATGGCTCATATGTTGCCATACAACGCCCCCTATTATGAGCGCTGCGCGTCCCAGTGGGTGGTTTACAGCTCCGGGACTTGATTTCAGCTCCCGGAATTCCTTTTCTTCACATTCTTTTGTCTTCTCCATATTTGTAATTTGTCTATCCTGGAAAATAAAAAATATTTACACTATTTAATATCGGTTGCATCTAATTGTTCGTATCAAGAAAATGCCATCACGAGAGTAAATGATAATGGTAAACAAGTTTAAATGACAGATCACATCTGTCGTCAATTTTATTTTTATTACGGCCGCATAATTGACACTAAGCGTGAATGTCATGCACTTGCCGCGTGGTTTGGCCAAAACTATTATTTTCTATTTGAAATTAGAGGCTGCAGAATGAAAAAACATGTTGATTTTGCCAAATATGCACGTAGTACGTATCACTGGACACTTAATTCGACCATATATATGTAAATTTAAATTTAAAGCGTTGCACACAAGTTTTACATGCAATGCTTGCGCAAAATGACAATAACGTAGCGCATGTCACAGGTAATTGTAAAGGATGTCTCTTTTTGGCACGCAAAATGTATGTGTTTCTGAGGGTGTGACAGTAAGCAAAAGAAAGCAGATAGCACTATTTTTTTGCGCAGCAAAATAATTATATTTTTCTTTACAATACCTATATGCCGCCTTGTCGAGAGCCTTATGCTAACATGTTCTTACAAAAGCAGATCAGCTCAGCTCAGTTATCTCTGCCTATCTTGGCTCAACAAGCCAGGATAGGGGATATACACCGTGATTAGAACTGGTAATCCTGCATTTTTAACTCAGTTGGCCGCTTTGCAGCTCGTTCGCACAAAGCGGTTAGTTGCAACGAGTCCTGTCTTTCTGGGCGTCAAATGGGGAAGGCAAAAAACCGAAATACAACACTACTATTTTGTGCAGAGAAGGCACAACACTCAAAAATCCCATGCATGCCAGAGCGTACTATACCAAAAAAAAACAAAAAAAAACAGCGTGAATAAAAAATGGGAGTGCAAACCAGCTCGAATTTTTTACGTTAAATCTCTCTTTTCCTCCTCTCCGTTACCTACTTCATTCATTAATTCATTGACCAATCCATCTATTTATTATTCGTGTGCTTATCGCTTCAGCTTTAGTTTCACTTTATTCATCTTTTCGTCTGGAAATCCTCTCGCCGCTCACAGCTTTACTCATCTTTTGATCCAATAGGCGCACCCACTCATTACACAGCATGGCAGTCTGGAAACAAGGCGGATTCTTCCAAGAGATGGCTGAGAGAGAGCAGCACCTGAAATGGTACCCCAAGGCCTTCGTCCCCGGAGTCAAGGACAAGGACGGCGTTTTAGTTGTGGGAATAACCTGCAACTCGTGCGGCACATGTGACTTTTGTATTGCGCAAAAGAAGTGCAGCAAGCCACCCGCTCCCGCTCCTGCGCCACCCGCACCTGCGCCAGCACCGCCGAAAGAAAAGTGCCACTGCTGTTGCTCGTGCTGATAGGAGAGTGCGTGCTATTGGGTGTTTGAATGCTAGCGGTCTCGCAATCGACCATGTACATATGGCATCGCAATGCGAGCGGATTCTGTTTTGAGCCGTGTGCAGACTTTATGGCAGCGCCAATATTATCATCTTTAAACCCTTACATATATACCAAAAAACAAGCAAATATCCGTATTATTCAAATAAAAAATAAAAATAGTATGGTTAACTTTTGGTCAAGGGTGCCGCCAGCTCTGGCAAGGTTTCACTTGGCGATGATTCTTTTTTCTTCCGCTTTGGCACGGAATCTTGCTTGCTACTCTGTTGCGTTTGCTATTGAGTACAGAGCTCGCATCAATTTGTTTGTAAAGTAAAAATAGGAGTCGAATTGTTAGTACTCGCCATTATTCATATTGTCGCCCAACCGACAAGAACCCTAGCATCCAGGCACAATAGCCGGGGAGATTCAACAGCACAGTGGTATGATGGGTCCTTTCTCCCGTATTTTACAAGCTCTTTCAGGGTTTAGTTGTCTTACCATTTGCGAAAGCAACGCGTCAAAGTCCATATCATCGACAGTTGAGAACGTCGGAAGCTTCCCTGCACCGTCATCCCAAGAGGGCCCGAGGTAGACACCCTACAAGAACAAACATGGCCCATCAACGCACACATATACACAGTTGGGTTAATGGTGTAGACATGTTACCAGGCTGAAACACATACATACACACATACATTTCGCCATCAATATAAAAAAGAAGTTACCTTGCGTTTCTTCGTGTGCTGTTTTCCACTGTTCCTTTTCGCTGGCGCAGCCTCTGTCGCAGCAAGCTTTGGCGGTTGCATGCTGACACGGGTAAGCATTCCTTCGCAGAGACTGTTGTATTTGAAATTCCAATGTTAGTTCTGTTTTCAGTCGCATGGCGCTTGTTTTCTGGGACTCGTACTCGTATGGCGGAATGGGAGTTGTGTCGATAGATGATACTTTCACAGACAAGCGCTGCGTTTGCTTAGTGTTCTGGGTCGTATGCAGTGTTGTATTCAGACTTTCCGCAGCTTCTGTCAAAACTAAGGCGGCAGGAGCGGTCGTGACTGTGGTCATGGCCGCCGTCGTTGGAGAAAATGCCTGTGAGCTAGTGTGGGCACTGCTGGTAACTGCAGTGACTCTGTGTTTGGCAAGTGGCGGATAGGTGCCATCCTTGGCTTTGTTCCACGAGAAGCGCTTAAATCGTGACGACCGCTTGGTCGCCATTGGCAATCCGATTGTAGACATCGTAGCTGCTGTTATGCGGGTGTGGCGAGCTTTTCTGCCTTAAGAAAGTATGGTTGCTCAAAATATAAACAAAAATTTTAATTTTAAAAACAGAAAAAGGCGAAAGCGTAGAGGTAACCTTGATAGAGATGCGCGCGTTATTACAAATACCCGTTAGTCAGTAAGCTGGTGCTGTCGGACAAATATTTTTTTGTTGGTGGGTCGGCAATATACAAAAAAATTAATATACTGGCTATGGATATACAGTCACTTACGGGTATAAGCACGTGGAAAAGCACAGCCATCCTGCCATCCTGCCATCCCGCTATTCTGTTGCCCCGCCATTTTGTATTTTCATTCATGCTCAGAAGTCAGAGACACAGCGGCTGTCATTAGCAGTGCATCGCGGCCAACCGAATAGTAGTCGCGAATCTTGGCTTTAGTGACAAATCCGCACTGGGAATATAGCCCGACTGCATCATGTCTGTCGCTGTCCACATGAAGCTGCGCGGTATAGACATTCATCTGGAATCCGGAGCCTGGGTGAAAAAATAATGACGAAATGGCAGGATCGGGCACCTGATTGCTTCCAAGGGCCGCCAGCATGCTGCATAGCAAAAGCTTGCCCGCTCCCTGCCTCCTAAAGCAAGGGTCAGTGCACATTTTAGATATCCTTGCCGTGCAATCAATTTTGCTGAGCGCCAACACACCGTATGCTACAAGCTGGAAGCAGGGCGAGGTGGCGGTAGAGAGTGCAGCATGTTGAAACTTTAAGACAACAAACAGAAACTGGTTTGGTTTGTGCAGCTCTTTGCCAAGATCCATTGCCTCTGCCTTTGGAAACACTCGGCGCTCTAGTTGCTGGCATCTGGCGACAATTCCTTCATAGTCCGTTTTGGTAAGGCGCGGGTGCCGTTCCCTTTCAAGCCGCGGAATCGGAGACACAATGAGCGATATCATTTGGTTTAAAGTCACATCCTGCTCATCTATCGATTCTGCTGGTGACTGCGATTGTGGCTGCGGGTGCAGGTGCGGGTGCGGCTGTCGCTGCGTCTGTTTCGGGCGGGCCTTGTTGCTGTTGCCCTTGATGCTGGGCATGCGTATAATGGGAAGCACTCGTTGTTGGATCGTGTATGTGTGGTTAGTAAAGGGGTGCTCGCTCGCTCGCTCGCCGGAACAGGATGATGAAAATGCAAAAAAAATCTAAAGAGGCAAACCAAGGCAAAGCACAACTCAAAAACGAACGACGTGTTTTTGTTGACCAAAATTTCACACACATAATTGAAAAGACAAGCCTGATCAGATCACACTATTGTGATCAGACATAACTGATTTTGGACATATTTTTTTCCTCTTGTTATAGTGCCAAAAAAAACTGCACCTATGTTTCTCTTTGGTGGTCTTGCCACGCGTGGCGTTTCTTCTCTCGTCTGCAGTGTTCGTCTTTCTCTAACTGTCTTTATTTCTTTTAGCAAGCTCAGAAGCCACGTATCGACATGCCAAAGATTACAACACAGCAGCTGCGCAAGCGCACACAGGAGTCGGCAGCCAATGCCGTGATCAAACCAAAGACAATCAGCTCCCCGTACGATATGTCGCAGCGGCTCGCAAAGAAGCCAGCGGGCAGTAGCGGCGAGGGCTCACGGCATTTTGGCCCAATGTTCAACAAGGATCTGGGCCAACACATTCTTATCAACCCACTGGTTTCGCAGGGCATTGTCGACAAGGCGCGGCTGAAGCAGACAGACACCGTGCTCGAGGTCGGCCCGGGAACTGGTAATTTGACGGTGAAAATCCTTGAGCAGGCGAAGCGGGTGATTGCATGTGAGGCTGATGCCCGACTGGCGGCCGAGCTGACAAAGCGCGTGCAGGGCGGGCCATTCCAGCACAAGCTGGAGATCATCCACGGCGACGTAATGAAACAGACGCTGCCTTTCTTCGACGTGTGTATCTCTAACACGCCGTACCAGATCTCCTCGCCACTGACGTTCAAGCTGCTCTTCCACCGGCCGATCTTCAGATGTGCCGTGCTGATGTTCCAGCACGAGTTCTCGCTGCGGCTGATCGCGCGGCCGGGCGACTCGCAGTACGGGCGGCTGTCGTCAATTGCCAGTTGTATGCCAAGGTTGCGCTGGTGATGAAGGTTGGCAAAAACAACTTTAAGCCTCCGCCCAAAGTCGAGAGCAGCGTCGTGCGCATCGAGCCACTGGACCCGCCGCCTCCCGTTGACTTTGAGGAATGGGACGGCATGGTGCGCATCGCTTTTTCGCGCAAGAACAAGACGCTGGCCGCCAACTTCAAGTCGACCGCGACCATGCAGATGCTCGAGGACAACTACAAGACGTTCTGCGCCTCCAACGAGTTGATGATTGAGCCCGACTTTGACATCAAGACCAAGGTGCTGGGCGTGCTCGAGCAGCTGAGCTTCTCTGACACGCGTGCGGCTAAGATGGACGGCGTTGACTTCCTCAGGATGCTGTCGGCCTTCCACGACGCCAATATCCACTTCTGCTAATGGCGGACAAAGTAGTGGGGGCCTGCTGGGGCATGCCGATTGGTCAAGCATGCACGTGACATACTCATTTAACGCCAGTGCCCTTTTGACAGGCCCTGTGTAAATGCGTGCGTTTTTCCATTTCGACAAATTTGTTTCTTTTTTGCTTCAATAATATTCACATTTCACTCTTTCAATTCAAAATGACCAATCTGTCGCTATACACGGTTCGCGCCATGATCATCCTCGATGGCGATGGCAACAGGCTAATTGCAAAGTACTACACACGAGGGCAGGCTGAGCAGAGCTACCGAAGCGTTAAGGAACAGAAGAAGTTTGAAAGCGAGCTGTTTGCAAAGACGCGCAAGACTAACGCCCAGGTTGTTCTCTACGACGGGCAGACAGTTCTATTATAAACAGCAACGACGTCTACTTTTACTTGGTCGGCGACCCCGAGGAGAACGAGCTTTTGCTGCTGTCAGCGCTGCAGGGCTTCTACGATGGAGTGTGCCAACTGGTGAAATACGACTTGTCCAAGCGCAAGGTTCTGGATAACTTGGACATGGTTGTGCTCGCCCTGGATGAGGCCATAGATGACGGGATCGTGCTCGAGACTGATGGCAACGTCATCGCTTCCAACGTGTCTAAGCGGGGCGTCGACACAATTGACATGTCGCTGTCTAACCTCAACGAGCAGACGCTGATTGATGCATACAAGCAGGCCAAGGAGCGCTTCAACCTTGCGATGCTCAGATGAAATGAGGTTATTTAGCGTAGCGGGCGTTTTGTCAATATTATATGTTCTGGTTACGTCTTAATTGAGACTGAACCTGCCTTTTGCTGCGCTTACACTGAAGAAAAGAATGAAAGTACAAATATCTAAAAAATTAAATTATCCTGCAAACCGACATCTTTTCTATTGTAATTGCATAGCAGCCCAGAACATGCTTAGGAACTAGAGGCAATAAATAGCCCAATATGACTGAGGATATTAATCATTGCGCTGCTTTTTGCAAAGAGATGCCTGGGCTTGGACATTAGCTTGGTGAAATTCTCGGGCGTCGCTGTAGACTCGGGTTCAGCAGACCTTAATCCCCTGCTAAGTGCTTATGAATGGGTACTGCCTTTTCCCTACCTTTTAACGAAATGTAAAAGCAAGTGGGTAAACACACTTTCAAGGTCTTCTCAATGGTCGGGGATTTGTTACAGTGTAATCTTTCACAAGTAGGGCGTCGGCAACACACGCCCAAAGAGGGGCGGCATGTGCTCATACTATTCTGCGCGCATAAACATTCACTTTTTTGCTGTTGTTGCTGCTTCCATCATCACCATCAGCAACATCTCCGTCACTCACTCTCTTTTTTCCTTTACCCTGCTTATACCTTTAAATTATCTCTCATTTTTAAATCGAATTTTCCATTTCAACCTTGTCCTCACTCTGAAGCACACAAGCTATTATCCGTCTTTACATACATACATATATTATTTCCAACGCTTTGGTTTTGCTAACAATTTGGTGGTACATTCGCACGACCTCAGCTCAACCTGCACTCTGCATTACATTCCACCCGTCTCATTAGAAACGAAGCCATGTCAGCAGCTGCCGCGGCACCGAGTCATGGACGGGGTTCCTCGGACTGTGTTCATTGCCAGCGCCTGACCAGCGAGGCGTCTGGCGGGCAGAGCATTGACACTTCCGCATTATACAACAGAATAAAGCACGCCACATGGAGTATAACCAAGGACGACGACTGGCAGGTAAGCACAATATAGATTGAGGAGCTCGACACACTGCTGGATCCCAACAAAGGGTAGTCTGACGACACATGTGGCTGATATCTCATACGCACATTTTGCCTCTAACAATATAGCTGCTCGTGGCAGTGCTTGGGCAGTCCGAGTTCATGCAAATCGATAAAGCCAAGGCGCCAGACAAGCGCACTGCCAAGCATGGGCTGATCGGCGAAAGCGTTTGCTCTATCCTGCCTTCACGAGTGACCATGGTGTCGTGTGCTGCACTGGACATGTCGCTTAAGGACTGGTCCGCATCCAGAGACCAGCGCAACAGCATTGCACACGCATGCACGCATTCAGAACGTACATTCGTGCTGGTCCAGTTTGTCGTTTGGCTTAGCTCAAATTCCGAAAACAGAAGGGTGCTGCTCCACCACGGTATCCTGCTGTGCATTTTCGAGGCGCTGGCAGCCATGCGCGAGGGCAGAGTCGACCTGCTCAGCGAAAATACACACGAAGATAATCAGGACGTCTTGCTTGTCGACGATATTCGCACGCTTGATTGGGGAAGCGTGCTTCGCAGAGGCTGCCGCGGCGGGGGCCGAGTCGCACAGGCAGGCACACGTCGAACAGCGAGCAGGAGGATACATGTGTGCTATTTCAGCATATAATGCACTTGTGTGTCGGTATTTTTGATCCTGACAAGCAATTTCCGAGCACTGCGCAATGCGACCGTAGTAGAGTCTATCTCTGACTTTAGCGTGGTCGACGTGCAAGAGGCGTCCGAGGGAATTTTGGCAGAGCTACTCTGTATATGGCGGCGACTAGAGACTGCGCCCTCACGCGCGTATTTTAGCCCAGCCATAGTCGCGCTGTGCTGCGCTACAGGTAGCATACTGGTGTCCGGCCGGATCGACAGCCAGCAGGCCCAGCAGCTGGGAGTCTTAGAGGCAATTGCGCCTACGCTGCTGTGGCTCCACATTGACGAGGCATACGTCGCATGGCGACTTCTGGTTGTGCTTGAGCTTCGGTACCCAAAGCTTTCTGGATGGCGCTCCAGCGCAATCCGTGGGCGCATCAACGGTCTTTGGGACGCTATATCGTCACAATCATCAGAGTGCTTGCGATTATACAATGCGTTTGTGCTCCCTGAAGCGGCCATGCCGATTTCAGCTGTCTCAGCGCAGATAGGGAGAGCTTGGACGCCATTTTCTCGACAGACCGGGCTGTGTCGATAGAAGGCGCCTTTGCCAATTTGCAGTGCCACGTAGGGATTCACGAGCAGGCAAAGGTTGGCACATTGAGAGCTGCGATCTGAAGAGTTATGTAGAGGATACCGGCGACATCAATGTTCCCGACACACGGCTGCGGCGCTCTCTGACACACTGGTCGCTTTACTGGCGCAGTCTGTCGACCAGGCGTCAGTCCCCCCGTTTATCCGGCACAGCCTTGCGGAGGTGCACCGGCTGTTTTTGGCATATACAGCTGTATACCGAACGATGGATCAGAGCAGCGGGCAGCCTGATGCCGTCGCGATGGCGGCGAGCTGAGGCACGTGCAGCTTTTTGTCCTCGAGTACGTGCGGTTTTTGTGGAATGTTTGGCGCCTGCCGCTGCAGCCAGCCATCGTGCGCTCCATATTTGTTGGCATGAGCATCGAAGTGTGGGACAGGCTGCTCTCGTTGGCAGCGATATCTGCAGGCCCTGTATCGGCTTTAGCTTCAGCTGGCGACTCGAGCACAGATATGCAGCCCACGTCAGGCGTGCTTCAGCGACTGTTTACTCTGTGTGGGTGGCTACTCACCAGGTCTGCGTCCAGCGGCTCGTCCGAAACCAACAGGCGCAGCATTCTCGAGCCGCACGCATGCAAATTGATTTTCAGCAGGATGGTTAGCTCCATTTCCGCACTAGCAATGCGCTTGTCATTGCACGCCGATTCTGTGGCTAGCTTGTCGGCATTATTTGCAGCTCAGGGGCTGGCGCTGGTCAGCTGGAGTGATGTCAGCCACTTCCGCTCGCTGCTTCATGAAACGCAATGTGCCGGCTTTATTATTACCGCGCTCTATCATATGGACCGTGTCATCAAGAAAAGCGACAGCCTGGGCTCGCCTGGGATTATCACGCAGAGCATTGGCGATCTTTCTGTAGTTAGTTTGCCTGAGGAGACTGGTTGGGACATCTCAGAGAGTAGGGCGCCAGCGAATCGCATGTGCTGGGCGAGCAGCTGACAGCCATGATCATGTTTTTGGTACAATCATCGGTTGCCGAGTCTGCAGATGGCACACGCAGCACCGATGATAGCCTGGTGTCCTTGCATGCCAGCGACGCGGCAGATCCGGGCCAGTTCTGCATTGTTTGGCAGACGTGCCACTCGGCCATCCAGAGGCAGCAGTGCTCATCAGAAACAATAAGCTGCTTGTCTGTGCTTACCGAACTGGGTCAAGTAAAATCCCTGAAGTGGCTCAGTTTTCCAAGTATTTGGCTACCACGTTCTTATCCTGGCACATTGTCAGTGCGCTCAGTGGTAGTAATGCTGTCGATATCAATGTCGATGTTGGTGTAGGAGCGACCGAAATCACAGCGCAAGAGCGGAATTCAACAGCGCTGCTGTGGTCCACTGCTGTTTTGCAGTGGTTGGTACCAGAGATCTCAGCAGAACAGCAGCCGTCCAACAGCACGCCAGATTTATTGCGCACTACCGCGAGTCATTGGAGAGAGCGGCCCTGACCCTTGGTCAACCAAAGAGCTGCGAAGATATCCGGTCGTTCGTAATGCGCGGCAGCACAATGGACGATCTTTTGGTCTGATGCAGCTAGTGGCCACTTTGGATCCGAGTCACCATCCATCGAGTCTTCAGTGTTCTCCAGCTTTGCCGACGAACAGAGCTTGGCGCTTTCTGACAGTAGATCCGATGTTGGTGAGCATATCGGCGATTTGATCGGCGAGACGATCCGTCTGATTGCCTTTCTAATACACGGCTCTTCGAGATATACTGGTGCGTTTTCCGAAATTTCTGGCTACCAAACCGTGCACTCGTGCGTGGCGCGCATAATTCGGCATGGATCTGTGTCCCGGTGCCAGTGATGCGCGGGGTTTTGGCACTGCTATCCGGATCGATGGATCCATCAACTGTCGGGCGCTGGGCTTGCTTAGGATCGACCACAACTGGATTGCTACAGCGACAACTGTGTTTCAAGATGTCCGTGGCTGAGCGCATACCAGCGCTGCGCTTTGTTGCCAGCTGGTGCGAGGAGAGTAGTCGCGCGCAATGGTATTGGTCGCAGGGGGGCCTGGTCCGCCACTACATCGAGCGAATGCAGCTGCTGCTCACCGAGCTATCAGAAGTATCGTTGAGTCGCCAGGACCGGCATGCCTGTGCTGTGGGCTACACAAAGAGTCTGGGACGCATGCTGGTTCAGTGATGCGGATGTCTACATGCGCATCAGATCTAAAGCTGGTGTTTCGGACGCTGGTCTCTGGGCCAGGGCCACTGGATGACGGGCACGCCTTGGCTCTCGAGCCCGACGAGATTACCGAATACACAGCCATGGTCAGACGCATGCTATCGCTGGTGTTAATGCGATGTGCGCGGTGCCCAGGCGGCGCCAGCTATTTCAGTTTGATGGCCGGCCGGCGTCGATCCAAACGCCGCACTTTCGCCGCATTCCTGAGCGCGGATTTACCTTTGCAGCATGGATCCACCCAGACAAAATTGTGGCGCGCAACGACCACAACCATCTGCTGGCCAAGCAATCCTTCAGCACACTGTCGTCGTTGAATGCGCCCAGAGCAGGCAGCCGAAAGCGTCTGGCAGATGCCCTGTCGATGCTTCTCAGCGGCGGAGATGAACCGCGGCCCACCCTTGCAACGGTGCTCTGTCTTCCAGCTACGAGCGGTAATGAGCTGGTGATCTCACACGACTATGTCTCGCAGGGCATAGAAATGCGAGTTATGGCGGGCGGCATAAGTCACAGTCTAAAGTGCGCCGAGGGCTCGGTGACGCCGGGCGCTGGCATTTGCTGGCAGTATGCTATGCACCGCCCAAGCGCGGCTGGTCGCCGTTTGGCTCGTCCAACCTGCACATATACGTGGACGGGGTGCTGGCTCACAAGAGCTCGATCCCATTCATAGACCATTCAGCCTACCAAGCGTGCCTTGTTGGCGGATCGCCGGGCACTGGTCACATTATTTTTCGGGTCGCATATCGGCAATTCGCATGTTCGACGGCCCCCTGAAAAGCACCGAGTCGAGTTACTGCACCACTTAGGGCCGGCGCACTCCTCACAGCTGCGCAAGTCCCAGGCATTCGATCCGTCGGTATCCATCGCGGCGCTGAACCAAACATGCGCGAAACCAGCCGCTGCGTCACTCTCGGATACGCTCGGCGAAGACCTGGCAACAATGTTCCGCACCAGCGATCTGAGCAGCAGACTTATTGCGTGCCTCGTTCCCGATGCCACTGATCGCAGCATATGTCTAGATTTGAGCCCGATCGGTATAAGCCAGTCCATTGTTCGCAAAAATATCACCGGCAGCAGCACTGCGAGTTTGGCTGCCAACGTTGCGGCGGGGGCTATACCCCTGGGCCAGGCCAGCCAGGTGCCCAGCACTTGGGAGAATGCCGAGGCCAGAGCGCGCCTTGTAGAGGCTGCTGAGCCTTGGCAGATGCACGGCGACGTGCTTTCGGTGACTGCAACGGGAGTCCACAGGGCACTCCATTCGCTGGGCGGGCTAGAGGTGACCCTGGTTCTCTTGTACCACTTGGACTGGATTGGCTCGGCCAGCCCGCCGGCGAAAGAAGGCCCACTCGGCTCCGAAGAAAGCGCTTTTGACCAGCGCACGCTAGACTGCGCACCCCTGCCATCCTACTTTTACTGGCTACGCGATCTAGTTCGGGGTCATCCGTGGCACTTGATGGGGGTTCGCGCCTTGAATTTGGTGGGCCTTATCGGGCGCACGCTTCAGCAACAGTTGCGAGACCCCGAGGCTCATCTCACCATGGCCGCCCTGAGAGCGATGCAGGCCTTCCAGACTGCGCTTGACGAGCAAGGCGGTCTGCTTCCAACGTCATATCCAGGCACTTCGCAGCTTTGGAGCCAGGTTCAGCACGACCTAATTTTGAACTTTGAGATTTGGAGGCGCGCAGATGTAGCAACCCAGTTGCTTTACCTGAAGGAGGTGCATCGCGCACTGTGTCTAGGGCGGCGCGGAGACCGAGCGGGCAGGCGCTGCAATGCATCCTCGGGTATTAGCAATGGCAGCCCAGGCTCTGCATTCAGTGCTGGTGAAAATGCTCTTGGGGTACGCTGGATCCTCTATGCGCTATTTAATTATTATCCATACGACTCTTCGCAGCACATCTCACAGCAACAACAGCAGCAGCAGCAGAGTAAGGCGCGGGCTTCAGGCCGGCCGCTTTCTACGCGAGCATCCGTGCTAGTTAACGAGGCCACCACTCGCTACAGCTCGCCTTCCCCAATTGATGGCGACCGCGCGTTGGCTAGCAGCGTTAGCTTTGTTGCCAGTAGCGATGATGGTCTTGGATTTGCAGACAACGCCGACGATGACTTGAGCGGCGAAATCCCTGGGTTCCCCGCTTTGACGCGCGTTGAGGTTAAGCAGTTGCGCCGGGCGCTGCTGCACACGCTGGAACTGTTCCTGTCCACGTCTGACGACCACAGCACACCAGGTGCACGAAGCGCCCAGATTCCGGATCCCACAAAGGCCGACGTCGCCAATCTTGCCCGCCATCTGCTGTACGCGTGCAACAGAGACACCGAGCACACAAAGGAGGTTCTGCAGCTGCTGTTCCGCTGCCTGGCCGACGGGTCGCCCAATGCCGGTAGCCTCGCATCAAAGCTGATGACTGTGCACGGGTTTGATGTGCTGTGCCACATCATCGAATGCGACGACGACAGGATGGCGGCCGAAGCAATCAACATTGTTGTATTGTTACTGACTATGTCTGTCGCATCGCGCGAGCAGGAGAGCACTACAAGCCGGATCACAAATAGCTTGCGCGGCCGAATTCCAGTTGTCGTCGAGCCGGAAGACATTGCGCGTGTGCTAGCGCTCGTGCGCACAAAGAGGGCCCTTACGCCCGCGCTGTACCGGTCCCTTCTTTCATTGGCACTGAGAGACCACGTTTCGTTGTTGGCCAGCATCAACATTGCACTCCCCGCCAAAGGTTCATCGGCTGGAGTGCCAGTAAGCAGGCGAGCACACCATGTTCGCAATCTGTCAATGCCGCAGGGTCTTTCCGATCCCGTGTACACTGCTGACAACGCGTCTGTTGAGGCCCATGAGTCCTTTGTCGGGCCGCTACCGTCCCGGTTGATCCAAGTGGGCGAAGCGTGGTCTGTGATCATGGAGCTCTCTTGTGCATCGAGCACCGATCCAGCAATTCGGGTTGTGGTCATGTCCGACTTGCACCGGCTTTTAGACGATGAACCGGCCAACTACGAATGTATACACGCGTCCCATATCTCCCTACTGAGTCATCTAATCCTTGCTGTTGTACTCAGCGGATATATCTCCGACAGAGGCGATGTCATTCTGGAAGATGCCGGAAGCAGGTCAGAGCGGCTGGCTGACGCGTACACAAGAGCGTCAAACCAACTTGAACTTCTTCCACACACTACACTGGACCACCACACACAGGGACTTGCGGTTGGCCACGATAAGGCTCGCAAGGCGTGGATCCAGCGGCGTAGCAGCCAGATCCGCAGGTCAAAGTTCAATGACAGTATCGACGGTGGTGAGAGTAATGACCAAGACTATAGCGAGGAGTCGTTTGCCATTCAGGCTAAGGCAGAGCTCATGGGGCTCGCGGTTGAATGGTTCCAGGCAGCTACCAGTCTGATCCAAACGGTCGTGTGGAGTCAGTTCCGCAGCCGCACCAACTACGCCGACCACCTGCACCGCTCGATTGTCATGCTTTGGGCACATACACCAACAGGATCAGTGCCTTTGGCCGTCCAGCTCTTTTCGCGCGTTATCGCCCGGGCGCGCAGCCAATTATCGCCAGTGATGGAGCCGGCAGGTGGGGTCCACACCAGCGAATGGGTGCTGCCGCAGAACCTGGCGGCATTTGCGTCAAATGTGCTCGACACGCTGCTAAACTATCGCCAGTTCCAGGAGTACGTCGCCTACTACCACGAGCAGCTCAAGGCTCCTTCTTCAGGCCCAGCACCCAATGTGATGCAAAATTTTACGGCGAGCGTGACACCGTGTACCGAAGCCAGAATAGCCCCTGGGACGACACGCCCGAGCTGACACGCGACCTGGCCGAATTTATGCTGCAGCTGAGCGAATACGAGGCAAGTCTGAAGATGCCGATGTGCGGAGAGATCCTGCGGCTGGTGCTTTCGGGAGTGCGCAGCATGAACATGCAGCGAGTTGAGGAGAGCCTGTCACTTTTGATTCGCCTCTTGGAACAGCATCCCTCGATGAGGGCTGGTCCGCGGTCTTCAGAAACCAGCTTCGCCTCGGGGAATGTTTGCCGGGGTACTTGCTCCATATCGCACCTGGCGTTTGCCACACTTGGGTACATACACGAGGCCTACATGTTTACCGAAGATCAGACCGTCTCCGAAGATCCGTTACCAACAACGGAAGCAGCAGCAACCAAGCTGAAGTTAGGGACCGCATTGGAGATATGTACCTCATCGTTTTCCAGTGCTACTCTGTGTACCTGCAGAGCATCTGCCCCCGAATTTTCATATCCACAGTCACCACTGACGGCCGGCAAAGTGGCGAGTGTCCGAGCAGTCGCCACCAGTTTGCCCATCTGTTGCAGTTGCGTGAGTGGCAGGACTTTTACCGCGTCAGGCTTATGCCAGCAATGCGCAGCATGGAGGAGGACGAGATGAGGCAAGCCGCTTCTTCCCTGAGCAGATTTTCAGGCATTCTGCGAGAGCTCCTTGTGCAGTCGCACAAGACAGACTCGGCGCAAGTCCGTGCGACCAAGAGCGCCCAGACGAGCGTTGCTAGCAACACACTGCCAATTGAGGCGGAGGAAACTACACGCGTGAAGGCTGATGGGGTGAGTAGCACGAAGTTTGGACATTGGACCCGCCGGTGGCGCCACAGGCTGCGGGCACTATCGGCCCCGCGTGGGCCTTGGCGCTCTGGAAGCCATTCAGCGACGCTGCCGGTGCCAAGCACGCGGCGGTGGATGCTGGATATTGCTGAGAACAGCCATCGCATGCGCCGTCGCCTGATCAGGAACGCGCATTACGAGGACCATTATGTGGCTGCGAATCGGCGCGATCGCACCAGCCAGCGAGGAGCGAACAAAAGGCAGCCTCAGTCCGACAAGGAGCTTTTTGACAGCGATGAGGGGATTCTGCGCTTGTCGCTGAGCATCTCTGGAACGGGCGATGGCAGGAGCATCGATGGTGATGAGGAGTGGAGTATAGTCACGTCTGAGGACCTTGGGGTGGTAGCTGCGGCAACTGTTGATCCTAGCAGGGCTCATTTCAGTGTTGCAGGCGAGAGGATCATCATGCTCACTGGTGTGTGTGGTCGCATCGAGCTTACTCACTCGCAGCTGCGATTCACAGTCGAGCGCGACAGAAGCGGAGAAGCTTGTCTTCGAGGTTCGGACAGTTCAACCAGCAGCAGGACAGGCATGGGCAGTAGCAGCGGCAAGCGCGCCCGTGCTCAAAATGCTGCTGCAAACCTAGCCGAGACTTGCACCGACAACAGCAATGCAATGCCCCGTGTAATCCATGCCGAGCTCAACCGTGATTTCACGTGGCTGCTAGCAGATATCCAGCAGGTGCATCTGCGGCGGTACATGCTACGTAGCTCGGCCGTCGAGGTCTTTTTCCGAGATCGCACATCGGTGTTCTTCAATGTGCCTAACAAGAAGGGACTGATGCAACTGATCTGGAAGCTATCATCGCTGCCAGCGGTCAACAGTGGGCTGGCACTGTCGGATGTGCGGTCGCCGCCAGCGCTGTTGAGCCGATTGAAGTGACCGAGCGCTGGCAGCATGGCGAGATGAGCAACTTTGACTACATCATGGCGCTTAACACAGTTGCAGGACGGTCCTACAGCGACTTGTCGCAGTACCCAGTATTCCCCTGGATTATCAGCAACTACACCAGCAAGTGGCTGGACCTGAGTGATCCGAAGATATACCGCGACCTGTCGCGGCCCATAGGCGCGCTAAATGCCAAGCGGCTGAGCCATTTCATTGAGAGGTACGATTCGTTTGAGGATCCAAGCGGGAACATTAAAAAGTTCCACTATGGAACGCACTACTCGTCCGCCGCATCTGTGGCTTACTACTTGATCCGTCTCGAGCCCTTTGTTTCAGTCCACGTTGCTTTACAGAGCGGCAAATTTGACCATGCCGACCGCCAGTTCCATTCGATAAGCGATGCGTGGAATTCATGCATGACGGGTCCCGGTGACGTAAAGGAGCTTGTCCCAGAATTCTTCTATATGCCCGAGTTCCTGGTCAATCATAACGGAATCGACCTGGGCAAGAAGCAAGACGGCACGCGTCTGGGAGATGTGCAGTTGCCGCCCTGGGCATCGACGCCCGAGGAGTTTGTGAGCATCAACCGCCAGGCGCTCGAGTCCGAGTACGTTTCGGCAAACCTGCACAAGTGGGTCGATCTTATATTTGGTTACAAGCAGCGTGGGCCAGAGGCGGCCAAGGCGCACAATGTGTTCTACTACCTGACGTACGAGGGTGCCGTCAACTTGGATGCCATTCAGGACCCGGTCGAGCGCGCGAGCGTTGAGAGCCAAATCAATTATTTCGGACAAACTCCAACACAGCTGTTTGTCTCGCCGCATCTGCCGCGCCACGCACACTTGCCTCCGCCACTATACACGCCATTAACCAGCTCCAGCGGGCAGGTAAAGCAATTTGTTTTGCAGGCATCGAGCTGCGACATCACCTTTGTCGGCAGCCCCCAGCGGGTGACTCTGGGCCAAAGCGCCAACAATCTGGCAGCCCAGTACATCCCATGGCCCAGCGCGGATGCGTGCCTGCCAGCCTCGGCTCTGCTGGCCTCTACTATGGCGGCAGATGCAGGTGGACTCAGTGAGTCCAAGCGTCGGATGTCAAAGGAGACCATCACTGTTGTCGATGCGTCAGGCCGCGTGTCTGTGCACCAACTGACGCTGTTTACCAGCAGCGACTACAAGTTCCAGCTAACAGTCGAGCCATTAGTGGAGGGTCACTGCGTTCTGGCAGCCGCCTGCCCCCCAAGCAACAGCCAGCGCGGGCACGTGCCACTGGCGGCCTGGAGCGTATGCAGTGGTTCCCAACATGCCCGAGTTGCTTGTGAGCTGCGTGCATGCTGACAGAACCGTCCGCTGCACGCGTATTGCCGGCGAGCGCGAGGGCCTGGGGGCAGATCCCTTGCAGAGATCAGCACTGGTGAGCGCGATGACTACGTCGAGTCACAACACAAGCATGACTAATGCATTTGCAGGCGCAGTGGTAGGCGCGATGTCGGGAGCAGGCATGCCGGTCATGGCGTAGATTCCAGCAATGCAGCGGGCAAGCCAAAGGGTGTGCCTCCTGCGCGTCCGTTTTCGGGGTTGTTTGGAGGAGGCGCACATAGTAGCAGCGGTAATAGCCACAGCGGTGGCAATGAACGCGGTCTGTCAACGTGGCGGGCGGAGGATTGGATGCAGGAACATCATCAGCCAGAGATGGCTCGGCTGTAATGTCAGCGCCGCCAAGCGTCTTTATCCCGTTAGCAGCACGGCTGTTGGACTCTGTCAATGCTGTGTCATGTGTATATATGCCCGACGAGCTGACGTGTGTATCTGTTGGCGAGAGCGGCACCTGCGCGGTTGTCGGATCAAGCCAGGGAACGGTGTCTATTCTAGGCATGGATTTAGGGGCGGCAATCTATTTGGACCGGGAGCCGATTCAAGTTTTGCTGTCGGCAATGGATCAGTTGTAGCATCATCGCATCTGTACCCTTGATGTT
This sequence comes from Kickxella alabastrina, assembly GCF_025024165.1. Classification (NCBI taxonomy): domain Eukaryota; kingdom Fungi; phylum Kickxellomycota; class Kickxellomycetes; order Kickxellales; family Kickxellaceae; genus Kickxella; species Kickxella alabastrina. The sequence goes on from NW_026251479.1 coordinate 297,907, forward strand.
TGCCTCTGGCTGGCCGACCCAATGAACCCCGAAATTGGACATACTAGCATGGCAGCTTATTCGGGAGGCATTGGCATTGGCGGCGCCAACGCGGGAATGGACATATGCCTGCTGGTGCGTTTGGCAGTGGTGGTAACAGCGGGCGTTGTGGAAGATGGAGTCTGCAGCACGTGTTGCATGGGCACGACGCGGCAGTGTTGGATGTGTCTATCAATTCTGACCACGATACAGTAGCTAGCGCTTCGGCCGATGGGACAATGATACTGTGGGCGGCCCGGAGCGGGCAGTACCTGCGCACCCTGATACCAGTGCCAGCTGACGGGGTGTGTGTCGACGACAGCATTCCGGCGATCGCTGGGCAGCTGGAGCGGTATTCCCGAATCGAGCGTGTGCTGGTGAGTTCTGCGGGGCTAGTGCTATGCTACAGCGTCTCTGGATCGGCCAATGTTAGGAGAACAGGGACAAGCTTGATCCGGCACGAGTATCAAGCCAGGACACCAACAGTTGTGCTAGTGCTGGGGTAGTGGCGATGATTCAAGCGATACGAATGCAGCGAGGTCGCGGCATTGCATGTGTACAACCTCAATGGGAGGCACCTGCGCACGCGCAAGCTGGTGCACCATCTTCGCGACATTGCAGTGACAAGGGATGGCCGGTATGGTGCGTGTGTGAGCTCGGACTCCCGCGTAGCGGTGTTCGACTGGCAGACGCTGGGAGTTGTTCGGCAGTTTGAACTTCCGCGTGTGGGTGCTCTGTTGCGTGGAGTGGGGCCAGCGAGCAGCAGTTGATTGTCGGGTGCGAGGGGGCCGTTTGGTGGTCATATCAGCAGATCTCTCGTTCATTCATTGAGGAGCCGAAGCGTTTGTATTTTATATATTTTAAAAAAAATAAACGTGCTTAAATATTTATTCCGATATTCGATTGTTTTCTCGGGTGGTTTCCCTTGGCTTACACGGGTTTTTCGACCTCGTACGCATTCTTTTCCAGCTCCTTATCGAGCTCATACTGGATGCGGTCGAGGTGCGTCGAGTTTATGAAGAGGTGCGTTGAGTCGAGGTCTTCAATGATAAACTTATCGCGGGCGTTGAGGAGGAGGAGAATTTCGCGAGCATCGGGGTCGCATTCGATAAGGATACCCCTGACAGCCCTGACCATGATTGACAGAAAAAAATTGGTGTGTGGGTTGATTGAGTGGTCTAAACAAGTAAAAAAAAAAAGTCAAGGATGGAAGGAAGCACAGGCATTGGTCCTTGATGGCGCGCAGCGAGCTATTTTGGGAAAAAGCATATTGCTGCGGATATTCTGACCAAAATATACACCAAAAAACAGCCAATAAAAGCATTATTTAGTTTAGATTATTTTTCTGATATTCAATACTAAAAAAGCAATGAGTCGACTAAAATGCACCCAGCGAGTTTTCGATGTGGCTGTAAATCGAAAGCAGCGGCGCCTCGGGGCTGATGCGTGCAGCGTGCAGACACTTCTTGAACCTGGCACCATCCACATTTCCATAGACAACCTCTGTTATCCAGTTGGCTGATTATCCCTGTGAATGGTCGGTAAGCATCAATGGTCGCCAGCGGCACATGCAAATAGAAACGCAAGCGGCGGTCTTTGGAGAAAAACTGCATGCGAACTTGGATACCACCATTGTACAAAATTTCGACAAACGTCCGGCGTTTAACGCGCTTCACGTCTTCCAGCAGCTCCTTGATGATCGAGTTGGTCTTCATGACGGATATGGCGTACTGGCGTGTGTTCAGCTTGGTCGAGTCGATGCTGTCGCGGATGATTGCACTCCAATCGATCTCAGGGTGCAGCGATGTAAACTCCGCAGCCGTGTCAAGGTGCACTTTGGAGAACGTGTCGTAGACAAACTCGCACCGGTTCTCGGCGACATCGGCCAGCTGGAGTCCGTTGATGGCCAGCAAAATGTTTTGCACGCCCTTCTTCTCGGTGACCTGGCGGCCAAAGGACGACTTGGTTGCCTTGATTGCCTTGATTTGGCCATTGAGGGCTTCGGCGGCTGCGCCGGCGGCCTCGCGCTCATGCCTGGCCTTGGCGAGCTTGGCTCTGAGCTCCTTTATCTCGCTAGCCAGTCTGCCTGTGTCCTCGCCTGGCGCGTCCTGCGAGCAACGCTGCTTGGCCTTGGCTACGCGCAGGATGAGCTCATCCTTGTACTGCGCTAGCAGCTCGTTCTGCTCTTCAAAGAACAACACCGTCTGGGAAAAGTCTGTGGGGTGGGTATCGGCGGCCTGGCTGACTGCACTGTCGGCTTCAAACAGGCTGGACATGGCTGTGCAATACTCAAGCCGCGCGTTGAGTTTGGCCTTGTGAACAAAGGCTCAAGCTTGGCAGCACATGTGGACAACTGTGCGGCCCGGGCGAAATGGTTGGCAGCCCGCTCTGCTTCTGATATGCCTGGAAGATAGAAAACACGAGCCCAGCCTTGGCCATCTCGACGAGCGAGGGCTGTCCAGGCTTAAGCGGAAATGGCGGCTGCACATGTGCAGGGGTCGGTGGGAGTGGTCCAGCTCAAACACAGGCTCGGCCTTAGGAACCTGCTCAATAAGGCCCTCCTCCTCTGAGGCAGTGGGGTAAGCTGCCGCGACACACTCCTCTTTCTCCTCTTCTTCCTTGGCCAGGGTAGAAAGCGCCTGCGCGACATGGATTTGGCTGGAGCGTCTCCGAGAGCGCGGCAGGCGCTGGCTGGGTGTTTTATTGGCGGCCTTTGAACTCCTGGCCCGGGGGCTGATGGCAGCCAGAGCCTGCGCTGCTGCTGCTGCTTCTGCTGCCCGTGTCTCAGCCGCCGACTGTGTCTTTGTTGCTGCTTGTGCATCTGCCGCCGCCGCCGCCGCCTCTACCATTGCCGCTTCTTCAGCCGCTGCTTGTGCCTCTGTCGCAACTTCCGCCACCGTCTGTGTCTCCGCCGCTGCTTGTGCCTTTGCCATCGTATGTGCCTCAGCTGCCGCCGCAGCTTCGGTCATTTCCACCGCTTCAGTCGCTGCCTGAATTCCTGCTGCCACTGTTGCTTTAGTCATTACAGTTGCTTTAGCCATTATCACTTCTTCAGCCGCTGCCTGTGCTTCTGTCTTTACTAGTCCCGCCTCTGTCAGTTCTGCTACCGGTGCTGCTGCTGCTGCCGCTATGGGAGCGCTGCCGCCGGTGAATAAAATGGTGACTCAGTGGTTGCCGTAAATCGAGAAAAAAGCGCGGCCAAGCCAGCGTCTTTGCCATTGACAGGCGTGATAGGGCTTGGTGTGTCTGGTGCAGCCTGAGAGCGTGGTGCGGTAGGGCGATTCGGGGCAACGTACGGTTTGGCGACTGAGCGTGGCGAGGTGAGCTGTGATGAAATTGGCTCACAGTGTTTGATATGCCTGGGCTGTTGTCTAAAATCGAGCCCATTATGTCCATGAGAGATCCAGATATGGTCGGTTGTTGGCTGAGATAGCCGGGACCAGTCGGCGTTCTGAATGGCGTGCTAGCGTTGTAGTTTCGGAGCGCGTTAGAGGCAGTTTCCTGCTGCAGGACGTGCCCAACTGGCAGCTCTGGGGACTCAGACTCCCTGCCCACAATTCCGGTGAGCTCCATTGTGACAGCATCATCATAGCCGATGCTCTCTTCGTCGTCATCGTCGTTATCATCTTCATCACCAACAACATCATCATTGTCTTCGCCGTTGTCATGACTGTCGTTCTCGTCGACAACGTGGATGGTGTTTTCTATCTCATCGCCATGGTTCTCGTCTCTAGCAGCAGCTACGCGCGTAAAGTCCATATCCATTGTGTTTTGGAAGGTAAGATTCTGGGTGTGGTCCAGGCTCTGAGTTTGTTCTTGGTTAAACAGCGTGCTGATATTCTGGTCGATTAAACTGGGACATGATGTTTTCCAGCAGGCTGGTTTGCTGGGCGTTTGAGCTTTCTTGCAGGAGCATGTTCAAGAAGTTATCTGTGTCGGTTGATCCAGAAAAAACCGGTGGGCGCAACCGGCTGCTGATATTGCTTGTGGGACTGGTTGTTGGGCGATTATCCTCAGTTCCAACATCACCATCTTCGTCATCGTCATCTTCGTCGTTGTCTTCACTGCCGTAGTCGTTGATGGCGCCCATGTCAACGGTACCTGTGAGCTCCATGGTGACAGCAGCGTCATCATCTAGGTCGTTGTCGTCGCTGACATCGCTGTTCTCGTCGTCATCGTCATCGTCATCGCCAAGCATGTTGGCAAGGCTGTTGTTACTGTTGAAAGAGCCGGCACCAGAAGCAGTATGGCAGATTGCTGTTGGGCGGCGTTGTTGAATGAGATATCACTACTGTGTGTAGAGTCGGAGGGATCAGACTGGCGGACAGAAACGTCAAAGCTCTCATTGCTGGTCATGGACACTTCTTCGATGGCGGGTATGGCGCCCAGGTTGAATCCGACAATGCCGGCTTGCGAGGATATGTCGGGCATGGTGAAGGTGTTGATGCCCTGAGGTGTGGCCAAGCGCTTGTCCTCGGGGATATCGAACATGCGCACGTGGGCTGTGCGTGCGAAGCTGACGCGTCTTCCGACGGACTTGCGGCTCTTGCGACGGTCATTGGTGGTGTCTGGGATGCCGATTTCAGGATGGGGCCGTCTTTGAGGATGCTCACAGGCGGCGAGGATCGCCCATTGTTGTTGTTGTTGTTCATGCGGGATAATTCAGCCTTGAAGCGTTTGGACGGAGAGTTATTGTCGTTGTCGTTGTCATTGTCGCTGCCGCTGCCGTCGTTGGTATTGGTCTCGCTCTCGCGACGCGAGAGTTTGGGAGAAATCATGGTTTGGTCAAATTAAAAAAGAATTGATTCGCAGAGCGAAAAATAAAAATAAATAAAACCGATGGGGAAGAAATACCAGTGGTGTAAGATTTAAATGCAAACATTTTTTGAGCCACGAAGCGAAAGCAAGATTTGGATTCGATTGATTGGGATTGTATTTTTTCATTCACAGAGCAGCTCGGCGAGCCGTATGGCTGACAACCCGAGCCACCTTTTTCATTCATTCTTTCTATAAACAGTGTGTGTGTGTGTGTGTGTGTGTGTGTGTGTGTTGTTTGTGCATGCTTGCATTTGTGTGAGTTTTTGTATGCGAAGCGTTGCCAAACCAAAAGGCAATTTAAATTCAAACCTTTTTCAACTTTCAGTTCTGTTTAATTCAACAGGGATTATTCATTTAACTTGATTAATATTTTGTACTTTAGCGCTATTGCATACCTACATTTGAGTGTATTTTTCTTTTTATTATTAAACACACACAAAAAAGCAAAGCTAGGAGCGCGTAAGCTATTCAGATTGAATTTCATAGTAATCATGGGGGAGCATTGGTATTCTGGATTGGAGTTCTTACAGTTGGCATATGCTTTGGGGCACTATTTATGTTCCGGAGCAAGACGGATCCGACTCTGTGGCGGACGTGTACTATTCTTTCGTTTGCAAGTTGCTATTTGATGTGGGGGCTGACGTATTTGGCGCAGTTGCATCCAATTATCGTGCCAAAGCGCGATGATCTGCGGGTGGAGCTGTGAGCAGTGCGGTGTGTACTAGGGTGGACGATCCGTAGGAGGTTTTACTTCTCTCGAATATTGATAATATTTATAATACACAAACTATAAAATTGAGTTTATAAAAAATATATTCCGAAGAAATGCATGTTTGAAAAAAATAACCATAAGATGGGAGGTGGGGAGGGGGGTTGGCGGAGAGGGTAGTGATGACAGCTGATTTCGTTTGTTGGGTTTGTGGGTTTTTTTTTTTGTGACAGAAAACATTTCAAACACATAAAATATTTTCTTATCCAACTCGTTCTCATTCATATAATGGAGGTCATAAACCGGCAGGAGGCGCTGCTTACCAACTACGAGGTGCTGTTGGTTTTGCAGGAGGAGGACGAGCGGCACAAGGCACAGCAGTCATCGGGACAAGGGCGGTATCCAGAGAATGTCACAACGCTAAAGTTCGAGGCTCTGCAGTATCTCAACAACACGGCGTGCACAACGCAATCGGTGGAGCAGATCTCGGAGCTGAAGAGGCAGCTGGAGGAGTATGAGCTGACGAAGGCTGAGATTTTGCAGATCATTAATTTGCGTCCAAAGACGCTGGTTGAGTTTCACTTTATCATCGAGGAGTGTGGTGAGCGGTTCGGCGCGGAGGACCTGGAGCAGCTGGTGGAAATAGTGGCGGCGGCACTGCCGCGCGACGATGAGGAGGGTGAGGATGCGGAGGAGGAGGGGGATGATGAGGGGGCCATGGATGTCGAGGAGAGATAATGGTGAGAAGGGTGAGATTGGGTTGGGGCTGGTGGATGTAGACGGGGCCGCGTGCAAACCCATTATGCCGAGACGGCCAAGTCGGGGGTATTTGAGTTTAGCAGTGAATTTTTCTAAAGAAATCATTTGGGATTGATCTTGCAATTACCAAAAAAAAACAAAAAGGTATCAAATACATTTTTATACACACCCACTGTGTTTTCGATTTAGTTATTGTTATTAGCATGTTTTACGACCTGAACATTGCGCTTCCCGAATCGGCCGGAAGGGCGAACGCGCAGCTGAGTGCAGCGAGTGGGCGCAGGTGGCGCAGGCGATCTCGCAGGCGCGCGACCTGGGGTACGGCGTGGTGGCGGTGAACCAGACGATCCAAGGGCGGCTGACGAGCGAGCACCTGGGCGTGTGGCGCGGCATGCCGGCGATCGCAGGCGCGCAGCTAAGCTGGAGCACGGCGACAGGCAGGCGTATCTCAGACTGGCGGGCCACGGGGCAGGTGGGGCGCGGCAGCATCCGAGTGGTGCGGCGCGTCACGGCGGTGATCAGCGATGCGGCGCACGGGCACAGCCTGTCGTGCAGCGGCAGCGGGTCGGCGGCCGGCGACTACGACATCGTGGCGGTGCGGCCGGTGTCCGAGAAGCTTCTGTACGCGGCCAGCAACGGGTCGTGGGACGGCGTCGACGTCATCTCGCTGGCGATGGGCGCGCGCTGGGGGTTCTTCGCAAAGCACAAGACCGTCGGCCAGGCGCTGGCGCTGGGCATTGCCTTTGAGATTGCATACGATGCGGCGCTGGCAGCCGACGCGGCCGTGCGGCAGCAGTGGGTCAGCAATGCGGCGGCGCTGGTGCGAGTGACGCGCGGCCGCGGAGTGGTGGTGACCAGCGCGGCGCGCCAGGCGTTTGGCCTGCGCTCGCCGTACGACGTTGTCCATTTGGGCGACGCCGTGCAGCTCAACGCGGACCTGACGAAGCGGTGCGTCAGCTCCAATGCGCGCGCGGTGCTGGTGCACGGCTTCACGCGGGTGGCGACGCACCGGGCGGCGGTGTCGGTGGTGCTGAGCTGCGGCGACGGCAACAGCGGTGGCGGTGGCGGTGGCAGTGGCGGTGGCGGTGGCGGTGGCGGTGGCGATGGGCAGCCGGGTGCCAAGCGCGCGCGGACGGACGGCGATGGCGACAGTGCAATGGCGCGGTGAGGGGCCAGGCAATCAAAGATAAATGAAATGGATGATGAATAAATTTAGTGTTAGGCTTAGGCTGCGTGGCAATCGGCGCATGTTATCTGCAAGCCGAGACCCAAAGCGAAAGTGTGAGGAAATGGAGGCGAAGCCCTTTCTTTCTTTCTTTCTTTCTTTCTTTCTTTCTTTCTTTCTTTCACCCACCCACCCACCCACTCACTCACCCACCCACTCACTCACCCACCCACTCACTCACTCACCCAACGTCACCCAGCTTCACGCAACTTCACCTCACCTGGCTTCACCTCACCTGGCTTCACCTCACCTGGCTTCACCTCACCTGGCTTCACCTCACCTGGCTTCACTTCACCTGGCCACACCGCACCGCACCGCACCGCACCGCACCGCACCGCACCGCACCGCACCGCACCGCACCGCACCGCACACCTTCAATCGCCGCACCGCGCACCTTCAAGCGTCGCATCTTTGCAATGGACTACATCGCCGCCGTTGCGGCCGAAACAGGGCTGGCCATCGACAGCGAGGCGCTCGCGCTGGCGCTGGACGCGCGGGACGAGCTGCGCGAGCTGCGCGACGAGTTTAGCATCCCGACAGTGGGCGACATCGCCGGCTCTGGCCCTGGCCCTGGCTCTGGCTCTGGGTCGGACTCCGACTCGGAGTCTGGCTCCAACCACAACCACGTCCACCCCGCCGCCGCCTGCACCTACTTGGCAGGCAACTCGCTCGGGCTCATGCCGCGGCGCGCGCGGCAGCTGGTCGGCGAGGAGCTGGACGAGTGGGCGCGGCGCGGCGTCGTCGGCCACCACCGCCACTCGCACGGGCGCGCGTGGGTCGCGTACCGCGAGCGCGTCGTCGAGCTGATGGCGCCGCTGGTGGGGGCCGGCGCGCGCGAGGTCGGCGTCATGGCGTCGCTGACGTCGGCGCTGCACCTGCTGCTGGCGGCGTTCTACCGGCCGCACGCGCAGCGCACGCGCATCCTGCTCGAGGCGCACGCGTTCCCGTCGGACCACTACGCGGCCGAGTCGCAGGCGCAGTGGCACGGGCTGGGCGCCGGCGCCGTGCTGCTGGCCGAGCCGCGCGCGGGCGAGCTGGTGCTGCGCACCGACGACGTGCTGGCGCTGCTGGCCGAGCGCGGCAGCGAGATCGCCGTGGTGCTGCTCAGCGGCGTGCAGTACTACACGGGCCAGGCCTTCGACATGGCGCGCATCACGGCGGCGGCGCGCGCGGCCGGCTGCGTGGTCGGCTGGGACCTGGCGCACGCGGCCGGCAACGTCGCGCTGCAGCTGCACGCGTGGGGCGCCGACTTTGCGTGCTGGTGCACGTACAAGTACCTCAACGCCGGCCCAGGCGGCGTGGCCGGCTTCTTCGTGCACGAGCGCCATGGCGCCGACCACCCGCGGCTCAAGGGCTGGTGGGGCCACGACGCCGCCACGCGCTTCGACATGACCAACGCCTTCGCGCCGGCCGCCGGCGCCGCCGGCTTCGAGGTCAGCAACACGCCGGTGCTGGCCGCCGCCGCGCTGCTGGGGTCGCTGCAGGTCTTTGCGCGCGCCGGCGGCATGGCGCGGCTGCGCGCAAAGTCCGAGCGGCTGACGGCGCTGCTGGAGCGGCTGCTGCAGCCGGCGCTGGTGCGCGCGCGCATCATCACGCCCTGCGACCCGGCGCAGCGCGGCGCGCAGCTGTCGGTGGTGTTCGACGACGCCGACGCGTTCGCCGCGGTGTTTTCCGCGCTGGCGGCCGCCGGCGTCGTGTGCGACGAGCGCAAGCCCAGCTGCATCCGCATTGCGCCGGCGCCGCTGTACAACAGCTACGCGGACGTGTGGCGGTGCGCAGCGGTGATCGCGGCGGCGATCGCGGCGGCGATCAAAGCGGATCAGCGGTGAGCAAAGGCGAGGGGGCGGGGCTGGGATGGTCGGTGGCGAGTTTAGGGTTATGCGAATCGAGCTGGGGTTGGGGTTGGGGTTGGAGGTGGAGTGGGAGGTGGAGTTGGAGTCACAGTTCCAATTCAATTCCAAATTCAATTCCAATTATAGTTCAAATTCCAATTCAAATCCAAATCCAATCCAAATCCAATCCAATTCCAATCCAATTCCAATTCCAATCCAATTCCAATTCCAATTCCAAATTCCCCTCAACATGAACCAGCAGCTCACAGACCCCGACGAGGACGCCCTCCACGACCTGCTGCGCAACGCCGAAGACTCCGGCGCCGACTACTACGCTGTGCTCAACGTGCCGCGCACGGCGTCGGCCGCAGCCATCAACGACGCGTACAAGCGGCTGAGCCGCGTGTTCCACCCCGACCGCCACACGGCGGCCGAGCAGCGGCAGTGGGCGCAGCGGCACTTCCACGGCATCCAGCGCGCGCACGAGGTTCTGTCGGACGACGCGACGCGCGCGGCGTACGACGCGCTGGGCGAGGCCGGCGTGCCGATCGCGCGCGCCGTCGGCCACAAGGTGCAGTCGGCGCGCGACCTGCACGCGCACTTTGAGCGCGAGGCGCGGCGGCGGCGCACCGAGGACATCGAGCAGTGGGTGCAGTCGAAGTCCGAAGCCGCGCCCGTCGTGCGCTTCACGCGCGGCCGCGCCGCCGTCGAGTCGCTGGCCGTGTCGCACTCGTTCACCTCGACGCTGTCCGAGTCGACCGCGCTGGTCGTCGCCGCCAACATGTTTGCGCGCCAGGGCCGCGGCTCGGGCAACGTCGTCGCCACGCTGCGCCGCGCGCTGGGCACCGCGTCCCCATCGGCGGCGGCAGCCGGCGGCGGCTCGTGGGTGTCCGTCAGCGCGCCGGCGCTGCCGCCGTACGCCGCCACGGTCGACGCCGTCCACCAGCTGCCGCACGGCGCCTTTGCCACCACGCGCGTCGCGCTGCGCCCGCGCAGCGCGCCCGCCGCCACTGTGACGCTGGGCCGCGCGCTGACGCCCACGACCGTCGGCGCGCTGACCGTGCGCACCGGCAGCCAGTACGCGGCGCCGCTCCCAGGCCGCGAGCCCAGCGGCGTGGCGCTGTCGCTGCAGGGCTCGCGCGGCGCGCGCACCGACTACGCCGTCGAGGTCGCGGCCGCGCGCGCCCAGTCGCACGCCAGCGTCCGCTGCACGCGCCGCGTCGACGCGCACTTTGCGCTGACGGCCGGCGTCACGGCCGTCACGACGCCGCGCGGGCTGGCCGACGTGTCGGCGTCGGTCGGGCTGCGCGCCGACGCCAGCGCGTGGACGCGCGTCGGCTGGCGCGTCGACTTTGGGCTGGCGGCCGGCGTGACGGCGACGCTGTCGGTGCGGCGGCTGGGCCACCGGCTGCGGCTGCCGCTGCTGCTGACGCCTGCGCTGGACATGGCCGTGGTGCTGGCCGCCGCCGCCGCGCCCATCGTTGCCGCGCTCGCGCTGCACTTGGCCGTGCTGGCGCCGCGCCGCCGCCGCCTGGTGCGGCAGCAGATCGCCGACCTGCGCGACGAGCAGCGCGCGCAGCTGCACCGCCAGCGCCGCCACGCCGAGGAGGCCGCGCGGCTGATGGCGCCGCACGCCGAGCGGGCGCGCGCACAGGCCCGCGCGGCCGGCGGCCTGGTCATCGAGCGCGCGCTGTACGGCGACCTGCCCTTTGCGCTGCCGGCCGAGAACTGCAACGCCGCCGCCGCTGCGGTCGACGGGGCTGCGCAGTCGGCTGCTGCGCTGCTGTACGCTGACGAGCCGCGCGCCTGCGACGTCACGCTGCCGCTGGCTGCGCTGGTGGCCGGCGACCAGCTGGTCGTGGCGGGCGGCGCCAGCAAGCGCTTCCTGCCGGGCTTCTACGACCCGGCCTTTGGTGCGCCCAAGGCGCTGTTTGTGCGCTACCTGTTCCGCGGCGCCGTGCACGAGGCCGTTGTGCGCGACGACGAGGCCCTGGCCATCCCGATGCAGGCGCATGCACTGGAGGGCTGAGCCTGAAAGAGACCAAGATCTAAAATTCACTTTTCCCCTTCTCTTTGTACAATTTGACCCCTTTTCAATTCGATTCATTCCAATTCACTCCGCTTCGATTCATTCCAATTCACTCCGCTTCGATTCATTCCAATTCACTCCAATTCACTCCAATTCACTCCAATTCACTTCAGCCCAGTTCACTCCAATTCACTTCAGCCCAGTTCAATTCAGCCTAGCTCAATCCAGCCCAGTTCAATTCAGCCTAGCTCAATCCAGCCCAGTTCATTTCATTTCAGCCCAGTTCAATTCACCACATGCTCGGCGCGCCCTCCCGCCCCCTGCGCCGCGCCTTCTCCGCCTACACCACGTCCGCGCCCGCGTCCTCCCTCAAGTCGCACTACGACGAGACGCTGGTCTACAAGTATGCGTCGCAGAAAATCAACCCCGTCAGCATCGGCCAGCTGCTCAAGCACCGGCGGCTGCCGCTGTCGCGCGCCAACATCCTGGACTCCGCCGCGTACACCCAGGCCGAGCTGCCAGTGCGGCTGGCCAAGCGCGTCATCTCGTTCCACAACCTGCCGTTCATCGTCGGCACCAACCCACACATTGCGCGCGTCTACGCCCAGTACTACGAGGCCTTTGACCGCCTGCACGCCTTTGCGCCCATTGCCGACCCAGACGCCGAGTGGGAGTTTACGCGTGCGCTGGAGCGCCAGACCCATGTGCTGGCCGACGTTATCCCGACCATCGCGCAGGGCTTCCTCGAGTGCAAGCAGTATATGGCGCGCGAGGCCCGCACGGCCTTCATCAGCGACCTGATCCGCTCGCGCATCGGCCTGCGCGTCATCGGCGAGCACCACGTCGCATTATCATATCAGTTCCGCGCCGACCACGAGCTGCAGAAGAAAAGGAAGCCCACAGACAATAAGAACGACGACGACGACGACGACGACGACCGTCACTGGGTCGGCGCCATCCATACGCGCCTGCTGCCTGCGCGCATGATGGACCAGTGTGCGCGCATGGTGCAGAACATGTGCGACATCCACTACGGCACTGCCCCGGCCTTTGTCATCGACGGCGACACCCACGAGGCCTTCAGCTACATTCCGTCGCACTTTGAGTACATCACGTGCGAGCTGCTTAAGAACGCCTTCCGCGCCACCGTCGACTTTTCCGCACAGACCCAGCGCTCGGCCCACCCGCCCATCCAGATTACAATCACAAAGGGCGCCGGATACATTGGCGTGCGCATCCGCGACCAAGGCGGGGGAATATCAAAGGACAACCTGCGCAATATCTTTGAGTACTCGTGGTCATCCATGCAGTCTGCCGACGACGAGGACTCGTCCTCATCCTCGTCCTCGTCCTCGTCCTCGTCCTCTTCTGTCATGTCTATGCAGGCAAATATTGCCCTGCAGCAGGGCGTTGGCGGCCCCATTGCTGGACTTGGCTTTGGTCTGCCCATGGCGCGCCTCTATGCGACCTACTTTGGTGGATCACTCGATATTGTTTCCATGGAGAGGTTCGGCTGCGACGTCTTCCTCAAGCTGCGCAGCATCGAGGGAAGCGCAGTGGACAAGAAGATCTGACAAAATTATTTGACCTACCTGTACATCCTTTTTAAATATATGTAGCCTTCTGAAATTAGTGGACTGCGCACGTGCATAACAATCAGAGTAATGATGAAAATTTCTTATTCCAACTTATTTATATGCCAAGCACGTATAGATCATTCATTCATTAATTATATCATTTTGTAACATATGAAACAAGTAAAAAGACACAAATTAAAGTTGATGATCAAGTCTGATTGTCTACCTTGCCCACCATGGGCTCTTCTATTGCAGAACCTTGGTACATGCCCCTATAACGAAAAATTATTCTAGGGGCAGCATGGTTGAGAGATATCCAGGCCTGGGTCTAATTGCCCGGCTGATGGGCGCGGTGAGCCCGCAACAACGGGTGCTGACAAGCTCCCATTTCTTCGCAATTCATCCGATTGAGCATGCAGTATTTTTTTGATGCCGCTTTGCGATCGACCAAACTTGAAAGAGGAAGAAGAAAAAAATTCATATTAACATTGCTTCTCTCTTCTCTCTTCATTTTCATTTTCATTTTCACCTTCTCATTATACTCTCACACATAGTCTCCTTTATTTAGAAACTATGGCAGAACAGGTGCTTATTCGCCAGGGCGCTGAGGCCCGGGTGTACAAGACCGAGCTATCCGGCAGAGCAGTTATCGCCAAGCAGCGCTTTTCAAAAAAGTACCGCCACCCTGACTTGGACCGCAAGCTGACTCGCGGGCGTCTCAACCAGGAGGCACGGAGTCTCAAGCGGTGCTTGGAGCACAATATCCGTGTGCCCGAGATCATCCGCGTGGACAAGGACACAGCGACGCTGTACATGGAGTACGTCGCAGGCCCGACTCTCAAGGAGTGGATATTTGACAATAGCAATGAGCAAGAGGAGAGGCAGTTGATGACGGTTGTTGGAATGATTCTGTTCAAGATGCACTCCAACAACATTATCCACGGCGACTTGACGACCTCTAATATTATCATTGACGACCAGGGCGAGATGGTGCTTATTGACTTTGGGTTGAGCCAGATTTCTGTCAGTGCTGAGGACAAGGCAGTTGATCTGTATGTCCTTGAGCGTGCCTTCATCAGCACCCACCCCAACTCGGAGCGACTCTTTGCGTCGGTGCTAGAGGCATATGGCGCTGAGGACTCTGCGGCCGAGCCGATCTTGAGGCGGTTGGAGGACGTGCGTCAGCGCGGTCGCAAGCGCGACATGTCGGGATGAATGGAGAGGAACTGCATTTAAATGCCAAGGCTGGCTTTTTTTTTGGTGCGGGGGACTACGATCAGATCACACCACATTTCAGTGCTATTATTGCTCCCCCACTCCTGATCCTGTCAATGGGTGCCACACAAAAAAATTAGGTGTGGTTTTTCTTGCCCAACAATTTGAACGCTTCCATTTGCTTGTCTTTTCTTCTTCCATTTTTTTTATTCAATTTTTTAGAACTCGCTTTATACTCGCTAACGATTCAGTTTGTAACCATGGCAAGCAGTGGAAACACAAACATTCCCTCAGTCGACGCGGCAAGCAGCACATTTATGGTGCAGTACAGCCAGTTCGAGGCCGCGCACAAGCAGCAGCTCGAGTCCCTGGGCCTGCCCAAGCACCTGTGGCAGGTGCTGTACAATAAGCTTGCTGCCGAGAAATTCGACATTGGCCAGCATGTGATCTTTGGCGATGACAACGCGCGCACCAACACTGAGGCCAGCGAGGGCAGAACCGGTAGTTTGACCGACCATACGCTCGTCCTGGGCCAGGGAAACCTGGACGCATTGAGCGACGTGTTTTTGATCGACCACGCGTGGACGACCACCATCGACCAAGCGATCAGTGAGCTTGAGACTGTTCCCGGCCTGTTGGATCGCATGGAGGCCCTGACGGGCGTGTTTGAGCCCCAGGAGAAGGTTCTCGCTATGCCCAACACGGAGTCGTTTGACTCTGCGATGGAGGTCAACGTACCCGTTGTGGTGTCGCAGACTGGCGTCAGCGAAGAGAAGGCCCGGGAGCTACTGAAAAAGACCGGAGGTGACATTATTGAGGCCATCATTGCTGGAAACGAAAAGCCTGGAGAAGCCAACAGTGGGCAGCAGTCGATCCAGGACCAGATCAAAAGACAGCTTGGCGGTGGCGACGATGATGATGACGACGAAGGCGCAAGCAAGCCCACTGAATGGAGAACGCGCAAGTACAACTGCTCGCAGTACATGCTCGATCCCAGCAGCGGCAAGCTTGACGGCATTGACATCCGAGTTCCCGTGGGCCCCTCTGTCTCTGCCAGCGATATCAAATGCACGTTTGCGCCACGCCACCTCAAGGTCACCGTTGGCGGCAACGAGGTACTTGGCGGTGACCTGCACGCCGCTACTTCTGTCGATGAGGCTACGTGGACCGTTGAAGGCGGCATGCTCGTCGTGTCTCTGGTGAAGGAGGCCGCCGGGTACTGGCCCGAGGCCCTTGTGGGCGAGACGCACATCAACCCATTTGTGCACAGGAAGCACCTGCTGCGCGTGTTCAGCGATCTATGGCATTACTTCCAGGGATATGATTTTCTTGCTCAAAATGCAGACCAGTCGATTGTCAAGCGCACCAACTGGTACATCCAGGACGAGGTCGGTCTGTCGATCAGCCACAGCAGCGACCCGAACGTCCGCTGCCTCCCACTCCTTTACCTTGACCCGCACGGCCAGATGACACCGTTCAGCATCATGTGGCCGATCAAGACGATCCAGGAGAGCGAGGCCCTTACGCGCGACTACTGCCCCCCGTGGCTCAAGGACGCCAACCAGCGCCAGGGATACCTGCAGGCTATTTTCCCAGAGCCCACGCAGTTTGCGCTTGACGCGTTCGAGCGCATGCGCGAGAGCTTGGTGGAGACCGCCAAGAACGCAGTCAGAGCCAACCTTGCCAGCCTCCCGGTTCCCAAGCACCAGATCAAGAATGTGTTTGTGCAGGGCGCCTCGCCAGACGCTGAGAAGGCCATCAAGGAAGCCGGCCTGGTGCTGGTGGAGAGTGCGGATGACGCTGACGTTGTTTTTGATGACGTCCCCCACAGCAGCAAGCAGAGCAACCAGCACCCGCTGAACAGCGTCTTCTTCTCGACCGAAAACACAATCATAGCCTTCCAGGGTATTATCGGCATGCAGAGCTGGCTGCGCCCTGGGTACCACTTGAAGAGCCAGATCTGCGAGTTTATCGGCGCGGCGCTGATGGACGGCAACAGCTGGTGGCTGCTGACCAACGACCAGGCCATTCCAAACGTGCGCTCGCAAAAGATCATCACCAACAACTGGGCCACGGCCGTGCGCCACGTCGACGTCGGCTACACGTCCGCCCTGAGGTGCACCCCGTCGGCGATCTCTGCTGACCAGCTCCACGCGGCCGAAAAGATTGTGCTGCTGACTCCCGACAACGGCCTGTACGTGTGGGCGAAAAACACTTGGCTCTATGCGACCCCCATCCAGCAGCGCGACAACAAGCCCGAGCCGTACCAAATCGAGGCTGAAGAATCGGAGATTTCAGAGTCCGCATTTGCGCACTACCTTGACACGAAGCTCGGGCCGGGCACATTTGGCCAGTTTGGCCAGGAGATGGAGGACATCATCGCCGACATTATCCGTATGATGTTGAGCATTGATTCGAGCGACGGCTGCAACTTTGGTGTCTTTAGCTTCCGCTTTGCGTTCACAGCGAGCGAAGACACTGGAGCGCTCAAGCCGTGCGTGCAGCAGATCACACCCGTGTCTGTGGGCGAGAGGCTGGCCCTGGACAAGGCTTTTGTCCCGGCCATCGCCGCTGTGCTCGCCGGAAACCCAGATGCCGGGCTCTGGCGGCAGATCAAGCCAGAGTAGGCGCAATAGAAAATTTTAAAAACAAAAAGCTCGTGTGATTTAGATAAAAATAAAAGTATATAGCTACTATGCCTGCTCATCGTGGACAAAAAGCTGGCTCACAGACTCGCCGTAGAACGTGCGTCTGATGATCTCGCCGAGCATCGGTGCAATGTCGATGGTCTTGAGCTTGGGGCACTTGTTCCTGAACTCCTCCTGCGGGACAGTGTTTGTGCAGGCGACGGCCGTCACTGGAGACCTGTTGATAATCTCCAAAGCAGGGCCCGAGAATACTCCATGCACGGCAATTGCGTAGATCTCAGTTGCGCCATGGCGCTTGAGAATCTCCGACGCCAGGCCGATGGTGCTTCCGCTGTCAATCATGTCGTCGAGGATGATGGTCGGGCGGCCCTGCACCTCGCCAACAAGCCCCATGCTCTCCTTGGTGTTTGCCAAATCCTCCTTGTGGATGAGCGCAAAGTCCAGATTAAGCTTGTTGCAGATCGACGTCGCGCGCTTTGCGCCGCCGGCGTCCGGAGACACAACCACAGCCTGCCGCCAGTTGGGGATTTCGCTGCGGATCCACTGGATGATGCACGGCTCGGCGTAGATCAGGTCGACCGGGATCTGGAAAAAGCCCTGGTACTGCGGGTCGTGCAGGTCCATTGCAATGAGGTGGTCGGCGCCCGCAGCCTGCAGCAGGTTGGCGACCAGCGTGCCGGCGCGAGCGCACCACTGACGGTATCCGCTCTCGCCCATGCTCATGCCCATGAAGCTCTGGGCAAACGAGCCCTGGGGCAATGATGGGCTGGACCCGCTGTGCTGCGTCAGCGAGTTCATAATCTCAGAGCCAATCTGGTGCTGTGGAAGGCGCTTCCTCTGCGACTTCTCTGACTGCCGTGAGTAGGGGAACAGCGGGGTGACCACCGTGATGCGCTTGGCGCTACCCATGCGGCACGCCTGAATGAGAATAAACAGCTCAATGACGTTGTCATTGACGCGCCCACAGCCGCTCTGGATGATATATACATGCTTCTCACGCACCGACGACTTGATTTCGACATTGGTCTCCTGATTCGAAAACTTGCCCAGCGTGCACGATGACAGCTCCACGCCGAGGCACTCGCTGATCTTCTTGGCCAGCTGCGGGTGCGATGAGCCGTTCAGCAGAACAATGTTTTTCATTTTACAGTGTTGAGAATTTCAAAATTGAGGATTGGAAGGACACGAACAACCAAAAGGCTATTTTTAAATATAAAAAAACTGATCAAGCTCTTCTCCCACGCCATTTTTTTGCAGCTGTCTGATGTAAATTTTTGTGACAATCTGCTGAAATCTCAGCGAACGAAAGTTGCACGTGCTAACCATCTTTTTTTTTGGCTAGCAATTTTTGATCTGTGAATTAGAGTAAATCGAGGCGGATCAAAGGCGTGCATTTTTCACACCCAAGTAAGATAATGGAAATGCGCACTGCTAAAAAAAACCCCTCAGGCTTTTTCAATTTCTCAATTTCTCAATCGCAACTTTATTATTTTCCCACTCTTTAATAATCGGTTCCAGCCTCAAAAATTTGCATATTGCCTGGCATCGAGACAATGAGCAACACCCTTTCCCTATTTACCCGTGTTCTCCGGACAAGCAGCGCGTGCCTGCAACAGACAGCAGCAATGAGCTCGGCAGCAGCCAGAAAGTCGCTGGGAACCAACGTGCACTACACAGAAAAGCTCGATGACGGCAGCATCTTTGTGTCGCGCGTCCCCAAGACGATGCCAGAGATCAGCCTGGCGGACCTCCCTCCGCCCGTGCGCGAGTACAAGCCGGCGACAAGGAAGCCATTGACAGACGAGCTGAAGCATGCGATGTTCAAGCTGCGCAACGAGGATCCGGCGCACTGGACTGTGTCAAAGCTGGCGAAGAAGTTTGAGGTCCCCGCGCAGGTCGTGCTGATGCTTGCCCCGGCCCCCAAGTCGAGGAGGGAGGCTATCCAGCGCCAGGCTGACAAGGAGTGGGAGAAGATGGGCTACAAGAAGCGCTTGATCAGACTCAACCGGTTGCGTCGCCGCCTGATGTGGTAGATTTACGGGCTTGGCATTTGGCATAGCTTCAGAACCAGACTTTTAAATAAAGTATACAAACTTGGTGTTCCATTCACATTGTCTCTTTTAGAGCCACTTTCCAGAGACACAGCCGAACACAGCAAAATGAGGTGGTTCTTTGAACTGACTCAAGCAGATCAGCCAATCAACTGATCTGATCACGACACATGTCTTGATCAAACATAAGCGCAATCCGCCTTTGTGCACTCCATGCTCCCAGATCATACTCGCACAAAATGGGAGGAGTAGCACAATGCGGCAACTCGGCACGTGAGCCTTCTCTGGGCTGGGTTTCCAATACGGGGTATGTGTTTTTCCCTTGCTTTGCAACTTTGTCCGATATTCTCGTCGAAAGATGTTTCTACGTGAGCTGCAGATGCGCTAGAAGTAGCCTTTTTATAAAAAAAGATCCAGCTGCGCATTGTTTGCAATGACCATTAAGAGCAAAAGCAAGAGCCTCAGGCAAGAATTTTTACTAGGCTATTGCCAGGCCGCTGTGGCTCTAAACAACCTGTTGCATTTGCTATCAGCATTTCTCAATTACTGTCTAGATGACAGCGAAAGTGTAAATTGGAGGGTGAAACAACATAAAAACGATTGTACTGTATATTGTTTTATTTCTTGTACATAGTGTGAATACTTTTTTGAATCATTGTGTTTATTTATTGCACGAACGACCAAATGCAATAGTGGCAGCACTCGTTAAATTATAAAACGCCTTTGCCATTGCGTTGGTGATAATTATTTGTTATTGCAAAATTCTCAAACAAAATGACGCCAGAAATGTACGGAATGCGCTTTATTAATATTCCTCAAATAGGACAGACAGTAAAGCGGTGCAAACAATTTCCACGTCGAGTATTTGGAATTACAAAAAACACGAATAAAGACATTTGGTTGGCAGCGGCATTGGCGCAAATATCCTTGAAAAGAAATTGCGTTGGACCACCCGTGGGAAAGAAGGGGCTCGTGCGCGCGCCGCTGCCAGCTGCCGAGTTGCGCGCCAGTTCTCAGCTGACGGCTAGAGATTAATGTGACACCTTCTTTTGGACATGCACCAACCCCTCCCTCTCCTTGTTTCTAGGAAATGCGCATAATGTACTGGGAAATTTTAGCGCAAACGTGTGAGCACAGGCCATTGCAACTTCCACAAACCAAGTTCCTTGTTTGTGATTGCTTTTCTCCGCGCAGAAAGGCATTTTGGGGAGGCAGAGCGCCGAGAAGAACGAAGGCGCAAAGAAAGGCAGATGTTGCAAATTTTACACACCCAAATGAGGCAATCCAAGCAGCGAATTTGCATAGACATTAAACCTTGTATTTCACCTTTGCCGCTTGCTGCCTATGCTGCCAACATCAAAACAAAGACCCAACAAACTTTTACCGCCACTTTCGCACGCAAAAAGCGCTTCCAAATGGCCATGGCACGTGCGTGGAAGTATGAGTGCCCAATGGAATTGCGAAAAATGCATGGGCCAGCTGCCAGCTGCCAGCGCTCCCATTTCCGCACACCCCTTTGTGCAGCTCCCGGCGGCAGATGCCCAAATTAAGCCCGCAATCGCGCTTTTAAATTGCTTTATTGATGCGAAAAATGCAGCGCACCGACCACCTTTTCTCCGCCCATCGCGTCAACATGTGGCAAAGTGATTAGTTGTGACAGCCAGCAACAGCAACAGCAACAGCAACAGCAGCAGCGAACAAACGACTCAGCACTGCTCGCGGATTGCAACTACTGACCAACTCAGCCCATTGTTCTACTGCGTTTGCGCTCGACACAAAGGCTGCCCGTGCTGCGTCTGTATACTTTTATTGCCTATTTTTTGGCTCGGTGAACGAAGACATTTGCGAATTGCGCTGAGCGGACTGAGGGCCGCCATTTTCCGCTGCCTCCTGGAAGAGCAGGAAATTTTGCTCAAACGCAGCGATTGCTTTTTCGGACTAGGTGGCGGGTGGATCTGCAGATATCATGTTTGACAGTGCACACCGACAAGGCAAGAGCAAATGAGCAGTGATCCACAATGGCCAGGCATCCTGCATTCTATTTGCTTCTGTTTGGTGCTCTGTGCACAGACCAGCAGATTGGCGGCTGGCATGTTTTATTTTCTCAGGGAACTCGAAACAAATTCAGCTTTTCCCCGCGCCAGTTGATGTTTTTGCTTAGGCAAATGCTAATTTAGTTTGAAAGGCTGCATCCAAAAAAAGAATTTCTCCGACTACATACCCCCCTCCCTTCTCTGGCGGGTTGATCTACCCACCCCCCTTATTTTATTTTTGAATTTCTGAATGCACTTCCACTCACAATTCTCAATTCACCTGCCAGAGCCACACCAGCAGCAGCAGAGCTATTGGCCAGCACTGCTTGAGGCCAGGGTTTGCTTCCCAGGTGGTGGTAAAACATTTATTTTTATTTTTCATTCTCAGCAACGCTGGCTGGCATCATACAGGCCAGTTACCACAAGGCCGCCGCCCCTCTTCCCCCTGTTTACTTTTCTTTGCCGACATCTTGCCTTGTCTGTGTGCGAGCGGGTTTTCTGATGTTGCCATTGCTTTTGCCATTGCTGCTGCGAACGACAAATAAATATGTAAATTGTATAAAAAAGGCACCTCTCCGGCCCATCCTCCAACTTTTCAAAGCATACCTTGTTTATACGCAAACAACCATTACTACCACCACATTTATTTTTAATTTTATACTTCTATCACACATACCCATATCACAGCTAGCCATGACCACCTCTGAATTTTCGGCTGCCATTAACCACAGCGGCTACACCGACAATGTGTACTCGGGCAAGCAAGAGCACCGCGTCCAGGTCTGCGGCATCCTTGAGAAAGAGGGCGAGATTCCCAGCCACGCCATTGAGGGCGAGGTTGCCTGGTTCTACGACGTCCTGGGCCTCGATGATATGTACTTCATGCGTGAGGAGCCTAGCACTGTCGCCGAGCACATCACGGCGATATACGGCTCCGAGCTGTCCAGCAACAAGATGGGCAAATCGATCAGCGTCTCCCTCGCTACCCGCCACGAGAACAGCGCCATGTTCATTCACAATTCGACACCCGGCATTTCCAAGACTGACGGCGACAATTTCGAAAAGATGTAAGTTTCTATATTCATTTATTTCTCGCATCCGCCGGGTACTTTTATTTTTTACCCACAATCTGCCTTGCTTGCCATGGTTTGCAAAGCGCAAATATCAAATGCACACGCACACTATAAATCGTTGCTATCGTTGCAGATCAAACCGCGCGACACGCAACCGCGATACTACAATATGTGGTAGTGCGCCATGCCTGAGTAGTAATATTTTTCATTGCATAATATCCGTTGGCAACAAAAACATGCACGCGATACATTTATTACATTGTTCCGGCTGCGTGGGGGAAGTAAGATTTAGAAAAAACAACTTGCTGATTTGGGCGATTGGCTACGATGCGTCAGAGATTTCGCATTTCACGCTTCTGCATAATCACATTTTGCTTATCGGCTGCCATCAAGTACCATGCTTTGTCATTAATAATCCGCAAGTGACGGTTTATCAGCCTCATATGCAGTAGCAGTTTTCTTATTTAGCATTTGATCTTGTTATCTCTCTGCCCATCGCCGCAGCACTTCAGGGCTGCCCTCAATGCTTGGGGAGCGATGGTGGCGGCAGTTGCCTGTATGTGTCTCTCGCCCCATTTTGTCCGATCCCAACTATCACTCCACATACACACAGTATTCTTGCTTATCACTAACCATGATCACCATCATAAAATTTACTCAATCTTTTTTGTAGGATTGACACCGAGTACCTGGATATCAGCGTGGCCGAGAAGGCATACCGCGTTGAGTCATACCGCTCGCGTGGCAAGGTCTCCAAGAGCCTCGACGCGTCGCTGCGTACGTACTTTGTCAACGCCTGCGAGTTCGTCAACCCCGACCCACAGGGCGACGCCGTCAACGACATCAACCAAGTGTCTGACCGCACCTTTTTGGCCAAGGCCACGCCCAGTGTGCTCGATCTGTACGGCAGCGTGGTCTCCAAGGTTCTCACCCGCACCGGTCCGGTCATCGTCTCGGACGAGCTGCCCAGCGGCGAACACCGCATTGTCATCGGCTACCGCCAGCGCAGCACACAGGGCTACTTCTCAGCGCTGTCCGACCTGTACCACTACTACAGCATGTACTCGTCGCGCAAGTACGTCGAGCAGTTCTCCAACGGCGTGACTGTCATCAGCCTGTACCTCGACCTGGCCTCCCACGCCAAGCGCCTGGCTGCGAGCTCGGGCCCCAGCTCGGGCACCAACACCAGCAGCGCATCGCCCGTGCTCAGCCCCGCAACCTCGCCGACGTCAATCGAGGACAACGTCAACCAGATCAAGAAGGAAGCCAGTCTGCTGTTCTGCATCCCCAACACACCGTTCCAGAACCTGTTCAAGACCGGCGAGCTGTCCGTGCAGGAGACCGTGTATGGCTACACCGTGTGGATCTTCGCCCAGCACTTCCTCAACCGCCTGGGCAACGAGTACGCAACGCTCGTTGAGATCCTCAACCCGACTGACGCGACCGCCGTTGAGGTGCTCGCCAAGCTCAAGAAGCGCCTACGCCAGGAGACTTTCACACGCGAGCTGATACTCGACATCCTGTTGCGCCACCGCGAGCTGCTCAAGGACCTGTACGCCCACTTTGCACAGGTGCACCATATTAACACCGCGTCGCCCACCACCAGCGCCAAGCGCCTGGTCAGCGAGTTGAATAACGATCTGCACGTGTCACTGTCAGCTCAGCGGCTACAGGACACCGTGCCCCTGAGCACCGAGGACCTGCGCGTCAAGATCGCACGCGTCACGACTAACGAGCATGACGCAATGGTGATGCGCGCGCTGCTCGACTTCAACGAGAATGTGCTCAAGACCAACTTTTACCAGCCAACCAAGGTTGCGCTCTCGTTCCGCATGGACCCGAGCTTCCTGCCGGCAATCGAGTACCCTGTCAAGCCTTACGGCCTGTTCCTGGTCATCGGTAACGAGTTCCGCGGCTTCCACGTGCGCTTCCAGGATGTCGCCCGTGGCGGAATCCGCATTGTACGCTCGCGCAACGCCGAGGCGTTTTCGATCAACCAGCGCACGTTGTTTGACGAGAACTACTCGCTGGCGTCGACGCAGCACCGCAAGAACAAAGACATCCCTGAGGGCGGCTCCAAGGGCACGATCCTGCTTGGCATCGAGTCCCAGGACAAGGCGTTTATTGCCTTTGAGAAGTACGTCGACGCCATGCTCGATCTTCTGCTGGTTGGCCAGTCGCCGGGCATCAAGAACCGCCTGGTCGACCGCCTCGGCCGCGACGAGATCCTGTTCTTTGGCCCCGATGAGGGCACTGCCGGCTACATGGACTGGGCTAGCCAGCACGCTCGCAAGCGCGGCGCTCCATTCTGGAAGGCCTTCACCACAGGCAAGAGCCAGACCCTGGGCGGTATCCCCCACGACACGTACGGCATGACCACGCGCTCCGTGCACCAGTACGTCCTGGGCATCATTCGCCAGTTGAACCTCGACGAGTCTGCGTGCACCAAACTGCAGACCGGCGGCCCCGACGGCGACCTGGGCTCCAACGAGATCAAGATCAGCAACGACCGCACCACTGCCGTTGTCGACGGCAGCGGTGTGCTCTACGATCCCCACGGCATTAACCGCGAGGAGCTCACGCGCCTGGCTCTGGCGCGCCAGATGATCCAGCACTTTGACACCTCCAAACTCAGCCCCGAGGGTTTCCGCGTGCTGGTTGACGACTTCCAGGTGACTTTGCCCAACGGCACGCTCGTCCAGGATGGTCTGTCGTTCCGCAACGTTTTCCACCTTAACAAGTTGGCTGCCGCCGACTTCTTTGTCCCCTGCGGTGGCCGTCCCGAGTCCATCGACATTAACAACATCGGCTTGCTGTTTGATGCCGAGGGCACTCCTCGCTTCAAGTACGTCGTCGAGGGCGCCAACCTCTTCTTCACGCAGGATGCGCGCCTGCGCCTGGAGAAGGCCGGAGTGCACCTGTTCAAGGACGCCTCAGCCAACAAGGGCGGTGTCACTTCGTCGTCGCTCGAAGTCCTCGCCGCGCTGTCCTTCACGGACGCCGAGTTCGGCCGCCTGATGTGCAAGCAGGCCGATGGCACTCTGCCCTCCTTCTACCAGGAGTACGTCTCGGATGTGCAAAAGTTTATCGAGGCCAACGCCGCACGCGAGTTTGAGTGCCTCTGGAACGAGTCCAAGCGCACGGGTAAGCCCAAGAGCATACTCTCAGATGAGCTGTCGGTTGCCATTGTCGAGCTCCGCAAGAGCCTTGAGAGCACCGACCTGTGGAACAACATTGCCCTTCGCCGCCTCATTATGCAGGAGGCCCTGCCGGCCCGTCTGCTCAAGGAGCTTGGGCTTGACACCGTCCTCGAGCGCGTCCCCCTGAACTACCTCAAGGCTATCTTTGGTGCCTACCTCGCGTCGCACTTTGTTTACGAGTACGGCACCGACCCGAGCCAGTTTTCCTTCTTTGAGTTTATGTCAAAGCACACCACCAAGGCTGAGGCTGCCAACTGAGCGTCATTTCAATAATTTTCAGCATCAGCTTTTTCCCCTTTCAAAATATCCTCGATTAATCATTAAATACACATCTTTGTCCATTTTTAAAGTGTATATTTCTACCGCGCTTTCAAATACATGTACAAGAAGACAAACACGGCAATGGCAAATATTGTCAGGTAGAAAAATGGCCCGCACCCTTGCCGCGCCAACATGTCGTTGAAGTGCCTCATTGTGGCCTTGAGCCGCCCGCCCATGCTCTCCATGTCATCGCCCACAGTTGTCAAAAACTGGTTTTGGTCGCGTATCTCGTCGCCAATACTTATGCTCACCTCCTTAAGCATTATTATCTTGTTCTTCAGCCGCGAGTCCTTGCCGTTGGGGTCGTTCTCCTGCTCATACTGCTGGAATGGGTTGGGTGTGTTTGGATAGCCGCCGTTGCCGCCTGTGTGGTGTCGCAACCTATTGCTGTTTGCGCCATGCGCGCTGTATGCTGACATTGGAAGTGCAATTAGATGGAAAAAAGGTAGTAGAAGAGAGCGAATGCAAAATAAAATAGTTAAGAAAAAAGAAAAGGACGCGAAATTTAAATTAGCTGAAACGCTTTGCCTACACTGCCTTTTGCAGATGACGGTGCCATTGCACACAAGCACTGCACGTGATGGCCATATTGCCAGCTCCCATTGGCTGCCTTGATTGAGCGCTAGTTTATTCATCACTGTATGTGTAGGACTGAAGGCACGAGCGCATAATCGTTTAAAGCCTGAATCAGTTGTAAATATGCTGTAACAAACCCCCGAACTGCAGTGTAACCTTTACATTTTATTAAAAGGTAAAGTGAATTTCCTGCCTCTGGCAAAAAGTGTTAACAAAGTGCAATCATTTGGCAGAAACTCAGCAGCAAGCAACCGGGTGCAAAACCAAAGAGGCAACACTGCTGCAGCTACTCATCCCTGTAGGCAGCGCACGGATGTATTTATCTATATATAATGCAATTATATCTGTCAGTTGTTCGTTTGATAAAGCCTGTCCTGTATTAAACAAGTGGATCTATGGATCTATTTTCTCTAAGCGATGTGTGGACGTTTTTTTATCCAGCACACCAAATTATAGTTGCTTGCTTATCAGTCATTTTTTCTGTACTCCCATTTTCGTTACTATGTAAAACATAATCATTTCGTATATATAATTGATAATTGATAAGTTTAAGAAAGAGATAGTACCAGGGTTTAGTTGTATGCCGCACCGCTAATGCTACTCTTAACTGACTCCACTGCTAAGCTTTTCGTGATCTGCTAATCCACATCCATCTGATCAATGGTCGCATTTGTATGACTGTGTACGTAATGCATTAGCAGTACGAGAAAAGTGCAACGATGACAGGCGCCGTTATTAACCATGGCTTTTTTATTAACGACATGCTTGGTCTCTGTGCTTTTCCCGCTCTCTCGCATTTTTTATTTTAGAAGACATTATTGTTATTTTATTGTTTTCGATTTAATATCGATTTTTCTTTACATTTACTACAAATTTACCAAATCTATTGCCACCCGCTTAACTACTATGGTTGAAAAGAAGGATTCTCCCGCCGCGAGCGACGACGTGCTCAACTCGAAGACCGCCACTGAGAAAATCACCAAAAACAAGGATAAGGGTGAGAAGGATGAGCTGGTAAGATTTCGGACGACAATAAAATTTGTCGCCAACATTATAAACAACAATGCGGTATTGTGCGCCGCGACGACTATTGAGTGTGTTGAATTGAATCGCAGTACGTTGTCAGACATCCACTAACGCAAGGTTTACAATGTTCAATTTTTAATTTTATGTAGTCTGAGGAGGACCAGCAGCTTGTCAGCGAGCTCGAGATGATCGTGGAGAGGCTAAAGGTAATAATCAAAGCATTTGCACACAGTCTGCACCAAATTCAAAGCGATTCAGTGCTGCTGCTGTGCTGACAGACAATCAATGGGCTGGGATAGCTAGGACATTCTGTTCATCACACATACTTTTTGCCACTTTCTATTTTGAACTGTTGCCGTAGGAGTCGTCGGTCGACATTCATCGCTCAGCGCTTGAGAACCTAAACACCGTTATCCGGTCGACAACAGGGTCGATGACATCGGTGCCCAAGCCACTAAAGTACTTGAAGGTGCACTACGAGACACTGGGCGAGCTGTTTGACCAGTGGATGGACGAAAATAATAAAAAGGCACTGGCCAGCATTTTGTCGCTGCTGGGCATGGCGTACGACCGGGACAGCAAGCGGGACTGCTTAAGGTACAGGCTTCTGGCCGGGCTAGAGAACGATGGTATTTCCGAGTGGGGGCACGAGTACGTGCGGCATCTGGCCATGGAGGTCGGCGAGGAGTATGCCATCAAGGTCGAGGAGGACAGCGGCGAGGACACAGACTACCTGGTCAAAGTGGCCCAGGAGATTGTGCCTTTCTTCATGCAGCACAACGCGGAGGCCGACGCCGTCGATCTGCTTGAGGAGCTGGGTCAGCAGGAGCTCATCGAGAACTTTGTCACAAAGGATACGTTTGAGCGCGTGTGCCTGTACATGATTAGCTGCTCTCCGCTGCTTGCACCGCCGTCGGACCTGGGGTTCCTGAAAACGGCCCGCCGGATCTACCACAAATTCGGCAAGCCGTCGCAGAGCCTGCCGCTGTCGATCAGGCTCGGGCAGAATGACATGATTAAGGAGGACTGGGAAAGCTGCACCACGCGCCTTGAGAAGGCGCAACTTGCGTTTATCATGGCGCGCCAGCAGGTGCACATGCCCGAGCTCATTGAGGACGACGACGAAGAGCTGTTGGCGTGCATGTACAACTCGGGGTTGTCGAAGAGCTACCTCAACCTGGCCCGCGACCTCGAGCTTCTCGACCCCAAGTCGCCTGAGGATATTTACAAGTCGCACCTGGAGAACTCCAACGTTGACACAACACTGGAGTCGGCGCGGCACAACCTCGCCTCAACGTTTGTCAACGCGTTCGTCAACGCGGGCTACGGAACCGACAAGCTGATGACCACAAGCACCAGCGGGCTCGAGTGGATCTACAAGAACAAGGATCTGGGCATGCTTAGCGCCACAGCGTCGCTGGGCATGATCATGCTGTGGGACGTCGAGGTGGGTCTCAACCAGATTGACAAATTCCTCGAGTCTGAGGACAACTCAATCAAGGCGGGCTCGATTCTGGCCATTGGCATGCTCACATCGGGCGTACACGACGAGACGGACTCGGCAAAGGCGCTGCTGGCGGACTACATTACGGATGAGAGCAAGCCGGCAATTATCAGGCTGGCGGCGATTACCGGTATCGGCATGGCGTACGCGGGCACCAACCGCGAGGACATTGTCGAGCTCCTGCTGCCGATCATCAGCGACACCGACATCACCATAGATCTGTCCTCGATTGCGGCGTTGTCGGCGGGCCTGGTGTGCATCGGGTCGGGCGACATCGACGTGTCGTCGAGTATTCTGCAGGCGATGATGGAGCGCGTCGATACGGAGCTCAACCACAAGTACGCGCGGTTTATGGCTCTTGGCCTGGGCCTGCTGTACGTGGGCACGCAGGACAAATACGACACGATCCTCGAGACGCTCAAGGTCGTCACGCACCCGATCGGCCAGCAGGCATCGATCATGATGCAGGTGTGCGCTTACACGGGCACGGGCAACGTGCTGGAGGTGCAGAAGATGCTGCACATCTGCGCCGAGCACCTCGGCGACAAGGAGGACCAGCTGCCACAGGCGTTTGCAGTGCTCGGAGTGGCGCTCATTTCGATGGGCGAGACTGTCGGGTCGGAGATGTCGCTGCGCACATTTGACCACTTGATGCAATACGGCGACCCGGTTGTGCGGCGCACCGTGCCTCTGGCCATGGCCATTGTGTGCGCGTCCAACCCGCTCGTCGGCGTGCTCGACACGCTAAACAAGTACTCGCACGACAACGACAAGGCGGTGGCGACCAGCGCGGTCTTTGCAATGGGTATCGTCGGCGCCGGAACCAACAACGCGCGCCTGGCGCAGCTCTTGCGGCAGCTGGCGACATACTACCACAAGGACACTGACATCTTGTTCACTGTGCGCATTTCACAGGGTCTGCTGCACATGGGCAAGGGCACGCTGACGGTCAACCCGTACCACCACGACCGGTCGCTGCTGTCGCACACTGCACTGGCTGGCTTCTGATCCCGATCGTAGCGATGACCAACGCTGAGAAGCTGATCCTGACGGACTCGCACTTTTTGCTGTACTACCTGGTGCGCGCCATGTACCCGCGCTTCCTCATTACATTCAACGAGGAGCTCGAGGCCATCAGCACTAGCGTGCGTGTCGGCCAGGCAGTCGATGCGGTCGGCCAAGTTGGAAGGCCCAAGACTATCACTGGATTCCAGGCGCACGAGACGCCGGTGCTGCTTGGCCACGCGGAGCGCTCCGAGATAGCGACAGACAAGTACATCCCGCTGACCAATGTGCTCGAGGGCTTTGTCATCTTGAAGAAGAACCCCGAGTACGTGGAGGAGGAAGAGGAGACGAAAAAGTGAGGCCGGGTGCTCACGGTTTCCATCGAGTTGACATTTTTCATTTTTCTATTCAGTTTTCAACACACACATTTACTTATTTACATTCAAGCTTGTTTTTTGTTGCATTAGCAAGCGCGGGTTAAAGTGAGATCAGCCGCGTGCTTGTCACAAGTGGGAATTAGCAACTAATTGAAAAGGCACATGTATAGTTTAAGTGGCTGACAAGTTTGAAGCAAACATCTTTTTTTGCTGTAATTATGCTTTAATTGTGCTTTAATTGTGCTTTAATTGATACAGCGCGCTTGCATGATCCGATTGTCGTTCTTTGCGAAGTGGCGACAGAGCTCGTCCCTTTGCCGCGCACGCCCTTTTCCTTTCAGAACAGTTTTTAAAGATTTTTCTTACATAAACCCGTACTATTGTTTTTCCAAAGCAAAAAATAAATAAATACACATTTAATGTCACGAATTGTCCAGTTTGAGCCTTTCAGCTCGACAGTCGAACCCGAGTTCTGGTCAAAGCTTGGTCATCACAAGCTGCACTCGGCGCAGCTCGACACGGCACGAACAACTATCCGGGGTGAGTTTACGGGCGGACGGCGCCACGCGGTGCGGAATAACGCGGCCGGAGCAGAGGTCCAGCGGCTGGCAGTGCCCGCCCGTCTGCGCGTCAGCCAGGATGCATGGACTACAGACAGCGCCATCAGCTCGCAGTTGGGAGCCAGCGTCAGCGGGCACCTGTACAACACAAACACGATTGAAGAGTTCAAAAAGAGCGACAAGGGCGAGCTGCTCCGGGGCGTTGGCGGAGAGGTCCTCGATGCGATCCACAGCGGCCGCGCGACTGAGGAGCCGCAGCTGTTGTGGCCGTTTGTGCTGCTGTCATTTGCCGACCTAAAAAAGTACCGCTTCTACCACTGGTTCGGCTTTCCCGCAGTCACAGCCGACCCGGCGGATACGGCCGATGCGGTCACCCCCATTGCGTCGTTTGTTGGCAGCAATGCAGACATCGACTCGCTACACAAGACAAGCGAGTTTGCCAGCGCCACAGGGGCGTTTCTTGCGCGGTACAAGGCCGGGGAGCCGTGGCGCCTGTATTCTCTGGGAGAGTGGGAGCAGGCGTTTAGCAATTCCGACGGCGGTGAGACAATGCTGGCGTTCGTCGACCCGAGCAGCCATGCTACGCGACCCGGATGGCCACTGCGCAACCTGCTGGCGTGGCTGCGATACACGCACGCGGATGTCTCGAAGATGCGCGTCCTGTGCCTGCGCGACGCCGTGGCAGAGAGTATTGTTGTTGATATCAACGTGACGGCGGCAACGGAGGTGAAGGCCGACAGGCAGGTCAGCGGCTGGGAGCGCAACGAGCGCGACCGCCTGGCACCGCGCGTGGCCGACCTCTCGGCAGCAATGGACCCTGTGCTGCTGGCCGAGTCGGCACTGGACCTGAATCTGCAGCTCATGCGGTGGCGCCTGGCGCCATCTGTCGACCTGGCCAAGGTTGCCGGCACTCGCGCCCTGCTGGTGGGTTCCGGTACACTAGGAGCATACACGGCACGCGCGCTGCTTGCCTGGGGCGTGCGCACCATTACGTTTGTTGACAACGGCCGCGTGTCATTCTCCAACCCGGCGCGCCAGCCGTTGTACGACTTTGCTGACAGCCTGGACGGCGGAAAGCCAAAGGCAGCTGCGGCAGCTGAAGCCATGCGCCGTATTTTTCCCAATGTCGACGCATCCGGTGTGCAGATGAGCATCCCGATGCCCGGCCATGCTGTGGCGCCGGCTGAGATTGACTCTGTGCGTGCGGCCGTCACGCAGCTCGAGGGCCTTATTAGAGCACACGACGTCGTGTTCCTGCTGACTGACAGCCGCGAGAGCCGCTGGCTGCCGTCGCTGCTCGGCGCACTGCACAGCAAGATTGTCATCTGCGTTGCACTGGGATTTGACTCGTTTGTAGCTATGCGCCACGGCGTGCACTCTACCGAAGACGCCGCCGGCGCGCGCCTGGGTTGCTATTTCTGCAACGACGTTGTCGCACCGACAGACTCACTGACCGACCGCACGCTCGACCAGCAGTGCACCGTTACGCGCCCAGGCCTGGCGCCCATTGCCTCAGGCACTGCCGTCGAGCTGCTGACCGCCATCATTCAGCACCCGCTCGGCGCCCACGCCCCGGCGCCTGCTGCTGAAGACGACCCCGACTCTGCCTCCCAGGGCGTCTTTGGCGTGCCGCCGCACCAGATTCGCGGATACCTGCGCGCCTTCCGCCAGCACACCATTGTCGGCCAATCGTCCAATATGTGCACGGCTTGCTCGCCCAAAGTGCTGGACGCATACCGCCAGTACGGCTTTGACTTTTTGTTGCGCGCCTTCAACAACACACTGGTTGCTGAGGACGCCCCGCACTGTGCTGTCGATGTGGATGAAGATGCGGCCAATGTGCCGGAGGGATACAGCTATCTCGAGACGCTGACTGGGCTTGCTGCGCTGCACCGCCAGACGGATGACATCATGGCAGACATTATGTGGTCTGAGGACGAGGACGCAGATGCAGCCAATGATGAGGACTTTGAGGCTATTTAATTTTTATAATGCGTTGTGCAGACTGCAACTCGTCACCCATGAGAGTCATATGCACATCGCATCAGCATGTCCACTACAAGCACATATGACCATGCGATGACATGTGGAAATATGTTGGGGCACTTTATTTTTTACACTTAATTTTTTTGTTTATAAGTAATTTGTTTTTATTACACATGGCATGTTCTGCTTTTATACTCACGCGCACACATCCAATCAATAGTTGTAATTGGTGCAATGCAACCGTTTTATATTATAAAAACAGAAGTGAACAAGGAAAAATACAAAGTAAAAGGCAACTAAAGTCTCAAAGATAAAAAGACAAAAGACAAAATGAAATAAAGGTGCTGCAAAAAAATGAAAAATAGTTGGCGAGAAAATTTAATATTAGCATGTAGGGGGTGGTGGTAGTAGTAGGTAAAGAAAGCTAGAGGTGTGTATAATGTGGGTGTGTATGTGGGTTGGAGGATAAAGGAAAAATATACAGAGGACTACAACGCGCACATGCAATATAATTTGGCGCTGGCCCAAACATATTCAAGTGCAAGCGTACAGTGGGATACCACTATATTCAACAGTACGGATACTGCTCATTGAGTGGCATGTGCTCCATGGACACGAGAATAATTTGTCATACCTGTAGGGATTACCGGAGGAATACATGTTTTGCTCATAGCTCGAGTTTCTGCGCAAGTCCTCCCATTGGCAATCACAACCGTCGCCGCACATGCTCCCGTCGGCCACATAGTGGCTCTCGCTGACATTGCGCTTGCGGCCAGAACTCTGCTTATTCTGGTTGTATTTCTGTGCCTCGAACAGCTGTAACAGAACTCATCATTGCACAGCCCCCCAGACGACTTGTCTTTCTCGTAGGCCAACAACCCATCGCTATTACTTTTGCCGCTGATGCCTCCATACTCGGTAGCAGAAGCCTCCTGCGACAGCGAGCTCTTCTTGAGGATCGAAGTGCCTGGGATATAAGTTTTGACTGGCGCCAATGTCGAGTTGGGCACGGGCATATTTTGGTACTCGGTAATGGGGTCGGCAAACGTCACTCTTTTCCCTGGCTTCTTTGTGGATTTTGCAATCGTACTTGCAAGTGCGCCCGCCACAGGCAGAGACAAGAGCGTGTATGCTTTCGAAACGGCTGCCATGCTAGGTGACAGACTATGATGGTGGTTGTGTCCAGTTGATTGCAAATTACCCTGACTGGGGCTCCGCTTGTGCGAAATCGTCTGGTAATTGTCATAGTTCTGATGAATAGAGAATTCCTGGCCTTGTTGTTGCTGCTGCTGCCCCTGGTACTGGTACTGGTATTGGTTTGAGCTGCGCTTGTTGCTTGGCTGCGTGCTTTGACTCTGGGGTTTTCTCTGTGCAGCATACTGTTTGGGGCGCGAGGTGGGGTAATGTGTATTGCCATTATTCATGTAGTCAGGCGGCGGAGAATCGTTGTAGTATGGATACGGTGTGCTGCCTGGATTCCCGTAGTCATATTTGGTCACTTTAGCCTGGGGTTGAGTCTTGGGCTGAGTCTGGGGCTGAAATTGGGCTGGGTCAAGGGCAACATGCGCTGTTGATAAAGTTAGTGACAGTACTCATCGGGAAGCTCAAGTGATGGCGGCGTTTTGTTGCTGCTTGCTGCTGAGACAACGGTGTTGGCGGTATCAGTGGTTTGCTGTAGTGCTGCTGGCCCTGCTGCTTCTGCAATGGGTGCTGTGAAACATTGTTATTGTTTTGTAAATAATAAGTGCTGAATCCTTCCTCACACCGATGGTAGCTATATTGGGCAACTTGCTTGTGCATTTGCCTCCTGTGTATTATACTTTCCGCTATTATCTTTGCTGTAGCTGCCATCATAATGTTTTGCCACTGGCAATGGAATGGCTGCTGCAGAGGCCCCAGGTTTGGCATGCTTATGTGTTATAGTTATAAGAGTGCTGCCGGTCGGCTTTCAAATGGAAAGCACTGGCAGGGACAGACTGTATGTTGTGTGAAGGTTTGTACATTGTCGGCGTGACATAGACACAGACTAATGAGTGTTTGTGTAGTTTGGGAAAGAGAAAACGATGATGGTGGGTGTATTTTTAATTTTCCCTGTTATTATTATGTTGGGCCCTCCAACAATATGCAAACTTTCTGCTTCTGACTGTTAACAAAACAGCTCGGACAAACAGGCGGAGGTAATAAAGGAGACGTTGTATATATTAATAATTAATAATATGAACAGTCCCTGTAAATATCAAAAATGAAAATGCTATAAAAATATTTGAATAATTGGTGGTGTGTATGTGTAAAAAATTATTTATTAACAAGAAATTGTGGTTTATCGTTAGGAAAAAAAGCGGGAACAGCCAAGATTGAGCAGGGAATGGTTATTTTATAATTTAATGTAAAGTGATAAATAAATTGGATATAATTATGCTTTACATTCTCCTATTTTTCAATAGTATCTTCTCACGTTTTGTTCATTCTTTTTTTTTTGTTACAAAGGTGATAAGGCAAAGTGATGTTGCCAACAATTTGTACCAGCAAAAAAAAAAGAAAGCGTAAAAAGGACGCTTTCTTACACGGGGTTTATACAATGTAAGCGCATTGTACACATTTTTTTCCCTAGTGGGATGGTAAAAGGGAGGAAAGCAGTGCCAAATTGTAGACAGATGCGGCATCTTGGCACAACAAACTAATTCATTTTGCTTAATACAAACATGTAGAAAATGAAAATTCAGCGAGACTTGGAACGAGAGAAATAAGCGTAAAAGGGCGCGCCGCTCCAAGCATTAGGAAACGTGCGCACAAAAACAAGGCAATATAAGCCAATGACAATAAATTCCCGAAGCATGCACATAATAACAAGGCAAATGTGAGCGCTTACTTGAGGGAGCAGATGCGGAAGGGGTAGCAAAAAGTCTCCATTGTGACTTTGTTGTTTTTCTATCATGTTTTCCATTTTTCTTTTTATACGTCTAAAATGGCAGGTTGTGCGAGTATTTGCCACAAAATACGCCCACGTTTTGTATCTGTGCGAATACGACTGGACACTCGTTCAATTTTTGCTGTGTGTGAAGTTGAAGTCTCCAGCTGAGGCGGGACATTAATTCTCGCCTCCTGGCTTGTAAAGCGCAAGTCTTTCCGTTCGCTTGAACGTCAGTATCTGCGGAGTATTGGGGGCAGAGGCAATAAAGAGCAATGCGGAAAAGTTGCGTTTGTCACATTGTGAGAATGGTGACTGGCAGGATCACGCCAGTTGAATGAACATTCGGCAATTCAGGTCGACTACTTAGTATTAATTTGTCCACTTTTCAGCCCCATGTACGCCTGTATAGAAATAAAGAGCGAACATAAATGTAATTGTGTGATATGTGCATTTTTGAAGAAAATTTAACTGGAAAAATGAGTGAATGGCTGGAACACAGCAAGAGACAGAATAAGGTGTACAATTAAGCCACGTTTTCAATTCATGATTTGAGCTGCAGACTAGACTAGGAATTTGAGCAAAGCAAAGAAGTCAATGCTGGCTTAGTAGCCACCCCTGCCGCGACCCCTGCCGCCAAAGCCTCCACGACCACCGCTTCCACCGCGGCCGCCGAAGCCGCCGCCGCCGCGACCAAAGCCTCCACGACCACGACCTCCACCGCGGCCGCCACCGCGACCGCCGTAGCTGCTGCTGATCGAGCGACCGGTGACAACGTCGTTGTCCTCGAACTCGGGCAGGGCTTGGCAGGTCTCCAGACGCATGCCGTTGCGCTGGGCTTCCACTCCATGCCCTTGACAACAATGACGGTGCCGGCGTTCTCATCGGCAGCGTCGACTCGGCGTTCCTCAATCAGGTGGCTCATAATGTCAAAGACAACCGACGTGCGACCAGCGCCAATGCGGAAGGAGTTCATGTCCTTGTCCTCGAGGCCGGGGGTGTGGCGGACCATGGCGCCGCGCACATAACCCCAAGTGTTGACAGGCTCGTCCGTATGCATGATCATCGTCACACGGTCGGCTTCGCCGGTCATCAAGCTGCGGCACGGGATGCCCTGGCTGTAGCCCGAGATGTGGGCCAGCGCAGCGGACAGCGCGCGCACAGCGTTGCCTCCAAAGGCGCTGTCGGCCAGCTCGGTGGCCGTGGCCATAAACAGGTCGACGGCCGAGGCCGAGCACTTCTCGATAACCTTGGCTGACTCGAGGCCGGTGGTCTGGATGATGTCGTTGGCCTGGGGAGGCTGGATCATCTCGCAGTTGACACCGGCGCGCTTGCGGATGTACTCGGGCCACCACATCTCCTGGGGGCCAAAGCAAGTGATACACACGCCTGAGCGGCCAGCGCGACCGGTACGGCCACTGCGGTGGATAAAGGTCTCAGCGTCCTTGGGGGGGTCGGTGTTGATGACAAGGTCGACCTCGGGAATGTCAAGGCCGCGCGCTGCGACGTCCGTGCAGATAAGCACGCGCAGAGTTCCGTTACGGAAGCCCTGCAGCGTCTGCTCGCGCTGCGCCTGCGGGATGTCGCCGTGCAGCGCCTGCGCGCCATTCGTGAACTTGGTCGACGTAGACAACTTGTTGGCATCGGCCTTGGTCTCAGTAAAGATGATGCAGCGTCCGGCCTTGCCGTATACAGCAACCATGTCGCAGACAATGTCGTGGCGAGTCTTCCACGGCGTGACCACAGCCTTATAGGCAACGGTCTCACTGGTCTTGAGAGCCTGGGAACCGATCAGATCAATCTTCTTGTGGTCGGGCTTCATGAAGTCGCGCGCAATCTGGTTGACCCACTCTGGAAGAGTGGCCGAAACAGCAGCGTCTGTACTGGCCACCGGCGCGCTGCTCCTGCACGCAACGAAGTACCTTCTCCATATCATCCTTAAAACCAATGTCCAGCATCTGGTCGGCCTCGTCGAGACAGATAAACTGAATGTTGCTCAGAACCAGGTTGCCGCGGTCAATCAGATCAATGACACGGCCAGGGTGCCGACGACAAAGTCAACACCGTTGCGCAGCTTGTGCTGCTGGTCGTAGATGGAGGTTCCACCATACACGGTGACGACGGTAACTTGGTGGTGGTCAACTCGATCTCGTTGGCAACCTGCTTGGCCAACTCGCGCGTGGGCGCCAGCACGATTGCACGCGGCTGACGGTCGCGCTGCAGTGGTCGGTCGACTTGAGCATAAGCTCAATCATGGGCAGCGAAAACGCCAGGGTCTTTCCGGTACCTGTGCGGGCGCGGCCAAGAACATCGAATCCCTCGATAATCGGAACCAACGTGTTGGCCTGAATGGGGAACAGCGCCTCAATGCCACGCTTGCGCAGAGCAACCTTGGTCTGTTCCGACAGGGGGAAGTTGTTGACACTGAGCTCGTTGACAGCCTCGACCTCGACCTCCGTGGCCTGAGTGACGGGAGCGTCGGCCGTTTTGGTGTGGGCCTTCTTGGTGGGCTTGGGTTCAGTCTCAGACTCGGACTCCTCGGAGCCGGAGGTAGACTTGTGCTTGCGCTTCTTGTCGGTCTTCTCCTTCTTGTCCTTCTTTTCCTTCTTGTCAGACTTTTCCTTCTTGTCCTTCTTCTCCTTCTTGTCGGATTTGTCCTTCTTTTCCTTTTTGACCTTCTTGGCGTCAACGACAGAGTCGGCGGTGTGGTCGATGGAGAGGGCGGCGAGAGCCTTGGGGTCGATTGAGGGTGCCATTGTTAAGAAAAAGCAGATGTGTCAATGACTTTGTGTGTACTTGTGTAGTGAGTGTGGACGGGACAGGCTAGCAAATGATGATGCTGTTGGATGAGAGATATTAAACAGATAAACAACGAGACGAAAATTGCTCTAAAGTCGTAAGAAAAATATGCTATGTACTGGTTAAATGATGAATAATAAGAACACTAGGTAAACTTTAGAAAGACAAGATGGCAGGAACAACGAGCAGCGAGCAATGCTTCCTTTTGATGCTGTGCGCAGACTT
The DNA here is from genome assembly GCF_025024165.1 of Kickxella alabastrina. Classification (NCBI taxonomy): domain Eukaryota; kingdom Fungi; phylum Kickxellomycota; class Kickxellomycetes; order Kickxellales; family Kickxellaceae; genus Kickxella; species Kickxella alabastrina. The sequence goes on from NW_026251479.1 coordinate 336,381, forward strand.
TTTTTTTTGCTGCGACAATGCAAAAAAAAGCTGGGCTTAATCGCGCGCAATCAATTGATCTGGCTTATGTCCAAAAAAAACAGTCCCACTGAGTGTTTGTGGCTGTGATGTAGATTAGCCAATGGCAGCTAGATGAAGCCGATCGCTCCCATTTACTTATTCGTGGGGTTTCTGAATGGTTTTCATCGCAACTGTATTGTGTTTTTGTGACACGGCGCAAAGCGAAAGAAAAAGTTGGGGGCACAGACTGGCGTGTGCTTTGCTTTCTCCTTTTATTCACGACTTCCACCTGACCTGCCCAACCCTTTTTTCTACAAAAATTATTAACTGTTCGGTTTAAATTAACACACTTTAACCTCTCGCACAACAAATGTTTATTCGCCGAATTGACTCGCACGCCCCAAGCCAAAACAACACTCACAGGCCCTGCCGCAAGTACAGCCACAACCACACCGACGACGACGGCAACGACATCAACATAATCAGGATCTATACATAGTAGAAGCAGCGAAAGATAACCCGCCAACACTCTGCTTGGCGCCCCACTCATCGTTTCTGCTCGCTTTCTTGACGCAGCTTCAGCTCAAGCACACGCGGTGACTTTGAAGATACAACACCATCAAACAGCAACAAAGTAAAACTACCAACACCACACCCCTACAGCGCATTCGCCACAATGATATTTGACATGGAGCTCGAGGAGGAAGCCCCCATTACAGGCCGCCAAAGCTGGCGCAATCGCCTATTGTGCTCCCGTCACTCACGCTGTCGCGTCCCGGGTCCCAGCTGGCAGGGTCTCGCTCAGAGTCCCAGGCTGTGCCCCGTCGCCGGCCCAGCATTTCGGCCAGGACGCTGAACATGCTCGAGAACCAGCTCGACGGAATTCACATGGACTCAGATTACGAAGACATGGCCGACAACGAGGATGTCGAGGTCCCCCTCGACGAGGACTTTGTCAACAGTGACAGCGACTGTGGTAGCGACGATTCTGGCGCAGAAGCCCGCGATGAAGGCATTCGCGTATGCGGCAGCGGCAGCGCAATGGACAACTCGGCTGACCAGGAGTCGCAGCCCTCGAAGCACTGCAAAGTTACTATCAATAACTTTACCGTGCTAAAGTTGATTGGGAAAGGAGGGTAAGTAAAATAGCCCTGCAATCTACAGCTAACTCGTTTTATGCTTCTTTAATTTGTGTCGCATTGTGCGCAGCCGCGGTCTCGCTTGGCTTTTTCAACTGCGTTTTACTGCGACGCCGCCAATCGAAGTTTCCCCCACATTCCCCACATATCCTCGCCCCGCTTGAATCCGGCACTGCGCATTGGAGCGAACTGCACCTAAATCCAATCCACTTTTGTAACTGTAGATACGGCAAGGTGTACCTTGTCCAGCACAAGCTGACGCACAAGTACTACGCGATGAAGGTTCTGCGCAAGGCGTCTATTCTGCTGAAGCGGCGCCAGATCACCTTCACCATGACCGAAAGGTCTATTCTCTCGGAAGTGCAGCACCCATTCATTGTCAAGCTCTACTATGCGTTCCAGAGCAACTCCAAGCTCTACTTGATCATGGAGTACGTGGCCGGCGGCGAGCTGTTCACACATATGGCCAACGAGCGCATCTTTTCGGAGGACCAGGCCGTATTCTACGCTGCGGAGCTCGTTCTAGCCCTGGCGCACCTGCACAAACTTGGGATCGTGTTCCGCGATATCAAGCCCGAAAACTGCCTGCTCGACAAGCATGGTCACCTTGTTCTGACCGACTTTGGCCTGTCAAAGACAGCGCTCGGGAAGGACGGTCGCACGAGCACATTTTGCGGCACGCCATCATACATGGCGCCCGAGGTTCTGGAGCTGTCGACCGCTTATGAGTTCAGCGTGGACTGGTGGTCCCTGGGAATCCTGCTCTATGAGATGCTCACGGGAGCTGTGCCATTCAAGGGCAGGGCGCCCGCGCAGATTTCAAAGAACATATCCAAGACCAAAGTCAAGTACCCCAACTACATGACGCCCGACGCTAAGGACCTCATTATCCGCCTTTTGCGCAAGAATCCCGCCCAGCGCATTGGGTATGGCCCCAAGGGCATTGCTGAGCTGAAAAGCACAGGTTCTTCCGCAAGATCGACTGGGAGCGGCTTGAGAGGACCACGCGTCGTTTACGCCGCCCATAGTTCCGGTCGTCGCGAGCGACTGCGACGTGAGCAACTTTGCCACCGAGTTTACCGCCGAGGAGCTCGCGACTTCCATTGTGCGCGGGAGCCTTCTTGATCCCGATATGGACAATGTTTCTGACGAAGCCAAGCAGCTCGACAGTACTGCTGGCCGTGACAGGTACCCTGCAGTTGCTATTACCGACCACATCCCGACTACAGCTTGCAATATTGCTAATGCGAACAAAAATGATGCAGCCAAGGCTGGAGACGACATTGATCCTGCCACAGCATTCCTGGGATTCAGCTATGTGGCCAACTCTGTTCTGGACACTGTCAGATAATGAAGCACTCCAATTTTAAACTAATTTAATTCCGTTTTAATACGCACTCCACACTTTGGTAAAGAAAAAGGTTTGCTTACTTGTGACCTTATTTTGTTTGTTGAAGTGAGGGAAAGAGAGTGGAAATTACTACATGTACGCCATAAGTAGTCAAAAAGAGAAAATTACTTGATCTTGTGCTCCATGAACAGCACATGCTGGTTGACGCGCGGATCAAACTTCATCATCGACAAACGGAAAGCAGCCGTGCGGGGCCTCTGCTTGACGTATGTGAACCCAGTGCCTGCAGTGCTGATAAGGCGGACCAAAATGTTTCTCGACTTGGGTTTCTTGGCCACTACAAAAAAATAGAAATGAACGAACGAATAAATGAGTGACAGAAGAAACGAGGTATACCCAATGCTTTTTGTTTGCGATTAGTCTTTGTCTCTAAATTTCCGCCGATTCCGTTTTGCCGTGCCGCCGTCGAGCTTCCATTGTAAACCTGAATTTCGTAGAGAATGCACTCATCCCACTCTCAAAAACCAAGTTGCCTATTCCCAATTCCAAACTTACTCTTGCGTCGCAATTATTTGTGTATGTACGCGAAGCGAAATAAGAGTTGGAAAAATAGACTAATTCAAAAGCAAGCAAGAAAGAAAGCAAGAAAGCAAAATCGAAAAAGGCAAAAGCTCAACAATCAACCCACAAAGTGAGATAATCTGTGATTTTTAGATTTGCAAGCAGATTAAGCCTTTAATATTTATACTGCGCACAAATTTGCGCTGAACATGAGTAATTCCAACTTTAAAAATAGGTTGCAAACATCCATTAACCATTTCAATATGCAATAAACAAAACTAATTTATTTGTAAGAGTTAATTAATCAATAATAAAATCTATCACGGCAAACCCTTTTTCCTGCGCTGATTTGGCCATTCTTTCGAAATCGCACTTCCACAAGCAGATCAGATCTATATCTATTAATATAGAGAATTCATGGGTGCCCACACTTTACAGTAGCCAAACATCTCTTCGCGCATATTAGCAACCAAATGGTTATTGTGGATTACAAGTGATCCGGATTTGGTGTATGGCTCGCAAACGCATATGCCGCGAATACCAACTATTATCGCTAGACATTTGACATCTAGAGCTGTGTTCATCACAAAATACGATTCTTGTCCAGGAGCTATATCATGCCAGTAGTAGTGCTTGTCGCAGCCTAGATAAAAATTCATAAACCAGACGTTATCAAAGTGTTATTTTGTAGTTCGCCATTTCAAAAATAATAATAATTCCTTTTACTTTCTCAAAATAAAATAACTCATATCCATCTTTATACTGGTTTAAGAACGCAAATGAGTGAACGTTTATAATAGTTCGATTTTAATGGGTTCCCAGCGCACATCGCGGTAAACACATTAGTATTGCAAAATCCAAACATTATTGCTTTGTATGATAATGATAACAAAACTATTGACGCAATAATGTGCAACATTCGATCTGCATTTGCTTGCAATTGGCAGCATCAGCCAATACATTTGGAAGCGAGATGGATGATCAATATGTCTGACTGATTTGATAAAACCAAATAAGACTGCTGCTAATTGCAAATTAGTGACCGCGCTTTTCCAGCCGCTCGCTCTCAGCCAGCGAGCTGCAGTTGATGCCGACCATGGCCTCGCCCAGGTTCTCAGAGACCTCAGCCAGCAGCTTGGCGTCCCTGAAATGAGTAACAGCCTTGACAATGGCGCGAGCGCGCTTGGCCGGGTCTCCGCTCTTGAAAATACCCGATCCAACAAATACACCGTCACATCCAAGCTGCATCATTAACGCGGCATCAGCAGGAGTGGCAACACCGCCGGCAGCAAAGTTGACGACGGGCAGACGGCCAAGACGAGCGACCTCGCGCAATAGATCAATCGAGACGCCGAGCTCCTTGGCGTAGTTATACAGCTCCATCTTGTCCAATGAAGTGGCATGGCGGATCTGGTCGTTCATTGTGCGCATGTGCTTGACAGCCTGGATAACATCACCGGTTCCGGCCTCACCCTTTGTGCGGATCATCGCGGCACCCTCCGAGATACGACGCAGGGCCTCGCCCAGGTTGCGCGCACCGCAGACAAAGGGAATCTTGTAGTCGTGCTTGTCGATGTGGTAGGTCTCGTCGGCAAGGGTCAAGACCTCACTCTCGTCGATGTAGTCGACGCCGATAGCCTCAATGATCTGGGCCTCACAAAGTGGCCGATGCGCACCTTGGCCATGACCGGGATAGTGACAGCCTCGATAATCTCGCGGATCATCTGCGGGTCAGACATGCGTGCGACACCGCCGTCCTTGCGGATATCGGCGGGCACGCGCTCGAGGGCCATGACAGCACAGGCACCGGCCTCTTCGGCGATGCGCGCCTGCTCGGCGTTGACAACGTCCATAATCACACCACCCTTGAGCATCTGAGCAAGTCCAGTCTTGACCTTGAATGTGGTGGCGTAGTCAGCGGTTCCATGCTCCTTGGAGTCCTTAGTGAGGTTGGTTGCGGTTTTGAAATCGGACATTCTTGATAAGTGTAAATTCTATGATGTATTCAAAAGTGAAAAGTAAAGATGGAGTGAATGGAATAAACAAAAAATAAATGCTTTTTTTAATAACACGGGGTCATTTGCGATCGCATGCCCCCAATCGACATTATGTGCACAAATTATAACAATATTTGCGTCTGGGCCTAGCAGGACAAGGGGAAATTTGGGCGGAGTAAGAATTGCCTCATTTCACAAAGGTATGAAACAGTGCCACACCCACGCTCAGCCACGCACTTTATTCTCGTTGCAGTATTTTTGTGAGGGTGAAAATACATTGTCGCGCCGCTGTGAGCTTTCTCGATGGCGGAAATGTGAGCAATTAGCACGTTTATCTTGCTCAAATGTGTGCTCTTGCATAATTGGTTTTACCATTTCCGAAAAGGGATCAGGTGGTACTATTATATTATTGCTTCCTTTCTGTGTATGATGTTGCCAAATATAACAATAATTTTACTGTAGCAAATCTTCAGTCTGCGGAATAGCCTTCGAGATTGTGTTTATGCACTTGTGCTCTATAAAAATGTGGGTTTAAATTAATATATTCGTCTTAAAAATTACTTTTGGAACTGAAAAAAGGGGGCACCGCTGTGTGGGCAACGCTGTAAACAGCATGGTGTTCCTTGATGTTAGCCAGCAATAACATAAATGTGTATAGCGGCCATGATGGCAATTTGATGCTTGAAAAGAAAGATAATGGCTTGGAATGTGTGTTGGGCACCACACATTGGCATCTTATGGAAGAGGTAGGAAATTCAGTGCAATCATTTGGCAGAAACTCAGCAGCAAGCAACCGGTGCAAAACCAAATAGGAAACACTGCTGCGGCTACTCACCCCCGCAGGCAGCGCACGGATTGATTTATCTATATATAATGGCAATTATATCCCTCAGTTGTTTAATATAGGACAGGCTTTATCAAACGAACAAGCGGATCTATGGATCTATTTTTTCTAAGCAATGTGTAAACGTTTTTTATCAACGCATCAAATTCTAGTTGCTTACTTATCACGAGTCTTTTTTTATCGTACTCGCTTTTTTCGAATGAGAGAAAATAAATGCATTTATCGAGATATAAAATAAATAAAATGCAAACCCTAAAGTTGTTGTATTGTTTTTTGTCATTGTTATAAATCCCACAACGTATCCTGGTGCATCCACTAATCTTTACTCGAAATGCGGGTGCGGCCAATTTTATACATTTATGCATTGCCATAGGAAGTCAACCATCGAACGCCTTACGCTCAAATTAAAACTCAAATTCATAATCACAATCACACTCTCATTTATATTTACATTTACATTAATTACAATGGCAAGTATCGAACAGCAGTTCTTGCAGCAGTGTAGCAGCATGCCCAACGACGAGGATGTGTTTGAGCGCGCCCGAGCACGTGAAAATGACGATGCACCTTTGCCTATAGAAAATACCAGCGACACAGCAGCTGCATTGCACCGTCTGTGGTTCATGACGGGCCTCAGACCGGCGTCAAGGGCGTTATTGCTGACTACCGGCATAAACAGCTTGATCAGTGGCAGCAGCATGAAATAAAAATGGCAGCGGCAAAGTCTGCGTACACGAGCGCTGCCCAGCGCAACATTGTTGATGCCAGCACCGCACCATATGGACTAAGCAAGACGAGCAGCCTGCCAGCGACACAGACCTGCTATCCAACAGCGAGGACGATGACGATAAATTTATTGCCGAGTACCGAAACAAACGCATATGTGAGCTCGCCCATGTCGCCGAGAAAAATGGCATGGGCGCGCTGAGGGATGCAACGCCTGACGAGTACGTAGACATTGTTGACGAGCGGGCACAGTCTGGGGACTGCGTTGTAGTTGTCTTAGTTAATGCCAGCGCAGCCTCGAGGAGGTTCGAGTCGTTTGTGCGTGCGCTGGCGGCCGGATTTGCAGAGGCGTGTTTCTGCGCGTGTCTGCCAAGGAATGCGGATTTGTTGATGCCTCGGTGGTACCGATTGTGCTGGTTTACCGTGGCGGTGAGCTGAAACATAATTTGGTCCGCGTCGTCGATCATCTCAGTGATCCAAATGGGTTTGTGTCGCATGATGTAACCCGGCTCTTGGACTCCATCTTGCGCAAGTAACAGAAAAACAGTATATGACTGCTTGCAGCAGTCCGAATATCCCTTAGATAGTTGTCCTTTGACTGTAAAAGGGGCGCAAATGTGCAGTATGCAGCGGTTTTCAATTTTTTGGTTGTACTTGTGGTTGCTGAGACTAAAAAACATTATGACAGTTTACAAATTATGCACGGTCGTGTGTAATTGATAATTGTTTGTCGTTAATACAAAAAGGGAAAAGGGAGAAAAAGAAAACAAAGTAAAAGAAAAATGCAGGATGCGATTCAACTAGGGAGGCTGAAAGCTAGAGCCGTTTAAAAAAGATAAATGGGAGTAGGGTGTGGTTGTCAAATAATATACAGTAGTTACAGTGGTATGTCCGTGGCAAACCAAACAGCGTCTCACGCCAGTTAAATGGTGCGCATGCGCTTGCGCAAGCAAATAACGCCTGGTACAGACAGCTTCTGCTGCTGGTTATCAGAATCAGAATCAACTGTGTAGATAGCATCAATCGCGCTGTCCAAATGAACGCAGAACCGTCGTCAAAGTACTGGACATCAGCTCAATCATGTCTATTGGCTGGACATAGTGATTGTCGTAAAAGTACCGGCCATCGGCATCGCTCTCGTTAATAGTATCGAGATTTCCAGTAGGCTGGCCAAGGAACTAACGAGCAACTTCCACCAGATATGTCGAATTTACAACATACTTGATATGCTCCAGTTTGTCGTAGAGCTCATCAAAATCCTGCTGTGCAAGATCCATCAGCTCCACCGTCTGCAACTCAATAGCCTGCGCGTGATTCTCGGCGGCTTCACGCTTCTGGTCGGATTCGTTGAGTTTCTGCTCAGTGACTTCCAGCTTACAGTCGGTATTCTTCAACTCACGGTCAAGATTGACCAAATCAAAACGCAGAACCTTAACCTTTCTTTCCTCGATTATTAGTTGTTTGTAAAGCTCCTTGTTGATATTAGTAAGCGCGTTATTGCTGTCGGTGAGTATTTTTTTGCTGTAAGCAAGCGACCTTGCTAGAAGGCGAGACTCGCCAAGATCATGAACTTCCATGTGCCACGTTTCTGCCGCTTCCACCTTGGTCTCAAACGCTCATTCTTTAAAGCTAATTCTGCAAGCATGTGGTTGGTTATGTTTAGTTTGCAGCTGATTTCTGCTGCCTCACTGGTCTTTTGCTTAAGCCGGAGCTCCAGGCGCTGAACATCCAATTATCTGACCCTCAGCTTCTCCCTAGCATCGGCCAACTCGGCGCGCAAAAAATATCCTCAGTCTGCTCGGTTTAGGCTCAGCCTGTACAAGATAAATTGCAGCATGGGTGTACTCGGCTGCATCCTGCGCAGCTGTGAGCTCACCATGGTAGGAATCAATTTCAACTTTGGAGTGTGAGGACCTGGCGTCTTCCTGGATGAATGCAACCCTGGTGTGTGCAGACTCAGGGCTGGGCGAGTCAAACTGCTCAGCCTTGGCTCGGGAAGTGCGCAGGCGGCGCATCAGCTTGCGTGGACTAGTGCTGCGGGCAGGCGTGTGTCTGGTGACAGAGCGCAGAGTGGTGCGCAGGTTGCGCATTGTGTTTGTAAACTCGATAGTCATTTTAACGACAAGTAAATGCTGACAAGAAAAAAGTCAAAGAAAGAAAGAGATGACAAAATAACTGAATAACTATTATTTTCGAATAGAAACAGTAATTTCGAGTATGAATTGGTTTACAGTTAGAGCAAACAAATGAATTTTAAACGGCGCAAATACATGCAAACTTCTCTTTCTTTTATATAGCTTCGTAGTGAATGTGAAGATTCAATGAAAAAGAGGAGAAAGAGAAAGAGAAATGCTGCGCTGACTGCCAGCCGCCTTTTATGTCATATCATGTCATATAGTGTTTTGTTTGTTTTAATTTTTATTTTTGTCGACGCCACAATTTTTCATGATCCCAAAAAAGAGCACGATGAACAGGGTTTTTTGTGTTTCTGTTCGATTGGTGGGAAATTCGGTGCTGTCCTGGCAATCATTTGGGCACAAAGTCGTGATTGGATGCCTGGCTGATTGGTAAACATAGTTTTCTATTGATTTGCAAAACTGTATTGTATTTTTATTGGTTGATGGTGATCAAATGATTAACCGGTCTTGGCTGTTTAGCAACACTAGAAAGCATATGCTTGGTCACTGTGTGACTTATTATTTTCTTTATCTTTCACAGTGCATAGCACTTATTTATTAAATATACTTTATATCATTATAGTTTATCTACACGTTCATAGAACGTTCCTATATTCCAAAATTTTAAAGCGCATATACGCAGTCTTTTGCGCTTAGGCTGGCTGCACCTACCAGCACAGGTTTTTTGTTTGGGTTAAGGTTCAAGCCAAATAGACCCTCGCATGGCTGCCGAATGACATGCATCCGTATCTTTTAAAGCTCAACCGCTACTATTGCCACATTGTAGCTGACAATCAGCTCTCCTCACGCAGTGCCGCATTGTCAAAGTACCAAGCGACTGGTTATTTGGTGCGCCAAGCTGCGCGCATATATTGAGGTTAATCCAGGGCAAGGCGCATACTTTTGTCGTTGGATTTGTGGTTCGAGCAGCTGGCGCTGACGTTGGAGCTTCCATCAGTAGGATAACCCTCAGCATGCATGTGGGGGCAATGTGGCCACAGCTGGGCTTATTGCACACCAGTGCGTCGGCCATGGTCACATATTGCAAGTGCTGCTTTAGTGTAAGGGCATGCACAGGGCTGTCAGTGGCGACTTCATGGATGTGTCCAGCATATCTATAAAAAATTACAAATATGCTTCTTTCACAGACTGCTTTTGACCAAGACATCTATCTATTGGTCCATTCCTAAATGGTTAGTCAGCCAACTTTCCAATCAAATCATAATCTCCTGCTCCTTAACCTCAAAACACTTTTATTTTCTCCAACTGGTGAGTGCTGTACTCCTGCGCGCGGTCCTCTTGGTAGTTTGCTGTTCAAACATGCAATCTTTTTTGGTAGTGCATTTGCCTTTGCCGTCTGGCGCTACCAAATATCTGTTGATCTGGGTGCCAAAGTAGCATGTCGAGTGTGGGTGCCGCCATTAGACCCAGTCTCAGTGCAGCCTGAGTGTGATACAAGGAATTGCGGCTTGTCTCCAGCGATTGATTAATGAATCAATCGCTAGTTAATTCCCTATTGGATATGCGGGAATTCATACGCACACATAAATACTAATGAATATAAACAGTAGAGGCTGTTTATTCCTTAGCTTTCTTTTAGTTCATTTTTATTTAACATATATATTTATAACGTAACAACTGGAAACATGGTCTTCATCACAAATACCAGAAATGTAAATTAAAAAGGGATGTATGGGTACCACACATACACACAGTATTAGTTGCAAAAAAGTTATAATACATTATAGTAAATAGTTAATAGTTAATATAAAAATGCAATAACGTGGATAAAAAGTACCGCTTTCATGGAGCTTTATAAAACTCAGGCCTATACAAGCATACATTGTTATTTAGCGGATCAGCTGGTTGATTTGATTAATCGCAGATAATTAAATTATTATTATCCTAATAGAGCCTCATAGCTCTTTTAAATCAACTCTATCCATACAACCTATCGTAAACAAAGGATTCACACTTAAATTCGTCATTCAAGCAGTGTAGCTGTGAAAATAATATAATAAAATTCAATCGTTATAATGGCTGTTGTGAGGGCGGGAAAATAAACTCGGATTGTTTTAACTGCCCACACCCAGACAATAAAAGTCTGTGAATGAAAAGTATTTGCGCTTGCGCTTGCACTTGCACTTGCATTCGCAAGCTAATCTACTTTTTTGTTTCACCATTATTCTTTCTTGTTCAAATAAATATTTTTATTTTTATATTATACAGCAGCGCATGTCATCAGACGGACGCACAACGGCGCATAGAGCGGTTACCAAAGCACACATCCACACACAGACTCACCCTATCTTTCTATTTTGACTGTACGTATCTTAAAGTTTGCCGCGGCAGTGTGTTAGGCGCAGCGCAGAGACGGTGTTAAAAACTTATAAGGACGGTGCATATGTAGGGAGTTTTGTCTAAAACACTTGCTCGCACTAGTCAACACCATATGATTTGTATTTAAGACAGAAAAGCTAATATACATCTATGCAAGCATTCGGGGGTTCGCTATATTTTTTGCTTTTTTGCTTGCTGTTTATTAAGAATTATATGGTTATAAATATATACTTTCCAACATCTTAATCGGGGCACTTTCAAATAAGACGGGCATGAGGCATGTTCCAACACCTTCATATTGCCAGAATTCCCCATCGCCATGCAGTGGGTACAATACCCCAATCATTCAGCCACATAGACGTTTATAGCACCTTGACGTTTTGCCACACTGCCAGATAAAGGATTAGAAAAAGGTATCTGTCAAGAATTTTAGACACCCGTTGACATACCTCGCCGACCCAGTTGAGCCCAATCATTGTGACAGCATTATATAAAATCTATATTGCATAGCAGAATAGGTCCAGTGCATTGCCATAAGTTTGGACGCGAAAACCAGAATGGCTGACAGAAAAGCATTTGATACTGGTCAATTTGATGCACTTTAGGAAAATACTGGAGTAAATGGCAAATTGCAAGCGCATTGTAGTAGGCGGCTAGATTACAAACACATGCTACAGCGCATAAAATTATAGACAAATATTACTATAATAGCCAATTGACATGCCCCAACTTTATCACAGGCAGGGCAAAGGCACTAGCGATTAGGTAGCAAAAGCTGCAAGATGTGTTTTGGTCAGAAAAGCACAAATATACGTGCCATGCGTTAGACATCAGTGTACTTGAGCGGCTCGTAAATAAATATTTTTGAGTAGCTGCCAATATTTTTTGCAAGCATTGTATCCTTAGCCACGAGTAATAAAGAACAACCATAGGCTGTTATATAGGGAAGAGCCACCAAAATCACTCCTGTTGATTACTGCAGAGCTTTTGACGCTTAATACAATGGTTGCCATAGTGTCCTCCTGGGACAATAATGACACATTTTTATTAGTTTGCACGCAGAGATAAGGCTGGTACAGGAGCTCTTGGACATAAAATACGTACAACACAGAAACACCAAGTCTGAAATAGTGCACCTATCCACTTATGTGTGCCCATGTTGTTAGTACTGCAGAGCAGGCACGCTACTATTTTGGGTAATAGGCCATAGCTGTGTCCCAGGTAATAGAAAAGCAAACTATCTAGCCAAGCATGCGTGCACATCAACCCAATTCATTGGCACATCAGATTCTCACCGCCACTGGGAGCATACCTATTCAAACGCTTTGCGTACAGCCATATTTTTCTTAATAATTTAAGCTTTCTCAAACGTGTATGCTCGCAAATAATTATAACAAGCAGGTTTTTTACTTTTTAAGGTAGATGTATGTCACAGTTTAGGCACATGGCTTTGCATATTGCCTTACTGAGATTAATTGATTATGCATGTGACAATTAATAAATGATGACAAGTTTTTATTATAGTTTATTTATATGCCAAAAAGAAGATATAAAAGGACTGTCGGGCAGCCAGGGATTCTTTTCCCTAGAAAAAATAAATATCTTTTTTGATTTATACCCTTTTGTAACATGTATTTTTCCATTTTTTGCATTCACCCATTTTTCTTTTTGTTTAATACAACTTCAGCATAATACAATGGCAATTATTCTTATTTTTAAACAATTTTAATCAAGTATCAAATTTTATAAAGAATATATTGTCACAAAAAAGTTAAGCTACAATAAACAACTGAACAAGTATGCTCTAACCAATTTTCGAAACTACACATGTCTGCAAGTTGTGTGCCATCACAAGATTAACTGTCTAATTAAACACCCCTGTCTAAAGTGGAAAATACCCTTAATCCCAAATGTTTCATTGGCACTGACTCATGCATCAAACACGTGCAAGACTACTTAATGGTGGTTGCTCCCAACAGGCTATGGAGTCTGTCACTGGTGTTAGGTTTGGAGACAAGATAGGAAAGCCTTCTTCTGATAGAGCACCTTACCAGCCACTTCAGTTACAGTGAACGAGTGAAGCAGACATAATTAAGCATTGGTATGTATGATGAGGCAGCCAATGCCTCTAAATATATTAAAGAGAAGATGTATTAAACAATAAACAGGGGTATGAAAGCAGGCTGAAAACATGCATAGCATCATTTATAGCAAACAATATACAGCAACAAACCTTGGTTGTAGCAGCATCGAGTTCAGAAGCCAACTGTGGCATTTATCTCTCCCTGGACAATATCTGAGGCATTTGCATGCATAGTGATTGCATGACAACCTCAAATAAAGTTAGCAAACCCATGCCAAGGGTTGCTAACAAGTGTGGTAGCAATGACCAAATTCCCACCACTGATCAGCAAATTGGATACAACAAGCTGTCATCCAAAAATTAGTGGTGCAGTAAAACTGGGCTATTTGCTAAATGCAAACAGCAACTCAGTTGGCAGTCAAGTAGGTCTCTCAGTAGGCAGCTCGGCAGGTGGCTCTGTAAGCAACTCCACAGGAAGCTCCACGGGCGGCTCATTGGACAGTTTGAATATATGATCTGCCTCAGGTGGAATTTCACATTGAATCAAAACAATAAGCACTGTATGCCTGCGTTGGCCAGCAGCATCAAGTAACATTGGCAGGCATTTAATAATGCTGCTGGCTAGCAAACATCATTGTCCCAAAGTGCAGGGCAACAAGCAGTGGCCAGCAAGTGCACTCCTCAGAAAGAACAAGTGGCACTGAAAAGCAGCTTTTACAACAAATGGAAACAGCAGCCAGAGAGCATGCAGCTTAGAATAAACAAGTGGTGCCAAATAAACATGTTGTCTGACCACAAGCTGCAAGGCGGATGTGGCAGCAGAATCGATTTCATTGTGTGCAGTGGCTACACCAAGAGCACTGGGTTTAACAACAGCAAAAATACCACCAGGTATGGTGGTAGTTGGAATAGCCTTGGGAGCCCTGGCCAAACAATAAAGGTAAGTAAAAAGACAGCACCACAAACCCAACTACCAGAAAACCTGGCTCAATCAAATCCACCCAGGCAAAGTTTATGTTGCCGTAGGACGGCAGCTCAGTGCATGGCGTTGGTGCAGTTTCCGTTGGATACAAGAAATGTGAGTGTCAGCAGAGCACGCAAAATAAGAGGTGGCAAAAAGCATTTTTTGATTTTTGATTTCAATGACTTAAAAATAGGTGAGGAAAAAAGAGAGAATAACGGTTTCAAGCAACTGCTTGCTTGTATTTGTATGTCGCGTTTGTCGTGTTTATCTGCTTTTTTGGTCCTTCTTTTTTGGCAACAAATTTGACAGAATAGTTAATAAGCGACAATAAATAAGTATGCACTTTTGTCAAAATGGCCGCTGTTTGAAGAAAAGGCACTGCCCTATTTTTAAACTTGTTTTTTGCAGGTGTTTTTGTTTCTTTAGTTGTCATAAATTTTTTTCACTTATTCAACTTTTTTCTATATCTTTACGCTTTTTTAAAGGTTAATTTTACTGTCCAAACATAGTATGGAAGCTGTTGGTAAAAAACAGAAAAACAGCCGTGTGTACTTTATTAGGGTTAAAGTATTTTGTGACTGAAAAATAAGCCGGTGAGAGTATTAAACAAAAAAATATTTTTTGTGGTAGGGACAAAGAGTCAAAACCCTTTTTTTTGTGTACTTTATTTGCCCATTAAAGACAAGCTGCAACGGTGCAGGCGTTTTATTGTCACTCAGTGGCACTATTCAGCGTGTATACGCTGTAAAATGGCCTAAAAGTACATTAGCAGTCTAAAAACCTCAAAGTCTAAAACACTGGCTACATACAAACAAAACACCCACAGTGGCTAGTTAAAATAAACAAGCTAATTATTTAAGCACTGGAGCAGCTGGCTCGTTGCGTAAAACCCACGAATAAAGCAGCGATCAATCAGCGCATGAGCAAAAAAACCTTTTTCTTTTCTCTTCCGCATTTTTCATTTATTTATTACTTTAGTATTAAAATTATTATTAATTGACCAGCAACAATGCGCTTTTTGCTAGCACAACACTACTTTAAAATTGGAAAGTATGAGGCCGCATGTACCGCAAAAGTATAGAATCTGGAAACTGACCAGCCAAAAATAAAAACAAGTGCAAACCCAGCAAGAGGAGGGCTGAGAAGCATTGCCAAAAGGACAAGGAGGCAGACAAATATGTAGTAAAAGTAAATAAAACATATAGCACATTTCAGCAGCAATGAACTTTGCTCAGTGACATGGGGGTGTTCTGAGCAGCAAAAGCGAGACTAGTGCGCCAGGTGTGTTCAAGTTTTGTTTAAAAATACAAGGTAAAAACAAGCCAAGGCCGCACAAACAGCAAGATAAGCGTTGGATAAGACATTAAACAATGTTTTGTTTCAAAGCACGCAAATAATAATTTGGATGACCGTTATTAAGCCTGAATGGGGTCAATAAGTGAAATGCTCTGGAACATGCAACAAAACCAATGATAGCGGCTACCTTGTCCACAAAGGCCCACTAATCAGACGACAATAGGGTATTTCATGTCATGAAGCTTTAAAACTAGCAAAACGCACATGCAACAAAGGCAATTTAATGTATCCATGAAGGGACCTTAATGGCTAATAGACCAGTTAGGAATTGGGTATTACAGGGAAAGTCAACTACAACGCTGTAAAACTAGTTTCTAACAATATACTCAGTTTAATTCAAAGTCTGGAAAAAAGAAACCTCAACAGCCTGTGCAATTTGCCGACCTACAGTGCCTAAAATAAAAATGGATACATATGTGGTGCCCAACACACATTTCAAGCCACTATCTTCCTTTTTCAATAATCAAGATTGCCCTCATGGCCGCTATACATATTTCTGTTGTTGCTGGCTGACACCAAGGAGCACCATTATGTTTACAGCACTGCCCACACAGCACTGCCCCCTTTTCAGTTCCTAAAGTAACTTTTGATACTTAAATATATTAATTTAGCCCCACATTTTTATAGAGTACGACAACATATATAACATTTAAATAAATCAGAGTGGCACTAATTACAGCACCTCGCGGTGGTCCAGCACCTGGGAAGACCTGGGAGAAACATGAAAACCACAAGAGCACTGGAGATAAATACATACACTTGTTTTAAATGGGTGTTACAGTTCAGGAGCTATTGGGGCAAACATTTTAATAAGCATTCGCATAATTTGTGCATTACACACTCTCGGCTCTTGTTAGAAAAATAGTTTTATGACACTCGCATCTACTCCCTCCTCTTGGCTTAGAATGAATGGATATATTTACAGCCATTTATTTATTTATTTCTAATATGTATTCTTTACTTAATTGGTTTTATTTATTCTGTTTTATTTTGTTCTGCCCAACTTGGCTTTTATTGAAACAACCTTTTTAGACTTTACACACAATGTTACACAGCCAAATAACATGGATGTGAATGTTGAGATTGAGATTCAAGTGACTGTTTTTCTTTTGCATGCCGACTGATAGGCAAAGAAGATTATAGAGTATTAGACCAGGGATTCAATAATATTATCCAAATATGATCGCCCTTTTATAACATGCACGCATACACAAAGATTGCAACACCAAAACACTCAATATTTGAGCTGCTTGCAGAAAAGTCAGTACTCGGCATTAGTGATTATAACGGCTAGTGTGTAAGACAGGGCAGGGTCGAGGATGGCACACACACATATATATGCGTGTGCCAAACCCGACTTTAATTATACTTTTGATTTCTTTTGTAATAATGCTATGTAAGAGGGGGTGTGAAAAGCACTAGTTGTATAGTGTTGGAAAAGTAGGGGCGATTTTATGAAGTTTTATTACTAACTTTTATAAAATGTTACTAGCGCCCGCCTTGTCCTATATATGTGCCTTGTCGCCTTTGTTGTGCACATTGTCAATTGTGCGCTCCGTTGGCAAGAACTGGATTTTCTGCGAGCAGACCGGTATCTTGGCAAGTCAATGTTGTGGTTTTCGTGCGTGTACGCTCATGCGTGTGCATTGCAAAATGGGAAGCATGTTTGGGCATCAATGTAATGCCTCCCTAATTTACGCCTGCATGATCCAATTAGTGTCCTATCAATCGGCATGCAGATCGAAACTTGTTTTACGATTCTCAACCTCAACATCAACTTCCATGTCTTCAGGCTGCGCAGCATTACATTAACGTTGCTATTTTTGAGCTGCACTAGATTCGATTTTGCAGAGCAGGCTGTATAAATGGGTTGTATGCCCATCTCAATCCTAATGAATAGCTCCTAATTGAATGTATCATTAGCTGTACACTCCAATATATCCTGTTTTTTCTTAACAAAAAGCTGAAGCATTTTTTGCTGCGATAGCTTTTTGCTGCAATGGTCTCCAATACCAATCGCAATCCCAAGCGAATGTCAATACAGCCACATTGTTTGTATGCTTGCTGTCATCTCTTATTTTATATTTATTTTTACCAACGCTCTCTTATCAACTAAACAGCAAATTAAGCACAACACAGATTAACATGGACAAGTGCCCAATAGTTGTACATGTATTCGTGTTCAATGGCTGTTGCACATGATCAACTAAAACACAGACTAAATCAGTGGCTGCAAAAGTGCATGCAAACTGAAATTATGCAATTTATTATTCTAATATTATCTGAATTTTTCGAGCGATATTTACAAAATTCATTCTCTTGGCTTTTTCAGTACAATTTTTGTAGTTGTATTTTTCAATGGAAATTTTAGGTGTGGTATGTACAGTGGTTTTATTTTCTGCCATGATGAACGGCAAAGACAAAAATTAGCACAGTTAAAAGTAGTGCCATCTAAAAAGAATTGCCGCGCAAATGATAGCTGTTTAGAGCTCATAGAGCTTCGAGTGCAAAATGTCGTTGGACGCTCGAAGATATTTGCAACTGGTTGTCATGTCTTTGGGTTTGGTACATGCGCTACTCTTTCTAGCCATGCCCGCGTTGTGATTTTGTGAGGAGCCCATCCAGACGCTGGCAATCTGGAGAAGGTATATGGGTAAACCCAGCCCTTCTCCTATTCCGCTGCCTCTGATTTCAGGTCTTAGGCGTGTCACCAGCCGGATTCATATTGAACAAATGTTCTGTGGGCCCCCGTATATACCACAGTTACGGGTCTTACGGAATGGAACCGGCCCGATTTTTATTAAAAACCATGGGTCTATTTTATCTCCAGGTTTTTGTTAGGTGTTTTTTTGACACTCGTATATACCCCCAGACATGACATTGATGAGACCAGTTGCAGATATCTTACCAAGTGTTTACTAGACACACATTATTTTTTCTGTGATCCGCGAATGAGCGTGGCTGTGGCTGTGGCTGTGGCAGACGGCGGATATAATATATGGGCCAATGTAGTACAATGGATGATGCTGTGCGAGAACTGTTGTATGTGTCTGATCCCCTTCCACAAAAGTTGTGTATTGTGAACCAATAATCCATGTTGAAGTCGAAGTCAAAGCTGATGCTGCTGTGTGTGCGCGTGTACTGTAGTTGTGATACCCTAATGTTAGGAAAATGTGTGTATTAGAAAAAAGGTGGTAGTATTTTAGAGGAAGTGGTGGTTGTTGGGAGGTAGGGAACCAAAAAATATTTTGGAAAGTGGGCGCCTTTTTATATGAAATGAGACATGCAAATAGATGAAAAAGGGCAGCAAAAAAGCCCTGCCAGTTGAAAAAAAGAGATGGAAAAATAAAAATGCAGTGGGTTTCTTTGTGTTCTGCCAGCCTGAAATATGTTTTGCACTTTTTTTGTGCACCGAGAGGCTTGCTTCGGGTAATGAAACACCTCAAAACTGCCAAAAAATGGTGTCGACATAAGCGTCAGCACACACGGCAGCAGTGGCAGCAACGGCAATCAGGGCAAGAGTGGTGAATGAGAAGAGCTACATGTTGAAAATGATAAAAATGATGGTTGCTGGTAAATAAAGTAAAGATGTTTGCGGTCATGAGTAAAAAAAGGAACAAGAGTGCCTAAAGAACTACCAACTGAATATTCGAGAAACCATGTCTTATTTATACATGGAATTTTAGCAATAATGGAAGCAGCATCCTGTACATGTCATTGCTGGAAATGATTCATCATTTTGTGAACATGCTTTTAAAGCACTGACATCCAATGCTATCCAAATCAATGTGTGAATTGACTCCAATGATATGTCACAGTTAAGGCACATGGCTTTGCATGTTGCCTTACTGAGATTGATTGATTACTCATGTGGCAATCAGAGCAATGATGATACGTTTTGTTAGTTTATTTACATGCCAAGAAGAGCATATAAGGAATGGCTGTCGGGCAGCCAATAATTATTATCTTTGGAAGAAATAAATAGCATCCTTTGATTAATATCATTTGTAGCAAATACCAAGTGTTTATGTTTCAAGTTGGCCCTCTTACCCAGGTTCTCTAAATATACATGTAAATTTTCGGAACAAAATCTGCCCCCCTCCCAAAAAAAGATATCATTGTTTGTCTTGCAAAAATGGCCGAATGCATGTTTGTATTTTTGCAAATATCAAAATCATTTTCACTTTATTTCACGGCATAAACAATGCAATGTTGGAATCAAAATGATGCAATGTTTACATTTTTCAAGCACATGGAGATATATCTTGCTACTATTTTTGGCAGTTTGGGCTTGTTTAATTACCAAAATACACGCCTCTTGGTGCAAAAAAACATGGGAAAATTATTTTAGGCTGGTGAAAAACGAATAACTCGCTGTATTTTTTATTTTCCATCTCTTTTTCTAAATGATAGGTCTGTTTTAGCTGCCTTTCTCATCCACCCATTTGAATGCCAGGTTTCATATAAATAGAGCGTCCACTTCCCAAGACATTTCTTTGGTTTCTCATCCCCAACACAATTTGTTATAACACTGCTTACCAATTACACTTTACGCACCATGTTTTTATATGGAATATACCACCAGCGACCGCGGATATCACTTACCTCCTCTTGACTTTTCAATAACCAGCCCTTCGCTCGGAAAATCTACAGTCCACATTTTCACTTTCAAAACACAACTTATGCCAGGGGATGTTTGAACACACACTCACTGGCTTTCCACGTCAAATCCCCTTTTGTCATACAACCAGCCCTTATCTTCATATTTCGTCTCCTCATTACCCACTCTTCCCTTTGCTGCTACCCGCCCTCCTTGCTAATGTATTGCCTGAACAAAAAAAAAAGAACAGAACAAACAAAAAAAACAAGAACAGAACAAAAAAAGAACAAACAAAAAAGAATAAACAAAAAAGATGAGTGCCCATGGGCCTTGAAACATTGTAAAATGTTTTCGGGGTTTTATTAAATTTATTATTAAATACATGGCGGCACAGCAATCATTACAAGTCTGATCAGCTTGTGATGTTGTAGATGCAACTCATAAAAAAAATAAAAAAAATAAAAAACAGGCAATACAAAGGCATAGAGGTAGGGAGCTAAAAAGGTAGGAAGTGTGGGAAAATCAAACAAACAAATTTTTGGCACTATATAACAGCCACTAGATTATACTCATTACACGTTTCTTTATCATTTTTGAGCTGCTGGGCACTTTGACATGCTTGCCGATGCAACTCTAGGCTACACATTCAGTCCATCGCCAATTTCTTATTTTTCACTGCGCTCGGCTCATTACTAGAGTCAGCGTTTTTGAGCGTATAATGCTGTTATGCAGCCCGAGGATATGGAGGTAGACGCTGAGGGCGAAAACCATGAGACAGATTCTCGTCAGCTCACAGATGGATCTTATATGGACCAAATTACAGGTGATCAAATTAGGCGCCACAACTGACATCCGGACATACTGCCTGACCCAAAATGGATGTGCTGGGCGCAAGAATACAGACATGCCAATTATACCATATCAGAAACCCGGGTTCCTTTCATAAGGACCAGTTCTCGCGAACGGAGCACACGACTGCCAGTGAGTGCCACAAGGACAAGGAGATATATATAAGGCGAGGCTGGCGATAATAACACTTTAGAAACACTAGTAATAAAATATTTATAATTTCACACCCATTCTTTTAATACTATTACAGTGGTGCTCCCCACCCCCTCTTACATAACAATACAAACTAATAAATTTTTGTGTATATACTGAAACTTGTTAGATGAAATTTAAAATGAAAACAAATTAAAATTAGCTTGAAAAACATTTAATATGCTTCTTATTGCCTCCAAGATTAGTCAAGAAACACTTGTGACGTTGTTAATTTGCTTTGGGCTCACTGATTATCTCTGTAAATGAATATCCAAGTATCTGTTTCGCGCAGATTGCAAAAAATAAATCATTGCAAATATTGCAGGCAACTCGGTAACAGTGTATAAGTATAAAGTAGCCCTTGGAGAAGCGCACAAGTGGGACGCACAAGTGGTCACTGACCATGTGGGGGCAGAAATCAGAGCTCAGAAAGGCATATCGCAAGCTAGTCAGAATCTGGAGCCGCAGCAATATAAAGAGAGATGTAAGAAAAAATAGAGAATTAGATCCAACACAATAATGTCCCGTTAATATTAATACTTTTTCTAACTATTGTATATTCCATTACACTGTTCTCATAAACCGTTTGAATAAAACTGATAACTAGAGCATTATTGTTGGAATATAGGAACGTGCTATGAACGTGTAGATAAACTATAATGATATAAAGTATATTTAATAAATAAGTGCTATGCACTGTGAAAGGTGAAGAGTAGAAAAGCATATTGCTTTGGTCACTGTGTGACTTATTGTTTGTGTTGCTAAACAGCCAAGACTGGTTAATCAGTTGATCGCCATCAACCAATAAAATTATCAACAGTGAAAATAGAAATCGCAATTTCACAATTGCAATTGTCACGTGTCATTTTAATAATTGATGTCACAGGCACATTATCATATTGCGATGTAACAAAAGTTTTGGGTTATTAATCCAAGACGATGTCCCGACTATTTTTATGGTTCCTGAATTATTTCTTTGGCAATGCTTATACGCGGAAGTAGCCGTTTCTACAGAATATGCGGCGATGAAATAAGAGTGCATCTGCTTGTCCAATTCAATTGTGTAGCATTCATGGATAGGCCCGACAATGTACAGGCTTATACTATTTAGTGGTTATATGGGGCATTTTCATATTTGGGCGCCAATAGATGGTTACCTACAAAGACAAGTGGTCTGAGCTCAAAAAGAGTACATGTAAGTATTAGAAAAGTATAATTATAAGCATGCAGGTGTTGATAATCACTGAATAAAAAAGGTAGGCCAAAATAAGCTGATCCAAGTAGGAAATACCTTAAGTCGCATGGTTTGCGTAATCCTTTGGTCACACAAGCCAAACATGCGCTTGTGCGAGAATTTTTTTGGTTCAAGAAAATTAGTGGCTTCGCTCCTATAAAAATAATATAAAATGGCGGCAGTCGTTCAGCTTTGTTTACTTTAACTCTTTTTTTCAATTTTTATTAAATTTTCTTTTGATATTCACTTTCGCAATTAGTTCTCACTATCACCATCGCTTTCGCCGTTGTATTAACATTAGCACTAACATAATTTGGTTATCACAGGTTACCTTACAATTTGAAATTCACTCTCTATTACATTTTGATTTATTATATCCATTTTGCACTCTCGTATAAAAATGAACGACTCTTCTTCCTTTTCTTCCACCAGCACAAGTGTTTCCTCTCTAAACCTTCCTACATTTAAGCCATATTGCTTTCTCTGCTCATCCTGCATAGAAGCAAAGGTAACTATTAGCGACCTGTGTTTAGAATTGTGCAAAAAGATACGCTGTATCGAAGAAAGACGCTGATATCCGACGCAGGACGATAGATTCCGCCAACGCACGCTACAGATGTAAGGAGCACTGCAAGGGTTCTGCCAAAACAATAAGCGTGTTAATGGACAACTTGTCCAAGGCAAGACTTGAGAACATAAGGCTTCTCCAGCTGCCTTCCGGTCATAATGCATTTCGTTATTAGTCTGTGACTGCAGTCACCACTACTACCGTCGCCGTCGCTGCTAGCTCTACTTCCGCCAGTGCTGTATCTGACAACCAGCTAAAGCAGATGCACCGCAATATTAAGGCGCTTCGCATAAAGTTGAAAGCAGTTGCTGCCGATAACAGTGGTCTTTGTGTCCAGAACAGGAAGCTTAGGGCCGACATTGCAGCAGCCACCACCACTGCCGAGGACTTCAGATCCAAAAATAAAAACATCTGCGCACAGTTGGATGTCGCCAATGCCAACGCCACCATTTTGATGAAGAAGCTGAACGAAGCAGATTTGGAATCCCAGAAAAAAGTTGACCTGTACTACAAGCAGCGCTCAATTTCTTACGCTCACGCAACGATGGTTGAGAACAAGTGCAGGAGACCCGAGGCCAAACTAAGATCCATCCAGGCCAAGGTTGCTGCCGCCAACGATATTGCCAATACCCTTTGCAAGCAGCTCGAGGACGCTTGTGCTGATTTCGGGGACATTTGCTGGTATCAACGCCCAGTTGGCCGAGGTAGAGGCAGACAACACGCGCGTGAAAAACAAAAACGCAGATTTGCGCGCTTAATTGCAAGATGTGAATTCTTTGCACAATCAGAGTCAAAGGCACATTTTGAGCATTGAGAGCCGCATTTAGATAGCAGCAAATGCCAGCAAAGCTTTGGAGACTAAAATAAACAACACCAATTCTTTACTCAACCAGAGCCAGACACGCATTTCATAATTTGAGCGCCGAATTTCGAGGGCAGCAAAGGTCAACAAAGATTTGGAGGATGAGCTTGCCGATTTCAGCAGCAAGATTAGCGGGATACTGGCCAAGTACAATGAGTGGGACCGCAGTTCCACAGCCATTGCTGCCTCCCTGAAACGCGCGCTGCCCAAGGTCAACCAGCAGTTGCACAACAATGATCTGTACAAGAGGCGCCTGATAAATCACAACATTATCACACAGCGATCGGATGAGCAAACACAGGTTCTTGTTGACTGGTCCATTCATGAGCTGGAGTACCGGGGCACAATGCATCGCAACGAGCACATTGGGGCTGAGTACATGACACAGACAGAGGCTTCCAACGGGCACTTAGCCGAATCCATAGAGCACTTTGATGATGCCTACGAGAGCTGGGCCAATTCCTCGACACAGTCGTTTGTAAGGCGTCCGCCTGGCCTTGTGATGGGGAACACGCCAGTAATTTAGATAAACGCTGATTCGCCTATGGGCACAGTTACCAGCATCAATTACAGATCTTATCATGGGCGTGCTGCAGATGTTTTTTTGAATGTGAGCTGCATGGGCCACAACAGCAGGAACAACTCAATTTTGGCGCACTAACTGCAAACTGTGCGCACAGTATGACGAGCAAATTTAAACTTTCTTTGGCTGGCTGGATGGCTGGATGGCTGGAAGCATTCAGCCTGAGGAAATCTTAATGCGCATTTGCATTCATTTTTCCCATTAATTTTTCACTCTCTTTATCTCCCTAGTTTTGCTCTTGTTTTTTTGGCATATTTTAAATATTATTGAAATGACCTTTTGATACCCATATTCTGCAAACTAATTATATCTGTGGCCACATTGCACGAGCACGTTGGAGCCAGCATTTCATGGCAATGATTTGCAAAGTGGCGCTGACTAACTTTTTATTAGGTGAGGGAAAAAGGAATGCGCGCGTGCCGCACAGCAGAGAAGCACAAATTAGCGGTCAATAATTAAATTGCGACAAAGTTTGCATACACAAGTGCCACCCAGCACAACATTATTGATGCCAGCAACCGCACCATATGGACTAAGCAAGACGAGCAGCCTGCCGGCGGCACAGCTTTGTTATCCAGCACCGAAAACGACAACAAATTTATTGCCGAGTACCAGAACAAACGCATATGTAAGCTCATCCATGCCGCCGAAAAAATGGTATGGGCGCGCTGAGGGATGCAACGCCTGACGAGTACGTAGACATTGTTGACGAGTGGGCACAGTCTGGGGACTGCGTTGTAGTAGTTATCTTGGTTAATTCCAGCGCCGCCTCGAGGAGGTCAGAGTCGATTGAGCGTGCGCTGGCGGCCGGATTTGCAGAGACCGTGTTTCTGCGCGTGTCTGCCGATGAGTGTGGATTCGCTGATGCCTCGGTGGTATCGATTGTGCTGGTTCGCCGTGGCGGTGAGCTGAAACATAATTTGGTCCGCGTCGTCGATCATCTCAGTGATCCAAATGGGTTTGTGTCGCATGATGTAACCCAGCTCTTGGACTCCATCTTGTGCAAATGGCAGAAGAGCAGTATATGACTGCTTGCAGCAGTCCGAATATCCCTTAGATAGTTGTCCTTTGACTGTAAAAGGGGTGCAAATGTGCAGATATGCGGTGGTTTTCAATTTTTTGGCTGTGCTTGTGCTTGTGCTTGTGCTTGCTGAGACAAAATAATTTATCGACAATCGGAATGCCAATATGACGCGGAGATATAAGATGAGCGTGCGAATGTTTAAATGCGAACACAGACACGATTCTTGATAACGCGGGATGTTTCGGAACGGTATGCTGCAGCGATTGCTTGCGGAAAGGAATCCAGGCTGAGTGGCAATCGAAGATAAGGAAGGGTGGCCCGTGCGAACTTTCACACATTTGCTTTTTTTTCGTTCCGATTTTCCTTCAATTATAAGGACCACGTGTTAATAAATGGCAGCGAACAAGCAATATTGTGGACATATTGTGGTCCGCACGCAGATTTTTGCGGGGCGCAAAACTTTTTTTCGACACACAATACAGCTGATTGTTCAAAAGGTTGAAAATAAAATTACGTAGAGATTGGGGAGACAAAGAAAATAAAAATTTACTCCTTGCTGGCGACGAACTCGATCAAATCGACGACGCGCTGCGAGTAGCCAAACTCGTTATCGTACCACGAAAGCAGCTTGACAAAGTTGTCGTTGAGAGCAATACCGGCCTTGATATCGACAATCGAGGAGTGGGCGTCGCCGCAGAAGTCCTGCGAGACGACCTCCTCGTCGGTGTAGCCGAGAATGCCCTTGAGGTCAGTGTCAGCGTGCTTCTTGATGACGGCGATGATCTCGTCGTACGAGGCGCCCTTCTCGAGGCGGACGGTCAGATCGACGATCGACACATCGGGGACGGGCACACGCAGAGACATGCCGGTGAGCTTGCCAGCCAGCTCGGGGATAACCTTGCCGACGGCCTTAGCGGCACCAGTGGCGGCGGGGATGATGTTCTGGCCAGCACCGCGGCCAGCACGCCAGTCGCGCTCGGACGGGCTGTCGACGGTCTTCTGGGTGGCAGTGACGGCGTGGCAGGTGGTCATCAGACCCTCAATAATTCCGAACTCGTTGTGCAGGACCTTGGCCAGGGGGGCAAGGCAGTTGGTGGTGCAGGAGGCGTTCGAGATAACGGTGTCCTGGGCGGGGTTGTACTTGTCGAGGTTGACACCGCACACGTACATGGGGGCGTCGCTGGAGGGCGCCGAGATGATGACGCGCTTGGCACCACCCTTCAAGTGGAGGCCGGCCTTCTCCTTGGTGGTGAAGACACCGGTGGACTCGACAACGTAGACAGCGCCGGACTGGCCCCAGGGGATCTGCTCGGGGTTGCGCTCAGCATACACATCGACAGCATGGCCATTGACAACGAGCTTGCCGTCTTCGACAGTGACCTGGGCGCCGACGCGTCCGTGGGTCGAGTCGAAGCGGAGCATGTAGCTCATGTAGTCGACCTTCATGAAGGGATCGTTGATGGCAACGACCTGGACGTTGGGGTTGGTGAGGGCAGCGCGGAAGACGAGGCGACCGATGCGACCGAAACCGTTAATACCGACCTTGATGACAGACATGATATGATGTATTTGTTGTGTGAAAACCTGGGGTTAAATTCTAGACGCACAAGGCAGGTAAAATAAAAAACAGGCAAAAGAGTAGTGTTAGATACCAATATGCGAATGTGCGAATGTGATATAGTTGCGGTATGTGCTAATAGGCGGAATAAGATGCCATTTTACCTTAGACAAAAAAGAATGGATAAAGTTGAAGTTGAAGACAAGTGTAAAGTGAAGCGAGAATGTTCAGGGGGGCCGGCTCGAGCATGCCCTTTATATAAGATTCCTCGCGTCCTCACAACAGGCAACATCCAAATGCTTGCTCGAGGGAAAGAGGGGGGCACTTTCATGGAAATAGGAGGGCAGTAAGGAGTCCCAGCCGATTGCGCATATGGTCACTGAGCGC
This sequence comes from Kickxella alabastrina, assembly GCF_025024165.1. Lineage (NCBI taxonomy): Eukaryota > Fungi > Kickxellomycota > Kickxellomycetes > Kickxellales > Kickxellaceae > Kickxella > Kickxella alabastrina. Next base: position 363,776 of record NW_026251479.1, read on the forward strand.
TTTGGCATATATTTGGCGCAGAGGAGGAGGGGCGGAATGTGCACCAGCGTGGATCGATTTCACTAATCTTTGGGTTCTTTTTTACCCCCTCCCCCTACTCCGGATACCGCATTGCTTTGCTTTTTTTGTTTTGCTCATCCCACTCTTGCTTTGATCGCTTTCCTGTCTTTTTCCTTTGCCCTTTTGGCGACAACATATGACGACGTGGGCGGCGGGGCATTTATCGTTGTTTTCCTCCTACAGCCCTGACTGCACATGGGCCATGCACAGGAGGGGGCGCAAATGGCATGTTATTCTGCAAGAATGAATGCGCGTTCTGCGCATTCTTTTTGATACCTCTTCATGAAGCCTGGCACATTGCACTTTGCCCAATTGCCCCTGCTAGCAAAAGCAAGAGCAAAGTGGTGGCCGGCCAAACGGAAAAACAGAATAATGCCCCGAGCTGCCTGTTGTGTATGAGTACCAGCGTTGATGTTAATCCCCTGTGCTTCGTCCCATTTGGGAACCATGACTTTTCCTCTCCTCCCTCCGCTCCTCCCCAACGGCCATTTCCAGCCAACCACCATCAAGCGGAGTCGTCCATGCAGAAACTCAATTTCCCAAATTTGCCTTTACAAAATAGTGGCGATCCAACAGATGCGCAACAACACGGGCGCGGGCTTGAGGTGCGAAAGCAGAAGAAAAACTTCCACCGCGTTCTTTTTCGTCCAATCCCCTTTGCTTCCTTGTGCAATCAACAATGCCCAATGTCCCGTGGGGCTATTGTTTGCCGTGGGTTTTCAAGTTCAAACTTTCAGCTGCTAAAGGCGCAGTGGTGAGTGATGAGTGATGAGTGATGAGTTTGCGGCCCAGCTCATAGCCATCGTCGGGCTATCGGGCTTTTTGTTTGCCAGTTGAGTCTGGCAGTGACGACAGACAATATCGAATTACCTGTATTTCTCATGGCTCCTTCGGAGTCGCTGCAATACGCCAGGCGCCCACTTTCTGGTTTGGAAAGCACTTCGGCCAATTTGCTGCATTTGCGCCAGCAGTGCGCCACGATCCTGAACACCGACGCTCTTTGTAAAATGGCTGGGTTTTAGATCAGCAAAATAGCACCTCGACTCGACTCGACTCGAATGACGATTTTGAGAAAATCGACATTTCACTTGTCGTGTGGGTTTGAGGGCCGTGATGGTTAAGCATTAATTTGCAAGCGCGCATGTTTTGTATTTTTTTCCTTGCTCTCATTGAAAGGCATTTCTGTGCATTTTGTATTTTATTTGTATTTCGACTATTACTCTCCCCCAATCCATCGCTCAGAATTTACACTTGCAACTAACTTTGAATAAAATCCTTATCTGGTCGGGCACTCAAAGAGCGCAAAGGGCTATTTACCAACAAAAACAAGCATGCAAGCCCAATTGGTCTGGCACCAACCACAGGCGAATGTTAGCGCAGCGGCAGCCAAGGCAGAGGAGCGGTACCAGCTCACACAGCTTAAGGAGCAATTGGCTGAAGCACTAGGCGACGACGGACCTCTTTACTGGTCAGCCCTGCGTGATTTTGTCCAGGGCAAGCTCAATCGGCAAGAATTTGACTTTTACGCGTACCTATATTTATCTGGCGAAAAGGCATCACTGCACAACCAGTTTATCTTGGCCACAATCCACAATGCGCAAAGCGGGGTTGCACCACCAGAGGGAGAGCGCAGCGAGGGATTTGAGGGCAATAAGAAGCGCAAGCTGGAGGATGAGGCCGAGTTGGTCGGTAGCGATGGGCGCGGGAGTCGACGCAGCATAAAGGCGCTCTTGGAGGATCCCAAATGGCGCTACGTCAAGGAGCTGGTCAAATCTTTGAATAAGGCTGAGAGGCGAGCGATAAAGACATTATTGAAAAAGCCCGATATTACCCCCGAAGAGGCGCATACTGCGATTCGGTCGATGAAACCAGTTGTGTTACCATTACCAGCGTCGCAGCTACCACAGTCATACGCTATGGATATTGCCAAGGGCATTACAGCGCCGCTGGTCTACGACACAAAGTCTACGCCTGATATCGAGTCACTGAGCTACCGCATGGTTGCCATTGCTTTGGAGCAGGGGCTGCCTGGCGGCGTAACGCGCGATTCCGGCGAACTGTTGCTGTACGCGTTGGACTGTCACTTGAAAAACGTTGTGTCCAATATGATTTACAAATCGCGATCGAACCGCGCCCTGGGAATTCCTGTCAGCAACGCTCGTGTTATCACTGACAATGAAAACTCGGCAGTTTCTTTTCCAGCCAATGGAGCTTCACTGGACTCGCGCCCAACCACTGGTGGGCTGCGCCTGCGCGACCGCCTGTACCAGAGCAAATCCACGCTGCATCTCGCGGACCTTATGTTTTCCATGGAGATCAACCCAAGTGTGACTGTTGAGCCGCCATTGTGTCTCGAGCGTTGCGCTAACCTGATGACCAACCAGATTCTGGCCGAGGGCCATGGCGACGACGTCGATGAGTCGCATTTGGAGCTTTTCCCCCCGAGCAGTGCCTCTGTAGGCCCAGCAATGGACGCGAACGGATCTAATGGAACCAATGGTTCTACTGGTGTCAATGGCTCAAATGCAAATGCTATTGAGGAGTACGAAGATGACGAGCATAAGCACCGGCGCAAGGTACGCCGCTTGCGCGCGCGCTACGAGCGCTGGTTTGGGCCTTATGTCACTGTGCAGTATGGTGGTGGCGGCGGCGGAAGCAATGGACCGCAGAACGACACGTAGGAAACGTCTTGTAAAGTTGAATACAATACAAATACAAGTTGTATTTTTATTTGTTGCATTTTTCCTGTTAAAAAACTTGAAACAAGAGTGTAGTAAAAAAAAGCAAGGCAAATGAATTTATTTATTTATTCACAACAAAAAATAAAACAAGCCAGTATGATAGACGAGAAGAGTAAAAAAAATCGATAAGGACGAAAACAAGAGAGGGTCGATCAATAGGGGTTGTAGCCAGGCTTGCGAGACGATGACGCGCCGTGGGATCCGCGCACAGGGCCGTCACGGTCGCGGCTAGGCCGAGCACCAGCGCCCCTCGACCCCGGTAGTCATCGCGAGTCCGGCTGCCGCTGTTACCAGCATTGCCGCTGTTGTCACCGCGCGGGCGATCCCTGTCCGATCTCCCACCCATGTTTCCGCCATCGTTGGCCCTGCCGCCCCCACCATCATAGCGACGCGATGAAGAGCGATGGCCGCCGGAATCACGGCCATGCGGTCCTGGTTGCCGCGGCCATCGTGCTGCCGCCCGGCGCTCTTGTTGTACCCGCCACTAAGCGTTCCGCCGCTCTGCTTCTGGTCATAGTATCCGGAGCCCGACTGGTCGCCGCCCTTGCCACCAGAGCCATCGCCCTGGCCGTCAGCAATGGCCGATCCATCGGCGCCTGCGCCGCCGTAGTACGCCCCAGGCATGTTCATCTGGCCGTAGTACCCGCTGGACCGCCGCCAGCAGCAGCAGCAGAGCCGTCGGCACCCGCGACGGCTCCCGAGCTGTCACCCTGGACACCGCCGCCATAGAACCGGCCATGTTTCCGTAGTACCCGCCGTAGTTCATCGCCGCTGAGTAGTCCATGCCGCTGGCAGCCCCACCGGCGCCCATCATGCCGTACCCAGGCATGCCCATCATGCTGTAGCCGGGCATGCCCATCATACCCATGCCCATCATGCCGTAGCCGGGCATGCCTGCCATCATGCCGTACGAGTTGCCCTGCGCGCCGGGCATGCCACCCATCATTGGGCTGGGCTTCTTGCGCACGGCGGGCTTGACGTCGACGCGCTTGCCGTGGATCATGATGCCATCACCCGAGTTTCCAATCTTGACAGCCTGCATCGCCGCATCTTCCGTCTCAAACTGCAGGAACCCGTAGCCGCGCGATCTGCCGGTCTCTCGGTCCATCATCAGCTTGGTCTCCGTGATGACGCCAAACTCGGCGAACCCTGAGTTCAAATCAGCGTCTGTTGCCGAGGGGGCAGGCCGCCGACAAAGACCTTCTCGCCGCGCATATCCTTTGTCGGATCCTCATACGAGTTGCGGCCGCCGCCGTTGCTGTTGTTGTTGCCATAGCCGCCGTCCCCGCCACTGTTGGCGTTGTAGTTTCCAACACTTCCTCCATGAGACTGTTGTCCGCCGGAGTAGTTGTTGCGGCCCTGCGACACTTGGTTGTCGCGCGGAATTGCATGTTTCGGGTCAATCTGCTTGCCGTCCACCGTGTGGGTGGGCTCCTGGAGCACGGCGTTGACTCCGTCGATATTCTCAAAGGTCACAAATCCAAAGCCGCGGGGGCGCCCTGTGGTCTGGTCGCGCATGATCGAGCAGTCAATGATGGTTCCATACTTGGAGAAATACTCGCGCAGCCTGTTCTCGTCCGTCTCCCAGCTCAGACCACCAACAAACAGCTTGCTACTGGCGATGAATCAGTTTCGATCAAGTGCAAGGAGGAGTAGGGCGAGGTGATGAGAGAATGACAATGGTAATGAGAGATGTTTCAATCAAGAGAAAGGGAGTGAAAAAAGTATACGCGAAAGAAAAATAAAAAATGTTAGAAAATAAAACCGACGAAAATTGAAAGGGATGGAAAATAACTGCACAGAATAGGGTGTGCGCACAAATAAATGAGAGCAGCCGTCCAAAGGCAACGTCAAGAACCAAGGCTTTTTGTGATTTATCTTCTCTTTAGTAGCAAGTTTTGAATCAATTATACAGTACCAAAAAAATAACAGTAATGAAAAACTCGAAACAAATGAAAATGAAAACCCAAAAAATATGTACACAGCATGCAAAAGAAAAAAGATAAAAAAACAGGAAAGGTTTTTACAAGGCATCAAAGATACAAGAGAAAAAAATAGGCTCAACCCAACTTACCCCTCGTCCTTGTTGCGAGACACTGTCTGAGGCACATTGCTGCTGCTGTTGTTGTTGCTGTCATTTCCGTTGGCAGCGTTGTCGTTGCTAGATATCCGCCAGCAGAGTTGGCAGCATTGCCCTTGTCGGCAGCAGTAGCAGCAGCAGCATTACCCGCCGACTCGCCACCCTGCGGGATCTGCAGCGTCTGCGTATCGTTGTACAGCCACTGGTTGTCGGTCTGGTAGGGGTCGTAGGCGTCGTATGTCCCGCCTGTGGTGTTCAGCGTGGTGTCATCGTTGTAAATAGAATCATCGATTTCCTTTAGTGGGTCGGACATGGTATCTAATAAGTCTCAGTTGGTGAAGAGAGGAGAGATCCTTGCTGTTCGCGTTCTTGATAAGGTGTATGTTTATGTTTGCGTGTGCCTGGTAAGAGCTAAGCCGTCTTTTTATTCGAATAGGTGGTGGCGGTTCGTCTATGTCCTTTCGAAATTATTGTCCGAGGATTGGGATCCAGATTGAAGAATAAAAATAAAATATGAAAAAAATAAAAATGAGAGGAGAGAGAGGTGGAGGGCTGGGCATTGGCTGTTTGCGCGATTTTACTGTTGATTTTGCGCACGCAAAATATGCAAAAGAAAGATGGCGAAAAAGAAGCCCTTTGTGGCCTTTTATTTATTTTTGTTTATTTTCCGTTTCTTTACTATTTAGTGCGCGTTCAATTCAAGTCTCTAAATGTCAAAGCGTGGGCCGAAAAAGACAATTGCAAAGAGGGTAACACGCTCTGCATCGACACAGTTTAACCGAATGAGAGAAACAGAGAAAAAAGTTAGAGGACAAAACACCCTCATACAACGACACATACCAGTCGGATGATGATCTGGATCCCAAGATCGTAAAGATACTGTCCGACGCATTAGTCAATAACATACACATGTTCAACGTACAAGTGGTAGGCTACGGCCTCAACAACACACAATGGCTCTCAAAGGACAATCTCTCGGACCACCAGCCTCTGTCGAGGAGTACCTGCAGTCCCGAGCCCAGAACAAGGCCGACCTGAGCAAATTCAACATGCTGCTGCCGGAAACCGAGGCAGAATTCATATCCATCACCAACACGGTCGACGATATTGGCTGCCCTGAAAACTTTACATACATTGACAAGAACATCTACTCGGATGATATCCCACGCCCATGCACTCCATTGCACTTCTGCGAGTGCGTTGGCGAATGCGGAAATAACTGCGTCTGCGTGCGCGAGAGCTACTATGATGCCAATGGCAAGGTACAAGTTGACCGCCATGTGCCCCTAATGGAATGCGGGCCCAAATGCAAGTGCGGCGACAACTGCTCGACGCGCGTTGTCCAATGGGGCTCCAAAACCAAATTCGAAATATACCGGTCCCTGTTCAAAGGCTGGGGCGTACGCGCCGCTCAGTTTATTGGCAAAGGCACGTTCATCGCTGAGTACGTCGGCGAAGTCATCACCTTTGAGGAGCCGAGAAGCGCGGCTCTGAGGATACGGCCGCCGGCCTCACGTATCTGTTTGATCTTGACATGGCGTACACGTACGGCGCGAGCGCTGATTTTTCAATTGATGCGAAAACGTACGGAAACATTTCGCATTTTTTCAACCACTCTTGCGATCCGAACATGGAGATCAGGCAGGTGTTTATTGAACATCGGGATCCGCGCTTGCACCGCCTGGCTTTCTTTTCCACCAGGGACATTGACTCGGGTGAGGAGTTGACCTTTGGCTATAGTCCGTCTGCGAGCGACGAGGGCACTGTGAGCTTTGATTGCTACTGTGGCTCGAATATCTGCCGTGGCAGAATTAACTTTTAATCTTAATTTTAAAAATGAAATTGATTATGATTATGACCTCTCGTTGTCAGTGGTATGCTGGGCGCTCTGGGCGTTCTTGGTGCTTGCTTTGCCGGGCTCGGCCTTGCCAGCAAGAAGCTCGAGCTACAAAAAAGAGGAAGTATAGAAAGATAGATTAGAAATACACCCTCATTTGCCTGCCTCAAAAAAAGACGCACTTTGTTTCAAACCCCAACAAGGATCAGACCCTCACACGTAGCACCTACCAAATGTTCGTTCCTGCGTGCGCACAGCTATTTTGTAGTCCAGATAAAAAGCGGTGTTCAAGTGCTTAGTTTGGGTTAATATGTGCCATTACAAGACGCCGTTATTGCAATTCGGGATGTTCAATACCCTCAAGACAGCTCTGACGACCTCGCGCCAGCAGAAAATAGTAAATAATAAGTGAGGTTTACCTTTACGTCGTCCACGGAGATCTTTGCCCGCTTAGCGTGCTTTGCAAAGCATTCGAGATCCGCGCCCATGGTTTCTACAAAGACATTGGTCAAGCCAGGGGGATGGGGTCCATTTTGGTGGTAAAGTAAACATTGGCCTTTTTAGGTAGGTTGTTTAGCGTGTGCAAATCACCCATCCCTCCCTCTCGCAACTCCCTTATTTTGCTTTAATTTTAGGCACTTACCTGCTTGCGAGAATACGACGTGGCTCAGGGCATCGACAAATGTCGGTGAGAACTTTGTGCCTGTTTTCGACTCTACATATGAATAGGCCATACAAATTCGGCGCTGAAAATATCAATTTCAATGTGAAAGAGAAAGAAAAGGACATATCAATGTGCGCGTGTTATTGTTACCATCTTCGTCGCACAGCTGGGCGACGGCGTACCAAACGGCAGCCCGGGCGCTGTTCATATCAGTATTCATATTGCAGATAGAGGCGATATTTGTATTCGGACGAGTAAAAAAAGGTATTTTGTATGCAAAAAAATAAAAGCGGAAAGGGAAAAAGCGTAGTACGGTTTAAGGTTTTGTGCTGACCGTCTCGGGGACCACTTATGCATTTCGTTTACAATAAAACCCTGCGTTTGGGTTTGATTTGTTATAGGGCCATGTGGCTAGGGTTCTGCAATAGAGCCCATGAGGGCAAGGTGATGTGGTGAACACTCGTCTTATTCATCAACTTTAGGTTTTGTTTTTTACTTGCTTTATATCTCACTCAATGGACCTATTTTCTCTCGTGTTTTTATTTGGACACGGACCGGTCCTGCCATACCATATGGAACACTGGCCTAAAAGTCGGTTTTTTCTATTGCAACGCATACTCTGTCAGTTGAGCACTTCTGGCTCTGGCCATATCAGGCCATTTAAACAGTCGTCTTTGCAAAAAGAAAATTGCCTGGCAATGTCCAAGATAGCGAAAAAGAAAAAGACATGGGGGAGCATTTGCCAAGCCTACATAAGCCTGCGTTAGATGGGCTTTTCAGACAGACTTTGTGCTTTAAGTCTTTGCGGCTTTTGCGCATATAGCCGGCCTCAAGAAGTAGCATACAGATTTAGGGCCAAAAACCTTAGCTGGGTTGTATCTTCTGTTGTTAATGGTCTCTATAAATAAGTTGCTAGAAAGAACTTTTGCCAGGAAGAAGGGCCCCTCAAAAATTTCTCGTCTATTTTTACTCTTTTGTCTGCTCTTTTTTTTGTACTTCTCTATTATTTCCAACTGCCAGCACATCTCTCGAACATTGCGTTTTCTTATTTTATTATCCCTTTTTGCTCATCTGCTTCTAATTCCCAGCATCTTATATTTCCTCTTTTTAAAAAACACGTCGCTCAAGTTCTTTCTCTCTCCTACTTTTCTTCTGCTTTAGGTTTTGGCACCGGTTTTTATTTTATATTTAATTTAGATTTCTTCAGCCAACAACAACGCGTACAATCACTCGCTCGCTCTTTCTACTCTTTTTCTTATTGTTGGCTGGCAATTTTTTGAATAGCACGTTAAAAAACACTCATACGAATAGCGGAACGTCAATTTAAAAAAGACTAGCAACGCACACACGCGGAACCGACCTAGGTGTTTATATAAAAAACTTTCGTTTCGATACAAACCCTCCGGCTTGTTTTGTGGAAATGGACAGCTCCAGTGGGATTTACAAGAACGGTTACATTTCGTTGAAGGAATCGTGGATGTGGTCTAGGCGATGGGCGGTACTGAAGCGAAGCACGCTTTCCTTTCACAAAAACGAGGTATGTTTTGTTTACTAGCCTCCTTAGTATATCACTCTTTCTCTGTCTCCGTGTCTCTATGTCTCTGTCTCCACACCACCGGCGCAAGGGGATTTTCCACAAAATTGGTACATCTTTTTTTGTTGTTGTTTGAGCGCTTTTTCTTGCGAATAAAAGGCGCTTGGGCATGGTTTGGTGCGCGTTCGTTCGCCTCTGAAGCTGTCACTTGAGAGGGGGATCGTACTTGGCCGAGCAACAAACAGAACAACTACACGCGTTTTCGTTTTGCAGTGTCGTCTGGCTCCTCCGCTTCTTTTTTCTCAAAGTTCTGGACCCGCTCGCCAGCTCAAGCACGGCTCTGGCCAAGAGAGCAGGTCCCGATGGGAGGCGGCGCACGCTATTTTTTTATCATTTTCTAGCCCGATGCTATTTTTATTATAGGACTGGCCGGCCGGCCCGGTTAACCTGGTCTGCTGCGATATAGCTCGCAACTGCCTTGTCCCCCCTTTTCTCCCTCTTTCCTGTTTTCCTTGTCACGACAAAGAGAAAAATGTTTTTTTGCGTTGCTATTTTCTTTTTTTTTACTAGGGCCGCTGCAAGCTTTTCCAGTTTATATTTGCTATTACTGCCATGCACAAAACGAGGCAGATTTTTCTTTCCGAGCGCACACATAACGCACCCCCCCTTGCTCCATCTCACTCCATTTCGCGCATCTCCGTTCCTGAGAAAAAAAACAGGCTGGCATTTATGCAAATGTATGCGCCAAATAAGCAGATGCACGTGCTTGGTTAGCCACCAATGCACACGCTTTCTCGGGTGCTCTGGCGCTCAGCAGTGCCCTTTTGAGTAGGTGTAGTGTGCTCCTATTATCATACATTATCTGTGCCTGGCTGCCCAAAGTGCCCAAACAGTGCGTCCTCTCAACGACAAAACCATTTATTAAATCGCTTTGTTTGCTTGATTGTTTGTCTTTTTGTGCACCATAGAAAGCAGTCCAAGCCACCGCCCTGATCTTTCTCAAGGAGGTGCAGGGCGTAAACCGGTCTGAACTAAAGTCGTATTGCATTGAAATCAAAACAAAGGAGCGCGACTACTACATCCATGCGCCAGCGACGACGACCTGTACTCGTGGCTGGACTCGATATACGAGAAGTGCCCTCTTCTGAGCGGAGTCTCGCCGCCGTCCAACTTCCACCACCAGGTGCACGTCGACTTTGACCCAGTCAGCGGAATGTTCATCGGGCTACCTGACAAATGGGCCAAGCTATTGCAGTCGTCCAACATTACGCAGCAGGATTATGCCCAGAATCCGCAGGCTGTTCTGGACGTGCTAGAGTTTTACACAAAGAACACTGCCGATGGGAACGCGGGCGTGTCTGTCTCGACCAACAAGATGGCCGGGCTTGTCGGAAACGGCTCGTCGCGGATTTCGCCCCCAGATCTGTCCGGAGACAGCGCCTATTCGGTAAGTTTTTTCGTAAGCATTTGCTGTGTGTTTTTTTACTGCTGTTTCGCTTTGTGTGTGTGCTCTTTATGACGGTGACTATGACCTAAGAGGGGCGCATTTTCTGTCCGATTGAGTGTTTGCACAGCGTCCAGTTTATCTTTTAAACCTTTGCTTCGTCGTCCTCCTAAAGTTTTGGCCGTCACTGCAGCCTTTCGGACACGATAATAGACTGATCTTGGTCCAAAATTTCATCGACGGGTTTGGTTTGTGGATTCGAAAGACACAACAGCCTACACTGAGGGGTTTCTACATCCAATACAAAAAAACGGAACAGACATCAGCTAAACGACAATGACCCATTTGTATTTTTTGCTTACACGTGCATTCATACTGTAGAGATATGCGCCCGGCGGTTCTAACAAGCCGTTACCCCCTGCGAAGCCTGAGATGCCGTCGAACTTTAGCATTCCAAGAACAGGCCGATGCCATCAAGGAGGCACAGCTGCGGAAACAGGTGACAGACGGGTTGGGCAACATGTCTGTGAGCAGGGTTAGCACCAGCAGCGGCAGCGGCAGCTCAATGACCTTAAACGGTAGCACCACCGGGCCCAAGCGGCAGTCCGTGTCCGTTGCGCACCTCACGGGTCACAACAAGACGTCCATTCCCATTGGCGGAAACAGCAACGGCAACGGCGCCAACTTGTCGTCATCATCGTGGCGGCAAAACGAAAGCGCCGTGACCTCTTCGGCTGGCGATGGTGGCCGCGCGCAGATGACCAAGACACAGTCCAAAGCCAAAGAGGATGCGCTGGCCGCCCTCGTTGGCAAGTCCGACATTGTGCCGCCACCAAAGCCCAAGAAGGACGTCCGCCTGTCGACGCTGACCGAGTCGCAGATCATGTCCAAGCTGCGCACGATTGTGTCCCGGGATGATCCAAGGTGCTGTACAGCAAGGTAAGAAGATCGGACAGGGCGCATCCGGAACGTGTACATGGCCAGGTCGATTAGGAATGGAGAACTGGTGGCGATTAAGCAGATGGATTTGTCTAAGCAGCCGCGGAAGGAGCTGCTGGTCAACGAGATCCTGGTCATGAAGGAGTCTCGGCACGCCAATATTGTCAACTACATCGAGTCCTTCCTGATAAACTCGGCCGATCTCTGGGTGGTCATGGAGTACATGGAGGGCGGTGCGCTGACCGATGTCATTGACAACAACAAGTTGGATGAGATGCAGATCGCCACCGTATGTCGCGAGGTATGCCGGGGCTCAACCATCTGCATAAGCAGGACATTATCCACCGCGACATCAAATCGGACAACGTGTGCTGGGCGAGGACGGCCAGGTGAAGATCACCGATTTTGGATTCTGCGCCAAGCTCTCGGAGCAACGCAGCAAGCGCGCAACAATGGTCGGTACCCCCTACTGGATGGCCCCCGAGGTGGTCAAGCAGAAACCCTATGGCCCCAAGGTCGACGTCTGGTCGCTGGGCATCATGGTTATTGAAATGATCGAGAGTGAGCCGCCTTACCTTGACGAAGAGCCGCTCAAGGCGCTCTATCTTATTGCTACCAATGGCACGCCGGCGCTTAAGCACCCAGAGACGCTGAGCCGGGAGCTTAAGGGCTTTTTGGCTGAGTGCCTGTGCGTCGACGTCCAGAGCCGCGCGACGATGGAGGAACTGCTGACCCAGGAATTTTTGCTCAAGAAGGCACAGTCGATAACCTCGTTGATCCCCTGTTGACCGGAAATAAATAATTGGCTTCGTTAGAGTCTGTTTATTTTTCTCTTTCCCCCCGCCACAACACCCGCCCTTCTACCAACTCCTCCTTAATTTGACTCTGATAGTATTAGTCGAACTCTGATTCAACAACACAACAGTACTTTTTTTATTTTTTCCCATTGCACAGATTATATTTTTCCTCTATCTAAAACTATTCTCCCCTATCTTTTTTTTATTAATTTCCCTTTCTTTGTTTTCTCCATGCTATCTTTAAACGCCCAAAAAAATTTAATGCAAAACATTGGATTTTAATTTTAAGTGATGATCGCTATACTAAAATAAAACAATGAGACTACAAGTATCCTGCAAATCGACATCCTTCCAATTCAGATTGCTTCTTGCGCACACACTTGGTCTTGGGCTTTGGCTTGATCAAAGTCCCGGGCGTCGCTGTAGACTTGCTTCACCCGACTCTGACGATGCCTTTTTGCGCAAGAAATGGGGAGGACGCTTTGCCTTTAGGCAGGGCATTAATAATGATGCGAAAGTTTAGCACCATAGCCATGTCGCGATTCTACTTCCGTCTGCCTGATGGCACTTTTTCGCCATCCTTGATTTTGGTTCCGTCAGCCCTAAAGGTTTCCAGGCAGTCTTCCATTGTGCACTGGAGCAAGCTGTGTCATAAAATATGGCGAGGTTTTTCTACTGCTGGAACTGTATTAACCCTGTTGCGGCCACCTGCTGCTGCTGCTGCTGCTGTTGTTTCTACTGCTGCTTGCTGCTGCTGCCGGCCAACTTGTGTACATCCTCTGTCTGATTTTGCGCTCGATCTTACCCTGCGACCAGCCGCTCAGCCTGACAATGTGCTCGAGATTATCGGCAGACTGGATATTGATGTACTGCTTACGAGTTCACTCAGCCAGCCTATTCCGCAGCTGCTGTGACAGAATTGGCAGCGGCAGCGGTTGCGGCTGCAACAGAATTGGATGAATATAAAACTACATCGTCAAGCGTCAGACTTAACCCATAACCAAAGCATCAGTCAGACGCAAACCTTAAATACTTCCCTGCATTTTCAAAATTTTGGACTTTCTGATATTTAGGCTAAAAAAACTAGGGGAAACGGGTTTTTGGAAACCCCTGCTTAAAAATCTGAAATTTTGCTATAAACGGCTGGAAATTCCGAAATACATTTTACTAGTGTATTGCTTGTGTTTAGAAAGTTGTGAAACGGGTATTGGATAAACTTTATAAGCTATATATTTTTAATCGCCCCAGCATCGACTACTTGACCTCTGTTCTATCTGATTGGGTTAATGAAATCAACCAAGTTAATACAATATACTTAAATAATAAAGGGTACCCCCTCCAGGCAAAACAGAAAATTAAGAAAGCATGACTGCGCTTTTTTAAAAGGCAGTTTATAGACTTTCTTGGTTATGATAAAAATACAAGGCTTTAAAGTTGCCATAAAATTTGGCCAACTTTATTATTGCAGACATCTTTGTTAAATGGTACAGGGTTCTGTCGTTTTCAGAATTAGGGATTTTGCGAGTTTGGAATAGAACTTTCTGAGCCTTGTAATATATTTATATATTCGTGAATTAAAGTCTTTGGCAAAAAATCAAAATAAGTTACACCTATTTTTTTTGCAGGTTTGACTTTGAAATTATGCAAATCAAAAACAAATGTTTGAATCACGAGGAAAATGGGACACTGTTGTTGGTCTGCCCGATTTTTATTAAACTTTTTGAATAACCTTTGCGTAGTGGCGGTCCTGCCGCTCAAAAAAACATAATTTAGGAGCTTCAAGAAAGCAAATTGGTACTATTTATTTTTCTCTCTCTCTTTCTCTCTCTCTCTCGCCAATTTTCCCTTGCTTTGATTTGCATTCCTTTACTTGTAAATTTGTATTTTATTTACGCGTCCAATCTAAACTAGAATCCATTTTTGACGAGGTCCTTTTTAATCGTAAACACAAGCAGTCAGGAGCACGCGGTCAACATAATAAAAAATTAGAGTAAGAACCATGGCCGGACCTGTTGAATGGCTTGAGACCGTCCGCAAATGCGACTGTCTTTCTGAAGCGGACGTGAAGAAACTCTGTGAGCGCGTCAAGGAGCTTCTGATGGAAGAGTCGAACGTCCAACCAGTGCAGTCGCCGGTGACGGTGTGCGGCGATATCCACGGGCAATTCTACGACGTGCTGAAGCTGCTGCGCGTAGGCGGCGAGCCACCCGAGACAAACTACATTTTTATGGGCGACTTTGTCGACCGCGGGTACTACAGCTTAGAGACGTTCACGCTGCTCATGTGCCTGAAGGCGCAGTGGCCGGACAAAATCACGCTCCTGCGTGGCAACCACGAGAGCCGGCAAATCACACAAGTGTATGGGTTCTATGATGAGTGCAATATGAAGTACGGTAACGCCAATGTGTGGAAGTACTGCTGTCAGGTGTTTGACTACTTGACTCTGGCGGCCATAGTGGATGGGCGGGTCCTGTGTGTGCACGGAGGACTGTCGCCAGATTTGCGGACGTTGGACCAGATGCGGACGATTCAGAGGTGCCAGGAGATTCCACATGAGGGGCCCTTCTGCGACCTGATGTGGTCAGATCCCGAAGATATTGACAGCTGGGCGGTGAGCCCGCGCGGTGCCGGGTGGCTGTTTGGTGCCCGGGTCACCGAGGAGTTCAACCACGTCAATGGTCTGACGCTGCTGGCGCGCGCCCATCAGCTTGTGCAAGAAGGATATAAGTTTATGTTTCCCGAGCGCAACCTCGTCACTGTGTGGAGTGCTCCGAACTACTGTTATCGGTGCGGCAACGTAGCTAGCATACTCAGGATTGAAGAGGACTTGGATGTCACTGATGACTCGTTCCAGATCTTCCAGGCTGTGCCTGATAAGGAGAGAATTGTGCCGCCGCGGATACCCGGATCGATGGGAGGCGGTGGCAGCGGCGGCATTGGTGGCCAATATTTCCTCTGAGGCATGTAGTCGCGGACATAAGAAATGGCTTGCCTATTTGCTTTGTTTTATTTTGTTTTTGTTTTGGCTTAGACGGCGACAGTGTTGCACTCACATTCCGCATATTGACTTTTTTCTCTCTCTCTCATCCCCTTTTCCTAATATTATTTTTCTATCCTTTTCTTTTCAGTGCGATTTTTTTGTTTCATACGTTAGAAGAAAATAAAGTCAAGAGAATGAGTGAGTGAACCCGGGTCCTTCCAAGCGTAGGATTTGCTGTACTCTTGAGGAATGCATACATGGGCCATTGTGACGCAGTGCTCAAACGGACAATAGGTTTCGAATCTTGAATCTCGCTTCCTTTGTCTCTATTTTTTAATAAAAAAACCTATAGTAATGACACGGGTGAGTAGCTGGATCCATCACCAGAACAATATTCCCCCGTGTTTTTTAGGTATAGGAGAGTTATGATGTTAAATTACTCAGTCTACAGAGAGCGTGAGTGTGCGTGTGTACGTGAGCGTGAGCGTGGTAATCT
Source organism: Kickxella alabastrina (assembly GCF_025024165.1). Lineage (NCBI taxonomy): Eukaryota > Fungi > Kickxellomycota > Kickxellomycetes > Kickxellales > Kickxellaceae > Kickxella > Kickxella alabastrina. Next base: position 379,348 of record NW_026251479.1, read on the forward strand.
CAACTTTTCGCAAAAATAAAATAAAAATAAAAGAGAGCACTTTCGTCATCGGGTTCTCCGTAAAATAGTCCCGCATTTGCCTAATGAGAAACAATAACAAGGGGGGTTGAACCATGCGGAACCGAGGAAAAAAGCAAACAAGCATTCAACATCGCATGTTGTCCCCGAGTCCTAATGAATGAAAAAACAATTTTTCATACGTAAACTTTATTGCCAGGATATGGGGGGCTTTCTTTATATATAGCAATGTTTAGACTTGTCCTTTTTCTTTTGAAAACGGCTTTTTGTCTTTTACCTTTTTTTTACTTTTTCTTTCCTTTATTTTACCGCTTGTATTGATTATTGCTTTCGCCTCTTTTTATTTTATCTCTATAAACGCAGTGGTGATAAAGCCGATACACAGCTGTTTCGTCTCCTTGACCTCTTCTGCTCGTCTCTTTACTTCTCTCACACCTCAGCTATTTTCTCTTTCTTTGCTTCTCTATTATTTAAAAACTCTTCTCCAACTGACACTGTACTTTTCCATACTCCTTCGACTATGGCTGCCACTCTGAAGCGTGGCATGGGCAAGCTCGGCCTGGTAACGTATCAACTGCAGTGATGAATCCTTATTATAAAACACGCACGCACACACTTGTATTCACGGTCAACCAAGTGGCAATAGTGGCGACGGCGGCGGCGGTTGGGATCAGGTTCTGAACAAACTTGTCCCTCTCTTGGCTGCACACTATTGCATGCCTTTTTTGTAACTAATGCTGCTGTTGCTGTCTGTGCTGTGTCCGTCCGTTTGTCTGCAACTGGAAAAGAGTGAAATACTAATGCTGTTTTTGCAACTTTGTTTCATGGCTCAACCATATCCTGTAGAAAACCAACGAGCTGCTGGGCCTAGACAGCTCAACCAAAGGCGATTCCAACGACGAGTTCAGAGATCTGCAACAGGAGATTGATAGTAGGCAGGTGGGTACCGAAAACATCCAAGCAGCTTTGATCCTGTACACCAACCACTTGTTGAAGAAAAAGGACTCGAGCGATAATTCCAAGCAAAAGTTATTTTTGCTCGAAAACCTGGGCTCGTCCATGTTCCGTCTGGGTGCCAGTCTTCCGTCAGAATCCAAGTATGGTAAGTAATTTTATTTTATGAAGATCTACCGCACTGTTTGTTGATCTTGCTGCTGCTTCTCACTGCATGATCATTTCTAGTTTAAAAAGTGTCTGTGCAAAGGGGCTTCTTTTTTTCTTCTTTTTTCAGAAAGCGCAGCGCTGCTTTTTTTGTTTGGTATTCTGGGCCAAATTTTGCAGCATCTCCCTGCCTGCTTGTACGCTTTATTTTCTCTGCGCGGTCTTCCCCCCCCCCCCCCCGCAACCACACAGCGCTGGTTTTTATTTGCCACTTTATCGCCGCATGCTTGTGTGGAGGAAAAGAGAATCGCATCGGAGTACAATTTTAAACGAAGTTCCTAATCACACTACCAACCACTTTAATCGATCATTCGATTCATAATAGGCCAGGTCATCGAGCAGTTCGGACAGGTTGAGGAGCGGCTGAACGACCTCAAGATCCAGTTCATCAATTCCACCAAGGACGGGTGGGTGTCGAGCCTGCAGCGCAGCATTGACGAGTTTAAAGAGTACCAGTCGCTGCAAAAGAAGCTTGATGTGCGCCGCAGCGACTTTGAGTCTAAGCAGAGCAAGTTGCAAAAGTCACGCAAAGAGAACATCGCGCTCGAAGATGATGTGCGGACAGCCCAGGTCCGCTACGATGACACGTACGAGGACGTCACCCGGCGCATGCTGGACATAAAGGACAGCGACCACGATCACCTGGTCGAGCTTTACAGCTTTTACGAGGCGCAGGCTGCCTACCACAGAAGCTGTAGTGAGCAACTGGAGCGCTTGCGCAGTGTCTTTGAGGAGAATCTCAAGGCCAAGCGCTTGGTCGCCGATCGCAGCGCAATGAGCAACTCGCTGAGTTCCCGGCGATCTGCAATGACCCTGAAGAGCAACGACGGCAGCGTTTCTGGTCGCATCCCTATTCCATTCGGAACCAGTCTTTGCAGCAGTCAAACTCGCAACATCCCTGTCACGCACTGCATCAGCCAGGGGTGCTCTTTCGCACCACCGCAATGGCAGCACGCAGTTCAGCGACACCAGCGACGAGCTCGGATCACAGCGCGCCATGTCGCCGTTTGAGTCTTCGGGCAGCCACGACAGTGCCGCACGCCAGCCTCCACAGTTTGCCCGCGTGCAGAGCGATATTAGCCCAATGATGCGCAAGGCTGCGCCGACCGTGGCCCCGCGCCGACACGCGCCGCCACCTCCGACTCCTGCCCGTCCCGCCGCTCGTGTTCTTAGGCGTGCCATCTACAAGTTCAACGCCAACGAGGTTGGTGAGCTGGCCATGGAGAAGGGCGACATTGTTGAGGTAACTGAGCATGTTGATGACGGCTGGTGGTACGGCAAGCTTGTCCACTCGGGCTCGGGACAAGGCGTTGTTACCGGAGGAGGCCAGCCTGGCTTGTTCCCAACTAACTACACCGAGGATTGCAGCGAATCTGATATCCCGCCACCACTTCTGTCGAGAGCTCCTACTGCGCACCGCTCGCAGACAACTCCAAATGAGTTGCGCATGCCGGCGGCACGCACTCATCATCGCACTGGTAGCAATGTGCCTGCGATGCCTGCCCCGATGCCCAACGAGTCGGTGTGTGTTTGTGCGTGCGGCTGCGACGACTTTGAGAAGAACCCATTCAAACCCAGCCTCAAAGAATGCAGGAACTGCTACCACATTCATTAGGCATTTGTGCAGACAGTTTTTATTTATTGATGCTTTGTATGGCAGACCATTTGTTTTTTTTAAAATTTATTTCATTCATTTCTCTTCTAAATAGACACTTGCCTTTGTTGTCAAAACAATTGTATTTGGTCGAATATAAAAAGTGCAGAAGACAATATTTGTAGTTGGATGGTGTTTAATTCATTGTAATTTTTTTAGTTTGACTTTGGCTTTGATGTGGCGGACTGCTTTGTCTTGTTCTTGGCCTTGGTCTTCCCCTCGTCCTTGATATTGGCCTTGGCCCTGGGTTCAGCGTTCCACAACCATGCGGCGCTGAGCGCCAGGAACCCGATGATCATCACAAAGGAACTAGTGTAGTACGGGTACGCGGCCGTGAGGAAGCGCGGATACTCATCGTGACGCAGCGGCCAAATGGCAACAGTGTCCTTGACATCAACGTTGGAGTATCCGGTGCGCTTGTAATTAACACGGAAAGTGAACGTGCCGTATCTATCTGGAAGCTTGATATCACCGCGGTACGTCGCCATCGGTGATTTGGAGTCAGTCGACAGTGTGCGGTTCAAAGTCAAACGAACATAGGGGTCAAGCATGATGGCTTCAAACTGCACGTCATTGGCCACATACGGATGCCAGGCGTCATCGCGGTACACTGAGAGATCAATCTCGTACACCATCTCGTTACCAATCCGATAGTATTCAGGCTTCTCGCCGGTCGACAACAGGTGGTGGCGGTGTCCGGTTTCGCGCAAAACAGACTTTTCCTGCAGAACCCATTTTGAGACCTCGGCAACAAACTGTGTGTTGCTGCTGCCGCGCTTCTTCATCAGGGATCGGAAAACAGCTCTGTGCTGCCGGAGAACGCCACGCGGGCATTGCTGCGTGTCTGGAACACGCTGACCAAACCAAGTGCCTTGCCGCTCAATGGTGTATCCATGGGACTCAGAGCCTTGTTATCGCTGTCACCGCCCGTGGCAGCATTTCCTGAGTATGTGGTGGTGATCCAACCAACACGGGCACAAGCAGCGGGTTCTTGGCCTCGTATTTGTGAGCAATGCCCCTGTAGAGTACAGTACCGGATTCTTTCCGCCAAAAGTGAGGGCAGCACAGCGGGCACTCCGAAGAACCGGTGGGCAGCAACAACCGAGTGATCATCAGAGCCATTCTCGCTCAAATGACTGACGTGGTCAATAGCCCGGCTCCCGCGCTTCTCAAACTCAACACCGAACTGCGCGCCAAGCTTGCGGTGGAAATCACTGAGCTCGCTGGACGCGGCCACAAGCAGGTTTCCGCCATCATCAACGAACCGAATAAATTGTGAGCTGTCAGGTCGGATCCAAACTTTTTGGCTGCTGGCGACAGGAGAATCGCGTGGTCATACAGGCGCTCTCCATCCAGGTGCAGAGCCACGGATGAGTTTGAGGCTGCCCTCACTGAGATGTCAAAGCCGCGTGTTTCGAGGGTGCCGAGAAAGTGCGTGTACTGTTTTGCGGACTCGGTTGTTGGCACTAGGACTAGTACACGGTCTCCGGTTGCTGACTTTGCATCTACAGCTTTCAGCCAGGCACCGCCCAGCGCAAGACATATTCCTAGAGAAGGTAGCAGTCTCATATGGTTTTTTTGTTATTGTGTAAAGTGCTGCTAGCTTGTATATGCCGGCTGCTCTTCTCCCTGTCTATGCGGTGTCTGTTTATTTTTAGCGTCCGGCGGATGAGGGACCAAGGGAAAAGGTATGAAAAAAATGAATTTATAATAAACTGAATGCCGAATTGCAACGAGCAAAGAAAAAAATGCGGTGGAGTTTTAACAGATTTTATCTACACAACACACATAAGCGCAGAAACTAAATAAGTAAAAAAAATAAAATCTGATGATGGTCCAAGGCTTGTTACAAGCTGCCACGTCTTTGTTGCTTTTTTTAATTGCGCTCCGCACACACACACCAATTTTGAGTGCATCTTTATCCGGCTTTGTCTTTTTCAATCAACCGTTCTTTTTTTACTCATGGTTCGGGTGCAAAACAAATAGTTTCTTATTCAGCTTTTCTATTTTTCAGCCATATTTTACAGCGCTCCTTTGCTAAATCCGACATCCTGCTCATTCGCAGGGCGAAACTAAACTTACATTTGCGCCTCTCGAATAATTCAAAGCACGCTTATTCGACTGACTGCATATAACACCAACCCAAGTGGTACAACAGTCACCCATATATCAGCACGCAATGCTCGGCGGCATTTCACTATCAAAGGTCGCCCTCAGCGTTGCCTGGCAGTTTCCAGCCTGGGCCAGGTGGCCCATGGTCTGTTCCCAGACGAAGCCGGGCGCATCGACTGGCATCGCGCACAGATAGGCATGCCCACGAAGATTATGCCCTACACGAACAAGGATTCAAGCACGGCATCTTCGCGATCACCAGCCGCAACACCCTCGCGTCGCTCAACCCCGACAACGGAGAGATAACCTGGCGGCAGATCTTTGACGCCGATGAGCCCATTAAGGCGCTCAAGCTGCGCGACGGCCAGGCATTGACGCTCTCAGGGACCAACAAGACCCATGTGCGCGTGTGGGACGCGGACAGCGGCAGCCTCGCCTGGGAATTCTTCCAGCCAGCTGACGCCAACTACCGGAATGGCAGCGGGACGGCCGAGTTCCTAGTTGGAAGCAAGGACGTAGTGGCTGTGGCTGGCGATTCGTTTGTGCGGCTCACCCGAACCAGAGCACTCCTGTTTGGGAACTGGCGCTTAACGCAACAGGCACGTACAAGAGGATTGTAGTTGAGAACAAGGTTGCTTTGTTATTGGCAACGCGAGGCCCACCAAGAAGAACCCCAAGGCCAAGCTGCAGGTGATCGAGGTTGACCTGAAAACTGGTACCATTGTGAGAAAGTACCAGGTGGCTTCTGACCAGACTTTGGACAACAACCGGCTCGTGGTTCTGGAGTCCAAGGAGTACGGCAGCTATGTTGTCTGGCGCGAGGAGAAGAACATTGTCTGGCAGATCCACCGGCTCGGAATGACCGATCCCGAATGGGAGATGTACCACGCAAAGATTGTGCAAACCGAGCTCATGCCCCCAGACATGCTGACATCCACCCTCCACGAAATCGACACCGACCCGGGGCTCAACGCAGATAGGCCACGCTTTGCCATGAACTACATCAAGGACGGCAAGGCCAAGACTGTGGTTGTTGAGATGTACCGTACTGGCGATAAGCTCGAGATGCGCAAGATTGTGGGTTCCGCTCAGACGACGCAGTCATTGCCGGCTCCGGCGTCTCTGTCTCAGCAAAGAGCAGCGACAACCAGTCCGAGCGCGCAGTGCTCGCAGTTCGCACCGCAGGTGATGTGTCCTGGCGCCGGTATACGACAAAAGACACCCACGCATACCGGCGAGTTTGTCTATGACAAGGGCATGTACGGCCCTGTCACGTCCGCATCGCTCTACTACACCAACGGCGAGCTGCGCGTGCTGGTCCAGACCAGCGGTGGTCTCATCGCGGCCCTCGCTCCCGGAGGCACCGAGCCCTGTGGTTCCGCGACGAGTCTCTGGCCCATGCCACCGATATGGTGTTTTTGGAGCTGCCCGCGCCCGTCTCATCCGCCGAGTATGTCGCCAAGGCTACTGATCCGAGCGTGCTGAGCTCACCTGTCACCCGCTATATACTGCGCTGGGTCGAGACTTTCAAGTCGGCCGCATCATGGGTTGCCTCTGGGTTTGGAGCCTTCGACCTTTTCTCCGGCGCCAACAGCTCGGATCCGGCATCTCGGTCGGTTGCCGAGTCCCTGGCGCCAAAGACGCCCATCACTGTCGGCGACCACTTTGGCTTCCACAAGCTGTCGATCTTTGGTACGTCTACCGGCATCGTCGCAGCTCTCAGCACGAAGGAGGGATCACGCTCGTGGACCCGTTTCCTGACTGACAACGGCACTCCAGTGGCTGTTGAGAACGTCTTTGTCACTCGTCGCAGCCAGCCCCTGTCCGACTCTCCGCCTCTGGTCACGGTCGTTGGCCGCAACGCCGACGGAAACTCTCTCGTTGTTGTGCTCAACGCCCTGACTGGCGAACTCATCGACGAAAACGCCTTCAATCTCATGCCCTTCAGCCACGTCAAGGTCTTTGAGCTTCCGGCTGTCGACCCGGTCACTAACCAGCAGCTGCTTGGATTTGTGTCATATGCCTCCGAGGCGCAGCCCCAGCTCAATATTTGGCCATCCACTGCAGATACAGCCAATGCCTTCTGCTCTATCTCCGACCCAGTCTTCTTTGACCTCGGAGACAACGCAGGCAGTACGCAGCTGAGCGGCTTCCGTGCAGAATGCCCAGCCGATTTGTCGGAGCTCCTTGCCTGGACCACGGGCTCAGCATTCGCTGCCAGCAAGCAATGGGACTTTGAGCTCCCCAACGCGGAGACCCTGATCAGCGCCACCGGCTACAATGGCGCTCAGAGCACTGCCCTGCTTGGCCGCGTGCTCGGCGACCGCAGCGTGCTCTACAAGTACCTCAACCCGCACTTGGTCACGCTTGCCACACGCCTCAGCGAGGCTGGTGGATTGGCATATACTTTGTCGACCGCGTGTCTGGCCATCTTCTGTACTCGGCCGTCCACGAGAAGGGGAAGGTCACAGAGAAGCAGCCGTTCCTGGCGATCCAAACTGAAAATCGCGTCATCTACCAATTCTGGCAGGAGGGCATCCCCGAGATTGCCGGCTCCCCCATTCGCTCAGAGTCTGTGCGCAGCTACATAACTGTGGTCGCCGACTTGTTTGAGAGCGATAAGCCTGACACGCGCGAGAAGAGCAAAGTGTTTTCGAGCTTCGACCTGCTTCTGCCCCACGTTGTCACCACCGCCTACACCTCGCCTGAGCCCGCGACGGCGCTCGGCACCACGCGCACCGGCAGCCACATCACCACGCGCGACGTGCTGTTCGGGCTTGCGTCGAGCAAGCTGCTGGGCCTACCCGACCAGATGTTCGACCCCCGCCGCCCGAAGAGAGCGCCCACGAAGGATGAGCAGGCTGAGGGACTGATCCCCTACGCGGCGCCTTTGCCCCTGGACCCCAAGCGCGTCCTCTCGCACTACAACACTGTCGCTGGAATCACGCACATCAAGTCGGCGCCGACGCACCTCGAGAGCACGTCGCTGGTGGCTTCTTTTGGCCTTGATCTGTTCTTCACCCGCACAAGCCCCTCGGGCACTTTCGACCAGCTTTCGCCCTCATTTAGCAAGGTTAATTTGGTCGTCACCACACTGCTCTGGCGGTCGGGTGCATGCTCGGCGGTCCCATGGTCCGTAGAAAGCTCACCAATCAGGCGTGGGCGTAAGATTTGTAGGGTTTTTTTCGACGCTTGAATGCCTTTGTCTCAATAAAAAACAAAGCTAAACTTTTTTGAACAAGGGAATGGAAATATGAATGTGATCTAGTCCAAGCGAATGACATACTGCGCACGATCCTTCTTGGACTGCATCTTGCGGTCCCGCTTCTCGGCAAAGGCACTACGGGTATCATTCCTCTCATCTCTCCGGTTGCGCTTCTCCTCCTGGATCTGCTTCTTGCGAGCGCGCTTCTCCTCGCTGGTCTCCGCTTTCGACCGCGCCTGGCCCTTGTTCTCCCTAGGCACATCTTCCTCGTCGCTATTGTTCCCTCATTGTTATTGTTGTCGGCGGCAGCACTCTCGACCATGGGGAAGCCGGTCTTGCGGCTGACTCTGATCTTGGGTGTCTTTTCGACGTAAATGGTGGCGGGGTGGTTGTCCAGCGTCGAGTAAGTGCTCAGGATGGTCTGGCAATCCCAAGGGGTGCCTCCTTCTCCTTGAACAAATTGTCAAAGTACGCCTCCTCGACCTCGTGGGCCTCGCATTATCCTCCTCCGTAATGCGCATTCCGGCCGCAACTACATCTTGTTTGCTCTGGTCCTTCGGCTTTGTGGCATCTAAAAAGGCGTCGCGGTAGGTGTCCAGCTTACCGGCTCCTGAGCCGCCCTCGACAACAACCTGCAATTTCTTTCCAGTGAGCTCGTATTCCGAAAGGAACTCATCCATGACATCCGCAAAGTCAGGGCGTGTACTGATAGACTTTAGATTGCCGTCAGCGTCATACTCATCAATATGGTGGCCGTTCTCGTCATACCGCTCGTCTTCGCTGTCCGTGTCCTCGTGCTCGTACATGGCCTCAACGCGATCAAAGTGCTCGTCCAGAAGCGTCAGCTTTTCGTTGCGGTACATCGCCGACGAAGACATGGACAGACCAGTGCTGGCTGTGCGCGTGCCACGCCAGTCACCGCCTCGGATCCAGAGGACCATTATTCTCGTCGTCGTCCGAATCCTGCTGCCTCTGGCGCGCCTTCATCCTTCTGACCTGGGCAAAAACATCATTGGGGTCAAAGCCCTCACCATCCTCGTCATCCTCGTCGCCAAAGCGCCCAAACTTGCCTCCATGGTAGCCGTCGTCAGATTCGTTCTCCTCGGCGTCGGAGGGCAGCTCGTTCGAGTTGAGCCTGTCAAAGAAATCGTCGTCAAACTCCTCCACATCCTCCTCATCCAGGGCTTCCAGACCTCGCGCAGATTGGTATTCATAGATGGCTGCAGACCAGTGGGAAATGCTGCACTTTTAATGTCCATACGGTGAGCCGAAGGCTGCGCCTGAATCGGAATCAAACCGCTTGCTCCAACGCCATCATCGTCCTCGTCCACGTCCATGATCTGAATGCCGCTAAACTTCTCCTTCTTCGCTGCAGCCTCCAGCAGAATGCCTCCGCCAGAGCCAACCGGCCGCAAGTGCTTGGTGTAATCGTATTCGCGATCATCGAGGTAAATACCGTACACGCGGCCTTCCCCGCCTCCTCATCCTCCATATCTTCTTCGTGATGCCAGTGAGCCTGAGTCACGAATACTCTGTTCCAGTGTTTGATCCTCGGGCTGCTTGCCCTTGGATGCCTTGAGCTCATCCTTGCCACCAACCGCTACAAATACGCGCTCTGTGGTACCCTCCTCGAAGGCCAGAGGGTCCTCCTGCGACCGGTATACGAGCTTGTAAGTCGTCGCCTTCTTCTTGTCAATGAATTTCTTGACCATTACTGTGAAAAGGAGGGTATTATAATGTGAATATGAATTTAAAATAAAGACTATTTGGCCGAGTAACTGCGCCGAAACAGAGGTTAAAAATTTTTTCTTCCGTGTGCGTCTTGTTAAAGCTCCAAAAAAAAGGATGGAACAAAAAAATTTAAGAGAAAAATCACTTGATCCGTGCAAATGGCAATAAGACGAATCAAGGGATCAAATACACGTGACAATTGCCTATTATTTCTGCATACGTGCCGATGCAGCTGCCACTGGGAGTTGGGCGGAGCGGTATTCTTGTTCAAGCGACTGTAAGCTTTTTTATCTCAGTTTACTACTTTGTCTTTAATATTTTATAGCTTTTGACATTGGTGTACCATGGAAAAACAGCAGCAGCTTGAAAAGTGCGCGCAGCTCTTGTCCAAGCGGTCGACCGACGACGAGAAGCTGGCGGGGCTTCTTTTGGTGCCCAGGATCGTTGACGTGCAGGACAGCAAATCGTTGGGCTATATATTCGAGGCCATGGACATAAATTTCTAGAGCGGTTGCTGCGAACGGGGATGAAGCGACTGGTCAAAAGTCAAGCGATTTGGACACTGATACAAGCGGTGAGTCGCCCATGCTCGGCATTGCTGTTGCCGTCATTGCTGTCTTTGCTTCGCACAGCGCGATTGCCCAGCAGGCAAAAATGGTTGACCGCATCCCCACACTATACAAAGTGGCCGTGCTAGGTGTTGCTAATGTTTCGGCAGAGGCTACACAAGCACTGTGCAAAATATTAGCGTTGGATGCTGCATTCGGAGAATACTGGAGCAGCCCGAGTCATTTGTGGAGGCAATTGCCGCGTCAACATGGGCATCGAAATATCGGCGCATTGGAAGTGGTTGATTTTGCACTCAACCGGTCTTCCGCATTTATTCATGCACAAGACAACGTAGCACAGTTTGCAAGCGGCTGGAACTACCTGGTTGCACACATTGCCTCTGCATTTGGAACGATGCAGGGTGCACTGAAATTTGAGCTGATGGGCGTGCTCGCAAGCTCCCTTGAGCCTATTGATTCTGAGGATGCCACAGCCATTGACAACACGGTTTCATGCTCGTTGATCATTGCAAATATTAGCAGCGGTTGCATCTGGGTGCTGAGACAAAAATCAGAGACCAGCAAGTACGCTGACCAGGCGCTGGTCTTGTATTCTCACTTGGTGAGGCTGTGGCCCAATCACACATTTTTAAGCAAGGCTGACGTCACATTGGTGGGCCCTGACTCTGAACCCACTCGGCAAAAGGATGCTGAGCTAGTGCTGCGACTGGCGTGCATCGAAGGACAGGCATCTATTGATACGATGATGATCAGCCGTCCTGTCAGCATGAACCAGAGGATTCAGTGCAAAGATCGGAGCGGGCAAGGACACGTCTGGGGTGGAAGTTTCCAACGTGCGCCGAGATTGCCGCTGGCTGGCTCGAGTGGATCGGTCAGTGGCTGGATGCCCAGAGCGAATCCGCCGATGTGGACGAGGACGCCATCTACGAGTTGATGTCGAAGTGCAAAAACTGTCGCAAGCAGCCATCGGCTTTTTGGTTGATTTTCGGGAACGGATGGGCGACGAAAGGAGATGATGGACGTCAGTCCTGAGCTAGTCCTCAGCTCTATTCGTCTCCTAGGCCAATGGTTAGCTACTGACCCTAAGCTCCACAAGTCTGCATTGCCGTTTTGCGATGAGCACCAATTGGATTCTGCAAGGGTAAGTGTGTGTGCTTGTAAAATAGTAGACGATGTACCATTGTCTGTTACTGTGTCTATTACCCCCATTTTCGCCTTTTCTAATTACTTGCACGTTTGTTTGTACGTTTGTTCGTTTGTTTGTTCGCTTTTTTTTGCCTTTTTTACTGTTATAGGGGTGAGTATAGCAAAGCTATCAATGATTACATGCGGCCGTGCGTCTCGTTTGCCCTCGACACGTGTGACATAAGCGAAGCACAATACATCGACGACCTGACAACACGCCAGTCGCATCTCGACCGCAAGACAACACAGAGCATGGCCTCGCCGTGGTTTGGGACCATCGAGTTTGACGACTTGGCGAGAGCCGTCTATAACATTCCTTCCGATGAAGACATCCTTCGTGCGCGGCGAGAGGCATAGGATGTGTACGTATAGGCTGCTATACATTAGTTCAATATATATACATACCCTGTTTCAACAATTTATTTTACTAAATAAAATGTAAATGATACTACAAGAGAGAGAAATGTGCATTGCGCGCTCAGGCCCTACTTGTGATGACCGTGGCAGCACATTATATTTGATGCAAAAAGTGCAGCCTGCTGCTTCTTCTTCTCCTCAGCCTTCTTGGCCTCCTCGGCCTTTTTGGCTTCTTCCGCCTTAGCCTTTATTGCCTTGCAATTAGCACACATGCAAGCGCTGAGTAGGTGGGGCTGGTAGGATACAGTGATTGTTTTGGTGCCGTCGGTCAGGTCAATCGTGCCCGGCTTGGACAAATCAGCGATCTTGAAATGAACCATGGTGAAAATACAAAAAAAATAAAAAAGATAAATATTTATGTGCAAAAAAATTGAGAGAAGAAAAAGAAAAGAGAGTTTAGGTTATTCTGTTTCTCAGCTTGGCCAAAATGCAAGGTGGCGATCGTTGATTTCTCGGGCATACTAATTTAAAGTTTCTATGCTTGCCAATGCACTATACCAGTTGTGACGCACCCAATCGGGGATTGGTCAGAAACGTAAATTGTGCGGGTTGCTGAGACATGTCAAGACTGTGGCATGGATGCTGCAGCTTGTTGGGGGATGGTTTAAATGATATATTTAAACATAAGAAATATTTTACATATATAGCTGACACTAAAAAATAATGTATATTATTGGACAATATGATATTAATTGTACTTTTAAACCAAAACGAACAGTCAAGTATCACAGCAATATTATATCTGTCTACAACAATTTGATCCCTTCTGTACATTTTCTCAAATACATTGGAAAAAGTCACACCCTGTTTATATATCAAACAATTGCATCTGTGTATATAATATATGTTACAAAGGGGTATAAATCAAAAAAGGATATTTCTTTTTTCCAAGGAGAGAAATTCCTGGCTGCTCGATAGCTCACCTTTTATATGTTCTCCTTGGCATATAAATAAACTATAATATAAACTTATTATTTCTTAATTGCCACGCGGTAATCAATTAATCTCAGTAAGGCAACATGCAAAGCCATGTACCTAAACCGTGACATATATATTTACATAAAACAAAAAGTTGAAATGAGAAACATTGATTCAAGACAATCTAAATGCTGTGCTCTGGTCTCCAAATTCCCATTCACAACCCTATAATGATTGCTGTTGTTGCGCAGCCCGAGGACATGGAAGTGGATATTGAGGCTGAGAATCGTGAAACAGGTTTCTGTCCGCATGTCGATTGATAGGGCACATATTGGACCATGGGAGTAAATAGGAGGACTAGTATGCCATCCAAATACACTTCCTGATTTATAACGCACACGCACGAGCGCGCATATACGAAGACCACAACATTGAAATGCCAAGATACCGGGCTGCTCGCAGAAGAACCAGTTTTCGCCAACGGAGTGCACAACAAAGGCAACGAGACACACATATAAGAATATAAGAAACGAGGTCGGCGCTGGTAGCACTTTAGAAACATTGGTATTAAAACCCAATTATAAAGCATCCCATCTTTCTAACACTACCACAGTAGTGCTCCATACACCACCCCTCTCACAACATACCACTACCCATTAATCAAATTCCAAAACATTATGAAATGCTAATGAGCAATGTTTTGGTTGAGTTGTCTTCGAGTTAGGTTGTTATACACTTGCTTTTTATTTTAATTTTTAATTTTTAATGCTTTTCAGCGCCGTGAAACGCATTTTCAAGATCCGACCGGATATGCGATATTGTTGCAATTTAAATCAAAATCTTGGCACGATCAAATCACAATCAAATCAAGAAATTCAATTACATGTGTATGCGCAGCTTGGCATCAAGCTCTCGACTTACACTAAGCTACGCGAACTGCCTAGCGCAAAGTGCTCAATTATTAGCTCCTTTTCTTTGTTTTTTCTTAATAAGTTATCACAACACATTTTTCATCCGCAATGTCCGACACAAATTCAACGACTGCACGAAAGCCAGCGCCAATTCGGAAGCTAGACGAATCAGTCATTAACCGAATTGCGGCAGGCGAAATCATCAACCGGCCCTCGAACGCGCTGAAGGAGCTTATAGAAAACTCATTAGACGCTGGGGCTACATCTATCACAATTAGCGTCAAAGACGGCGGGATAAAGCTGCTGCAGATCCAGGACAACGGGCACGGGATCCGCACTGAGGACCTGCCGCTGGTGTGCGAGCGATTCACAACTAGTAAGCTCAAAGTGTACGAGGATCTGTCGCTATTCAAACATATGGGTTCCGCGGCGAAGCGCTGGCCAGCATTAGCCACGTGTCTCACCTGAGCATAACAACTAAACAGGCAGAGTCTGACTGCGCGTACAAGGCAAACTATGCTGACGGAAAGCTTGTGCCGGCAAAGCCGGGAGGTAGCAGCGACCCAGAGCCGTGTGCGGGGAACAATGGAACTGTTATCACAGCTGAGGACCTGTTTTATAATATTCCATCTCGCAAGAGCGCGCTGAAAAACACGCGCGATGAGTACAACCGCATTTTCGAGGTCGCCAGCCGGTATGCCATTCACAATTCAGGGGTTGCCTTTACGTGCCGCAAAATGGGCACGCCCAAGGCGACTTGAGCACACAGCAGGGCGCAAGCACAATTAGCAATATCCGGCAGATATTTGGCGGTAAGATCGGTGGATCGCTGGTTGAAATAAAGCACGAGGATGCAGACCTGGAGATATCATTCTCCGGGCATGTGTCGAGTGCGGCGCACGAAATGCATAAATCAGTGTTTATTTTGTTCATCAATCATCGGCTGGTTGACAACACCCCGATCAAACGGGCGGTCGAGTCCTTGTACAGCAGTATCTTGCCAAAAGCATCACGCCCGTTTGTGTATTTGGATTTGCGCATCAAGCCCGAGAACGTCGATGTCAACGTGCATCCGACGAAGCGCGAGGTCAGGTTTCTCAACGAGGACAGAGTCACAAGTGCTATCGTCGAATGCATGCACAGCAAACTTGTGAGCACGAACAGCAGCCGCAGCTTTGCTGTGCAGAGCTCGCTCGGCAAAGACCTTGGTGTCGGTATGCTTGTTCGTGATGCCTCGACTCTGTCCTCGGTTAGTAACACCAATGTCCACTGGAAGATTCCGTGCTCAAAACCCCCGTGGTCAGCCCGACAGCCAGATAACTGATATGGGCGAAATGACTCCAGAAAAGCCCATTCTCAGCCCGGTTCTGGAAGACTGAATGGCTTGACTCAAAGTCTTCTGCGATCCACCAGCCGTATGCCTCAGAATGTTGTTCCGGATCGCATAAGATACCAGTGAACCGAGCGGTGCGGACAGACTACAAGACGCTGTCTCTAGACTCGTTTTCGTTTGGGCTGTCGCCGTCGATCCGGCGCAACCGCGTGCAGGGCACGATCGAGTCTGATTTTAGTGTTACGCCGACTAGAACGACACCTAGACACGCGCCATTGCAGATCTCGCCGTTGCATGCCAAAAATAGTCCGCCAAAGCAGCTGGACGACTTGTCTGAGCTTGCCGTTCAAAACGCCCACCTTAGATCAGCGCCGGTGTTAAACTTGGGCGTGGCCTCTGAAAATGACGAGCCATTGCTTGCAAGTAGTACTCCACGACAGCTTACTATCGACGACAGCATGGGCAGCGTCAGTGCGCCAAGTCTTCAGAGCCAAGTCTCATCAGACGTTTCGGAGCTACCGGCCGGCCAGGGAGGAAAGTCATTTGCCGCAGTCGAGAAGGAGCCGCGTGTGGAGGTGCGGCTGACCAGCATTCTGGGCCTGCGCAAAGAGTTGCAACGGCATGCGCATGCGGAGATCACGCAGATCTTCAACGAGCACTCCTTTGTCGGGTTTGTTGATGACCGACGGGCGCTGATCCAGCACCAGACGCGGCTGTATATGGTCGACTATTGCAAGATTAGTTACCACTTGTTCCACCACCGCATCCTGTTTGATTTTATGAACTACGGTCGTCTCTATTTGAAGCCGGCGCCATCGATCCGCGAGCTGGCGTTGGTGGCAGCACACGAGCTCAGTGGCGCCGCCAATGCCGAAAGTACCGCCGACCAGGTGTCCCAGCGGTTTGTCGATAGCAGTGCTATGCTTGATGAGTACTTTCATATTCGCGTGAGTGAGGATGGGTGCCTGGAGTCGCTGCCAATGGTTGTGCGCGACTACTCGCCGGACTATGACAAATTGCCGTTGTTTTTGCATAGTGCAACATTTGGGGTCGATTGGAACGACGAGCAGCAATTTTTCCGCACATTTATCAACGTACTGGCTACGCTCTACGCGCTGGAGCCGCCGCTTGCAAGCGATCCGCAGGGCTCAAAGGACAACTACCGCATGGTTGTCGAGCATCGCATTTTTCCTTCGCTGAAGGGGTCGTCATTTTGGGCTCCCAATGCGATGCTCACTGAGAACACGCTTGTGCAACTTGTCGACGTGCCTGATCTGTACAAAATTTTTGAGCGATGCTAGCCAGTGCGGTGCAGTGCTGGGGTGAGGGAGAGCGCAAGAATTGGTGGCGCAAAGCCAGACGGGCTTGCTTGGTGAATATGATGGGCGTTGACTATGCACGGTTAATTTGTAAGTGCAAATGCAATCGGGTGATAGCTGCGTGCCTAGACACCAATGCGGTTAAGGCGGTGGCTGACATTGAAATTATGCAATCGATTGGAATATTGCGCGTTGTTGTGTTTATTGGTTTAGTTTTTAAATAACCCCAAGTATTTTGGAAATGATTAACCAGGCGGATGCTCGCTGCAAGGGATGGCTGCGGCATGCACACTCATCGTCGTCTAATCATTCGCCATCCGTCATTTATATTACTGTCACTCAATGTAGTATTTCTTTCACTTTTTATTTTTATTTTATTGTATATTTCCATCGTATTGTATTTATTTTCACTTCAGCTCTATTGCCGCGACCGCTTCAGGACCAGGAATCAGGCATTTTCCGCTTGCAATTACAAAAGGGAGAAAGCGAGAGCAAGGTGCGATGCCACTGGGCCAGCATCAAGCAAACTATTTCCAATAGGCCTATGGTAGACGAAGATGTCGCCTATGGACCGCTGCCAGCATACGCAGGGCCGAGGATGCGGTCATTCTCCATATCAATATATGTCATATCAGCGAGCGTCTCGCTCCTGGCGTTTGTCTACGGGTTGGCGGTTGTATACATGCGGCCGCATGTCTGGCGCAGCTCCATATTCCGCGTGATTCTAATGGCACAGATCATCAACTGCATGCGATTTGTGATTCGCCCAATAGTGGTATTTGTTCGGATTAGATCCGACTTTGGATGTCGGGTGCTGCTGTTCCTCAATAACGTAACAGGAGTTTTGCCGGTGAACCTGACCATTTACGCTGTGGTGTACTTGCAGCTTGTTGTCATTCACAAGGTTTCGCCTACAAAGCGATGGCCGAGGGTATTGCTGATCTCGCTGGGCGTGGGCCTGTCCATCCTGCCAACCTTGCCATTTATAATTCTCCCGCCCAGCGTCTTTGGTAAAACATCCTATTGCCTACTGGGAAAGAACTGGGAAAACAAGGAATATCTATATATTGTCTTTACGGTCATTGTCTGGCAGTATCTTCCTGGAATTGTTGGCATCATCAGCGTCTCAACCGTCGCAATATACATTATCCGCACCAGGCGCCGGACCAAAACGGTTATGCGCGCGTCCTCTCAATACTACGGCATGTCAATGGCAGCCAGCGTTCACGGGAAACAGCATATGCTCAGTCAGTCAATGTGGAATATCATCTGGTTCCCTATAACTCCAATCGTGTCGCTATGGCTCAACCTCATTCTGATTTCCATCCACCATTACAAGCAGCGTCCGTATATGGTGCTGGAGTATCTCAACGTTGTATTGCTCGGGCTGCAGTCTATTCTGCTGGCCATTGCATTGTTTGTCAATCCAAGTGTCCGCCATGTGCTGTCCGACCGATTGCGCGAGAAGAACGAAAGGAGGGGGGTGGCTGCGAGTGAGCATGGCCCGTGTGGTCGGCCTGAGTGCGAGCAGCCTGAATGCGATCGGTCAGCGATGCACCGCGCCGACTCATTGTCCATTTTGAGCCTCAAAGACAGCAGTAGCTTTTCAGATATTTAAGGGGGGGCAAACGAGGGCTTCGGGTTTGAGTTTTATTGGAAGGAAATATGCATTTACTCTTCTGTGTTCTCACATGAATGCCATATGAAATGAAAGGCACCGGGATCACGGGATATGCATGCAGCCAAAATACAAAATACAAAAAACTGGTGCAAAACAAAAACATGCTCAGCCAGCCATTCACAACTGTATTCTATTTTTCTTGTATCTTTTCCGCCCTCAAATACATATAATTTTTTTCACTCACACAAATTGCCTTTCCTTTTTCAGGTTCCCTTTTCATTTGGTTTTGTAATGATGAGCTCGACGCCGAATCAAACTCCAAACGCATCCGAGCAAGCAAGGAAACGACAGACTCGCAGGGACGAGGTAATTTACAGGGCAAATTCGCAGCCAGGGCTTGGGCAGAATTCGGCAAGACGGCAGTAATTCTGCCGTCCAATGCGTCTTCCCTCTATCTCGTGTTTTCCATACATTTTTGCGCTATACACTAATACCGCCACCCCCTCTGCCCGCGCACTATTGCACCGCTGTGTTTGTAGAATATCCGCAAAAAGGCAGAAACCGACCTCAACAAAAAGATGAACCAAAACAGACAAAGGGCCGCCGCCGCCGCCGCCGACGCACCGCAGAACTCGGGCGCAGGGGCAGGCAGCTCAGGTGCAGCCGGACGCAAGCGTGGGCCGGCCGTGGCAGCCGGCACAGTGGCAGCGCTGCGGCCAGCGCCAGCGCTGACAGTGCGTGATGGTATCTCGATTACCGAGGCAGCGCAGCTGATGGCGGCAAAGCGTGCAGACAGCGTGCTCGTGGTCGACGACGAGGAGCGGCTTGCAGGCATCTTCACAGCCAAGGACGTGGCATTCCGCGTCGTGGCCGAGGGCCTGGACGCCAGGACAACGCACGTGCGCGACATTGCGACGCGCGACCCGCTGTGCGTAACCAGCGACACGCCGGCGACAGACGCACTCAACACGATGGTTGCACGTGGGTTCCGGCATCTGCCGGTGTGCAACGAGGAGGGCGACGTTGTCGGGTTGCTGGACGTCATCCGCTGCATGTACGAGGCGCTGGACAAGATGGAGCGCGCGCACAAGTCGTCCAAGGCCTTGTACGCGGCCATCGAGGGCGTCGAGAAGGAGTGGAGCGGCCAGTCGGCGCAGATGCTCAACTTTGCCAGCACGCTGCGCGAGCGCATGAGCTTCCCCGACATGACCACAGTGCTAGACGGCAACGACCCGGTCATTGTCAGCCCCAAGACGCCCGTTATGGAGATTGCGCGGCTGATGCGCGCGCACCGCGTCACTGCCAGCCTAGTGGTCGACGAAGACACCGGCAACATTGCCGGCATCTTCACAAGCAAGGACATTGTGCTGCGCGTCATCGCCGCCGGCCTCGACCCGCGCACCTGCAGCGTCGTGCGCGTCATGACACCGCACCCAGACACTGTGCTGCCGACGACATCGCTGATCGACGCGCTCAAGCGCATGTACGAGCGCCACTACCTCAACTTACCGGTCGTCGACGAGGCCGGCGAGATTATGGGCCTGGTCGACGTGCTGCGCCTGTGCTACGCTACGTTGGAGCAGATGAAGTCCATCCAGGGCAGCGGCAACGAGGACCTCAATGCCGCCGGCGGCCCCATGTGGTCGCGCTTTTCAGCGGCACGCTGCCGCCGGAGCTCGGCGGCCCCGCGTCGACCATCAGCGACACTATACATCACTCGCAGGTGGGCGCGTATAGCCAGGGCGCGCCGTCCTTCGTCGACGGCACCGCGCGCCTCGCGTCCGAGGTGTACCCGAATGAGTCAGCATCGATGATCGAGGACATCCACTCGGCAGTCAACTCGCGCGTCGGCGAGCAGGAGATCTACGGCTACGGGTACCCGGATCCCAACGCCGCCCAGTACGCCGCGTACAACAGCCAAATGATGATGATGCAGCAGGCGCAGCAGCTCCAGATGCAGCAGCAAATGCAGCAGCAGATGATGCAGATGCCCGGCCACTTTAACGCCGCGCAGCAGGCGTACTCTAACCTGGGCAGCCAGACCATGTTCAGCCAGCACGGTGTGCCTGCCCCTCGGTGACCGGCTCTGGCTCCATGCAGCAGTCGCAGGCGCAGCTGCCGGGCGCTCCTGACGGCCACTACGTGTTCAAGCTGAAGACACCGTCAGGCAAGACCCATCGCTTCACGGCGCCCTCCACGGACCTCGACTTTGTGCGCACAGCGTGCGTCAATAAACTCTTGTCCGAGGGAGTGCGAGAGGCACAGATCATTGTTGACGAGTCCGGTCTGGCATATGTCGACGACGAGGGCGATTTCGTGCACATTACTGGTGCTTCGGACTTGGCTGATGCCATTGATTTGGCTAATCGCGATGGTAAAGGACGCGTTGTGCTCCAGATCAATCCCAGAGCGCTGGTGTATATTGACGAGAAGGAGGAGGAGAAGGCGGATACCTCTGCGCTAGCTAGTGGCGAGGCCCTCGGCCCCCTGGGTATTCCCGAAAAGTACCTGGTGCCCACAGCCGTTGGCGGCGGATTCGTCACCGCCCTCTTCTGCGTCTGGCTGGCTGTGAAGCTCTCCAAGAACTAGACATTTGCCTCACGCATAGTTTTTGGTTCATATGTGCGATTGAATTTTTATGAATAAATGAATGAAACACAATTTTGATTAAAAATGTATGAAGAGAAAAGGGGACAAGGGTTACGAGAGTCTGGCGGGTAACGTCGGAGCTGAGCCCATACCACATTTCCAATAAAAGAAATAAACAAACATGTACAGCAGCTAATGCTACCATGTGGGTTTGTATGTCTGTATGTCGATATATTCTCAGAGACGTCTTGCTCGCCGTATGTCGCTCTGACGAACCATCTGCTGACACGAGCAGCACAAGAAGAAAGCGGCGTAAATGGCGGCGGCGACGAAGCACGCGTGTCCGACCTCCTTCGGGTTAACTGGGTCTTCTGTCGAGCCTGTCAGCTCCTTCACCTCGGCTGTGAATAGAAAGCCCAGAATGACCAGGAATACTATGCCGAATACTGAGAGAACCTGGCAACAGAGTGCACATCCTGGTGAAACGAAGGCGAGCTGCATTGTCCTTTTTTACTCTGTTATTTATGCAAGGTTAAAGAAAACTTAAGAGTAGAAAAGAAAAATAATTGAATCAAATGACGTTAACAAAAAAAGAGAAAAAAGAGAGATGCACGAAATAAAAATAAAAAGCGAGCACTATTTGTGCGGCCGATGAAAAATAACAAATTGAACGGAATGTCGGAATGTTTAATTTCGTCACTGACTTCAAACGTTGAGAATTTATTACAGTGAGGATTATCAAATTCATTTGAAGAAACCCTTGAAAGTGGCATTAAAACCTTTTGCCAGAGGTAGTCATTATTTTTTCAGTGCTGCAAATGCTTCGTCAGCTGAATTTTTTTCCGCTGGGAGGACAGGGTTTGGGGGGGGGTGAAAGGTTGCAAAAAATTTTTGGAACCCTAACATTTTCACGATAATTATTCATTTTTCCTTTTCGCGTTCCGAATCTTTTTTCTTCAGCTTTTCTCCCTTTTTCAATTTATTCGCAATTTTAATCACAAATCTTCTTTTTCCCCTTTTTTATTATTACCAAACATATACCACTCAATGACAACAACTACGGGCAAACAACGCGTTGACAAGAGGCCGCGGCGATACGCGCCATACGCGCGCCCGAGCGCCACAAATTGCCACGCCAAGACACTGACCGAACGCGTATTGGGAATATACCGGCAACTCAGCCAACCTCTCCTCCTGGGTGGTCGCAGTCGCTGCAGATCTTCCAATGACATGTTTTCTGTGCCCTGGAGAACCGTGGATCGCGAAACCGCCGCTTTGCGCGAGCAGCTGGCTGATGAGCAGAGAATAGCCGCGGAAATTGAGGAAAAGAGGCTGGCAGATGAGGAGGAAGAGAAGGAGGAGGCAAAGAAGGCAGCTGATGCTGCAGCAGTAGCCGCTGCAGCGCAAGCAGCAGCAGCGGAGGAAGATTTGGAGGAACCCCTTGTACTGTCTCCTTCTGCGATTGAGACCGAGGCTGTGCTGGAGCAGGAAACTCCCGCTTCCGAGGTTGATGTTGAGGTTGAGCTGGCCCCTGAAACACTGGCGACCAGAACGGCCGTGGTTGAGGAGGTCAAGCCCAATACGAGTCAGTTTTCGAGACTGCGCGCAGGCTGGCCGAGGAGCGCACAACCGGTATCTTCCGGCCGACCAAGCTCCAGCCCAACCCATACATTACGCCCAGGGGCTCATACAGCCCAAGGCCAGCGCAGCTACCATCAGCGGCAAGGGCAAGGGCAAGGAACCTGAGACCAGCCACACGCCGGACTCGCCTGCTCCGGAAACGCCCATTGCGTCTGTTTCACCCGTTGAGTCTGTTGAGCCCGCTGTTCAATCGATTCCGTGGTTGAAGAAGCTGCCTATTTTGAAGACGAAGACAGCGAAGAAGACTGCGATTTCGAGCCCAGCAGCTCCACGGCCGACGATGACGAGGAGGAGATCTTGCAGGAGAATATGGAGCCTATTGATGAGCAGGAGGAGGTCATGACCATTTCTGCAGGAGACGTTAGCCCACCCTTGCCCGTGTCAGGGCGTGTTGAGACGCCTCTGCCCGAGTCTGCGGCTGAGCTGGAGGCACAACTGCTGACTGAGCCGATTGACAGCGGGGACCAGTCTATCGAAGTTCGGTGATCGAGGAGTCTGAGTCTGAAATTGAGGATGCCGAGGTCGTGCTGCCCGAGGAGATTGACGAGCCCCAAGAGTCTAGTGAATCGCAAGAGATTGTCGAGGCAGAGGAGCCGTCCGAGGTGGATGATGAGGAAGAGGAGGCAGAGGAAGTCGAGGTCGTTGTTTTGGATAGCGAAGACAACACAGCAGTGCCGAGTCGAGCCAGACACCGATGAGAGGGCGTCGGCGACCTCTGAGGCCGAGTCTGAGGCCGGGCCAGCAATGGAAGGTATTACGCCGCAGCTGCAGTCCGCCCCCACCTCGCTATCGTCGCGCAGCTGGTGGCCATTCAGCATGCACTCCTTATTCAGCGACCGCCTGCAGGCCACGCAGCCGCCTCCTCTGCAGTTGCGGAAGCACGTCATGGACGAAAGCGAGAGCGACACTGACGAGCATCCCGCCAAGGCCCGACGCCGGTTTATGCAATCCCCGCGGTCGCCCAAGCACACGGTGAACATCAGCGCGCAGCTCCAGCCGCGCCATTCGTGCCGCTGTCGTTTGTCGACATTTCGGCAACCGGCCGGAGCATGCGCAGTCTGCGCAGCGCGCGGCGACATGCGCCGGAAACGCAGGCTGCAGTCAGCCCGGTCCTGGTGTCGTCGCCACCGAAGTCGAAGGTCCACGCGAAGAAGCCACTGATTACGGCGCAGTCTCTGGGGCTTGAATCGCGCCGTAGCCCCAGGCGCGCCACAGGCCGGTTGTTGCGCAAAAGGCCATCGCTGTACTACGGCTCAGGCTACGGATCCCGCAGCATCCCCTACGCCTTTACCGTCTCGCGCAGCGCGCCGTCCGCCCCGGTTTTGCCTCACCGCCGGGCACTGTGCCGTCCGACACGACGCAGAAAAGCAGCATCACGGCGCAGAAGATTCTGGACATCATTGGCGATACTCCTGCGCCGCCCACGCGCTCGCAGGTGGCTTTTGACCTTCAGACACCATCAACCCGTATGACTTGGCCAGCCCACAGTCCCTTCGCACGCATCCGAGCACAGTGCAGGTAAAGCGTCGCGTGCTTTTACCGCTCAGTGAGCGCCTGGCCAAGGCTTCCGCCCCTCCTGTGACCGCTTCCCCTGCGAAAAAGCGTGCGGACGCGTCGGCTGCCGGTGCTAAATCCCTGATGGAGTCCATCCAGTCGGCTGCGCCTGCAGAGATCCAGGCCAAATTGGCGACGGCCGCAAAGAAGCAGCCCGCCGAAAGTGTCTCAAAGACCGATGCTGTGGCTAAGAAGGACACAGCTAAGATTGATTTGCCCAAGGAGTCGCCTTCTGCGCTCCAAATCTCGAGACTTTTCGCTAAGGCTCCAGAACCGCCCGTCGCTACCAAGTTGCAGCAGCAGGCTCCATCTGTGTCGGCGCCGAAGGGTGGCTCGGAGAAACCATTGTTCTCGCTCAAGCCTGCACTGACCGAGGCGACGGCACCCGTGGCGGCGGCCATCGCTGAGCGCATCGTGGAGACACCCACCAAGGTGTCTGCCAAGGTTCCTGTTCCGCCGGTTCGTTCGGCCAGAGCTGCTGCGCTGGCGGTCAGCGAGGTACAGCTGCCGATCTACAACTTCAGTCTCCCTGCATGTTCGGCGGCAAAAAATTTGACCGACGATCAGGCGAAGCAGAGTGCTGCCAGACTTGATGCCTTGCAGCTGCCTGGTTTTGAATTTACCATTGAGAATAGCGCAGATTCTGCTAATGCTGTTTTGAGGGGATTTGGCGGATTTAGGCCTAAGCCGATATCGATGGACGCTGGTGAGTGGGAGTGTGGCATGTGTGATTCGATGAGTCCACCTTCTGCTACCAGATGCGTGGTTTGCGAGGCATCAAAACCAACTACTGCTGCAAAGCCAATGTCTGTGCCAACCGCTGCCCCTGCGATTACTTCTGCTGCCCCGGCTCCGGCTGCTGCGCCTAACCTTTGGGCACAGAGTGGTTTCAAAATGCCAACTTTGAAGGATGGCGAATGGAAGTGCACCGTTTGCGACATCAAAAACAAGGATGTATCCAAGTGCGCCGCATGCGAGTCTCCCAAGCCAGCGCCGGCGTCTGCCGCTGCCCCTGCGATTACTTCTGCTGCCCCGGCTCCGGCTGCTGCGCCTAACCTCTGGGCACAGAGTGGTTTCAAAATGCCAACTTTGAAGGATGGCGAGTGGAAGTGCACCGTTTGCAACATCAAAAACAAGGATGTATCCAAGTGCGCCGCATGCGAGTCTCCCAAGCCAGCGTCGGCGTCTGCCGCTGCCTCTGCGATTACTTCTGCTGCCCCGGCTCCGGCTGCTGCGCCTAACCTCTGGGCACAGAGTGGTTTCAAAATGCCAACTTTGAAGGATGGCGAGTGGAAGTGCACCGTTTGCGACATCAAAAACAAGGATGTATCCAAGTGCGCCGCATGCGAGTCTCCCAAGCCAGCGCCGGCGTCTGCCGCTGCCCCTGCGATTACTTCTGCTGCCCCGGCTCCGGCTGCTGCGCCTAACCTCTGGGCACAGAGTGGTTTCAAAATGCCAACTTTGAAGGATGGCGAGTGGAAGTGCACCGTTTGCGACATCAAAAACAAGGATGTATCCAAGTGCGCCGCATGCGAGTCTCCCAAGCCAGCGTCGGAGTCTGCCGCTGCCTCTGCGATTACTTCTGCTGCCCCGGCTCTGGCTGCTGTGCAGTCTTCAGTGGATTTGGCCAAGCAAAATGCTGGCAGCGTTGATGTCTCCCAGCTGCCTGTCTTCAGCTTTGACCTAGACGTTTTGAAAAAACCTGCTGCGCCTTTTGCTCCGGCTGCAGTTCCCAATATGTGGGCGCAGAGCGGATTCAAGATGCCGGCGCTGAAGGACGGTGAGTGGAAGTGTTCCACTTGCCTGGTATCCAACGCGTCATCTGCAAAAAGTGCGCCGCCTGCGAGACTCCAAAGTGAGTTCAGCAACTGTTATCTTTATCTTTTTTGTTCCAATATTATCTCTGGTTAAAATTTTGTCGTTATTCATTTTGTTATCAAGCCTCACTTTTATTAATCTAATCTTCATTTTGGAAGTTTGTTTTTTAATATAAATGTGTGGCTCTCGGCGCTATGTGCGGACTGCTGCCTTTATCCATTCAAAATATTTGACAAATTGTTTACTGCCTTGTTTTTCTGTTCGAGGCTGTGAAATCCAAGCCGCGGGAAAGGGGAGGGGGAATTGGGGAGAGGAGGGCAACGTAATAAACAAAGCGCAGATAAAGGGGTGGCTTCACAATTTTTTTACTTTCTTTCTGAAAAGTTTGCGACCTCACCGGTTATCACCCTGAGCGATTAAGCATTTTCAACGCTTTCGGGTGCAAGGCCTGCATGCAATGGGATTGGACATAATTTTACGCTATTTGGCTGGAACAGTGAAGGTGTGCCTTTATTTCTGAAGAGTCAGCAGTTCACAATTTTTTGTTTCGTTCGCAGGCCTCGCTTTTGCTTTCCCCATTTACCATGCGCATACAGCGAGCATTTATAAAAAGTATTGTTTTTTTGAGAATACACTGTGCGATTTGGCATTGGGAGAGCATTCCAGTTTGGAAATCGGCCTCATCTTTTCTTTTATTTCTTTTCCTTTCTCTTCTTTTTTATTTTGCCTTTTTATTCTTTATTTTTCAGTTTTATTCTTGTATTTTCATCCTGGCCACAGCACAAACAAGCATAAGCATCATTCATTCTGTTCGTCTCTCTCTCTCTATCTCTCTCACCCACGCTTTTTCATTGTTATTCAAAAGGCTCTCGTCCACGAAAGGCTGCGGCAGTCTCTTTATTTTAATTATTCTTTGACCAGCGAGACCTTGAGCAGGGCGCTTAGACGATCGACACATCTCGGACAATGGGCGATTATTCAACACAGCAAGCCTGGCTGTTTGCCATGACGTCGGGCTTGGCATCGCACTTGGAGGCAAGTATTTTTTGACATAGCGCATATACAAAATGCGCCCTGTCCCTTGTCCTTATTGTATTTTTTATAACAACTGTAAAGACAATTCAGTTTTGTTCTCATGTAAAAGCTAGATGCAGGTGAAGCAGGCTATTTTGCGGCACCCTGTATATAGATGCATTGGGTAACTTGCTCAAGCCTTGTTTTTTTTCCCTGCGTTGCCCACATTTGCATGTGGAGCATGGGGCATTTGGCCGTGATATGTCACCAGAACACCTCTGCTAGCTACTTATTCCGCATGTATTCCGTGGCGCTCTGTTGAATCAACACGCGCACATTTACTAAATCATACCCAACCCCTTCATATATCGAAAATTCATTAATAAATAGGCGCGACACTCTATCTTGATCCGCTTCTGCACGCGCTGGGAGCTCCCAGCAGCTTCAACATCCTCGATTCGCATACCGTGCTGTCAGCACTGCTGGCCGGCGCTTCAGGCATAATGGCATACACCAGCATCGTGTTCTGACGAAAGAGTCAATGGAATATCTGTCGGAACTGACAAATTGGCCTCTCGCGCAAAATACCCGGGTGCCATGGTAGCCATCTTGTTCGTCACCGGGGCGCATCTCAATTTGCTGCTTGCGCGGCTGGTGACGTATCTGACTCCGCAAGATTCGCCCATCAAACACACGTGCGCCTCGCACCCACCGAGCCCAACCGGAGCTTCACTTGCACGAGGGGAGCATCGGTGATGACCGGACGCATTATCCGCAAATATTCTGGATGGTAGACCCATCTGCCATAATGACGCCGAACGGCAGCCGCTGCTGTCGCGAAGCAGCGGGACTGTCCAGAATTGTCACCACATCGTGGAATGTAGTCTGAGCGAGCCAGCTCATTCCCACAGCAGCTGCACTTCGAGAAAGACACAAGCTTATGCGAGTATGCCTGCGTCAAGCCAAACTGCTTTAGCCCTGAGCACTGCCACATTACACCGTTGTATCCGCACATCCATGTGCATGCGCATGCAGATGCGAGCTCAACTGCGGACGCTAGTATACATACTGCACGGATCCGCGCACTAGCACCATAGTCACAGCGTGTACTCCATACACGCTGACCACAACCACGGATCGGCCGCCCTGGATCATCGCCACCATTCGCACTCGCACCTGCATATGTACTCGAGCCCTAGCGTCGCTAGCTGCGGTGATGACGACATCCCCAATAGGTCGATAGCTGCCCATAGTGTGGAACCCTCTATTGACCACTGCAACCACACACACGAACACGAACACGAACACGAACACAATCACGGTCACGGCCATGGCCAAACACTCGGAAGAAAAAATCACCACCACCATCTGCATGAGTGTTCCAGAAGAGAGATAGAGCCCGAGGTACAATTTTTGAGATCCAATGACAGCACCACTTCGCAAATCAGCAGCAAACACCACCGGCTACTAATGCACGTCGGCTTGCAGACCGCCGTGGCTATAGCACTGCACAAGATCCCTGAGGCCTGATCATATTTTTATCACGCCAAGCGTCGCCCAAGCTGGGGCTCTCTGTGGCAGCCTCACTTTTCTTTCACAACCTGCCTGAGGGCCTGATGTTGGCCTCCCGCTGTACTTGGCGACCGGGCGCGGCATATGGCATTTATCGTGGCGGCCTTGATGGGCGCTATCCCCCCTGCACTTGGCGCTGCGCTGGGTATGCTGGTCGTGGGCAGCACAGGAGGACAATCTGGCAAAGACACCCGGCTACCAGCCATATTTGGCGCTGCGTTTGGGATAACTGCTGGCATGATGTGCATGGTTTCACTGAATGGCATGCTGCCAACTGCTCGCATTTACAATAAGTCGGGCAATGTTGTTGCATGGTGCTTTGCATTGGGAGTCGCTGCCATGATTTTTGCAAATTCTATACTCGAATAACAAAAATTTTAATGTAGTGGTTAGCTAAATATAAAATGAATATATGAGGTGTGTTGAAATATGTACGTCTATGAACAGGATATATATAGTATAATGCTATGTATTTAATAAGGTATATACTATGAGTGCTATGCACTGGAGAGGTAAGGAAAAGCAACTATGTGTGTGTGTCACTGTGACTAAAAGGATAAGCAATGTGGTGTGATATTCCTGGCTGCATTCAGCTCTGGCAGATTAACAATAACAATGAAAGCTGACTGATCAGTTGATTGGATCAATTAATACTATGTATGCACATTCAACTTGTAACTATTGTTAATTTAAATATCTAGCAGCTCATTGCTGCGAGCCGACAGACGCCAAAATGCTTGCAAAGCGGTTTATTGAAATATAGAGTACCGATATAGTTCATCGCAGGTATGATCCGATGGGCCGCCTAGGGCTGATCACATGCATGTCTTTCGCTGCAGTTGCCATATATCATTTTTAGTCTATTTGTTCATTTTATCAAAATCTATAAATGGACATGTGATTTACAAGTCCTGTTTGCATCATCGTTTTTATCCTTTTCAGGCAAAAGACAATCCAAGTTTGTTTGCGTTTGGAATGGCTTTGGCGGGTTTGTTTGTCGACTTTTGCTCCATTCAATTGCATTCCAATATATTCCCACCTTTTCTTTTCCTCAGCTATTATTCTACATACAAAATATCATTTAATCACCTTTTCTTTTTATTTGCTTTCTCTGCATTACCAACTACTATACACAATAAATGGGTTTTTCTAGCGCTACCAGACGGCTCAAGAGCATTCGCCTGAAGAAGGAGCGTATGCCTATTGGTAACCTTATTGACTCTGCCGGCCAGACGCACTACCAAGAGCCCACCGACGCTGCCACCGCCAGGAACTCTGTCTCTCCGCCTGCTGTTCCCCCGGCTGGATTTGAGAATGTGCGCAGCCTCGGAGACACGAAGGCTGCTCTGGCTGACCCCAACGTTGCTTATTTGCAGCAGCAGCATCCCCCAGTTCTGCCGTCGCTCCCGTCCGACGTCAGCGGCCGAGTGGCCATGGCCGGGTCGGCGACCCAGGAAGACATTATCGTCTACAGACTGAACTCGTGGAAGCAACTGGTCAAGGAGTTTTCCAAATACTTTGAGGCTGTCGCGTCCGCCGAGAAGACATTCAAGAAGGCGATGGACAGGGCCATGGAGGAGTTTGACGTCCCGCTGAAGAGCGACAACTGTTTCTCTGGAATCGAGCGCATGGGCATTCAGCAGCTGGCCATGAACCTGAGGGACGTTCACCGCATGTATGCCGCACAACATGCATTGCTTGCGCAGGAGATTGATAATGACACACTGGATCGTCTCGAGGCACTGCGCGTAGACATCAAGGACAGTCTGAAAGTGTATGTCGACCACCTGGACCCCATTTACCGCCGGCTTCGTAAGCAGGCCAAAGAGGTCGAGGAGTACAAGGAGAAGCTTGTACATGCAGTTGAGGCGTACAAAAAGAAGCACCGCACCCATGACGCCTGGCTTATCCAGCAGCAGGTCCGCCGCGAACTGACAAAGCAGGCTGATCTGGAGAATGCGCTGTACAAGGCTGTGCAGGCCGAGCGTGTGCGCCTATCTCGCTGGGAGGTGTCGCTGACCGAGCGTCTGCGCGATATCATTTGGCTACGCTTAACCGCGAGCAGTCTGGCAACCAGAGCAACCGGGATGCCATTAAGCACTGCCTCCAGTACATAGAGAAGTTCGATGCTCATTCGGAGTCCCAGTCTTTCGACATGCACTTTGGTCCCGTACTGCAGTCCCCTATGGGCCTCACTGGCAACTCGGCGCTTCCCGACTACGAGTATATGTACCGCAACAGCGAGCCACGACAGTTTTGCTGGAGGGCGCGTTGGAGCGCGAAAAGGGGCTTATCAAGAAGTTCCACCCGTCTTATGTCGTGCTGACCAAACTGGGTTATCTCCACTGCTTCTCGGAACAGAGCGATCTTCTGGAAAAGAACCCAGAGATGACCTTCCATCTGGCCGAATGCTCTGTTGTGCTGCTGGACGACACGCGGACGTTCCAGGTGGTTATCAGCGACAAGGTGATTGGCCGGTCAAAGTATGTCTTCCGCGCCTCTGACCCGGTATACGTCAACCACTGGATCAACGCTATCATCTCGGTCACCTCCAAGCCGCTCTCGCCCGAGCAGCATGTTATCGGCGGCACTCTGCGCAACGCCCAGGATGCTGTGGCTGCCTCTGCCACGGCAACCACCAACGCCCCTAATGCTCTGCCAACGGCTGCGGGCGTGACGGTCGGAGAGCTTTCTGCTCGCCATGCCGACGAAGATGCAGCGGCTGCGACAGAGGATGCGGTGGCGACAGCACAAGCGAGTGCGGCTGTGGCTCCGGTCAAGGGTGAGACATTCCACCCTGCTCGCGAGCTTGTATCCAAGGTTGCAACTGAGTCTCCTGTTGCCAATGCAGGCAAGTCGTTGCCAGCGAACAGCAAGACATCGGTACCCGGTGCCCCCACCGACGCTCCCAAGTCGGTTTCAATACCTGCGCCTGAGCCCGCGACTACTGCAGCGCCTGTGGCGATGAATACCAATGCTTGAAAGTTTTTTTTATATTTTCACATATTTTTCCACTAGCAAATTTTTGTTCAATATAATGTATTCAATTCATTAAAAGCTTCATTCTTCTCTTTGTACCTGCTTAAAGTCCTTCGACAGCTCACCTATAAGCTTGTTGTCGTTGAAATTTTTGCACGCGCTGACAATAGCAGCAGCGCGCTTGACAGGATCCAAGCCATTGAAGATTATAGTGCTGGCGATGACTCCATCGCACCCGGCACGCCGAACATGCGCCACATCTACAGGCGTGGTAATTCCTCCAGAGGCAAAAAACGGTACGGGCAAGCGGTTGAGCTGTATGATTTGGTTGAGTATAGCTAATCCACCCCTTCTTTTGAGCATATCGTCAATTTCGGCTTCTGACGAATTCTTAGCAGTTTTATTTGTCTGTATACATTGATAATACCAACAGCATCCGTTGGATCCCCGCTATCTCTCTCGGCCTTACTGTAGATATTGATGCTCCCTCTTTGATTCTTTTCACGCAGTGGGCAGTCTTCAGCAGAGCACATAAATGGAGTGGTAAATTTTACCTTGTCGATTTGATTAGTTGCATTGACTGCAATTAGATCTGAGCATTCATCATCAAATTTACACCCAGCTTCTCCATAGCCCTAGCTCCATGGTGTGGCCTAATCGAACTTGGGCAATAACAGGGAGTGCCACAATATCTACGACTTTTTGGAATATTGTGGTGCTGTCATTCGCTGTCTATGTATTAGGAGTCACTTTACTTTCAATAACCATAACAGCTGTGGCGCCAGTCTCCTGTGCAATGCGAGCATGGTCCGGCAAATCCACTATCATGATAACACCTCCTTTTTCGAGTTCCTTGATGAGTGTCATTTTTACTTTGCGCCAGTCAGCAAACTCCTGTTCTTCACTGGTAAGCGGCACTGTTCTGCTGGATTTCCAGCTGTGTTGGTCCCAAATATATATTGGACGTTAGGTAGAGTCTGGCAGAGTAGCATGATATCAGTTTCACCTGGAGTCTGAATACTTCCTGTAATAGGGGCAGAATCACTTGGATCAGGTGTAGGCTGGGGGAGCTCTAGAGTCCTTGGGGTTGAGGTTGTGGATGTTCCACTTTGCATTACAGAATTTGCAGTATCCGCATCATTGGCATGAATGGAGTGTCTGCAGGAGACGAAAATACTGGAGTTCCTACAAACATGGGAGTTTCTGATAATGTTGGTGTGGTTGCAAACATTGGAATCATTGGAGTGAATGGCCCTACAGGGCCAGTGGCAACTGGTGTGCTTGGTAAAGAAGCATTGGAGTTTGACCCAGACAGGGAGCTGGGCATGGCAGAGCTAGGCAAGCAGAACTGGGTTCATCCAGTGTTCTAGAAACAGTAGAGCCAGGCATGGATGGAGTACCTGGAACAGCAGAATTACGGGTACTGTGCATACTTGGTGTGGCCAGAACTGCGGAAATTAGGAGTATTTGGCATAGCAGTATTACGAAAAAGCGATGAGCGAGATACAGCCGAGCTGGGTTCAGCTGGTGTATGTGGTACTGCTGAGCCAGGTGTGGCCGGCTGTTTACTGGTCAGAGTTACGAAAGTTGATGTGTTGATGCAACAGAGTTACGTAAAGATGAAGTGTGTGATACACAGAATTGGGATACTGTGCATACTTGGTGTGGCAGAACTGCGGAAATTAGGAGTATTTGGCATAGCAGTATTACGAAAAAGCGATAGCGAGATACAGCCGAGCTGGGTTCAGCTGGTGTATGTGGTACTGCTGAGCCAGGTGTGGCCGGGCTGTTTACTGTGTCAGAGTTACGTAAAGTTGATGTGTGTGATGCAACAGAGTTACGTAAAGATGAAGTGTGTGATACACAGAATTGGGATACTGTGCATACTTGGTGTGGCAGAACTGCGGAAATTAGGAGTATTTGGCATAGCAGTATTACGAAAAAGTGATGAGCGAGATACAGCCGAGCTGGGTTCAGCTGGTGTATGTGGTACTGCTGAGCCAGGTGTGGCCGGACTGTTTACTGTGTCAGAGTTACGTAAAGTTGATGTGTGTGATGCAACAGAGTTACGTAAAGTTGAAGTGTGTGATGCAGCAGAGTTACGGAAAGATAAGCTGTGAACTGAAGCAGAACTCCGGAAAACTGGAGTATTTGGTATACCGGGACTGTGGAATACTGGACTATTCACAGCGGCAGAATTTCGGAAAAGTGAATGTCTGATGCAGCAGAGCCAGGCACAGCTAAAGTATTTGGCACTGCCAAGCCAGGTGCAAATTGGGTGCTTGGTGTGCCGAGCTGGGGTCATACAATGTGCTTGGCGTAGCAGAACTGGGGGCATACAATGTCTGGGTGCAGCTGAACCAGGCATGTCTGGAGCATATGGCATAGCATAAACAGGAGCATTGGTGTATTTGGCACAACAAACCCTTGGAACATTGGCGCACTGTTTCTAGGGTAATATGCCAAATTCGGCATTTGAATACTGCCATCCTGTGGGGCAAAATAACCCTGCATGCCACTATTGGCTGGCATCGAGCTCCTGCTTGGTGGGCTAAGTGGCTTGGGTCATAATCCAGAGTAGCATTGGCTCCAGAACCAGAACCAACACTGGGGCGTTTGTGGTTGGCACATAGTAGCCAGGACCATTGTAATTTCCAGGAATTGCATTGCCATTGCTATCATAATAATAGCCAGGGATGGTGCCCATATCGGCCATTTGGTAATACCCAGGCACATAGCCTTCTGAAGGAGCATTCATGTTTTGTAACGATCCAGGCAGGTAATCTTCATTCGCTGGGTTGTTATTCTGTGG
Source organism: Kickxella alabastrina (assembly GCF_025024165.1). Classification (NCBI taxonomy): domain Eukaryota; kingdom Fungi; phylum Kickxellomycota; class Kickxellomycetes; order Kickxellales; family Kickxellaceae; genus Kickxella; species Kickxella alabastrina. The sequence continues at coordinate 413,481 of NW_026251479.1, forward strand.
GTTCATGTAGTAGCCCATATTGGTATAGCCAGGATTTGTCCCATTGTTGTAGTTGTCTCCGTAATTGTAGCCTGGTGCCATATTTTGTTCCATGTTCGGCGGCGTGTTTGTTCTTGCATTGTTGGGTGCAGGGCTTGAAGCATTTCTGGCTCTTGAACTTATTCGGGGACTCGAGGCGTTGTTTGCATCTGTGGCAGTGTTTGGGGGCCGGTTGGATGTTGGCGTATTTGCGCGGCCTGACATGGGTTAAATATAAATATAAATATGTAATAAAAATAAAAATAAAAAATAATAATAGTTGTAAAATTTAGAAAAAGAAAAACCAAACAATTTTTTCAGGCGGTGTTGCTTATTGGTTTCATATTCGCAAAAACTTTTAGCACTAAAAAGCAATAAACTTTAATGCAAACTTGGCAGCTTTGCAATTTTTTGATAATGTATTGTATAAAGAAATTTTTCTTTTCTTTTTTCCCTTTTTTCTTTTTAAATATTTACTGACATTGCTCAATTTTCCTTTTTATAAAATCTGCTGCAAAAATAAAAGCCAGACATACAAAAAAAAGGTGCACTATACTTTGTGCGCGGGTGTGTATAATTACGAGACCAGCTCAAGGCATTTATTTATTAAAAAACAGAACATTATATTTAAAAAAGATTAAGTAAAGCGCAGTCCAATTCCCTGGGCAGCTGCCGCCGCTAAAACCTTCTGTGGGTCACACCCCCACTGCACAAACGAACTCATCAAAACTCTGTCAGAAAACTCATAAAAATCATTAAACGTCAAGTTATTAAAAGTATCTACGCAAATACAAGCAACCCTGTAGTTTATATTTACTTGGAGTATCCCGGATAGGCTGTTATAGGGGCATAGACAGATGCCGTGGTCACTGATTAGTATTGCGAGGACTTTTTCTTCAGTGAAGATCTTGGCTGGAAAGAATTTCTCTTCATTTGGCGCTACGTTGAACCAGTGATAGGTTGTGTCAGCGTGTTTGTGGAAAAACATTATGTGAATGTTACTTGGCAAGAAGTTCAGAATAATCATTGTCAGAATAAATAAAATTTGAATTAGTGAGAACGTAAATGAAAAAGTAAAAATTGTTTTAAAAATAAAGGATAATATCAAATGGATAGATGGAGGAAATTCCTTATATGCTAGTATTTATAACATTTTGCCTACATATTTTCATGTTCTTCTTGCCCGATATCATATTGACAGATGCAAATTTTCAGCCACACCATATCACACCACACGCACATCACATCAAGACGCGCGAGTCAACTAATCATAAAACAAACAAACAACAAACAACAGATACGCAGCACAATCTGCTTTACGGCTTCCCAGAGCGGCTGAAGAGGAAAGAAGGGTGATCTCCATCATATGCATGTTTTTTTTGGTGTCAGAGAAAGCCCGCAATACGTTGGACAATACCAAGGAGATCCAATTTGAAAGAATAGGCGCAATGGTATTTATAAGCAATTACTCAGAAAGTCAAATAGCTGAAGCGGCGACAACAAAAAAGGGAATGTTTCTGTTTTGATATTGCACAAGAGCTTTGAAAAGAAAAAAAATGAAAAGCATTAAATTGAACATGGGTTTTCATTTTGTCACTATTTTTACACTGCCATTTCTGTTGGGAGCTTGTTGGTTTTTGGTTGATCAGATTAAAAGAAATTATAATCATTTATGTGTGATCACGGATGGTTTTGAAAGGGACAGCTTCAACTGCAATCAATCGTAGAAGATAAAAAAATTGAATTTCTCAATTTCAAAGTTTAATTCAATTCAATTCATTGTTTTTTCTTTAACTGTCTATTAATTCCAATTTCACTTATAAACGATAAAAACCATACAGTTTCTCTAAACGGGGACATAGAGAAATTATGAGCTCGGTACTTGCACGTAGTCTTCGGCTCACTCAACAGCAGCAACAGCAGGTCACACAAGGCTACCGGGCACTCCATGCCAGCAGTGTTTCTTTGACCGGACGGAACAAGAAAAAGGTGAATTTCAAAGCACACGCAATCAAGAATCGCAAAGAACATGCGGAAATCTACGACGAGCAAGACCGTGCCTACGACATGGAGCATATGGAGGACTGGGAATACGACGACCACCATACCTACGGACACCTGTTCCTCGAAAGCATCCGCGACGTACGCAAATACGTTCGTATGATGAAGTTCGAACACCCAACGCTGGCACAACATGCCAAGGCGTTTAAACCGCCACAGGCGGATACGCATTTTTTGAAGTTTGAGAGCTCAGTTACTATGGGGATAAGGTGTTGGCGCAGGATCGTAAGGTTGTTTTGCGCTTGCAGGTGGCCAAGTTGGGGTTGAAGGGTGCAGAGTTGCATAAGTTTTTGTTGTTGGTTGGTGTCAGGTATAATCCGCAGACGGATGAGCTGAAGATGTCGGAAAATAGGGAGGCCACTTCGCTGCTGAATAAGAAGAAGCTGGCAGATACCCTAGTGGAGCTGATCGCTGAGGCCAAGAAGAAGGACGATATGTTTGCTGATGTGCCCCTGGACTTTGCGTACCATGGGTACAAGCACAAGATGCCGTTCCCCACCGAGTGGCTGTCCAAGGCAAAGGCCAGCACCGAGTAAACCGGCAAACAAGTGGGAAAACTAAAAAAAAGCTAAAAACAAAGCAGCCAGTTTTTATTTCTTTTCTTCAAGGGATATCTTTATATTTTACGGTTTAAAAAAATATATTTTTCATTTATTACACGTTGGGATTCATGTTGCCAATAATGGCGGTCAGGTACTCGTCGGGGGTGGATTTGCACAGCAGATCCTCGCGGTTGCTAGCGACCAGCCTCTGGCTCACCGAAGTCGACTCCTCTGTTCCAACATCAAAATACGACAGCTTCGACCACGGCTCCTCCTCAAGTCTCTGCTGCATAAATGCGATGGAATTCTGCTGCTGGCGCAAGGCCTCCTCAGCCTCTGCAGTCCTCACAGTAACCTGTACAGTCTGCGCCTTGGCCTCCTTCTCTTCATCATCCTCGTCATCATCCAATTTACTCGCAGCCTTTATTTTCTCCGCAACCTTATCCAGGTACTTCAAGCTAGGCCTCAGCTGCGTTACCTTCTCCATAGGTGTCAAATGCAGCTCACCACTGTGAACCACGGCAGCCAAGTAGTTGCTGCTCTTAGGGATGTCGACTGAAACCAAGGTCTGGATATCCAACAGTCGGCCGTTATCCGATAGGCCGGCGCCCAGTTCGCGGCCGCGCTCGGTGTTGTACATGGGGCTTTGGACATCCAGCGGCATGTCCATTTCTATTTGGCCGTGGATCGGCTTGATCCGCGCTACGCTGGGGACGAGCTGCCCGGGTTTGACCTGGTTAGGGCTCTGCGGGTATTGCAGCAGGTGGAGGTTTTTGGACAGCTTGTGTGTCAGAAAAACAGGGATCTCAGCCATGATCTCGTCGTCGGGCAGACCATAGGCGGCGGCTGACGGCAGCGGTTTGGTTGAGGCGGCCTCCATTTTGACATCCATATTGATGTCCATATTGATGTCCATTGACTCGGGAATTGGGCGGTGCTGTTTTTATTGTGGTATGAAAAGTAGAGGGAAAAACTAAAAGTGAGGAGGAAGGAGAAGGTGGATGTAAATTTTTCTTGTGAATTTTTTTTTGCGGTGCAGGTATTAATGGTGCGGCGGCGGTTTTTAGGGGCAATTCACGTGACATTACTCTAACTCGAGCAAGTTTGGCGAAAATGGCTGCCAGGGCATAAGTGGAGCGAGAAAGTGACGCGGAGGAGGCGGGGCGGCAGAAGAAAACACCATGTAGGAGACAACCTTGCCTATAGGGTGAGGCTTTGAGTCATCATTTGATCCCCACAAGGGGTTTTGTTCGGTTTTCATTTAATATGGTCAAATTTCATCATGTGGGGGCGAGCGGCTGCTGCGCGACCATCGTAACGCAGAGTAACAAGCAAATACTTTTCAGCATCCAACACGCACACTCACGCACTCACGCACTTGCTCAGACACTCAGGCACTCAGGCGCTCAGGCACTCGCGCACTCACATTCACACGTCACAAACAAGCTTGCGAAATAACGGCTACGCATGGATTCGGCAACAACACAAGTGGTCTCGCACGTGCGGTCCGTGCTCAAACGGCTCAGGCTTAACGACCAGCGACTGCGTAAGTAGAAAAATGAAGCTGAACACGGAGGATTTCATGCGGATCAGATCAATTTGGCAGGATCTAATTTACATTTATCTTTGGTTTTAGTGCTCGCGGTGTCGGGCGGCGCAGACAGCATGGCGCTGGCATTCGTGGTCAGCCAGGCAGCCGGCGCGCACAACTGCCATGCAGTGACAGTGGACCACCGGCTGCGCGCCGAGAGCGCCAGTGAGGCCGCCGCCGTCGAGCGCTACATGCGGCAGCTGGGGATCACACACGAGACGCGCGCGCTGCACTGGGCGGCGTACCCACCGGCGCAGCGGCTGGAGGAGGCAGCGCGCGCGCAGCGGTACGCCGAGCTGTCGCAGGCATGCTGCCAGCAGGGCATCTCTTGTGTGATCACTGGGCACCACGGCGGCGACCAGGCAGAGACGTTTCTGCTGCGGCTGCTGCGGCACAGCGGCGTCTACGGGCTAGCTGCCATGCCGCTGCAGGCGCCGCTGCCAACCGCGCGTGGCCAGGATGCCCAGGTGGTCGTGCGGCCGCTGCTGGGCATCGCCAAGCCGCAGCTGTACGCACTGTGCCGTCGCGAGCGCATCCCGTGGCACGAGGACCCAAGCAATGCCAGTGCGGACTTCCGCCGCAACGCCCTGCGCCGTGCCATCGCTGCGCGCGAGCTCGAGCCGCGCTCGCCCATTGCTGCGCCGGCGCTGCTGCGCGTCTGCGCCGCCATGCAGCGCCACCGTGCGTTTATTAATTTGCGCCTGGCCGAGCTTCTGCGCTCAGCCGCGCGCTTCGACGCACCGACGGGCACCGTGGAGCTGAGCGCCAGCGCGGACACGGGCTGCGCCGGCGTGCCGCGCTGGGCGGCGAACCCTGCGCTGCGCGAGCGGCTGCTGGCAGCGGCTGTCGGCTGGGTCGGCTGCAGCGCTGCGCCGCCGGAGCTCGCGCACCTGGACACGTTCGCGCGCGCCATTGCGGGCAACGTTGGGTGCACGACCGGCGGCGTCACGCTGCTGCCGCCAACGACCAAGCGCGGCTGGCTTCTGTGCCGCCAGCCGCCGCGCTCTGCGGAAATCGCCGCCGTCGCGGGCGTGGCGCTGGGCGGCTCGGCACTGTGGGACAACGGGCGGCTGCTGATCACCGTGGATCACCGGGATGGATCAGCCGGGGCGGGCAATCGTAGTTGGAGCGTGCATTCGCTGGATGATGCCATGCGCCAGTGGCATGCGCCCATCGAGGCCCACCGCCATTGGCTGAAAGGGGAGTGCCGGCTGCCGCTGCCGCTGCCGCCTGTGCTGGCCGGCATGCCGGTGGTGTGCGTCAACGGCGCGCCTGTGTTTGCCCTGGGCCGCGCTGTTGAGGGCGCATTGCGCGATGTCAGCGTCAGTGTGCGCTCGCCCAGAAGCGTGCCGTTTGCTGCAGGCACACCAGAGGAAATCGTCGCATGAGCAGATGGGAGATTTGCCGTCAATTCCACCCCCACTGCGCACGCTATTTCCATTTATCTTGCTCCTGACATGAAAATTCCTGGGCGGCGCGCATAAATCCCACGCTCCATTCCTGATGTTAATCCACCATATTCTATTGTTGAACATGCGAGTCGTTTTCTCTCTCTTTTTTTCAACCCTAATATTTTCTTTCTTTTTATTCACTTTCAACTACTTGACAGCCGCTTATCACAAATTGCAAATTACAAATTACAAATGGCCGACTACGAAATGTCCTGCACCTGCGATGTTGCCCCTGGCAACCGCCCACACCGCCACCGCGAGCTGTACGTGCCAACCCAAAGTTACACTCGCAAAAATATATAGTAGCTTATAATAAAAAGGGTGGGAAAAAAGCTCTGTTTATACGCCAGCTAACTCGACTACACATCTACGCTTTTCAACCTTGTTCTTTTAGACAGCCCGAGCCCGTCATTCTCGACAGCATTCTGGATCATATTGGCAACACGCCTCTTGTCAGGCTGAACCGCATTGCCGCAAGCGAGGGGCTCCAGTGCGAGCTGCTGGCCAAATGCGAGTACTTTAATGCCGGCGGCTCTGTCAAGGACCGCATTGCCCATCGTATTCTCGAAGAGGCCGAGGCTGACGGCCTGATCAAGCCTGGATTCACCATCATCGAGGCTACCTCGGGAAACACCGGCATTGGCCTTGCCTTGGCCTGCGCAGTCAAGGGATACAAGTGCATTATCACGCTGCCCGAGAAGATGTCGCAGGAGAAGGTCGATGTCCTGCGCGCGCTCGGCGCCCAGATTATTCGCACTCCGACGGAGGCCGCCTGGGACTCGCCACAGTCGCACATTAGCGTCGCCAACAGGCTGCACAAGGAAATCCCCAACTCTATTATCCTCGGCCAGTACACCAGCCCGTACAACCCTGTGGCCCACTACGACAGCACCGCTGAGGAGATCCTGCGCTCGTGCAACAACCAGCTCGACATGCTCGTGTGCGGAGCCGGCACCGGAGGCACCCTTAGCGGCATCGCTCGCAGAATCAAGGAACGTTGCCCCGAGTGCATCATTGTCGGCGTCGACCCTATTGGCTCCATTTTGGCGCAGCCCGAGAGCCTGAACAACGCGACCACCGGGGTTTACTTTGTCGAAGGAATCGGCTACGATTTCATCCCCGAGACCCTCGACCGGTCGCTGGTCGATCACTGGATCAAGATTACCGACAAGCCTTCGTTCACCATGGCGCGCCGCCTCATCCGCGAAGAAGGCATCCTGTGCGGCGGGTCCTCGGGCGGCGCCGTATGGGCTGCGATTGAAGCTGCGCGCGGCCTGGGCCCTGGCAAGCGTGTTGTCACCATCTTGCCGGATTCCGTGCGCAACTACATGACGCGCTTCCTCAACGACGACTGGATGAAGAAGCATGATTTCTTGGATAAGGACGAGGAGATCCGTAAGCGCAACGAGCGCGATGCCATGTGGACCGGAGCCCGCGTCAAGGACCTCAAGCTTAATCGCGCTGTGGTCATTGGGATGGACACCCCAGTTTTGGAGGCTGTGGAGCTGATGAAGGACAATGGCTTTGACCAGCTCCCTGTCATTAGCAGCCGCGGCATCCTGCGCGGAATCGTCACCCTCGGTAATGTTCTTTCTCTTGTCACCACCGGCCGTGTCAACTCGAACGGCAAAGTGGCCGACGTTATGTTCCGCTTCCAGACGGGCGGCGGTTCGTCAAAGAAGTTCCGCGAGATTACCCCTGAGACTCCCCTGGGCGAGCTCGAGCACTTTTTCGAAAACAATATCGCTGGTATTGTCACCGAGCGCCTGTCCATTGATGAAGACCGCGTGGCGTTCAAGCCCGTGCATGTTGTTACTGCTGTCGACTTGCTGACTTACTTGATGAGGGTGAAGAAGTAAGGACTCATAATTACCTTTTTGTCTATTGATTTAAAACTTACATTAAATTATAAAGGCAGTCAAGCCCCTTTTAACTATTCCTTATTTGGGGATTATTTATAATGTTATAATAAGAGGGTGGCGATTTGGGCGAAGCACTAGCTGCCTAGTGTTAAAAGTATGTTTGGTTGATTTATGAAAGTTTTTATTATCAATGGAACCAAAAGTAGAACTAGGGCCAGCCTCATCTTGTATATGTATCTTGTTGCCTTTATTGTGCACTTTACCAATTCTGCACCCCATTGGTAAAAACTGGCTATTCTGTAGGTAGATGGATGTTTTGGCGTTTCAAGGCTATGGTCTTCGCATATGCGCGTTCAAGCATATGCATTATGGAAAGAAGAGATATATCAGGGTGTCATTATTTGTGTCCCCTGATTTGATCTTGTATGGTACTATCAATGCCCTGTTAATTGGCATGTTGAGGTTAATAATCGTGAAACGAGTCTTCGTCAACATCCACTTCCATATCATCAGGCTGCTCAACAATAAAAAAGTATTGCATATTACATACAAATAGCTATTAATAGCTTATTTGCCTTTTTCACTACAGGAAAATGTAGCGCAAAATTTATCTGGCAGCAGCTAATCGCCAGTATATATATATATGCCAACTAATCTTCCGTCCTCGCACTTTTTATTTTACTTTTTTCTTCACTTTTAAATGATTCATAGCTACTATATTATTGCTATAATTCATTCATTTATTACTCAAAAATGCCTAAGACCTTTACGAAAATTTTGTTAAAAAATAAGTCGGAAGCAGATAAAAAAAATTGTCGCCATCATCAGGTCCGTCACAATCCAATGTTAGAAAGGATGTATTAGCGCAAAATAAACACATTAATTGAGTCGTGGGAAATAAATTAACCGTTAATGAAAAAAGATAATGATAAATCAAAATTTCATTCTACTTGGGCTAAAGCGTTTAATGTTGAAAAAGTAACGATAATTTCAGGAAAACAAATGGCCAAAGAAGTATACGAATATGTAATAAAACATGCAGGTGTGAAAGGCTTGGTTGTTACCTTTAGTTTTCACTTTTAAAACAACTTTATTTTGTTTAAAACTGTATAACTTATTACAATTGATAAATACTTGAGTCCTACTAAAGTTAAATGGAACCAATGTGGTAATATACACATTTGTTACGATGATATTATTGTAGCAAAGGTTTGATATGCACTTAATAAAAATCATGACAATGTTGCTTACTATTACATACATACAAGCAAGAGAGCTATTGATGCACGACTACTTTTGTAGTCCTACTCATTTTAATCATTCGGCAGATGAAGAGGATGACTATTAGTAGGCGTGAAATTAATATGTTTTAAGAGTATATTTTACTGGTGCACAGTTGGTGTATGGGGGGTATATACGCTAGCTTGTTGACTAACACCCTGGAAGACACTTCCACCACCAGGAAATTAGACCCAGGTCTGAAGAACCCAACCATGCCGCCTCTAGAATAATTTTTGTTATAGGGGCATGTAGCCATGTCTGCAATAGAGCCCATGACGGGCAAGTAGCGCGGTAGGCATTCGGTCTCATTTATCACCTCTAGTTTTTACTTTTCTATAGTTCACATAATGTATCTATTTACTCTCTTGCACGCTATTTTTAATAAATAAAGAAAATTAAGCAGAAAATTAAGCAGAATGTCAAGTTTTTATTTAAATTTTCTTTACTTTTACAATTCTGAGACGAATAAACAGACAGTCAAATATTAAATAAAAAGGCAGTCAATACCTTTAGCTGTTTTATTGATATGAATAAATTCAACGTTTTTCAGACAACATAGAAACAGCCCCCGAAAGCCAATTTTCTTTTATTTAACACAGTAATGTTGTGCAACTTTACCTGGCAGCAGATATTGAAAATTATAAATACCAATTAATTTTCCACTCTTGCTTTTACTTTTACTTTTAGTTTATTATTCTTATTCTTATTCTTAACAGAGTTTATAGCTGCTCTATCACCAATAATTTATACATATTTATTTATTACTCGGATATGATTATGTTACGCAGCCCGAGGATATGGAGATAGATGCTGAGGGCGAAAATCACGAGAAATGTCAACTAAGCAGTTACAAAGAACACTGCTAAAATAGGGAATAAAATATTTATTAGAAAACTAAGGTGTTCTCATTCTCATGGTGGGAGCACCTTATATATATTAAAACTAAACTATGATAGTGTGCACGGGATCTCCTGTACCACACACATGTATACAAACATCAAAAGAAAATGCCAATAGCAAAACAAATGCTATTTTGATGCACCTCGAAATTGCATCAATTTCTAATATCATCAAGATCTGGCAAAAACAGGTTCAATCATGAACACCACATGGCTTCACAATCAATGTGGTTGGATCAGGACGTTGGGTGACGTCCCACATCTTTCCGATGCATCTGTACGCGCCTGCGGCTCTCAGTCCGGGTTGCTGGCCTGGATTGCGGCCCCCTGAGGGGTTCTCAACACTATATGAACATATTGACTGAATTGGCAAATGTTGGAGCTTTACTTATTTTGCTTCTTTGCTTATTGATAGCTTTTTCTTCTCCTAGTATTTTCTTCACTTATATATATATATATATTATTTACTAGACAATAAAATGATGTATCTCAAATTTTTACAGCGCGAATTGGGCATGTCGTGCCAATTGTCCGGATACATTGAGGATGATCGGATTGTTGGAGTCATTTTTGAAAGCATAACGTTAAACATTGGACTGCTGGCCGATTACCATTCTCTTTTTGGATGCAAAGCAGGCAGCAAAGATGTGATTTTTTAACAATTTTCGGACAATAGGGTCGTATGTGAAGGAGTTTGAGCTCAATTCAGATTCATTAATTGACGTGGGTAACAGAAAAGAACTAATAAAATCTTTGAAAGGTATTGTACAAGTACCTTTCAAACACAATGTTGGTTTTTTCATAGTTTAGAAAACCACTTTGCTGCTGGTGCTTTATATTGCATTACAGTACATCACTCGTATTTTTATCTATTAGTTCTGTGGGGGAGGGGGGGTTCTCTCTTGGTAATTGAATAAATAAGAATAACGTCAAGTGACCTTTACAGTTCTCCCACAAGTCTGCAAATGTTTGCACAGCCGCCCTGGCAACCTCACTTGGGTGGCATTGTTTGAATGGGGGAGGCTTTCAATAGGCTCAACACACCTTCCTCTCCAACTTTTTTTTCGCGTCCACATTTTTATCTGCACTCGCCTCTCATGAATGTCGTGCAGGAAATCCGGCGAATCAACGAAACAGAGTCGCGTCTCGGGACCACAGCGTCCTGGCATGACGAGTACAAAGACAGCGCATACATCTTCATCGGCGGGCTCCCGTTCGGGCTAACCGAGGGCGACGTCATCTGCGTTTTCTCGCAGTTCGGTGAAGTCATTAACATCAACCTTGTGCGCGACAAGGATACGGGAAATCCAAAGGATACGGGTTCCTCCAGTACGAGGACCAAGGTCGACTGTTCTTGCCGTGGACAACCTCAATGGCGCCAAGGTGCTGGACAGGGTCTTGCGCGTCGATCATGTCAGAATTACAGGCAGCCTGGGGCTGGAAAGGACGAGGAGGTGCCTGCGGAGCGCATCATGAATGCTGCGCCGGAGAAACTGGCGCTTGAAGAAAGGGAGGAGAATGAGGAGGACGAGGAGATGATGCGGGCGGCGGGATCGATCCCGAAGACCCGATGGCCGCATACTACTTGGCCAAATACAAAAAAAAGATAAAGAGGAGAAGCGCGGAAAGAGCGACAAGAAGCACAAGAAGAGCGTCGCTCCGAGGACCGTGGCGGTGGCGGCGGCGGCGGCCAGCGATGGCGGCAAGCGACACCGCTGCGCGTCAGCAGACAAGGATTAACTGCGCTATCGATTGCGAGAACGCCGTGTTTTGGCCCGGTTACACGCTTGGCCACACGTGAGGCTGGCACGTTTATTAAATATGTTATTGCTGCCTGCTACTTGCTGGTGATCAGGAGCGCAGCAGCGAGGCCGTGTGATTGTTCTGTCACTTTTCCCTTCACAGAGCCTTCATCTCACATGCATGCGTGCGGGCAGTGCATGCGTGCGAGCTGGCCCAGGTATAAAAAAGCAGCCAACGCCGAGGATCGGGTTTGCTTGTTTTGTTTCTTTTCTAATATTTATTTTTCCACACACGCAGCCACACCCCATTTCGAAATTGGACGCCTGTAGTTATATATCTCCCCCATGGCACAGCAACCAGTAAAGAAGTTCGCCAAAGTGCACTCTGACTGCGTGATAAACTCGCCGGCAGCAGTGCCCTTTCGGGTGCCTGTCATATTCGCAGGCACAGGCACGGCCACCCCGCCGCGAAGCGCCATTGCACAGGGCACCAGCACCGACGCCGACGCCGACGCCGATACACGGGCGTTGCAGCAGCCCATGTTCATTGGCATTGGCGGCGGGCGTGGTTCCGGCAAAGAGCACACGTGCCGAAACATCATCGACAGGGTACAGCAGCGCGGGCACACAGACCTGGCATCGCGCGTCGTGCACCTGCACCTAGACGACTTCCACCACGAGCTGTCTGCGGCTGACCAAGCTCTGCAGGCGGAGGGCCGCGAGCAGATCAACTTTGACCACCCAGAGTCCTTCGACTGGGACCTGCTGCAGAGCGTAATGGCGCGGCTTGCGCGCGGCAATGCTGTGCAGCTGCCGGTGTGGGACAGGACAGAGAAGCGGCGCACCGGGTGGCAGGCGGTTGAGCCGCGGCCGAGAGTTGTCCTGGTCGAGGGCATCCTCGTGCTGTTTGTGCGCGAGGTGCGCGCGTTCATGGATATGATGGTGTTTTTGGATGTTGACAGCGATACTCGGCTTGGCAGGCAGGTGCGCGAGGTCATGCGGGGGCCGCAGGCTGCAGAGCTGAAGGCGTTTTTAGACCACTATTTGTACGTGGCTAAGCCGTCGTTCGAGGAGTTTGTGTGGCCGACTAAGCGCTGGGCAGATGTGATCATCCCTAAGGGCGACTGCAATGCTGTTGCTATCGAGCTCATTGCGCAGCGGCTGATCGACCTGGGCCAAGAGGCATGAGAAAAATAAAGGCGGTTTGGTGTTGGCTGGCCTGGCTGACTGATTTACTATTCAATCTTCATTGGTCCACTGTGGCCCCACTGACTTTAGCGCATTGGCGCATTGGCGCATCTGGCTCATTGGTTCCGTCCGCTTGGGCACAATCATGATTGTTTGGCGGAGCTGCGGGGGCAGGCCATGCCATGGGTGTGCGGAAATGGAATGGATGCTTGTGAATACCACATCCGACACAAGCAAGAGATTTTCACTTTATTTGTTTGGCCATGGAAAGAGTGCGAGAATAAAATATACAAGAAAAATGATTTTTTATTTTTTTTATTTTTTTGCCTTTGGACAGGACAATAGCAAAATGAACCAAAATGGGCACAAGCAAAAACCACTCACGTGGCTCCATTTCTAGCTTCGAGCAAAATTAAAGAGTTGTGCTTATTTCTGTGCCCAAACAAGCGGAGGCTGATAAATTGGAAATTCTCCCCCCCTTTTTGTCTTTTCAATTTTTTTGTCACTTTGTCATCAGCTTCATTTTCACGCTTTTTTGTTTTATTGGCCAGCCGGGTTTGTAAAAACATAAAAGTGTACCGCTTTCTCGCTTTCTTTTTTTCTCTTTAATATCATTTGTTCTTGAATTTCATACTTGCTTTTCTCTTATTTTTCTCACTCCTCCTGTCTGATAGCGTAGACATTTTCCCACTATTTTTTTTCTTATTTCATCCCAAAAAGCTGCTTAATTTTTTATTTAGTTGTCCGCCCGCTTGGTCCAACAACAGCATCAACAGCATCAACAGAAGCAGCATTAAAAAGACGTCATTGTCATTAATAAGCAGTACCAAAGGCACGAGTAGTGCAGCTACCAGCTCGTTATTTTTATTAGACAGAGTTAGCGCCTTATACAAATGGAGCTTTCGCGCCGCACTGCGCCTGGAATGGGCATCCCAGTAATGGAGACCAGCAATCCCTCCCAGAACCTCGAGTCAATTCTAAATCGCAACACGCCGGCGACCTCTATATACCAAAAAAGCATCAACCTTTTGGACAAACTGGCATGCATCGATGGGTTCGAGCCATATATGACAGCCATGTTCGACGACGGCGCTCGCGACATGAAGGAGGGCGCCCCCTATCTCAACCCCATTCAGCTACTCTGGGACACGTTCCGCCAGGGCACTAGCCTGTGTGTCATCTACAACGCCTTGCATCCGTCCGAGCTCCTGGACACCAGCCTGGACGAGACAAAGAATATTTTGAGGCAGCGCAAAGAACGCGTATACCGCTTTGTCAAGGCCTGCAAGGAGACCCAGGCTGTGCGGGACGAGGACCTGTTTACAATTTCGGAATTGTTCAAGGATGACACAAATTCATTCGTCAAGGTGCTAAAGACAATTGAAATCGTGGTCGATGCCGTGCAGAGCCGTGGGCTGCTGGACACCGACCGTATTGCGGAAAAGCCGTCCGCAAAGTTTGCTGAGGCCCAGCTCGGCCCGCCGCAGGATAACCGCGAAAGAGTCGTCAAGGAGTTTGTCGAGACTGAGCGCAAATACGTGCAGGACTTGGAATTATTGCAGGTAAGTTGCACTATCGCTTATTCGCTTTTTTATTCTGGAAAATGCGTGCGGATGCTTTTAGAAGCCTTGCTGTTTTATTCTGTGCCTACCAATGTCTGTGTGTCTGCCAATTGCTGTGCAGTATGCACAGACATGGATTCACGTGGGGCGGTTGACCATAATATGCATGTCTCTTGCATCGTCCGTCCTTGCATCGTCCGTCCACCTACTACTACCTTACCCCCTTTCGATTCCCGCAAAAAGCCCAGGTTTGCCGCTGCATTGCATCTGATGCCCTGCTGCTTAGAGCCTTTTTTCTGTTGCGCCTGGGCGTCAAGAGCAAATTGGGCCCGGCCAGCGCCATTCCATTCTGCTTGCCTTGCACGCAATTTGCGGGCCAGCTATTTTTTGGACGCCTGGGCAGAGTGCCTGGCGAAATGGAGCTGTTCTGTTTTGTTCGGCGCAAGCGTGCCCAGCCCCTCAGCTTTTGGCTTCTGGGAAGTGGGGAGGGAGAGGGATTTGCTCATTGTTAATGAGACCCAAGTTAATCCCTTTGCCGTGCTTGCATTTCAAGAATTCCACCTCTTTCTCGATAGAGAGAGAGAGAGAGAGAGAAAGAAAAACGCCTATTACAGATTCCGCATTGTTTTTTCCACACACATATGCCGATGGCTAGCATCGTCCGCCTTGCCTTGCTCGCTTTGTGCAAGTCGCAATTCTGCTAATGGCGCCGCGCACGTATGCTCATATACTTTTTGCTATGAAATACCTGTAGGGATACATGGACGAGCTACAGAGAAAGAACATCATATCCAGCGACACAATCCGGTACATATTCGCCAACCTCAACTCGATAGTCGACTTTCAGCGGCGCTTCCTGGTCGGCATAGAGCCCTATGTGCCAAAGTCACCCGAAGAGCAGCATTTCGGCGAGCTCTTTGTGTCGATGAAGGAGGGTTTTATGGTCTACGAGCCGTACTGCGCTAACTACACGCGCGCAACCAAGTTGTGCATAACCGAGCAAGAAGCTCTAAAGGTATGTTTTGAAAAAAAGGATTTGTTTTGTTATTTCAGCAATGCTAGTAGGTGGGACATGCGTTTTGACAGATGCCTTTGCACGTACCACGTATTGCCACTCAAAGACTGGTCTGCAAAGAAAACACTCCCTATTGTTTACTGCGAGAACGCACATGTCTATTGTCCATTCATCCATTCATCCATTCATCCATTCATCTGTTCAAATGCACATCGACTAAATGCTTGCAATTATACTGTTTGTTCGTTCAATAGGCTCTCTCTCACATAATCGATCCGCACTACGAGCTGCCATCGATGCTGATCAAGCCCGTCCAGCGCCTCTGCAAATACCCGATGATCCTGGAAGAGCTGGCAAAGTTCTACGAAAAGGGCACACCCATCCACATAGAGCTACGCGAGGGAATCGCAGCCGTAAACAGCATTGTCGAGCAGGTCAACGAGGCCTCGCGCAAGGAGGGCAACATGTCTATGGTCAGTGACCTCGAGGACCGCGTCGAGGACTGGAAGGGCTACTCAATCTCGACCTTTGGCGAGCTCTACCTGCACGACAGCTTTGTTATGTCAACCACGGGCGTCGAGCGCGAGCTCCTCATATACCTGTTTGAGAACATCCTGATCTGCTGCAAGGAGGTGACCGAGAAGGAGAAGAAGCGCAGCCAAAAGCACAAGTCCAACGCGCTGCAGCTCAAGGGCCGCATCTTCCTCTTCAGCATCCACAGCGTCGTCCACACTTGTCGGGAGGGCCAGCTAGGCCTGACAATCTACTGGCGCGACGTTGTTATGGAGAACTTTAGCCTGTCGTGCCGGTCCGAGGACCAGCTGAGGCTGTGGAAGACCACGATGGAGAAGCTCATTGCACGCACAAAGGAGAGAGCGTCGGTAGCTGAGCAGCTGTCCAACGCCAACGCTGCCCAAGCACTGCGCTCGACAGGCGCTGCCGCCAACGACTACGACAGCGAGGACGAGGTCAGCCCGGCTCGCCGCGGCAGGTACTCGGAGGGCTCGAGCCTGACAGCGGCCATGCAGCACGAAAAAGCGCAGAGCGCGCTGGCGTACCGCAAGACCTACGACGGCAGCGTCGCGCGCAACCGCAACAACGCCAAGAAGCTTGCAGGCGACTACCAGGACGAGCTGACAGAAGGGGTTGAGCGCTCGGCAACAATCTCTACGTTCAACAAGCGCCCGCCCAATAGCGGCAGCAGCTTTGGCGACGTCCCCGACGCCATCAGCCGCAGCCGGACAAGCCCGATGCCCAGCAACGGCGGCTACTACAGCAACAACATCAACGGCGATGTGCCGCCCATGCCCGTACCGCCGTTCCACCGCGCCGACGGGGACACCCTAGGCAAGATGCACTCGCACAAGGCGCCAGGCACAATCCACATCAGCTCGCCAATGCCAACGGCCTTCTCATCGTCGATCTCGCCCGTGTCTCCCGGCGGATCTGCCTACCCGCAGAGCGCAATATCAGCAATGTCTAACGTCGGCACGCCCGTGCCCTCGGTTTCCAGCACGCTGAACATCAACCAGCAGCCGACATCACCGGCAAAGGTCGTCAAGGTCAAGGTGCACTTCCACAACGATATCTACGTGGTCATTGCCCGGCATGAAATGCTGTACAAGGAGCTGGTCGACCGCGTCGACAGGAAGATCAAGATCTGCGCTGGCCCGCATGTGGGCATCACCAGTGGCCTGGAAACTGATATTTTGTCCGCACCGCTACTGAACATCCGCATGCGGTACCAAGACGAGGACGGCGATATGGTCATGATTGGCTCAGACGAAGATGTGCAAATGGCCTTTGAGTCTGCCAATGCCGCCAAAATGGATGACAGCTCAATCGGTACTTTGAACATATTCGTGTCCATTCAGTAAACTGCTCCCCCCCCCTTCATTTCTTTTTTCTTTCGTTTTTTTGCCAGTGGCCAAAGGCGAGCTTTCCTTTCCTTTTCCTTTTTTCATCATCTATGCTTTTTCTTTATTTACCAGTGGGTCTTTTGTTTTTTTCTTGAGTCCATAATTTTAATTTAACATGTTCGTTTTTTGTATTCGAAAATAGCCGCCTCCCTTGGCCTAAATCACGTGCGTTAATCGGCCAAAAAAAATAGTTTTGTGATTTAGGCCAAGGGAGGGGGGGGGGCCAAGAGGACGCGCGTCATGCCAAAATGAAACGTAATCATTGTGAAAATAATTGCATTTTTTTACGCCCGTGCAAAAAGCCATTTGTCAATTTGGAGCTTAGCTCTCTTGCAAGCTCCTTTTTCTCACCTTTTTATTTCTTGTTGTTTCAAATCCACTTTCAGCAAAAAAAAAAAACCAATTTCAATTAAACTAAACACACAATGTTCCGCAATCAGTACGATAATGACTCGTCGACGTGGAGTCCTCAGGGCCGCATTTTCCAGGTGGAGTATGCGTCGGAAGCCGTCAAGCAGGGCTCGGCTGTTGTCGGGCTAAGGTCGAAGGACCATGTTGTCATTGTGGCAGCTAAGGTAAGATATACTTGGTTTTATTTTCATTTGAAATTTGGAGGATGAGAGAAGAGTGTGAATATTTCAGAGATTTCAATTGTTACCGCGTGAAACTACAGCTTTTAACAAGCCTGTCCTTATTATTTTTATTTTTTACACCCCCTCCACTTCTTTTGTTCTTTTTTTTGTAGCGGTCTCCCAATGAGCTGGCGTCATATCAGAAGAAGCTCATTTGCATTGATGACCACATGGGCATAGCTTTGGCGGGACTGACATCCGATGCGCGTGTTCTCAGCAACCATCTTCGCACGGAGGCTATGCGGTCCAAGATGGTGTACAACCGGCCGTTGGCCATCGGTCGTGCTGTGCATTTAATCGGCGACAAAGCGCAAACCAACACGCAAGACTATGGACGGCGGCCATACGGCGTTGGACTCCTTGTAATCGGCCACGATGATACCGGACCTCACCTGTATGAGTTTAATCCTTCGGGTATTGTTTCTGAGTACTTTGCCTATAGCATTGGGTCGAGGTCGCAGTCAGCAAGGACTATTTTGGAGAGAAATTTTGAGAGCTTCCAGGATATGTCCTTGAAGGAACTGGTGGTCCAGGGGTTGAAGGCCCTTAGGGATACGTTGCAGCAGGGGAAGTTGCTGGATACTATGAATACGTCGATCGGGTTTGTTGGAAAGGATACAAAGATGACTATTTTGGATGGTGAGGATACTCGCGCGTATTTGGACTTGATGGAGGAAGGAGAGGCAATGGAAACTGAGTAAAGACGAAGTATATTGGGTTTTTTCTTGTGCATGGAGCTTTGAGTGGATCTGTAATTATCTCAGGCCTTCTCTCTTCTCCTCTCTTCTTTTATTATTTCTTATTCTTTATGTTAAGTGTTCCACAGGTCCAAATACATTTTCAAAGTAGTTTCTTTTTTTTTTTTAAAAAAAAAAACATTTGGCTTGGAAAAAGTGGCAAGAGGAAGTATCTGCTTTAATGTGTTAATATTCGCTTCAAAAAGCTGCAATATTAGGAAATGGTTTAATGTCTTCAAAATGCAATATAAAGTTCTCTCTCTTTATTTTTCTCTTTTCGGGACATAAACGTGTGTTTACATTACCCGAGAAGGCAGCTTGGTGGGTTGGAAGAAACCCTATTTTTATATCCCAATATTTGGGCCGAAACAGCGTTTGATCAAAATTCGGATGGCAGGACACCAAAGAATAAATAAATTATAATACACTTGATCTTTTTCTTCTTATTTCGCTTGTATTTTTCTCTTACTGCATTTCTTTATATTATTTTTTTGTTCTGTTAAATTTAACCTTATTTACTCTTTCAACCTCAACTTTTATTTTAAATTTCCTTCATTCTGCTACACGGGAGCCGCTTCCCGCCTGAAGCGACCGAGCTCCACGCGATCGACTTGTCACGAAACCGGACAAAACGGCAAATGACAAACAAAACTATCAACACAACAGGGACCAAACCCCGCATCCTAAGGAATGGCCTGCCGGCAGTCGTCACTAGCGAAAACATTGAAATTATTGTTTTGGACAGCGACACAGAGGACTCCGTCGACAAAATTAGTAACAACAACAGCAGCAGTAAAAAACTTGGAACAAGAACGCATGCTCGCGAAACGCGCGCGCTGAATGATCCCACGCGCAAAGATACTGAGATCATTGTTTTGGATAGCGACAGCGATGATAACGAAAACGTATTTGACAGCAACAGGTTACAGGCACCTGTGCAATTGGCGTTGCAAACATATTCACACACTTCGTTAGTCAATAATGCCCCGGCTACTTTGTCGTCACCGTCGCCGCCGCTGTCTCCTTTATTGGCTTCACCAACCTCTTCACTTTTATTACCCGTTTCGAAGCCGCGGGCGCCGGCCGAGCCAATGCCTTCCTTGCCACAATACGTGCTGAGTACGACAAATACAGGTCAATCGTGCACATTACTGCCGGCACAGACAGACAACCAACTGGCAAGCGCGCCTTTATTTGCTCCGCAGCAAATATTAACATCAGAAGAAACAATTGCAGAAGCAGCGGCAGTGGCAGCTGAACGCCTTATCCCAGGGCTACCTTACTTTACACCGAGCAAAATAGTAATCCCAGACACATGGTCCGGATGCTGCTCCTCCTTCTCCTCCTCCTCCTCCTCGCCGTTGACCAAACTTGGCTTGTCCTATTCGTATCTCGACGCGCTGTCCTCGAAGGAGCATTCGTCTCCATTGATGTCCTCGATGATGTCGTCGTTGATATCGCCGGAGCCATCGCCCATGCCACGGTCATCCGCGTCGCCGCCGTTGCAGCAGCAGCGGCAGCAGCAGCCGTCAGAAAACCGGTGGGCGGACAGCAAGCACGGCCGACCGATTGGCAGCGCAAGCCCTGTGCAGGATCTGAGCCCAACGCATCACAGGGTTGACCGGCGCAAGACCACATGCGTGGCGCGCAAATCAGCAGGGCTGGGGCGCCCAAAGCCGCAGCCCACCGACTTTAGATTGGCAGCGCTGCGCAAGAGCGGCGACAGCAGCAAAATGACATTCAAGCCCAAAGTGCCCGTACGCAGCCCAGAGAAACAGCACCGAGGTGAGCCTGTGGTGGACTTTACGGCTATGCCCGAGTGGCGCGCCAAAACGCCCTTCGGCTACCAGTTCTTTTACTCACAGAAACCCCCTACTGAAGAAGTGTTTGGATCACATTGTCTCTCGATGACCTGGTGTCCCAGCAAGAAACGCAGCCGGCTGGACTTACACATGGTGCAGGGCAATGGAAGCTCCGTGGACGTAATCAACAACTGGAAGTTCCAACGACAGCTCTCGGACTCTTCGAAATCGCTGATTGTCCAGTGCCCCATTGATTTTCCAGCACGCTCGCCCACGGAATGCATGCAGACCCCAGTCGACATATTCAAGTCCAGCGAGGTCAACAAGGTCCTGGTTGTTGCAAACAAGGACGACCAAGCATGCCCTGTAGTTTCGCTGAAACTCCACGACCACGGCCGCATCCTGTTTGCGTGCTCGATGAACAATATCATAGTGATCGACGCAGCCTCATACAAGCAAAAGGCAACACTCGTTTTGCTCGACGATATTGACAGCATTTTTGACATCGGCCGCGACTATGTTGTGGCGAACTCAATGCACGGCGAAGTCGGGGTGTGGAAGGCCGGCTCGTCCAATTATATGTGGCGATATAATGACACGCGGAGGTTTCACAATGCGCAAAAGGATGGAACCATGAATATGTCGATTACGGCGCTGAAAATAGCCCCCAATGATGCCTGTGTGTATGTCGGCGACTCCTCAAAGGGCCTCTCGATGATTGATTTCCGCCTGCCTTTCATCAATCGGCTGTCAACCCCCCACCGCGGCATAATCCACAGCATCGAGACCATGGACAGTCATGGAATCCTGGTCGGCACCAGCGACGGGTATATTGAGCAGATGGATACCCGCTTTGTGGGTGGCAACAAAGCCGTGAATTTCATCAATCGGTTCAAGGTCCCAGCCAGCTCCATTGCTAATCGCATCAGGGTGTGCCCCCATGACCCCAAAGTGTTTTCCTGCTCGAGTGGGAGCAATGTACATATTTACCAAATTAGGCCAGAGTCGCAAAAAATCCCTCTGTTCACCCACCAGGCGCACCAGACGACTGTGTCGGGTTTTGAATGGCATCCGGAGTGGGAGTACAGGTATACAATCGGATCTTCGGAGACTGGCGAGGGCAATGGCATCGGCTATGTGCAGATCTGGCGCCCATCGAGTGTTTTAATGAGTAGTTTCAATTAATTTTTTTAAAAAAAATATATTTGGCATGTTACTCGTGTATATAAACATTTATTTACGTATCTTTTTTCCATGGAAATTTAACGCGACACTTGAAACTTGGGCTTTGTAAAAAAGGAAATATAATGTATTTTTTATTTTACTTTGGATTTCACTTCATGCATAACACAACGCCCTTGTCCATTGCGAATTCCCAAACCACGCGTGGATCAAGCCTCCAGCACGAAAGCAGTTTCTTCTCCATACACAAAGAGAAAACGTGCTTTCTGATCACCTCGTACGCGCCCATTTTGCTCTTTCTCTTGTGCAACACTTTGTGCTTGCCATACACCTCAACCCCATCGGTGGTTTCAACCACTTCGAGGGCACACATGCCGTGCCGCATGAACAATGAAATAAGACATATGTCGTTGGTGCCAAAACTCCACGAGTAGACTGCACCGGATCCTAGCTCGAAACTGTGGCTGGGTGCGTTCGAAGAGTTCCGCATAATCCTGACCCAGATGTTAAAGTCTGCAAAGTTTGTTATGGCGACCATTTGTCAATAAAACAGGTACATAGAGAGGATATAAAGAAAGATGGTGGGAGGTTTTCAGCTTTGGAGATGGAGCTGGGCTATCTTGTATCAATATACAAAATAAAATAACAAAATATGTTGAGGGTATGTATTTTTTGTTTGTTTGTTTGTGGAAAGTGATTGATAGCTATGAAATGCTAAATGTGCAAAATAAAAATGATTGATCATTGTGATACAACAATCCAGCCACATGTGCGATTAAAAAGTTATAATTATGACAATTGCGCATATCTCGTGTTTGTAATATAATATGCAATTGAAAAAATCTAACAAATATAAAGTGCAAGTAAAATAATATCATACCAGCACCCGCGTCTTGACCCTGTAGTACTGCTCAAACCTCAGCCTGGCGTAATCCATGTAGTCAAAGTCAATGTCCGAGATATCGGCCTGAACCAGCGCCCAAATACCCCAATAAAAGTGCGACGCCAGCTGGAAAAGACTGACCTCCGTGTACATCGCCTCCAGCGCACCAGAACCTGAATCCAACGCAATATGGTCCAAATACGTCTTGAACCACGCAAGCTGTGCCTCCTTCCCCGGATACCTGCCATAGTCGCACTCAAAACCAGCATACTCGTTGAAATGATTGGCAATATCAAAGCCGCGGTAATTGTACATAGCGTACTCATAGTCAATAAAGAACACCTCGTCTTTAGACTCGGCCATGATGACGTTTCCAGACAAGAGATCGTTGTGGGAGAACACCACTGGGGAATCGAGCTTGGTCAGAATAGCGTCGAGCTGATCGCATTCGGCAATGAGGTCTTGGATTTTGAAATGCTTGTGGAAAATTGCATTGTCGCGCTCGCTGGCGTAATTGGCCGGGATGTCATTCATCCACCGGCGGATGATGGGGAAGAGCTGTGGGGAGTGGTCGCCTGGGAGCTGCACCTGGCCCCATTCGGCGAGCTTTCTGGCAATAAGCGGCGCCCACAGATCATTGCCCATTTCCTCGGGCTTCGCGACAGTTCCTGGGATGAAGCCGTAGACCAGGCCGTTGTTAAACCGGGCGTACAATGGCGGGCACATGCCAAGACGGGTCAACCCAGCCATGTTCTATCAGGAGAGCAGCAAGCCATATGGCAAACAAAGGAAATGAACATATGGCTGTTATAAATTGAGTATCAATTGGCATTAAAAGACTGTACATGTGTGTCACGTACGACAAATCAAACATCCTTTCAAATCAGCGTGCCCCAGAGGCGTGTGAATAAAAAAGGTGAAAGCCAGGGTTTTTTGTAGTTGTGTGCTGCCCACCACTGCCACAATAACAAAACATGGCAAATGGACTTTAGGACAGTTCAAGACACTTACAATGAGCTCCTGGCTGCGGTCAATGATGACTTCAGTGTGTTTGCCGTAGGCGCGAATAAGTACAGTGATATCCTTGCTCTTGTTTGTGCACTGAATCACTATATGGAGGCGTAGAACGAAAAAGAAAAAAAGAAAAAAGCATCGGGCTTATATCCGCAGTGTTAGTGACAACATATTGCGCCAAGAGAGCTATTGTTTCGGGGATTAATGTTTCTTCATCGAGAAGGGCCACGGAGGGAAAAACTTGCGTTTTGATCACTCTTGTTTGGAACTTACGTTTGTTGGTAATTCCATCCTTGCATTGGTTAAAGGTCAGCTCGTCGGCGGACCATTCAGGGAATACTTTTGTCAGGAGCAGCTTGGAGTCGTCGAACAACGAGTCGTGCTTGACATCGAAGGCAAAGTGGGGGATAGCATCAACCAGAGCGGCGGTGTCCTGGCTCGCGTTGGTGAATTCGCTAGTGTTCGTCATTTGGCAAAAAAAGAATAAAACAATATTAAAAGAGAAAATAAAAATAAAAAATGTGAAGAGAAAGAGTGCAGGTGGCGGCGTTGTATCTTGCCCCACGCCCTTGAGAGCATAACAAAATTATAACCACACATACACAAAGACAAACACTTGTTTCTCATCTCGCTAGAGTATCGAGATGAGAAGTTTTGGGGAAAATAAATATTTTTTATTCTTGTATCAAGTCCGAAAGTTTGGGTTAGACTACTTATTGGCTTTCTTTTTTTATAAAATAAAAGCCCAACTTATGCTACTACAAGCCGCTATCGAGGCGATTGAAGGATCAGGGAGGGGTAAAGAAAATGAAACCAAGACAAGATCAGTAATCGTACTTGAACTTGAAGTAGTCGACATCAAAGTGGTGCACGCGCACATAACCATCCTCACCACCGGAGGCAAAGGCCTTTCCGTCAGGCTGGACAGCCAGACTGTTGATGGGACCGAAGTGACCCTTGACGCGACCGACCTCGTCCTCGAAGATCTTGTGGTAGAAGCGCGACTCGAACTTGCCCTGGCGCGACGACGTAGTTGTGACCTGGCTGGAGTCCTGGCCACCACCAAGAACAACCAGGTCCTGGGTAGGGGTCATGGCAGCGCTGTTGATTCCAGTATCGGCCTTGTACACCTTCGTGGGGGTCAGCGTGGTGGTCTCGAACAGACGAGCGGTCTTGTCCTTGCTGCTGGTAATAAAGTACGAGCCGTCCTTCCACATCTGCATATCGGTGACCCGCTCGGTGTGGGCATCGGATGCACGGCGCACAATCTCCTCGTTCGCCCAGTCGTACAGCGTCAGAGAGCCGTCCTCGTGGCCAGCAACAATGTACTTGTCCAGGTAGCTCCATGCGGCCACAGTAGCCTTGGACGGTGATGGCCTGAGGATAACCACGGGCTCGTTGCTCTGCTCCGGCATGCTATTGTCAATGGCAAACACATAGATTCCGCTCTTGTAACCCATGCGCTCCTCAGTGACCATCAGCACGTAGCGGTCGTCGTGCGAGAACTCGATGCGCTTGATGGCCGTGGGCAAGTCCCATTTGTGCAGCTCCTTGCCGGTCTCAGCATGCCACAGCCGTGCAGTGTTGTCGGCCGCACCGGTGACAATCAGCGTGGTGGCGTTGTTGCAGTCGATGCTCCAGATGCTACCCTGGTGGCCCTCGTAGGTGCCAACGAGCTCACCGTTGTGCGAGTACCACAGATTGGCTACGTTGTCCTTTGACACTGTCATGAGCAGGTCGCCGTCGGGGTTGTACTTGACCTGCGTCAGCGCACGTGTATGGCCCTGAAGAAGAATAGGTCTCTACAGAAAGCAATATAAAACGGTTGAAAAAAGTGAAAGAAAGGTTGAATTTAGCGTCCGGTAGCTGTCAAATAATATATCTTACTCGAGCATGATGAATTTTGTATCTGCTGAATCCATATGGGCTCGAATTGGCTTGTCCCTTACCATTTTGTTATTTGTTGCTTTAATCCAAAGGGGCGAGATGGGTGGCTAGGAAAAAGAGAGAGGCGAGCGTTGTGAAAAAGCCGTCTAATAAATCCTCGTAATTACAAATAGGTGCTCTGAAATGAACAAAAAGGGATGCAGATAAATAAAAAAGTGAAATTAAAGAATCGGCAGACAAAAAAAGAAAAAGAAAAAGACAACTGGCTGTACGAAAAAAAAAGAGAAAGGAATTGGTTAAGCGAATGGTTGGGCTTTGCAATAAATCTCAAATTCGCTCTTTTTTTGCGACAAAAGGGCTTGAAGACTTTGAATTTTTTTGTTGGTGGTGGCAGAAACAGCAGCCTGCTCGCTTGCTTCAAGCTCACGCATGGAGAGAAAATACACTGAGCAAGCAGTGACTGCATGAATTCCACGCTTTTGTTCGCCAGACTGGTGGCAGAGGGGATAAACAAAATTTTTTTAGCACACAAAAGTGGAAGGGCGCCAGGATCAGATTAAGCAGGAATCAAACACGCGATCAACTATGATTTCTGTGGCATGAGCAGCTTGACAGCCTGAGTGGTGGTCTTGAACAGCGCCAGCGCTGGACGGTCAAAGTGGCGGACCATGCCGGTCGACGAGGCAAGGCGCGACAGCTGCACAAACGCTGTGACTAGGGCGCGCACAGCCGGCGTATGTGGCCCGATGTCGCCACGCTCTTCGGCCAGCGCCGCGACGGCCTTTTCAAAGGCAGACAGCGCCAGCGCAAAGTCAGCCAAGTGCGCCTGGTCAATTGCCGGCGCGGGCTCAGCACTCGGCGGCGTGCGCGCCAGGAAGCGCACCTGCTTGGTCCTCGGCAACACAGCATTCCCGATTTGCAGGCGGCTGTCCGAGCGGTTGCGCGAGTGCAGCGGCTCGGGTGTCCCGGCGAATGTGTTGGGGGTCGAGTCCGTCTCGGTCTCGATGTCCTCCGAGACCCAGCGCCGGTGCTGCGGCGCACTGCCCAAGGCCAGCGGCGACGGTATCGAGGGCGCATGCGCCAGCTGCGAACGCGTGGCCGCCCACGATTGCTGCGACACGCGGGTGAATATCCGCAGCTGCTCGGCCAGCGAGCCCGCAGCCCGCACAGCATCGGCAACAGACGGGTTGGGCTGGGCCTGCGCCTCGCCCTTCTCCTCCCTGGCCTCGTTCATGTGGATCTGCGCCGCCGCCGCGCTCAGTGCCATAACCGTCGCCTGCACTGCGCTTGCGCTGGCCGCCTGCAGCTCTGTGCTGGCCGCCAGTGTCTGCACGCAGACGCGCATCGACCCGATGGTCTGGCGGCTTGCGCGAACCAGGCGCCGGGCCTCGCGTTTCTCCTGCGTGCTCTGCAGCACTGCAAGCATGTCGTCGACATGCGCCTCAGTAGCAGTCCACTCGGTGCCGCAGACCGATACTGCCGTAGTTCCGTCCATGACGCCGAGCTGTATCCGCTCGAGCTCCCTGAATAATGTATGGCACGACCGCAGGATGTTGTGCGCCAGGCTGACATCCCACGGCAAAGCGGTTCCAGCTGCCGTTGCGGTTGCGGTTGTGGTTGCTGCTGCTGTTGCCGTTGCTGTTTCGATAGCGGAAAAGTAGCACTCTATTTTTTTGGACATTTGTATTTGTGTTTGTGTTTGTGTTTGTGTCTGCGTCTGCGTCTGTGTCTGTGTTGGTGTCCGTGTTGGTGTTGGTGTGTTTGTGTGGAGGTGAAGTATGAACGTGTATTTTGCTGTCTGGGCTAGCTATAGATATAGAATACAGGGGGCTAGAAGCATAATGGCGGTCTATGTACAGAAGAAAGAGGAAATGATACTAAGAATACAAAAGCGCGGAATGAGTTCAAAAAGAGCGAGCACAGCTGAAAACAAAAGAGCTTGTTACAAAACTATCATGCGTGGCTCTTGTCCACGCTTTGTACGTCTTTTGGCTTGAGTAGCAAAAAGAGATGGCAAAAAATCACGGCCCCTTTGTTTCTAGAGCTATTTTTTGGACAAAGAATCGGCCTGTGATGTTTCTCCTTTTTCAAAGTACATTTCCAGCTCAGCTCAGTCCAGTTTAGCTCAGTTTAGCTCAGTTTAGCTCAGTATAGTTAAGCTCGGCTCAGCTCAGCTCAGCTCAGCTCAGATGTGTCTTTCGGATTGGGGGTGTTGCAAATCCACACTTGCGTTCCGGATTCTGGCGAACAAGACGAATGTGCGCACCGCTGCACTCCATCTCCTTGCAGGCGTGCTGCTTGCCCAGCGTTGGCATTGAATCTAGTGCTGCTTTTCCAAGCTCGGCTGAATTTTGCTAGAGACCTGTGTTTTCATAAAAAATCCCCAGCCGTTTTTTGGCCATTAAAATACACGAGTGCATGCGTACGCATTTGCATGTCCTGTTTTTTTCCCTCTCAAAAAGACTAAAATCTAGGAGCGCTGAATAATACACTAAAGCATCCTCTCAATTTATTCTCTGTTTTGAAACGACCATCACCGACAGTTTAGGGTTTTGTTTTATTGTCTTCTTCGTTTCCTGCGACATTGGTTTTTTATCTTTATTTGCACTTTATTTTCTTCTTTTTGTACATAGACGCATTTAGCAGATTCACAGCTACGCACCTTTCACTTTCTTTATATCTTTTTCACTTTAGCTTCTTGAAGAAGCAAAAGCCTTACTCAAAGCACATACCTCCTCAAAGACCAAGCCCAAGGTAAGACACTCGTCACACACAAATGCGCCTGCCTTCAGGGCAAGGGACAAGGACACGAATATGCTGGCTCGAGTGCGGGGGCAGCTCTGCCTATTACTGCGGTACTTCCCGCCCTCTGGCTTGGACATTCAGGCCCAGCAGCTGCGGCATTTTGAATTTATGAGTTAAACACGCAGCATCGGCACACCTGCACAACTTTAAATTCAGACGATTCAGGATCTTGGACTGCCCCATTTTTACGCATACAAACACATAAACACACAATCACACATACACACATACACCCCACTTGCATAGCAAAGACCCATCTGTTCAAATTACGCGCTTCTTTCGACATTCCCGCCAGCCCAAGTCGAATGTGCTTCTGGAAATACTGTCTGCGTGGACACTCCTTTACTTGCCTATTTTTGTACTGGAATTTTCATTTTATTGTTAACCCAATTTCGTGTTCAGCTGCAAGTTTGCTAATCTCGCAATATTTTCTACTCTTCTCTCTACTGCGTTCTACTTTGTAGTGATATTCTCTTTTAGATTTTATTTGGCTTTACTCTCTGTATTCTACTTGTTTTAGCAGCAGCCTTTTTTTATACACAACTATATCGCACGTATTTCGTGAGGTTGGCCTAGCTCATTTTTCTTTTCTTCGATAAACGTTTAGTTACTCTGTCCGTTTACATTCTGTTGTTTTGCCTTTTTCTTTCTCCTCCCCGCCCGTGTTTCTCTACAATCCAAGACACAACGCATCAGTATCTCACCTGGTATATCCTTAATATCAGTACACGATGTCCCGTTTAAACGAGAGTTCCGGGACAGCCAGCACAGGCAGCAATGATCAGGCGCGTAACGACAATAGCAGCGGAAGCAACAAGCGCCAAAGCAGATTCCAAGGTCACTGGGACGCCGCTCCTATCCGGCTATCGAATCAAGCCCTGCATTATCAGCCCAACGTCTCTCAGTCCGCGGCCGCTGTCTCTGCAAACACCGAATCTTACGACTACAGCTGGGACTTGCTGGTCTCGGGTAACAAGCCGACAACGCCCGCCACGGCCATGGGCCTGCAGACCTTCGCCAGTTCTATTGACGACGACTGGTCGAATTTGTTGGAGCAGGTATGTCAACAAAAAAATCGACCAACAGGTGCTTTCAATTGTAATTGTGCCACTGTTGCCACAGCTGACGCAGCTGACACTGCTATAGTAAAATGCCAGTTTTTAATTAATATCTGGCCAACCTGATTGACGATGCACTTCCTGATGCACGATTGCGTGGCTGCAGCCCAGCCATTAAGTTATTTTGCTCTAGCGCAGCACATGCGCCACAGCGCTCATGGTCAGCATAATCTGTACTAACTATTATCACAACCTTCTATTTTCTCTCCTCCTTATAGACCGACTCATCTTTAAGTGCAGTTGGCAATGGCAGGCCCGCTGGTTACCAGCCAATGGCTCTGGGAAGGCTGGGTCTTGACAACGGCGGTCACAGCAGCAGCAATGCCAATGGTGGCGCGTCGTCTTTTGGAGAAACCTCAGGCGGAATTCCTCTTTCCCGCCGCCAGCTTGTTGACATTATCCAAACTGACTTTCCACGCACTCCCTCGCCAGCCATTCTCGACCCCTCGGGCATGCGCGTGCGGCCACCCAACACGCCGCTCCAGCGCCAAGTGTCGACCGACAGCAACACTGTGGGCGCCCCGCACTCGTTCGAGGGCGGCATTTTGGGCAGCGGCCAACTCACCCCGGCCTCTGCCTCTGCCTTTTCGACGCTATCTGCATCTGCGCCCAACAGAAACCCCTCGCTCATCTCCCCCTCGGGGCTTCTGTCGGACACCGGCATTCTTGGGATGCCTGTGCGCTTGCCCTCGGTAGTGCCTCCCAGCCGCTCGCATAGTACTGTACTGCCCTCGAGCAACACGCAGTTGCACAATGTCGGCATGATTCTCAACTCACTGTTGGACCAAGAGGAAGACGACGATTTTGGCCGTCACCGCTCGCAGATCGACATATTTGGTATGTCAGTTGGCTCTCCGCCTGGGCAGCCGTCAGGTGCGCCAGGCCAGTCGCTTTGGGCTGCTCGCCATGCTGCACGTTTGGACGGTCTTCAGCGCGCCTCGTCCACTCCGCCGCGAAACGCCGCCACGGCCGCTGCCACTGTCTCTGGCCCCCACGTTGGCGCGACTGGCGCCTCGGGTATATGGGGAGGCATGGATATTGGTGCTAACCAGCAGCAGGCATCTGGGGCACTCCTTCATGATAATGGTTTTATGGCCTATAACCACGCTGGGTCTTTGAACGCGGGTCCGCTGGGCGTGTCGGGCGCTCAGATGGGCGCTGCCGACGATCTCAACTACCGTCTCCGCAGCCTGCGGCTTGGAGACGACAGCAGCCGTGGGATCCGCAGCGCTGAGCTTCGTGGGACCCATGATATATTTGGCGACACAGATGGCTCTGTTTCGGCGCGTGCTTCTGGTCCGATGAGCAGTGTCAGTGACCACTGGGAGTTTACAAACCAGCACCAACAACAACACCAACAACATTTTCAGTACCATCATCACCAGCAGCAGGCTCAACAGCTGCAGCAACAGGCTCAGCAACAGCAGCATAGACTGTACAACAGTAACATGCCGCTGCAGTCCCAGCTGCGCCTGCACAATGGCCAGCATATGGGCCCTGCGGTTGGTGGCTCGCCCTTTGTCGACAACATTGCCACGGACCGCAACGCGCTGTATAGCGGCGGCCCAGTCAGCACGGCTGGAGCGCAGATGCACAATGTTGGGCTGGCCCATGGGGCGTCCCCCCATGGGTTTGCTCGTGCGCAGTCTTACAATGACAACGGGAGATACGTGCGTGGTGGCGGCGGAGGCGTTGGCCCCATGAGCGCGTATTCGCTGCCTCAGCCTATTGCGCAGAGACCCACTGCCAATGGACTGGTTGGCGCTGGAGTTGCCAATGCGCATAGATCGCAAGGTGGAACTGGGCAGAACACACCTGGACAACAGCAGCAGCACCACTCGAGCTACCGCATCCAATCACAGACGCACACCCCGCAGCAACATCAGCAACATCCGAAGCAGCACCATCATGCGCATGCTAACCAACATAGACAACAGCAGCATCAGCAGCCGCTGCCTCAGAAGCAGCAGCAGCAGCAACAACAGCAGCAGCAGCAGAATATGCTGGCCGGGCGTGATGCAGCGATGTACAATACGCCCCCTCCGTCTACTATGAGCGCTCAACCGGTAACAAGCGCGCCGAAAGCCCGCGGTGGATCCAATAGCACTGCGGCTGCAGCGGCGGCCACCTCGCCGGAGCCCGGCATGCGCACCACGATTCTTGACGAGTTCCGTGTCGACAAGGCGCGCAAGTACGAACTCAAGGACTTCTGTGATTACATCGTCGAATTCAGCTGCGACCAGCACGGGTCGCGGTTTATCCAGCTGAAGCTCGAAACAGCGGCGCCAGAGGACACGCAGATGGTATTCAGCGAGATACTGCCGAGCGCGCGGCAGCTCATGACGGACGTGTTTGGAAACTATGTGATCCAAAAGCTGTTTGAGCATGGCAGCCAGCCGCAAAGACACATGCTGGCGAACCAGATGGAAGGCCATATTCTGACGCTGTCTCTGCAGATGTACGGGTGCCGCGTGGTGCAAAAGGCCCTCGAGCACGTTTTGGTGGAGCAACAGCTCAGCATCGTGCGCGAGCTGCACGGCCACGTGCTCCAGTGCGTCAAGGACCAAAACGGCAACCATGTCATCCAAAAGGCCATTGAGCGCATCTCGGCCGACAAAATCCGGTTCATCATTGACTCGTTCCATGGACAAGTGTACACACTGGCGACGCACCCATATGGCTGCCGCGTGATCCAGCGGATGTTCGAGCACTGCAGCGAGAGCCAGACGCGCCCTCTGCTCGAGGAGCTGCACCGCTTCACGACGAACCTAGTGCAGGACCAGTACGGCAACTATGTTATCCAGCACGTCATGGAGCGCGGCAAGGCGGTTGACCGCATTCTCGTGTGCTCGCGCGTGCGCGGCCACGTCCTGCACCTGAGCAAGCACAAGTTTGCCTCCAATGTCGTCGAAAAGTGCATCGCTTATGGCGAGCCCAAGGATCGCAAGGCGCTGATCGAGGAGGTCATGTCAGTGCGGCGCGACGGGACGAGCAACCTGGTCAATATGATGAAGGACCAGTATGCGAACTACGTTGTGCAAAAGATGCTTGATGTCGTTGATGGCCAGCAGCGTGACCAAATCTTGGACAAGATCCAGGACCATATGGCGATGCTGCGCAAGTTCACGTATGGAAAGCACCTTATTACCAAGGTGGAGAAGTACCTGGCTTCGAAGGAGGGCAATGCTGGTGGGAACAGCCCTGTGTCGGCGTCGTCTTTGGCATCATCACCGGTACCGCTGTCTACGGACGCGGAGCAGCCAGTGTCTGCTGCCAGCGCGACTAACTCTGTTACGCCGAGATCACGGGCGTGAGGAATTTGCTGGCCTTTAGTATATAAATGTACATGTGTGTGTAAAAGCACTTTATGTTGTTAATTTTTCTCCCTTTCTCTCTTTTCTCTCTTTTCTCTTTTCTCATATTTCTATTTCTATTTATTTTTAATGTTTATTATGTCACAGTTAAGGCACATTAAGGTTGTGTAAACAAACATGTCGCCTTGCTGGCATTAATGGACTGTGTGCATGGCAATTAGAGTAACGATGAAAAGGTTTTATTGTTCTCCTTGGAAGAAATAAATATCCTTCGTTGATTATTATACTTTATTTGTAACATATAGTAACCATGGTTGCGGCTAACTTTATTTTGGTTATCTTATTATAAAAATGGTATCTGTATTATTAACATCATCCCAAAGTTTAGATCAGACTAGCAAGCATCTGCGTTATGCCAATTCAACAATGCATAGTAGATATTCAGAATAGTACAGGAGGAAAATTATAAACTAATATAACCCTCTTTGAAAGGGACATACAAATTAGAAACAACTATATTTTTTGAAATATTATCACATGCATTGCCCGGTGGAAAGGGGCCCCGCCTCAGATCAAGTGATAACTCCGTTCCACCGGGTCAAATGCACAGACCTCCTCCCTTCTTTAAAGTTGCGCTAATAGCTCCAAAAACGGTAAACAAAAGAAGATAACACATGGCACCTCGAGTGTTTTCTACCTAGGAAGATAATACCTTTTTCGCACTTGAAATGTACGATAAAGTGTATGGAATTGGTCTTTTTCTGCGGGATCCGCAAAGTATTGGTTTTTTCTTTAATTCACACACCCCCTGATTTTACGATCTCTGGCGTGTCCTTTAAAGTGTGGAAATGGGAATGAAAAAAACAAGTCACAATATGATTGTGCCTGCACAAATATAGTATCGTCACCATCAAACAAGCATGTGCAATTGCATTTTCCACATGCGCTTTTTTCTTTTGGCAGTTGCTGATATGCCTGTGTTTTTTTTCCCCGATCCTCGTGATGCAACAGAAAAAATAGATATGGTGAGGAAGACGAAGACGAAGCGATAGAAGGCCTCGAAGCCCAAGTCAAGCAAAAAAAGAAGCGTCAACTGTTATTTATTTTCCCTTCTGATGCTATCTCGACCGCCGCTGAATCCGAGTTCGCCGAAAAAGAAAACCCACGATGAAGCGCGCGTATATAAAAAGCCAAAGGAATGCGGGTGTTTTTTCTTTCTCTCCTCTCTCCACTTTATCGATTTTTATTCTCACACGCTAATAAAAAAGCCACTGTATTTTTCAATTCGCCTCTCCATAAATCTCTATTCCCAACACAAGCCAGCATATCCATCAGCCAAATCAACTCAGCCATGTTCCAGTCAAAGGTCTCCGGAGTGCAGGTGCTCGGCAAAGTTGTCGGTGACCAAGCCGACATTCTGACACCCGAAGCGCTGACATTCGTGGCCAAGCTGCACCGGCTGTTCAACCCCACGCGCAAGCAACTGCTCCAGGCGCGCGAGGACCGGTACCGCGGCATCCAAGCCGGCGACTCGCTGGACTTTTTGCCCGAGACCGCGCATATCCGCAACAACCTGACATGGCGCGCGGCCGCCCCTGCTCCCGGCCTGGTCGACCGCCGTGTCGAGATCACCGGCCCGGTTGACCGCAAGATGGTTATCAATGCGCTGAACTCGGCCGCCCGCACGTTCATGGCTGATTTCGAGGACTCGAGCTCGCCGACTTGGTTCAATCTCGTTGACGGCCAGATCAACATGCGCGATGCTGTGCGCCGCACCATTGCCTTCACGAATGCCCAGGGCAAGGAGTATAAGCTGCGCACGGATGGCAAGCTCGCCACTTTGATCGTCCGGTAAGTCTATTGTTTTGTGTGCTGTTTCACATGTGCGCGACGCTTTTCGCTGTTGAGCTTGCTTTTATCTGCGCCCGCAGCGCCCACTGCGCTGTCACAGGCCTTTTTATAAAAAAAACTCACGTCTGACCGCATGTGACGCCATCAACCCTTTATCTCCCGATCCTGGGAACAAATAAGCTTTTTGGTTATTGATTGATAAGCTTGCATCTTTCTGTGCGTTTTACGCTGCTTGATTTAGTCCTCGCGGCTGGCACATGGAGGAGGCGCACTTGCTCGTCGACGGCGAGCGCTGCTCGGCCTCGATCTTTGACTTTGCGCTGTACTTCTTCCACAACGCCAAGGCCTCGGTCGCCGCTGGCTTCGGGCCGTACTTTTATCTGCCGAAGATGGAGCACTACCTTGAGGCGCGCCTATGGAACGACATCTTCAACGTCGCCCAGGACGAGCTGGCCGTCCCGCGCGGCACCATCCGCGCCACGGTGCTCATTGAGACTATCGTCGCCGCATTCCAGATGGACGAGATTATCTATGAGCTGCGCGACCACTCGTCGGGCCTCAACTGCGGCAGATGGGACTACATCTTTTCGGTCATCAAGAAGTTCCGCCACGACCCGCGCTTCATCCTGCCCGACCGCGCGGATGTGACCATGAAGTCGCCCTTCATGGATGCCTACGTGCGACTTTTGATCAAAACCTGCCACCTGCGCGGCGTCCACGCCATGGGCGGCATGGCAGCCCAGATTCCGATCAAGAACGACGCCGTGGCCAATCAGGCTGCCATGGACAAGGTGCGTGCGGACAAGCGCCGTGAGGTTCTGGCCGGCCACGACGGCACTTGGGTTGCGCACCCGGCGCTGGTGACCATTGCCCTGGAGGAGTTTGACCAGAATATGGCGTCGTCCAACCAGTTCCACATCCGCCGCGAGGAGGTGCAGGTTCAGGCCGCTGATCTGCTCAACACCAACATCGAGGGCGGCAAGATCACTGAGGCTGGCGTCCGCGGCAACATCTCGGTCGGCCTCATCTACATGGCCAACTGGCTGAACGGCAGCGGCTGTGTGCCCATCCACAACCTCATGGAGGATGCCGCCACTGCGGAGATTTCCCGGAGTCAGCTTTACCAGTGGGTCCGCCATGCTGCTCGCACCGCCGACGGCACGGTTATTACTCCCGAGTATGCCGCCAAGGTCCTGCACGAGGAGGCCGCCAAGCTCGATGCCAAGACCCATCCCACACTTGATCTGGCCGTCAAGTTCATGGGCTCCCAAATGACCGGCACCCGCTACGATGATTTTTTGACGACGCTGTGCTACGACTCCATCGTCAAGGTTGACGGCTCTCCTTCCAAGCTTTAAGCTCTTTTTTGGTGCCGACACACTTTCATAATTTTTCCACCTTTATTTGTTTTATAATTTACGCAGGTTATGCGACATTATATACTATGAAAATAAATATTTACAACTGTCTGCTGATCAGACAAGTATGAAGAAGTACTCACCTTTGGCACCTGCAAAGCAAAAAGCCGCTTTGTTTTCACGAGGGAATGAGGGGTGGTGGTGGGTGTATTGCTATTCCTCTTTCTTTCGTCCTATATATTTTTTTACACTTATTTTGGCACCCATTTGCTTTTATTCACTCAGCTATCAAAAACGACTATTGGTGTCTTGAGGAACAACCAAAAACCACACAAATGCTTACACTAGACCGACCCATCAGCAACGCCAACATCAGCTGTTTACCTTCCGTCGCGATAGAAATGATTTTGTGGCATGTCACCGAGTGCTCAAAGGACATCAGAAATTGGAAGCTACTTGTGCCCATTTTGGGAGTTTGCCACAACTGGAGAGAGGCTGCAATACCAGCCGCGTACCACACTGCATACATCGGGCACACGCCC
Organism: Kickxella alabastrina; assembly: GCF_025024165.1. Lineage (NCBI taxonomy): Eukaryota > Fungi > Kickxellomycota > Kickxellomycetes > Kickxellales > Kickxellaceae > Kickxella > Kickxella alabastrina. The sequence goes on from NW_026251479.1 coordinate 449,737, forward strand.
TTGAAAGCCCCATACCTACTGCACCAGGAGCTCGAAAATGACATCAAAAACACGTTTCACAACATCAAATTGGCACACATGACGGACAACTTCAAACACTTCAAAAGGCTGCAAATCAACCTGTGCACGACCGACGCAATGGATTGCTTTGTTAATAATCTGCAAGAAATAATGCAGTTTGAAAAATATGACTGGTCAAACGTCACGACCTTGCATTACGAGGACAATCTGAACAATAGCTCGTACCCTACGCTTATGTCGATGGAAAAAGCAATGATGCGGATTTCACACAATTTGCCGCAAATCGCCAACTTGACAATAATTTCCAACCCGTATTCTATCGCAGAGACGATAGTTCATCAGCATTTGGTCGACAAGTATGCGAGTCGGCTTTATCACTTCAAGTGTAATTCAGTTGTCCAGGCGCCCGAATGCGGCTTTTCAAACGCACTGACTGCGCTATCCATTAAAATAAACGATTCTTCGGCATCCATTATTTCGCGCATAAACACTGAAACGCTCAAAAGACTATGCTTTACAGATGTCCCGCACGACTTTACGTGGACAAACATGAACAACCAAAGTGACTCCCAAATGATTCACCTACCTAATGTGACAGACCTGAATATTCACTTTATTAGCAACGGGCATTTCTACGACGATGGCGACGATGAGATCAACAATATGAACAAATACGCGGTGTTTAAGAGTGGCGAGTACTATGTGCGATTGCCAAAGCTTGAAAACCTACTGCTGAAAAATATGTTTGCGACCATGGGTATTTTACTCGAAAACAACTCTCCCAAAAAGTTCAAGAAAATCAAAGATCTGTTGCCTCACGAGCAATCACTATGGACTCACCAAACTAATGTGCGCGGTATTCCCATTCGCGTCACCAAGGCGTACGGCCCCAGATGGGTGAATAAAGATTGGTCTCTCTTTGGTGAAGCGCTTGATAATGTAGAAAGCTGCATGGTCGAAACCAACGCATTGCCGAACAAAGAGAGTATGCTGCACTTTAGAAATAATTTTGGATTGCAACCGACCTACATTGATGAGACTAGCCTGTCCAAGCTTTACTTGAATGTAGTGGTTGGAGTTAGCGGCTTGACCGAGCTTTTGCAGCTTTTGCCTAATCTCAAAAACTTGAAAATCAAATGTTTCAAGTGCCAAAGTCGCAAAAAGCCAGAGCTGTTTGCTATTAATGAAACTTTGGATAAACCAGCGGCACCACTTGCATCGAACCTTCAAACTCTTTCAATTGATAATTACAGGTACTTTGAAGAAGAATATGTGGCGAAGAAGCTGAGCGCATTGATTGTTCGGATAAAATCGTTAAAGTCGTGCTGCGTTCCGTTCAATATTGTTAATGGCTTAAACATAATCATGAAACAATATGGTGATGTGTCTCCTCACATTAAAATTATCGAGGTGGCTAAAGTAGATTGTCAATTATACTAATGCAAAAATTGCATGTTTTTAATTTTAATTCTAATTTATAATATTCTTAAATACTTGGTTAATACAAAGAACAATGTGTTTAAAAGTATACAATCCAGTTAACGTCTGTAAATATACGAAATTAGAACATGTATTTAATAAATAGTAAGCAAAAACTAGTTAGAATATAAGCATGCGCACACTGATAGCCGTTTTTTTAATTTTTCATGGGGACAATACATTATTAGTTGGCAGAAGACAATACAAATTCACATAGAAAGGGGGATGTGACCTTTTAAACATGCCGCATCCCCTTATTGTAAAGAAAGTTTTACTCCAATTATAAAATAATAATTATGCACTGCTCGTTTATTGTAGTGACACGCATTCTTTCAGCATACTGCAGTCAGCCCTTTTTTATCTTACCATTTTTCTTTTCACTACTTCAATTTATTTATTTATTATATAACATCCTTATATAGTTGCTATGTCTGATGCCAACTCTGATGCCAACGCCAACTCATATACCAGCCGTGTGTCGTCCGATATATTTGACAGAATTCTTCCGTACATTGCCGACTGCTCAAAACACTTTTATAGTTGGAAGCTCACCCTTCCAATTTTGGCGGTCTGTCACCAATGGAGAGAAGCTGCAAGGTCGGTCGTGTATCGCACAGCATTTATTGGATACAAACAAACAAGTCGATATGTTGAATGGAACCTAAAAACTGATCGCAATATCGTGTTCATGCGCAGCAACATTAAATTAGCACGGAGTACAAATAACTTTAAATTTGTGAGAAAATTTAACGTAGACTTGGAAACGGTATCATCAATGGGATGCCTAATTATGAACGCGCAAGAGGTATTTCAGACTCGCCATTTAGACTGGTCAAACGTTACATCGTTGTATTACAAAGACAAATTGGACAATCCTCTGTGCATTAAATATTGGTTAATGAAGCGGGCAATGCTGTTGGTCACAACGTGTGCACCCAGTATTACCAAGCTGACAATAAATTCTCGGCAAAATTCCCCAGAAACGACTTTTGCGCACCAAAGCTTAGTCGACGGATATGCAAAGCAGCTTAAAATGCTCAAGTGCAATGTTATTGTCAAAGCTCCCGACTGCGGGTTTTCTGATTCACTGACAGTGGTGAATATCGATACTAATATTATGACCCCTTCTCTAATTTCGGGTATAAATACAGAGGCCTTGAAAAAACTGTATTTGAAGAACATTCGACATGATTTTACTTGGCCCCTCACTGACAGCCAAGGCACACCACTTATCACCAACTTTAACAATTTGATTGACATGGAGTTGAATTATACCAAATTTGCTTTATTAATTGGCGAGGATGACAACAATACCAGTGGCAAAAGCAATATATATAGCCATGATATATTTGCATCCAGTGGGCGATTCCCTCAATTTCCTCAGTTCCCAAAGCTTGAAAATTTACTATTGCTAAATTATCCTGTAACACTAGAAAAGGTTCTCAAAAACAATTCACCATATATAACCAAAGGTGTTAAACTCAAGCTTCCGCATGAAAGCACAAGCTGGGTTGGCCAACGTGAAATTCAGAATATAGAAATTTATGTCACTATTCTCTATGGACCCAAGTGGAGAGACTACTGTTTAAATGGGAGGCCACGACCACAAAAAAGCCCTAGTTTTCTTAATATGAAACACAGACGAAACAAAAAAAATGTGCAGCATTTGGGGATGTTCTTTGGATCCCAGATAACAAAAATATATTTTGAAAGATGTATGTCCCAACTTCATTTGGATGTCACAGTTGGTATCACTGGAATTATTGAGATTTTGCAACATCTGCCCAATCTCATCAACTTTGAAATTAAGTGCTTCAAGTGCCAGCGCCGCAGAAAGCCTGAGACATTTGCCATTTATAAAGAATTGGACAAACCAGTGCCATCTATTCCCACAAAAATGCAAAGCTTGCAAATTAATTATTACAGACACTTTGAAGAAGGATATGTGGCAAGAGAATTGGGTATATTGCTTGTCCAAATTGGAAGCTTTCAATCAATTAGTGTTCCAAAAACCATACATAATGCTGTTAGTAAATCTATAGAGCGCTATAGCAAGGCTTATCCGCACATGCTGGCATACAAAGCCTTTCAAATAATTCCTCGACTATACTAAAATAAACCTTTAAAAATGTAGTTTAAAATTAAATCATTAAAATTAAATAATTTAAATCAACAAAAAAGGGAGAGGAGAGCAATGAATACATATAAAGAAAGCGGAGCTGTCTTTGCAAAAAACGAGCTACGGCCACTTAATATAAAACCCTTATGGATATTGTAAAATAAAACCTTGGCATTTATATACAAAAAATTGCACAGCAATTGCATTACTCGTTGGTTTTCAAAAAAGGCTAACAAATTGGTATGTACATTTCTTTTCTCCAGTCATCTTTATTATTCAATATATATTTTACACCTTTTAAAATACACCTACGCTTATTATGTCTAGCACCAAAGCTAACGCCAACATTATTGCTAGTCGTTTGCCGTCAGATATATTTGCCCAAGTTTTTCCATACCTTGTCAAAATTTCAGATATAAGTAGCAGTTGGAAAACCCTTCTCCCTCATCTGGCGGTCTGTCACAACTGGAGAGAGGCTGCAAGACCATTCGTGTATCGCACTGTATATATCAGTTCTAAATGCCCCGCTGAAATTGGAATGTGGGTAGGAGGTATACACAAACCAAGTGTATGTGGTATGAATAGTAACATTAAACTGGCACACATGACGGGCAACTTTAAATATGCAAAACTATTACATATCGAGATGGAGTGTTTGTCATCGATGAGAAATTTTGTCGAAAAAATGCAGGGAATACTATCAGCTCAGAACAATGCTTGGTCAAACATTACGGCTTTATATTACAAGGACAGCTTGTATACTTTTGAGCTATTTACGTACGAGTTGCTTGAACCAGCAATGGATTTGATTGCTAAAAGTGTGCCCAATGTTACAAAACTTAATATATTTTCAAACATTGCTTCGATAGCGGGAACCATTGTACATCAATGTCTAATTAACAAATTTTCAAACCAGCTTGTGTCATTCAAATGCAATTCTGGTGTCAAAGTGCCCAAATGTAAGTTCTCAAGTGCACTGACCACACTGTCTGTTTGTTTAAATGAAATACCATTAACTGTAATTTCAAGCATCAATACTGATACGCTCAGGATATTGCAATTAAAAAACGTTTCATACACATTTACTTGGCCATACTTCAACAATGAAAATAAGACACAAACAACAAGATTTCCTAATCTGGTAGATTTAAAGCTGTATTTTAAGAATGATGTTAGCAATAATTATTTAAACAAAGCATTTTTTTTCACGGATGGCGAGGATTTTATGCAGCTTCCAATGCTTGAAAACGTGTTGCTGGTTAATATTCCTGTAACCCTAGAAAAGTTATTTGCAGACAGCTCATTGCATCCACCTCACAAAACTAGATTTGTGTTACCACAAGAAAATACAGGTTCAATCCATCATGAAGTTTGGAATGACATAATTTTTGTCACCATAGCGTATGGATTCAGGCGGTTAAACAAAATAATAATACATAATATTATCTACAAAGAGGGGAACCATCTGGTTGTTAGCAATCCATACTTAAGCAGAGAAATAATGGGGAATATTGGTAAATGCCTCTCATTGTATCCAACCAATATTAGCGGGAGCAGTCTGTCCGAGCTTTATTTGGACAAAGTAGTCAATGTTTATGCCATAACTGATATTTTGAAGCATCTGCCCAATCTCAGACGTTTGGAAATAAAAATTTTCAAGTGCCAGCGCCGCAGGAAATCAGAAACGTTTGCGATATACGAAACACTGGAAAGCCCAGTACCAGCTCTAGCCACTAATCTTCAGACTCTTGTAATTAATAATTACAGACACTTTGAAGAAGGATATGTGGAAAGAGAATTGAGCATATTGCTTGTCCAGATTAGATCATTGCAATTACTTTGTGTTCCAGTCAATTTTATTGACCAAATGCTCGAACTTACAAAGTACTATGGCCAGGTTTATCCCCATGTAAAATCACTACAGGTTACCGAAACTAAAAATCCAAGCGGACATATTTGCAGACAATATTATGAATCAGATTCTGATGTGCCTTTATATTCCAATTTTAGTGATGATGGTGGTTTTTGATTCTTCTGACAATGATAATTCTAGTTATTAGGACTATGCATCTGGTTTTAGGTAGAAAATAATTTAGTTTTTTAGATCGCGTGGTATTAATAAATGCGTGTTTTAGACAATTAAAATATTAAAGATATACTTAATTTGTAGGCAAATATTCAGTGCTGGGGAGTTTACGGAATAATATGGTGTGTTATTCTCATGTGAATGCACTGGATACTACTAAAGTTGATTCTGCATTCTATTATGATTCCGAGACTGGTTTTAATTAGTACCAACGCTGTCAGTATTGATTTTCTACTATGTTACATGTTTATGTAAAGTGTTGATTTTTTCTTGGGCTACATGTTTAATAAAGTGAAATTAAAATGTTATTCAGTTTGCATATGCTTTCCTCACGTGAATATAACATTATAAGCCCCATTACTCTTTAAGTTTGATTTGTTCATGCAGCGCGCAAAGACCAGTGTGTATAAATATTTTATTCAGTGTTTAAAAACAATCCAATTATTATATTCATCTTTGTTTTTTTTAACTTTACAAACCTTTATATTATTCTTTTGAATACCAAAAAGAAAGATGGGGCTGAGCGATGAACTGAGCAAGTTTATTCCAAAAGATTTTGGCAAAAAGAAAAAGCAACCAACCGGGGCAGCATCAGCAGCGGCGATACCAACAAAAGAAAGAGTCGACAAAATACGTTCAGGTTCACCAGCCCGAGATGAACCAACAGCAGAAGCAGCAACAGAAGGAGCAGCAAGCAACCCAGCATTATCCGCCCCCACCGTGCAATCCGCTCCCACTCGGACGGTGATATTGATGGCGACCGTGACGCATCCACATCACTCCTGCTTCCACTCCGCCACCACATTCAGCTCACCCCAAGCACCACATCCAAGCACTCAGTCTCTACGCTCGCCTGGGACTCCACCGGAGACCTCCTCTACAGCGGTACGCACCAGGGCCAGCTGCACCTCTGGGACTTTGCCTCGATGGACTCCACCCTGCATCCCACCGGCACCGTACACCCCTATGAGGAAGGCCAGCGGCAGCAGATCCGCATGGCACGGTTCAGCCGCCCAGGCACCCACCTTTTGGTGTGTTCCAGCGGAGATGCAAGGGCCAAATTACTGGACCGCGGCGGCCGGCAAGTGCGGGAGTTCAAGCGCGGCGATATGTACGTCCGGGATATGCGAAGAACCACCGGGCATGTGGCGCCCGTGACCTGTGTGGATTGGAACCCAAGAGATTCGACAAAATTCATATCGGCGGCTGCGGACTCCACCGTGCGCCTGTGGAACAGCGAAGTGGCAGCTGGCCAGGAGCAAGTTATAGTGTGCCGGAGCAAAACCGGAAGCACCACCGCTGGTGGTCGATTGGTGGTCAGTTCCTGCGTATACTCTGTGGATGGAGCCATCCTAGGAACCGCGTTTAATGGTACTTTGGCACTTTGGTCCGCAGGGGGTGGTTCGGCTACGAGGCCATTGCAGCAGGTGGATGCCGCGCATATGCCGGGTGACTCCACAGTGGTCAGGTTCTTGCCAGACTCCAGGCGTGTGTTGACGCGCAGTGGGAGCGACCATATGGTGAAACTCTGGGACACGCGGATGCTCGTTAAGCCTCTGGCATGTGCCCCGGGAATGTATGCGGCTGGCGAAGACTCCGATATGGCACTGAGCCCCAGTGCCCGACACCTGCTCGTCGGCCTAGGGTCGCCGCCCAGTAGTGCTGGCAGCAGCCAGGGAGCAGTGAAGGCGGAGATGGAGGCGAAGTTGGCGGTGTTGGATACAGGCACTTTGGATCTTATAAGGACGGTTTCGGTGCCAGACTCGGGCAGCATTATTAATGTCCTGTGGCACCCGCGGCTCAACCAGATTGCCGCCAGCTCCTCCACCGGATCAACGCATATTTTCTACAACAACATTGATGAATGTGGTGGGATTAAGGGCGGAGCGACTTTGTGCGCGAATAAACGGCCGTCGGCTAATTCATCTCGGCGCAATAACGCCGAGGTAGCCGCTGGGCAGATTATCACACCGCATGCTTTGCCCCTTTTCAGAGAAGATGCGCCAGTGTCTGCGGCGGGAGCGAAGCGGCGGCGGGAGGCGCAGAGGGCGAAGCTGAAGCCTGGAGAACCGGTCTATGGTCATGGTCATGGTGGCAGTATTGGTGTGAATGAGACCCAGCATCTTATGAAGTCAATCATGAAGGATACTCTGAGGGACGAGGATCCTAGGGAGGTTCTCTTGAGATATGCTGGGGTGGCGGAAGCGGAGCCAGTGTTTATTGCAACTGCGTACAACAAGGATACCCAGGGCGGCGAGCCGGGATCAGACCAAAGCGACACTGGGGCTGTTCCTGAGATGAAGCGTAGAAAGTAAAAAAAACGTAGATATATATATATATATAATTTTTTGTGTGTGTAAAAGGTGGAGGTTATTTTATAAAAATAAATTGAAACATATAAAACTAAAAAAAAAGCCAGAAAGTAAAGATTTAATTTACTTCTTCTTCTTGTCCTTCTTCTCCTTCTTCTCAGTCTTGTCAGACTTCTTGTCCTTCTTGTCCTTCTTGGACTTCTTGGGGGTCTCAGCAGTCTCCTCAGCGGTTGCCCGCTTCTTGGACGCCTTGGGCTTGTCAACCTCCATCTCGTCATCATTAATACCAGCATCCGCCAGAGCCTTCAGAACCTTCTCCATAGTGTCGCTGTTCTTCGTCGGCTGGGCGCCAGTCTCGTAAAAGTTCAGACGATCCTCAACCTGAAGTCTCAAGGCCTCACCGAACTTGTTCGTCGGGGCATCCGAGAAGCAATCAATGCGGGAAGCAATAGTCGCCTTGTTTGCAAGGAAGCGCGAAATACGACCCTTGTTCTTCGTACCGGCACGGCCAATAAAAGTAGAGTTGTAGATAAGACCATACTTGGGCGTATTACCCTTAGTCTTGAGGGCGCGGAACAGGGCCTTCTCAGCTCCGAGAATCTGCACGGTTGACGCCGGGTACTTGCTAAGGTTAGTCAGGGAACCAGCATGGGCATCAGACGAGCACCGACAATATCACCAATGAGAGCGGCAAGGTTAGGTGCGACAGCGCTCATCTTGCTGAGCAAGTACTCGTGCAGGTTCTTGCGGTAGTCCTGGAGGGAGATAACGCGGGATGCAAACGACTCAATGTTGAGCAGATCAATATCCGAGATATCCGTTCCCATCGACGCGCGTGCGGCATCGACGATCTGGCGCGAAACAACCTCATCCTCGGTAATCGCCGTCAGCATATCAATAGAGTCATCGCCCAAAGTAGCCTTGTTCTTGATTGCCTTGGCCAGACGTGCGTACTTGCAATGGTCGCTAACAATCTTGGCCAGCTCTGGGAAATGCCATCCGTACCATTCACGCACGCGCATCGCAAAGGTGTTCAGATCCTTATCGAGCTGATCCAGGAGTGAAATAGCCTGGATGATCATGTTGTCCGAACGGTTAACGTTGAACTTGACCTTTGCGCGAGAGTACGCGTGGCCCAAACCGAGCTGCGCCCGCGCCAGATCGCCAACCTTCAGCTGCGTGATCATCTTCTCAGCATGCAGACGCACACCGCGGATCAGCTCCTGCGCAAGCTCCTCCGTCGAGCACTTTACCCCCGAAGCAGCCTTGATGGCACCCGCAAGGTTCTTGTCACTGACACCCAGAAGGGATTGGTCAGCCGATGGGAGGTTAAGCTGAAGGAAGGCGGCGAGGCTGCTGTGGCAGATACCCTCGGAGACGTCGTTGATGTTCTCCAGTGCGTCGGCGGCGTTCTTGAAGGGTACAAAGGATTTGGGCTTGATGTACTTGCCAAACTTTGCCAGATCCTTGATTGTCGCCTGGACCTCGGCCAGCTTGGAACCGATCTTCTCGGCGTGCTGGACCTCGAAGAGACCGTAGCCCGAGGCCGACTCGTAGAGGACGTGTGTGAGAACGTCAGACATTTTTTTTTAAAAATCGAATTTAATAAAGGTGTGTTTAATAGAATAAAAAGACAAAAAGCAACAACAACAAAAAAAACGTGAACTGAAAGAAGAAGAAAAAAAGAAAAATAGTGGTATTTTTTTTAGGCAAGGCAATTTTTTTTTCAATTTTTTCCAGGCTTTTTTTATTTCTGCTAGTTTTTTTAAGCAGTGTATTTAGAATGTTGAATCAACAAGGCAGAAAAAATTTTTGATTTTGATTTTTTTTTTTGCAGCAGTGATCCAAGCGCAACCAGTAAAAAAAAGGATTAAAGCGGGAAATCAGCGGATCATATTGGAAAAAATAGTTGATTGCACTGAGCAGGCAAATTTACGGATTACTATAATCAAGCTGGTATTAGGCTTGCTTCTCGAACAGCAGAAACTCAAAGCTAATGCCATTCTCAGTCTGCACCCCAGCAGGCACTGGGAATCCAACGAGCTTCTCCAGGCTGGCATGTGTCTGTGGCACAAACACAGCCTGGTCAATCGGTGGGAAGAAGGTATCGCAGCGACCAGCGCCATCATAGTGCACGCTGGTGAGCAAAACGCGCACACCCCGGGCATCCCCATAGCCTCCTCGTAGATAGCGCGGCCACCGCAGACAAACACCTTGTCAATGCGCAGCAGTCCCCCGTCAAGGGGCACTTGGCCGCTGTTGATCTGCTCAATATGGGCGAGGGCGCTGGCAATGGACGGCAGAGCAATGGAGTTCGGCGGCAGCTCCTTGTCCAGAAGGTGCGTGTCGCGGGTTATGACGATGTTGTAGCGGTTGTCCAGTGGCCGGAAGCGCCGCGGGACCGAGAGCCAGGTGCGCCGGCCCATGATGCAGGCGTTGATGGCAGTGGTGCTGGTGGTTGTGCGCGTAACGTTGTTGAAGTAGGCCAGGTCCGTCGGCAGGCGCCACGGCAGGTCGTTGTTGACGCCGATGCCGTTGTTGAGCGCTGCGGCGGCGACAACGAGCGTGAGCATGAGGCGTGAATTTGGATGTGGAGGAGTGTGTTTGGGAGGGGGAAATGAGAAGAAAAAGCTGCCCACCCATTTTTATTTGGATTGGCTCCGTCCCTCTCTCTCTCTTGCCTGCGATCTCTCTCTCTCTCGCCTGCGATCTCTCTCTCCTCGCCTGCGATCTCTTTTCCTTCTTTTTCTCTCTCCCTCCCCCTTTCGCCTGTTATCTCTTTCTTTTGCCTCTCTTTGCCTCTCTTTCTCGCTCGCCTGCTATCTCTCTCTCTACTCGCTCGCCTGCTATCGCTTTCGCACGCCCCCAAAGACAAAAAACACACGAGGGCCCTGAAAACTCCCGATGCTCGCCAGGCTCTCACAGCGGCTTCCGCGGCGCATTCCCACAGTGCTCGCCACAGCGCAGCGGCACTACGCGGCGCCACTGACGCTCACGGACGATGGGATCAGTGGCGCCAGCGAGAAATCAGTATCGCAGCCCGCGTCCGCCGCATCATCCACCCGAGCACACACGACCGGATCCAGCACACCAAAGACCTGGCGCAGGATGCGCGCATGCAGGGCCAAGACGTCGGCGCGCGGCTGGCCGCTGACTCACGGAACACCACGAGACACAGCGCGCGCAGCTGCGGCAGCTCCACAGCGAAAGCACCGCCGGCACGGCAGCGGCAACACTGTCGCCGGACGACTTTGGCGCGCTGCTCGCCGGCTTCAGCGAGCTGAACGACGGCAGCGCCTGCGTCCGCGTACTGCGGCAGATGCGCGAGGCCGGGGCGCCGGTGCTCGCGGCGCAATACACAACGGCGCTGCGCGCGGCCGGTGGCGCGCGGCAGCCGGCGGCCATCTACGGCATCGGCGAGGAAATGCGGCGTGCCGGCGTGGCGGCCGACGACGCGCGGTTCCACGTGTTCTTCGAGCAGCTTGTGAGTGCGCTGGCGCGCGGCGGCCAGGCCGAGCACGCATACGCGGTGCTGGGCGAAATGCAGCACCGCGGCACGGCGCCGTCGCGCGCCGCCACCGACGCGCTGGTGCAGGCCCTGGCGGACATTGACGAGCCCGCGCTGGCGCTCCAAACCGTGCGCGACGCGCAGCAGCGCGGCGGGTCCCTGGGCGCGCTGCCGCTGCTGGCGCTGCTGCACGCCGCCGGCCGCGGCCTGCACCTGGAGGCGTTCAGCACCTGCTGGCGCGCGCTGCAGGCCCTGGGCGCGCAGGTGCCCGAGGGCGACTGCGAGGCCGGGCTGCGCGTGGCTGCGCGTGCTGGCGACGCGGCGCTGGCCGAGGACATCCTGCGCGCCATGCAGGCGCGCGGCCTGTCGCTGGCCGAGTTCCACCTGGAGCCGCTGCTCGATGCCCTGGTGGCTGCCGCGCGCTGGGCGCCGGCGCTGCGCGTCCTGCATGCCATGCGCTCGTCGGGCGTCGGCCGCACGCCGGCGACGCTGCGGAGCCTGGCGCGCGCGCTCGCTGCGCAGCCGGTGGCCGCCGTCGACGCGGTGTTTGCGCTGGTGCGCGAGGCGCGCGAGGCCGACGCTCCGCTGGCCGCAGACGCCGTCACGGTGGATGCCCTGGTGCTGGCGCTGGCGCTCGGCGGCCATGCGGCCGAGGCCGCGGCGCGGCTGGGCGCGTGGTATGCGGAGCTCGGCATTGAGCGGTCGGCGGCGTCGTACGTTGCTGTGCTGCGCGGCTGCGTGCACCCCAGCAACAAGACCGTGGCCGAGGCCGTCATGGCGCAGATGCTGGACGCCGGCGTGCAGCCGACGGCGCGTGTGCTGGAGACCATGGTGCTGGTGTCCCTCGGCCAGTTCAACTACGAGGACGCCTTTGTGTACTTGGAGTCCATGAAGGCCCACTCCATGGTGCCTGCCTGGCGCACGTACGCCGCTGTGGTGCGCCGCTGCGCGCGTGTCCGCGACCCCCGCGCACAGACTGCCCTGCGGGAAATGCAGGCGCTCGGGTACCCCGTCACGGACGCCCTGCGCAGCTTCGTTGCCCTGCACGGCCGCAGCGCACGGTACACGCCGGCAGCGCCGCGCAAGGCAGATCGCGAGGCTGCCGAGCCCACAGCGGTGACGCAGCAGCCGGACGGCCATGCGCCTGGGGCGCCCTCCTTCAAAATCTAAACGCAAACCCCCACCAGAATCTAGAATTAATCAACTTCCCCCTCTCCTCTTTTGAATTTCATATTCGCCCCTTCTCGTTCTTTAATTTATTTGTTTCATTCATTCATTCATTCATTCATTCATTCTTTTTTGCGCAATGCAGTCGTTTCTCGCCTCGTTCGCCGACCTCAATTCGCCCGACCGCCGCGCCTTCCTCTACTCGGACCTCGACCCGCATCAGCCCGAAAGCTACGCCGAGGCCTACGCCTTCTGGTCGACGCTCCTCCCGCTCGCCTGCAGCGCCCAACTTTCGCCCAACTGCGCCGGCCTCCTCTCGACGCCGCCGGGCGCCTCGGCGCTCAGCCTGGACACCGGTGCGCTGGCGCAGCGCCTCAGCTTCTGCGGGGACACCCCGTCGGGGCTGGACACGATAGTCGCCGAGATGCAGCGGCGCGGAGACCTGGTGTCGATGTCGGAGTTTTTTGAGCCGCCGGCGGGTTTGCGCAGGATCGCCGCGTGGGCCTTGCGCCGGGTGCTGGGCCCCAGAATCTACCAGGCAGTGGCTGGCAGCAGCAGCAGCACCACCACCACCACCACCAGCAGCAGCAGCAGCAGCAGTGGCCGGCTGCCGCAGTGGATGGTGGTGCCGCAGCTGGTCGAGGCCGCTATGCGCCGCGTTATGGACATCCAGTATGCGCGGCCCACCGGTGGCTCGCTAGCGGACAACCTGATGAGCCTAGAAGAGTTCCGCCTTCGCTTTGCGCCAATGACCGCGCTGGACGCCGATATTCTGATCAAGCGGCTGCGTGACCTCCACTACATTACCACCGCCACTATACATGGAGGAGGGTCGCCGAATATACTTATAAAATTCGCCGCACACCGGCATGCCCAAGCCGTTGCCGTGAGTGAAGCTGACCGTGGCGTCTACCAGGTATCGAGTACCCAGCGGATGCTCTCCCAGCAGGTTGATCAACTGCAGGAGCGCGTAGACCAGCTGGACCTACAGGTGCGCCAATCGCTCGCCCGCAACCACCGCAACCTGGCCTTATCCAACTTGCGCCTGCGGCGACACATTGTTGGAGATATTCTGCCGAAACGTCTGGATTCATTGCATAATGTGGAGCGCGTGCTGCTGCAGTTGGAGCAGACTCATTCGGATGCACAGATTTTGACCGCTTTTGAGGCTGGAACCAGGGCTTTGAGGGGGTTGAATCAGGAGATGCACGTGGGGGACGTGGAGGAAGTGTTTGCTGAGTGGGCGCAGGAGTCGTTGCACGCTAAGGAGGTTGAGGATGCACTGGCTGATGGCCGCTTGGGTATGGATGCGGATGCGGATGCGGATGCTGCTGGTGCTGGTGCTGTGGATGATGATGAGCTGGAGAATGAGCTGGAGGCATTGATGGCGAGCGAGAGGGAGACTGATGAGCTGGCTGATGCCCTTGGCGCAGTCTCCATATCGTCGTCTACGAGAAAGAGTCCTGCGAAAGGAACCAAAGTGCATGTGGAATCGAATAACCATGGAGCTGCTTTATCAGACGACAACGGTGACGCGGAGAACGAAGAGAGCAAACAGGGTATTCAAAAAGTCGCTGTTCCCGCAGAGTAGAATTAATAAAAACAAGGGCTTTTACATGTATTGTATCAAATGTATATCTCTCTAAATGTATCAATAAACATTAATTAGACACGTCAAAACCCAAATATTTTATTTTAAAAACTTTTTGAAAAGATATACTAATATAGAACTGAAAAGAGTAAATGTGAAAAAAAGACATTACTACTTTTAAAATATATATATATATATATATAAGCTAGATATAATAGCGTGTTTTGGTGTTTTGTAATGCATGCGCGCACAACAACAATAATAACAACAAATTAAAATGACAATAACGAGAAACTACAAAAATTTCACTGCCATATAGTTTTTTATTTTGTTCAAACCATTGCAAAATAAAATGATGATAAAAAAGCTGCCAAAAACAACAACAAAAATGGCAGCCTGTCAAGAGAACAATAAAAAAGGAGGAGGGAATCCCCCTTTTGCTTTGGAAACAAAAAGACTTTGAAAAGTATTTGCGTCGTGTGCGTTGAGAACTAAAGAAATAAGAAGAAATAGAGAAAAGGAGGGAAGAGCCAAAGAAAAGTATTTTTAAAAGAGCCAGAGAGGAATGTTTGTAATAGTAAAATGGGCAAGAGGGTGGATTTTTCAAGGTCGAAAAAAAGAATAATGGTTTAAAGAACGATAGAAAAAAGAGGAAAAAAAGTGATAGATAGAGAGATAAAAGTGTAGAGAAGAAGTAAAGGAATACAGAGTAAAAATACAAGGAAAGCCTTCAACAAAAAAAACGCACTCACTATTTGATTTTTTTTCCTCCACCGTCAAGTGAACCAAAAAATAAAGAAATACAAAAAATACACCCATAGACAACATATAAAAGAAAATAAACACATCCAGCCAAAAATAAAAAATAAATCCGCCCGTCCTTTTGCTCTCCAAGGTGCGTCACTTACACACACAAGAGGAGAGCGTGTAGAACAAAAATAAGAAGAGAAAGAGAAAGAGAAAGAGAAAGAGAAAGAGAGAAAGAGAGAAAAAGCTCCGAAATGTACCCTGAAAGCAGATAAAAGGTCATTGGAGTCAGTGCACACGCATCCTAAACAAGGGAAGAAAAAAGTGCAGACACTAAAAATTAAGCGTAGTGCACAGCAGTGAGCTGTTGCTGCTGCTGCTGCGCGAACGCCGGTGCCCTATTGCTAGGCAGCGGCGACACGGTCGAAGACCTGTTCTGAGACATCTCCTTAATCAGGCGCAGTTTCTGAAACATACTGGCCATATCAGTCTCCGGCTGCGTCAAGTCCACAGCCGAGTGGCTCTCGTAGAACGCACCCATCTGCTGCATACCCCCGCCATGGCCAAAGGCATCGCCCCCGAGCAGCATGCTCTCCAGCTGCCGCGAGCGCTCGCTAAGCGCCACATTGACATTGCCGTGCACAGGGAACATGGAAACGGCCTGTTGCTGCTGCCTCTGGTAGTGAGCATACCGGTGCTGCTGAGCAAGCAGCTGGTCGGGACTCATGGGCCCGCTGTTGATAAACATGGGAGAGCCCATGCCAAAAACGTCCTCGTCGCGGGTACCGCCGACTACCGCGGATGGGCTGCTGGGGGATACCGGGTTGAGCCCGCTGGTGGGAGAGCGGAATGACGACGGTAGGGGCAGCGTGTTGGGCGCGGGCGAGTTGTTGAAGGAAGCGCCGGCGTAGTGGTTGGACTTGGTGGACGGGCTGCCGCCGCCGCGAGTGGGCGTGCTGGCCATGGGTCCCCCCGTAGGCATTCCTTGGTTGGCTCCGCCACGGGGCGTCGGGCTATAGATAGTCGACAGGTTGAGGTTGATGCCCGCAAGCATCTGCTGCTGCTGGCGGTTGTTGTTGTTATTGTTGTTCGGGCGACGAGGGGGCGTGCGCTGCGCCGCAGCCAAAGCCGGAGCCGGCATCGAGGGCATCGAGTAAGACGAAATAATCGCCTCGTCCTCATGCGGCGGACTATTATTACGACGACGATTGCCGCGCTTACTGGGCGTACGCACATTCTGCACAACCGGCGGTGCTGAGCTTGGTGGGGTAGGCATAGCCAGCTTGTCCAACAACGCCTGCTGCTCGCTAAGCGGAGCATTCCTGTTCAGAATCACAACTTTAGCCTGCTGCTTGTTGTTGTTGTTGCGAGCAGCGTTGCCTTTTCCGGGCCTCTTGCTCACAACCTGGCTTTCGTCTTCGGACTTGATGTCTTCGGTGTTGGTGCGTTGGTCGGAGTTGTTTTGCTTGCCGCGGTTGCCTTGCTTATGCTGTTTCTGAGGCTGGTTCCGGCGGCCATTGTCCTTGCGCGGTGCAATGTTCGCGTTGTTATGATGATGGTTGTTGTTTGGTGCCCGTGAAGAGAATGATGCAACCGAGTCTGTCTTTGGAATGGAGACTATCGAATTTGAACGCCTGGGCGCATGAACTGGGTGTGAATGAGACATGCTAAACTCGCAATCTATCATGCAGCGTAAAAAAGGTTTGTGAAAAGGTGAAAAGTAGAAGTAGAGGGGGAAAGCGTCAAAAGTAATAAAGTAGACACTAGTGTTACAAGAAATAAAAATATAAAAATAGTGAAATATAAAGAGAAAGAATAAAAAGGAAGCGTCTTTGCACTCTGCTTTATGTCTTATACGAAATGCTGCTGCTGCTGACTGGTGATGGAAAGACAAAGAGGGGGAGGGTGAGAAGAGGGGGGGAGGGGGATGAAACGTAGAATAAAATAAAAAAGAATACAAAAATAGAGCAGCTTTCTATAGTGCCAAGGCAAAGAAAAATAGTGTAGAAAAAAAGACTTTATAACGTCGTGAAAGACGGCGGCTTTGTGGATGTAAGGTGGTGCAAAAAGGATCCTGTGATCATTTGGAGACCCAAAAAAAGAGCCGTGCTTAATAAGCTTGGGTAGATTTCTGCCGCCAAAAAGCAGCAAGGCAAAAGAAAAGAAGAGAGGAAGGTAAAAAGAAATAAGAATAAAAGAGCTAAAAAGTAAGAATAGAAAGAAAAGGCACAAGTACGCGTATTCAAAAAGGGCAGAGGATAGAGATACTTGATAGGAAAAATGAAAGGACAAAAAAGCTTTAAAACTATTGTCTATCTCGAGAAGGGATAGAAAAAAGAAAATTTTTATTATCACAAGGTGATACTTGAGAAAAAGAGGTCAAAAATGCGAGAAATTCAAAGTGTTAAAAAAAAGCAGTGTGAAATTTCAAAAGTGAAGCAAAAGAGTGTTTTAATACAAGCTCTGTTGAATTTTGCTCTCGATAAAAAAAATGTCGACATTTTTATCACTCAATTTTCTGTGTCGCTCCCCCCCCACCACCCATGCCATTCGCTGCCCCCGTCCTAGAGAAGAAAAAATGGCCCAGCCCCCCCCCCCCCCAACCGCTCAACCAATCACAGCTTGTATCATCTGAGTCGCATGTAATGCAAAAAAAATTACATTGCGGCTGCCGATTGGCTGCATCGCTCACATGAATGATCAAGTGTGAAAAAAATAAAGCTACCCACTCCCAGAGTTTAGCGAGATAAAAAAATTATCGCGCAGTACGCTGAAAGCCATGGTTTTAATTTCTTTTTAATTCCTGTCAGTCGTTTGCTCTCGTCGCCGCTGTTACCGTAGCGCAGCAACTGTTATTCGTGACCGCATTTGCATTTGCATCTTGGGTCTCTCAGATGTTATAGCCAAACATCAAAACAAAAATATCCAAATATTCATCAGCCACCAATGGCGACAAAAAACAATAAAACCAACAAACTTTCACTCTTCGGATTATTTGCGGAATTGCCACTTGCCTTGTCCTGAATTGATGATAACAACATCCATTAATGACGATAAAATAACGACATTGCCCACTGCAAAAAAAAGATGACAACCACGTGTGCACAATTGTTATAAAATTTTCTTTTAAATGTTGCATCTGCTTGCTATCAATGTCCGCGCTGGCATCAGTGAATGGCTTGTGTGCATCAAGTTGCCTTAATCTCGATACATCATCGGAAGCGCCAAAAGGCCAAGGTCAAAAGCAAAGCCACCACTTGACAAGAGAATATGTAAACAAGAAAAACCTGCAGTAATTTCCTTTGGCGCGTTTCCGGCTCCATTCTGGTTTTCGTTATCATTTCATTGTTTGTGTGCTTTTGACCAGCGTAGCAACCACTGCATTGTCGCAGAAAGACATGGGAAGAAAAATTAAAATTCCTAAAAATATTTATTTGGCCCACACAGCAATGAAAAACAAAAACATTGCAAGACATAATCCCAATCCCACACTAAAACCACTACCACACTCACCCCCCGCACTCTGATGGAGGACTACATGTTGCCTGCAGTATAACTGACACCATGCGAGGGGTGAGGGGCATGGTGGGATGGGGCTGCATCTCCCGCAGATGTATTGCTCCCCGCATTGCCATTGTTGGCTAGCGCCCACATCACCGACTGGTTCTGCCCAATGACTGTGCTCAGCTGAGCTTGCAGCTCGCGAGCCTCGCGTCTGGCCACATCCAGCCTGTGCTCAATGTCGCTGAGCATCATCCGCCCACTGACAAATTTGCTGCTCCTGTCGCCTCGCTCACCGGGTATGGAATCGGGCTTCAGTGGTGCCAACACCTGTAACAAGATCATGCTTGGACCGCCGAAGCAGCTCGCCGAACAGACCGGTCGTGGGCAGGCCGGGTGGCACGCCGTTTGCCATACCAGGCCCATTGCTAGCCACTGGCTCTTCCGATCTGCATCTTGCGCGAGCTGGCTACCGCCATCGGCCTCCTGCTCGGCGTTGGCCGTGGCACCCTTGGCCCCGGCAGTCTCGGCCGAAAAGTGGTTGAGGAACCGCGAGCGCCCGCTGCTATTTGCGCTGCGCGAAAGCATCATCGAGTGCATCTGCTGCTGTGCTGCAACAGAAAGCTCGCCAGACGGCGGCGAAGCAATGCCCGGAGGAGGACCCACGGGCGACCCTGGCATAGCGCTGCTCATCGAGGGAGGGTTGTTAAGCGCGTTCATGCGCCCAAAGTTCATGATGCCGGGTCGACAAACCCGTTGCCACTGGTGCTGCTGCTCGGCTGATGACCTGCGTTGAGTATGGGCGTCTGTGACATCCGCTGCATCATCAGCGACTGCTGCTGCTGTTGCTGCAACTGTTGGAGCTGTTGGAGCTGCTGCATATGATGTAGTTGCTGATGCTGCTGGGACCGGTTGCCGACACTGCCGTTGTTTCCGGATTCATCATATGACTTTCAGATGCTCCCATTCCCATCCCCATAGACATGCCCATGTTCATGTTCATTCCAATACCCATTCCGGAACCGCCGCCAAACTGGCCCCTCCGTACACTGGCGATGTCGCCAGTCCAGGTGCTCCCATGGGCATAAGTCCTGGAGGAAGAATGGAGCCACCCTGCTGATGATTATGGTTCTGATGTTGCTGGTACTGTTGGTGTTGTTGCTGCTGCTGCTGGTAGCCTGCACCAAGAGCAGGGCCCGCGCGAGACCCAAATGCCTGGTGAGAAAGAGCAGAGCCTTGCGGTGTGCCCATGGACGACAGTGCAAGCCGCCATCACCTTGGCCCAGATGCAAGCGGGCCAGAAGGCTGTTGAGCACATTGGGATCGGTCCTGGTGCGCCCAACCTGGCCATGCTGCTGCTGCTGCTGTTGCTGAGGCCCTGCAGCCGCGACAGCAGCCGCCATATAAGAGGACAGAATAGCAGGATCTTGTTGTGACTGAGACTGCTGCTGCTGAGACAGGTACCCGCCAAGCAAGGTTGACGGTGACGCAGAATCGTCATTTCCAGAGCTACTCATGCCACCCGAGTCAGGAGCCGCCGACCCTATCAGCCTCGACAGCAGCATGTTGGAAGCAGTACTCCCCCCAATAATGCCGTTGCTAACAGGCGTCGCCCCGGGAATTAACGGCGACCGAGCCCGCAACTCGGCCTGGAAGCTGCTCTCGGTAAGCTTCCTTCCGCCAAAGCCCGGCGGCGGGAACGGCGCTGTGTTGGCAGTGGCAGAGTCGGCGTGCTGACCACCCCAGGGTCCACCCATGTAGTCGCCCTGGATAGGCGTCGAAAACATGCCCAGGTCACGCGATGAGGTAAAGACCGGCATTCCAGGGGCCTGAGCCTGGGGATGGCCAATGTTGCTATTGCTGCCACCGCGACCAAGCACGGACTGAAGCTCAGCCTGAGCACTTGCTTCGTCAGCCTGAACAAAGTCCCAGCGAGACCGCTGGCGCGACGAGGCCCCAATGTTCGCCGATATAGGAGTGTCCCGGGATGAACCGCCAACTAGAGACGCAGGGTCTGTCAACAGTGCAGAGAGTGGTGACTGCGAGTACTGGCTGCTGGCAAACAAGTTGAAGGGCGACGTCGCTGCGTCCAGAGGGCCGCCGCTGCCGCTCATCCGCCCATATGCAGCCAACGACGCAGACTCGGCACCGGCAGAAGGCGGGAAAAGCAGTGGATCAGTGCCAGAGATGGGGAACCCAGCGGCGATCCTTGCTCCAGTATAGCTCACATCGTAGGCACTGCTACTGACGTTAGCAAACCCCGGCAGTGTTGTGCCTGTAGGTGTTGAAACCTTGGCATTAAGCTGTGCAAATAGGGAGTCGGTGATGGTCTGGAATGAAAGAGCGCTGCTCGTGTGGCTGAGCTGAGACGAATCGTTGTCCAACGCGTTGAGAGAATCCGACGTTGTCGCACCGTTGTTGTCGTCTTGAGCCACAGATACGACATCCCCCTGCGCGCTCTCGCCTTGTTCTGCTGCTAAGCCGTTGGCAGGCCTCGCTCGTCGATATTATCTGACTGCTGTGATGCCGCTGCCTCGATTCGTGAAGCACCCCTGTTGCTACCGCTAACGATGCCACTTCCGCCTCCGCCTCAAGCTGCTCAGCCATGGCTCTGATGTTGTAGCCACGACCATGGCAGCCTCGCTTGCCTTTTGTGCAGACTTGGACTTTGGTTCAGAGGTTGATGATGCCGCGCGTTTCTCGTTGGTAGCCTCTTTATTGGCCGCTGCTGCCTTTCTGGTTGTTGCGCCGCTACTGCCACCCTTAGTAGGTTGCTTTGCCGCGGTTCTGGCTTCTCCTCGCTGGTTGTCTCGGATCAGTGAGCTCTGCAGCAGCAGCTGCTGCTGCTGCTGCTGCTTTCTGCTGTGCGCGGGTTGGTTACGTGTCTGCTGCTTCTTCTCGCGGGCCTGCTGCTGCTGCTGCGACACAGGCGGTGCAGTACTAGACGCGGAGGTCAACAATTCTGACGCTGCGGCACCAGCTTTTAAGCGGTCACGGCCTGCGGTTGATCCGGAAACAGGCGACACTAGCGACGATGCCGATACACTGGCAGTGGAAGCGAGCAGCGGTGGTGCTGAGGTCGGGGTAGGCTTGGAGGTGGATACAAGCTTGCTGACTTTCCTCGAGAGGCGGGGATCATCCGCAATGTCATTGTGCCTCCGCTCGACTCGCTCTTGCGAGTCTTGGCGTCTGCAGCAGACTCGGCAGACGGCTTTTTGGCCATGGCGCGCGAGCCCAGGACGCCGTGGCCGGAAGAGCCGACCCAGTGTGTGCCTCATTGTCGGCGCTGTGGGGCTCCACACTTCGGGGACGCAATCCGTTGATCTCGGAGGCCTTGCGCACACGAGAGGCCGCGGCCGCCGGTGGTTGAGGGGCGGAGCTGCCGTTGACGACACTGCAGATGATGATGGTTGGGTTGTGGCCTGTATGCGGTTGTTTTGGAAGCCTGGGAATGAGCCGGCAGGCACAGCCTGCACGCGCCCGGTGCTCAGGTGCGCGTTGGGCGAGTGGTTGGCAACCAGACTACGGGCTGATGAAGCTCCTCTTCTTGGTCAAACTCGTCTTCGTGACCCTCGCGCAATCCGGCGCGGCTACAAATAGAGGACAAAGGATAGAAATAGTCGAAAATTTTAATAAATGGTATCGCGAGCTTCCATAATAAAATATGCTTCGTGCAAATTTTGATCGCTTTTTTCGCATTACAATTGGTTGTTGACTTACTTTGCTGCCAGATCCTCCTTGGTAAAACTGTCAGCCTCCTCACCTGGCTCGTGCAAATACATACAGCCGGGATTCTGACACGGTATGCTCCTCAGGTAGTACGAGCAGTACTTGGTGGTCCCAAAGGTGGCCCTGAGGACCCGGCCTTCGAGTATGCTCCCATCGACGGCGTTTATAGCCTTTGTCGCGTCCTCCTTAGTAGCATAGGTGACGTACACGCCGACAGTCGGGTGATGCGAGTTGCTTCCGGTCTGTCGGCGATTGATCACAATCTTGTTGATGCGACCAAACTGGCCAAAGTAGTCTTGACTGCGTAGATGCTCCTCGGTCGAGAGGCTTGTGGGGAGGCCAATGACATAAACCAGGTTCTTTTGGACCACCCGGACGTTGGCCAGATGCCTTCGGTTGTTGCTCTCAATCTCTCGCTTTTCTCGCTCCTTTGCCTTCTTTTCATTTTTGATTTTGGCAACCCTACTTTCGTTAACGGAGAGGCAAAAGTTTTCAGCAAGAATTTGGAATTGCAGAAGGGTAAAAAAAGTCATTAGTCGGCAGCACAAAATAAATTTTTTGCCTCTAACAAGTTTGACAAAATAAACTGATGGATCGCGTGGCAAGGTTTGTAGGGGCTGGAACTTACTGTGCTGGTGATATTGGTTTCCATCGCGGCGTCTGCTCGGCGTATAGTCGGCGGCAGGCAGGACAGCGCCCGCCGTAGTCCTCAGAGATTCGATTGTGGCAGAAACGACAAATCTACAAAATAAACATTAAACAAATTTAATAAACCGTAAGCAATGCAAAACGCTTGTTAAAGTAAATCCTACACGCGGGCTAGTCTGTAAAAACTTACTTGATATCCACATTCGCAAGGGAAGAAACCGCGATCGTCAATGTCCATCTCTTCCATGCAGAGGGGACATTCCCAATCTTCAGATTCAGAACTGCTCATCTTAGAGTTGTGTGTGTTGTGTGTGATGTGTGGTGTGGATAACTTAAATGAAAGTAAAAATGTGAAATAAAAGCAGAGAAAAGCAAATGAGAAATTCCAATGGGCGTGTTGCGTTTTATGAATTCAGAATGAGAAGCTTGTGGATTCAAAAAGGTCGTGTGGAGAATTAAAACACGTGGCGCAGATATATTTTAGTTGAATTCGAAGGCTGCAACTTTAGCTAAGCCTTTTTTACGTGCTGATACTAAGAGAGAAATAATAAAATTTTTGAATGCGTTGTCAAAAGAAAAAAGGTGAGTCCAGTAAACGTGTGGCGATGCTTGCATGTACACTGAAGCAAAAAAAATGAAGAAAAAAACAAGCCTAAAAATTTTTATTGGGGGAAATTGTTCCTTCTTTTGAGATGCACTATTGAAAATGGATTTTGAAATTTCCAGGCATCTATAGCGTAATTCCAGATTTTTAAGCGGGGCGTTTTCAAAAACCGTTTTTTTCTCCCAGTTTTAGCCTAAAATATCAGAAAGCCCAGCTTATTGAAGATGCAAGGAAGTGTTTAATGCTTGCGTCTGACTGGTGCTTTGGCTATTGGTTAAGCGTGACGATTGACGATGTAATATATTCATACAATTCCGTCGCAGCCACAACAAACTACCGCTGCTGCTGATCCTGTTGCAACCACAACTGCGCCGACACCGCATCTTTTACAGAAAGTGCACAGCAGAGTCGCAACCAGTGCGTGTCTATCGTCCACAGTCTGATGATACCATCCGGTGATGGGGGAGGAAAAGAGCTGGTCTAAGCGAAATATTTCCCGCAAGGTGAAACAGCAGCTGTGGGATGAGCTAGCTGAGCAAAATCGGGAGCAAGTACATCAATACCCAGCCTGCGATAATCTCAAGCACATTGTCAGGCTGAGCGGCTGGTCGCGAGGCAAGATCGAGCGCAAAATCGGACAGAGGATACGCGATGGTTGGTTGCGCAGCAGCAGCAGCAGGAGCAGGTGGCCGCAACATGCGTGAATACAATCTGGCGGTAGAAAAACCTCGCCAAATATTATGACATGGCTTGCTCCAGTGCATAGTGGAAGACTGCCTGCAAACCTTCAGGGCCGACAGAACCAAGATCAAGAATGGCGAAAAAGTATCATCAGCCAGATGAAAGTGGAATCGTGATACGACTGCAGTGCTAAACTTTGCATAATCCTCAATGCCCTGCTTACAGGCAATCGTCCTCCCCGTTTCTTGCGCAATAATGCATCGCCAGAGTCAGCCGAGCCGAGTCTACAGCGACACCCGAGACTTTGCTCAAGCCAAAGCCCAAGCCCAAGCGTGTGCACACGAGCCCATCTGCCCCAGCTTCTTCTCTTCAAAAGAAGCAGCGAGCTGGATAATATCGTCAACCATAGTGGTCTATTGCCACTAGTTCTAAACACTTTATATGGGGGAAGGATGTCGGTTTGCAGGATATTTGTAGCCTCATTCTTTTCTTATAGTGTATCTGAAAATGTGTGACTTTTATTTTACGTGCAAACTGAATTAGCCTAAAAGATTGAAAAGTTACTGAAAATAGAATTCCGAAAGTAATAAAGGCGATAATGATGAAGCCCAAAAACAATGCCTGCATCCTTGCTCCGCCGGGTCTCCTCCGGTTGCTTACACTTTAAAAAATGTTATGCAGTTGGGTACATCACTTTTTTTTTGGGGGGGGGGAGGGATGGTGGTGAGGACGTGAAGGGAAATGCGCGCAAAATACGATTTTTATTTCGTTTGCCCAGATTGCAAGATATAAAACAAGTAAATTACAAATACTAAAGATTATGAATGAGACTCATTATCTACTATGCCACCTTGCTCGTCATGGGCTCTATTTCATACCTGGCTACATGCCACTATAACAAAATTTATTCCAGGGGTGGCGGGTTTGGGAATTATCCAGACCTGGGTAGCGCTTACAGAATAATTCATTGCAATAGCTGTACTAATAAAATCTCGGTTTGCACTAACACCCATTGCTTGACACAATACAGCACTTTCGTGCAATTAAAATTGTCAATTAAGCGATATCAACATCAAAACCAATACCAATATTAAATCCAATAGTGTATAATGTATAATGTATCAAAATTAAAATTTTAATATGATTCAAAAACGAATTCATTATCGGTTTCAAAATCAGAATGCAAATCGGAATCAAATCTGGATTCAAAATCGGGCTCAAAACCAAACCTATAATCAACTTTAGTAATCTCTAAGGACTTGATATAAGGATAAAGCTGACCATAGTGCTCTACACATTCAGATACGCCACTAATAAATTCTTTAGGAATACAAAGCGACTGCAGTGATCTAATTTGGATAACCAATATTCCTAATTATCTCACCACATATTTTTCTTCAAAATGTCTGTAACAATTAATTGTCAAGCGTTGAAGTTTCGTAACTAGAAATGTGACTGGTTTTCTAATGATTCATATATGGCAAATGTTTCTGGCTTTCTGTGGCGTTGGCACTTGAAACATCTTATTTCCAGATGTGTGAGAGTTGGCAGATGTTGTATAATGTTGGATATCTCGATAATATTAGCAACCATACTTAATTGGAGTTCACACAACCTGAAGGTATCTATACTGCTGGGATATAACAAAAGATTTTCACCAATATTCTGCAGTATATATTTGTTAAAATACGGATTAATATCAACCAAATTGTTATCTGGTATATAATTTGGTATCTTTCCAAAATCGATATTTTTTGTCTACCCACCCGGGCCCATACGCTTTGGTAACATAAATTATTTTATTTTGGGCCGCCAATTGAGTAATCCAGCCGATGTTTATCCGTGATGGTTTATCTTTATCTATCTTAAATAGGTAAGTCAAGTTGTCTTCAAATATCCTTTGAAGGGTTAGAGGAATATTAACTAACAAATTTTTAAGTATTGGTAACTGGATAAAATCATTCCCATCCGTAAAAAAGAACATTTTATTCATAAAATTCTTGAAATTATCATCACCATTGTAGATTAGGGCAAGATCGCGTTTATCAAAATCCAATTACAAGTCCGTCAGATTGGGAAACTTTGGCATGTATGTTTTATTTTGGCTGTCAGTGTATAACCAAGTATATGTGGTTTTAATATTAGTTAGATGCAATCTCCTGAGAGCTTCGGTATTTATGCTTGAAAGCAAATTTGACATGCTTTTGAAACTGATAGACAAAGTTGAAAGTATATTTGAAAGCCTATATTCAGAAAGGTCAACACCTGAGTTGCATTTGAATGATACAAGCTGATTCACATAATTATCATGTAAACACTGATGGGCATTGGTTCTTGAGGTTGATTTTGAATTAGAAACTATGTTTACCTTTGTTATATTGGGTAGGTCTTTTATGACAAGCGCGATAGCTTGTTTGACTGCTTCTGATATTCTGGTATGCTTCTTGATATCAAAAAATGCTCCCTATCTTTGTAATACAGAGATGTAATGTTTGAACCATTTAAGCAATTCTCTGGCAATATGGTTTTCACTTTTTTAATAAAGTTATTCATTGTCGACAAATCCTCCAAGTCGATACGCAATTATTTTGCAAATTGATGTTGCCCGTGGTATGTGCCACTTTAATGTTACTATACACATTAAAGCAGCTTGTATTTTGTTTATTGGTACTAAAAATATACCGAGCTGTATATTTGTATTCAATATAGACTGTGCGATACACGAATGATTTTGCTGCTTCTCTCCAATTGTGACAGACCGCCAAAATTGGAATAAGTGATTTCCAATTTTCAAGTAAGCAGGCTCCTCGACAACGTAGGCAATAACTCAGGCAAAGATATCGGACAGCAAACGACTGGCAATGACGTTGGCGTTGGCAATAGACATAATAAGCGTAGATATATTTTAAAAGTCGTACAGTATATATTGAATAATAAAGATGACTGGAGAAAAGAAATGTACATACCAATTTACTAGGCTTTTTTGAAAACCAACGAGTACTGCAGTTGATGTGCAATTTTTTGTATGTAAAACCAAGGTTTTATTTTACAATAACCAAAAGGACTTGTTTATATTAAGTGACCGCAGCTTGACTTTCTGTAAAAGCTTTTCCACTTTCTTTGCACGCATTTAATACTTTTACATTCTATTTAATTAAATCAAAAATCAAAAATCGTTGATTTAATTACAATCCGTCTATTGCATGCATGGTGATTTGACATCTTTGTATGTATATAAGTTGCTATTATGAACCTTCCAAATCAATATTTTATTCAATGCAAAAAAATAACATTCACCGTTGTCGGTTTGCAAATTACTTAATTAAATAATGCAAATGATATTTGTTTGCCTAAACATGGTTTATACGTCACAAATAAGTTTTGACAAAAACATGTATATGCATTGGAAAACAGCATAAAATATATTTTATATTTTATTACACTTAAAAGTAAGACGTTGTTATTCAAAAAATTTTGTGAGTAAACGCACCTACATACTGTTTTGTTGTTTTATTCAAGTTATGGCCAATATCAATTGGAATGCATCACAACTTTAACGATCTTATCTAGACAGTCAATATGGTTAATTTTTCACCATATATTTTCTTCAAAATGTATGTAACTATCAACTAAAATAGTTTAAATGTTTGCTGCAAGTGGTGCCGCTGGCTTATCCAACTTCTTATTAATAGCAAACAGCTCTATTTTTTTGCGACTTTAGCACTTGAAACATTTGATTTTCAAGTTTTTGAGATTAGGAAAAACTGAAAAAGCCCAGTCAAGCCGCTAACTCCAACCACTACGTTCAATTAAAACTTGGACAGGCTAGTCCATCAATGTAGGTTGGTTGCAATTCAAAATTATTTTCAAAGTGTAGCATACTCTCTTTGTTCGGCAATGAGTTTGGTATACCAAAGAAGTATTTATTTAACCAAAACAATGCTAATGAATGACAGCACCAATTACTCGTATTACTCTGCTATTTATATTCCAGTGTGATGCCCACATGTCCAGCTAAGAAAACAACCAATGATTGATCCATTGATCAATTGCTAAGGGCAAGCTGGATTATAATGTTATCACAATAACACGATAAATAAATGTGCATACCAATTTGCTAGGCATGCCTTTTTAAAACATACAAGTAATTAGTGTAGTTAACGTGTAGTTTTGTGCTTAAGCACCAAGTTTTATTTTACAGTATCTATTGTTACACAGACTAAAGATATGGAAGTGGATGTTGAGGCCAAGAATCGCGAAACAGGTTTCCACCTGCGTGCTGATCATAGGACACTAATTGGATCATGCAGGCGTAAATTAGGGAGGCATTACATTGATGCTCAAACATGCTCCCCATTTTGCAATGCACACGCATGAGCGTACACGCACGAAAACAACATTGACTTGCCAAGATACCGGTCTGCTCGCAGAAGATCCAGTTCTCACCAACGGAGCGACAATTGACAATGTGCACAACAAAGGCGACGAGGCAATATATAAGATGAGACCGGCCCTAGTAGTATTTTAGAAACATCAGTAATAAAACCTTTTATAAAATCACACCTACATTTTTAACACTAGACAACTAGTGCTCATCACACCACCCTCTTATTATGACACTAAAAGTTTTATTATAATACGAAGCAGCAACTTGTTTTTCTTGAAGACCACACCGACTTTTTATTTTAAATTTAATTTTTTAGCCTTTGCAATCTACCCATTTGGCGCGTTATTTTAAGTATTTGTAACGACTTTAGTATGTTTATGAACAATTAAATTAAATCAAATCAATTATACATTATACATCATCATTGTATATTGAATTCTCTCAAAGCGTGTGCGTCAAAAAAAGCCACGCTTTTCATGATATATTTTATTAATCTTATTTTAGCCCACGCACCTTTGTGAAACCAAAACAAGCATGGACCAGCTAACATAACTAATTAACTTAAACAACGAGAGTGTGTGGGGGGAGGGTGGTGGTGGTGGTTAAAATAAAGTTAAAAGGGGTATGTGTGGGGGAACGAATCCATGCTAAATGTTCAACGTGTACAATCAATTTCAATTATTAAAAAAAGTCATTCAAGTTTATCTTTTCATTTAGAAACATAAACACTTTTATTTTCAACGAAAAAATAATGCATACGCTTAAAAAGTTTCTTTCTCTTTAATTAACGCATTTTTCAAATAACTAAGCACAATTTTTTACAGCTTTACTAACACTTTCTTTTCTACAACAAAGAATAAACCGCACTAAATTTTTTTTTTTTTAAATATGTACTGGCAATTATCAACCCCACTTTTTCTGTTTATCTTTATTCTGAACTTTAGTTTTATCCAAGGCAAGAGTGGTGGCTCCTCCAATAACGGCATCGAATATGTCAAGGCCTGCGACAGCAGCCAAGACGACGTAACCAACATGTGCATCAACCGAATCCCTGAAGACATTGGTAAAAGCAGCGGCAACCGCGCCTGCGCCTACCATGAGGCCGAAATCAAATGCCTCGGACTTTGCGGCAATACCGTCACATGGAAAGTAGCCTACAGAAACTCTCTCAAGAGATATCGCCTGGTTTGTGCCAGTTACATCGACGAGAGGTTGGCTGAAAAAGAGGATGAGGCTGATATGGACGGATCCGATGGCAAGGCGGCCAACGTGAAAAGCAGGAGCAGAGGGAAGAAGTTGTACATAAGAAAGCTGTGGCAACACAGGAAAGCCTTTGCCGCCAAAGTCTTCGCCAAAGGGCAAGGAGGCCGCGAGTTCAACTGTAGTGGCCAAGGAAGCCAAGCCCAAGGCATCAAACACTGTGAGCGCAAGGCGTGTGGAGACGGATGAGGAGTCAGTGGAACCAAAAAATAAGGGAAGCCGTAGCAGTGTGGCAAAGGGAGAGAAGAGAAACAGCTTCAAATCGAAGGAGGAGAAAGAGCTCAAAGGTCAGGCGATGCTTCCAACAATGGACCCGGAAATGTACGGATCCGCTAATGCTAAAGCCAACGCATGGATGGGATTGGGTGTTATCGTAGCAGTAGTATCAATTTTTTCAATGTAAACAAGATGAAAAATATAATGAAAAAAAGCCTGATACTCAATATAAAGTATAAAGTATAAATATAAAATATGGAAATGAATTTAAATGTTCCATCCACTGGCGGATGCTGTGTTTGAAGAGTGGCGGTGAGATGAGGATGACGCAGCAGGGGCAGCGTCCCATCCGGTACTGCCTCCACCACCTCCACTGGCAGCAGAATTGTGGTTGTGGCGCGACGACCTATCCCTGTCTCTGTTCCTGTCTCTGTCTCTGTCTCTGTCCTGTCCCGGTCTCTGTCGTAATCCCTGCTGCCATGGTCTCTGCCTCTGTCTCTCGCTCTGTCCCTATCACCATCTCTGCCTCTGCCTCTGTCCCTGTCTCTATCACGGTCCCTGTCATAATCACGACCTCTGTCTCTGCTGTCGCGGTCTCTGTACCGATCTGCATCTGCATCCCGCTGTTCCCTATCTCCCCAGCGACTAGACGAAGATGGGCCAGCATTGTGAGAAGAGCGGTAAGATGACTCGCGACGCGACGATGACTCACCGCGCGCATTGGCCGAAGCGCTATTCTTCTGCAACGCCGTGGGTTCATCTGCATGGTCTTGAAGCCAATGATAAGACCGTTGATATCCGGGTACCGGCCACGATCGCCCAGGCGGTATTCGTTAGGCTCAACGCGCGCAGTCCACTTTGTGATGCCGCGATACGCCGGCGTGGGCTTGAAGGCCAGCAGCAGGGCGCCGGGCTTGGACAGGCTGAGGCAAATGCAGTAGGCGCCGCGGCCAGTGCTCTGAGCAAGGGTGTCAAGGTGGCGAGTGATACGGGCGTCCCAGAGTGCCAGGCGGCGGTTGCGGTAGTCCTCGGTGAAATCGTTGGGGCCCAAGACATGGTCGGCGGGCTCCGCAGCATAGAGTGGGTCGTTCTCGGGGTCGTAGAACTTGGGGCTCCGCTTAACCTCGTCCAGCTTGCGCGCAATGGGGTCAACATGCAGCGCTACAAGCTCGTCCAGATCGGTGTACGCAGAGTCGCCGACAATAAAAGTGTGGCCGAGCGCTGCGTCGCTGGGCTTGCCCTCCTCGCGCACATCAATGTGCTGGAAAAGCCCCTCGGCAACCTTCCACGTCACTGCAATGTGGTCGACGCCGCGCGACGACGGCCGGATGACGCAGTCGCCGCGCGGACGTGCTGCCAAATAGTGCTCGGCCTCGCGGGCATTCAGCGGCTTGAAGAGCGGATGAGGGATGTTGCGGGTGCGCGCCGAAGCCTTGTTCTGCTGCGCCTTGGCGCGCTCGCGCAGGGCGGCCTCGGCATCCATGTCAAAGTACACGTCGACAGCATGGGCGTCGGGCAGCGGCTGGCGCAGGCGCCCGACGGCCTGTGACACGTCCGACGGCCGAATGGAGAGGTCCAGCGACATCTTCTCAAGATCGATGCGCTTAACCAGCGCAACGACGGCCTGGCCGGGCGCCAGCTCGCTCGACACCTCGTCGATGCGCTGGTCGGACACGTTGGCGATGCCAATGAAGCCTTCAAGGCCCGAGTCCAGGCGCGCAATGGCGAAGCGCGGCTGCACGCGAATGACCGTGGCAGCCACAACGCAGGAGCCGTCCTCCTTGAGCGTCTCGCCGATGGTCTCGCCCGTCATCATGTGCAGCACATCGGCGTCCGACGGCTGCACATACTCGGGGCGCGGGTCGGAGTTCTTTGACTGCAGCTCGTTGCGGATGAACTTGAGGGTCTCGAGCTTCTGGGTCTTCGTCAGGCGGTTGATCTCGTCGGCGTACTTGGACAGCTCAAGCTCATCGAGCTTCTCGGGCGCGCGGCGCATCACCTCGGCGACGTAGCGCGACGGTGCGTCGGAGCGGCGGCGGGAGCGGCCGTCGTCGGCGTCATCCTCGATGTCCAGTGCGTCGAGCGCCATCTTGCGGGCCAAGTCGTAGTCCTCCGGGTGGATGAGCGTCGCATCGAGCGGCTCAGTGGCCGGGCGCACGCGCAGGAAAGCGACGCAGTTGACAAAGACGTCGCGCGTGATAAGGTTGCGGATGATCAGATCGTTGCGCGACTCCAGCGCGCGGTCGACGCCGCCAATGCGCGCCACGATGCCCTGCGCCTTGCGCGGGCCCAGGCCGGCGACAAAGGCCAGTGCCGGCTGCAGGTGCGCATGGGCTGCTGCGCGGTTGACGTCGACGCCCACGCGGTTGACAACGTTGACGAACGCGCGCTCGACCACGGCGAGCAGCGCGCCCTGGTCCACGTCGCGCTGCGCAGAATGCAGCGGCAGGCTGAGCACACGCGCGCCCAGAGACGCGTACGCGGCGGGCGCGTCCTGCAGCGTGCGCGCAACAGCCACGCAGTAGCGCTCCTCGCGCCGCAGCGCCGGCAGCTCCTCGCGCGCCGCAGCGGTGTCGCACCACAGCCGCGCGACCTCGTCGCTGGCGTACGTCACAAGCACATTGGCGCCGTGCGCCGTGACGGCGGCGTTGACGTCGTCGAACAGGCGGCGGGTCTGCAGGCTCATGCCGGCGACGGCGACGACGTTGACCGCGTGCGTGGAAATGGCGTCCATCAGCGCCGCAACGCCGTTGCCCCCGCCGCCAATGCCGGCGCCGTCGACGCGCATCGAGTCGGCGCTGAACTCGGCGCGCACGCAGCCGTTCTCGTCGACCACCGCGACGCGCAGCGCGCCGCGCGAGCTCGCGTCAAAGCCGCCGCCGGCAACGACGGCCACGCGCGGGCCTGCGCCCTCGGCCATGCCCGGCGTGCGCGGCGGCTGCATGTCGATGCGGCGCTCCAGCGCGCGGCGGCACGCGTCGGCGACAACGTCGAAGGCCTGCGTCGCCAGCCGCTGCGCAGTCTCGCGCCAGATGAGCGGCAGCACGTGGTCGCGCACTGCGGCAAACAGCGCGTCGCGACGCTCGGCGTCCCATGCGTCGTCGCCGGCGGCCGAGCTGGCAAACTGCTCCAGCAGCCCGGCGACCACGCGCGCCGAGCGCTCGGCGTCGGCAGCAAACACGTCGGCGTCGCGCGTCGGGTCGCGGGCGTCGAAGCGGCTCTCGCCGGTGAGCGAGAACTCGCGGCGCACCAGCCCGCCGCGCACAGCCTTGTCAAGCGCCAGCCACTGCACCGAGCCGCTGAAGGCCGCGACGGGCTTCTGCTTGAGGAACTTGACGGCGAACGCCGGGTGCTCCTCGTCGCTGATCTCGCGCCGCCCACGCTCGGTCGCGCGCGCCACGACGCACGCGTGCTCGCTGCAGTATGCGCGCACGAAGCGCCGCACCTGCGGGTCCAGCGCCAGCGCCTGCGCCAGGGCCGCGCGGCCCGCCCGCAGCGCCGACTCGGCCGACGCAAAGTGCTGCCCGACAAGCGAGCGCGCAACGTCCAGCGGCGCCCGGCTGCTGCGCGCCGGCGTGTGCCTGCCGGGCTGCACGGTGTTGTCGCCGACCTGGCGCGCGCTCAGCCCGCTGGCCGCCACGAACGCGTCGAGCCCCGCGCGCTGGATCTGCTCCCACGCGCCGTCGCGCTTGCGCGCGCGCCCGCCCTCCTGCGTCCGCCGCTGCTGCGTGCTGATCGCGCCGGCGTAGCGCGCCTGCAGCCACTCGCTGACGTCGTTGACCTCCTCGACGCTGGCCGGCGCCTCGAGCGTCTCGCGCGCGTACTGCTCGTCGGCGGGCACAAGCAGGCCCGCGCGCGCCAGGCGGTCGATCAGCCGCTCAGCCGCGCGGCGCGACGCCAGCAGCCCGCGGAACTGCTGGTCGTAGTCGGACAGCCGCCACAGGTCGTTGGTCGCCAGCCACTCGCGCCGCTCGTCCTCGCCGCCGGAGCCGTCCGAGCGCCCGACGGGCGTCACGAACGCGTCGCGCATGTGGCGCGCGATGTACGGCACCTCGAAGAAGTTCTGCGACATCAGGCGCAGCACCGACAGCACCGACGCCAGGAACTCCTCCCTGACAAAGTCGACCTGCTGGAACAGCTGCGGGTCGTCCTCGTTGTCGGCGCTGCTGCTGCTGCTGTTGCGCTGCGACATCCACGCGTGCAGCCGCCGCACCACCCACGCGTCTCCTCCTCAATCTCGTCATCGCTCAGCGGCCGCAGCGCCTCGCGCCCGACCCCCAGCCGCATCTGGATGCGCTCAGGAATGTCCAGCGTGCGGATGTCCTCGTCGCTCTGCGTCATCAGCTTGGCCTCGAGCTCGGCTGGCTCGAACACCTCCGCCAGCGTCTTCTCCCGGTACCCGTCCTCCTCGTGCTGCCGGTGCGCGTCCATGGCAAACGCGTACTCTTCGCCATCGCCGAAGATGTCCTGCAGCTCCATCCACGTGTCCTCGTCAATGTTCTCGATGTTGTCGACAAAAAAGTCGCTGCGCCCAGCCGCACCCGCCGCACCCGCCGCTGCCGTTGCGGGCCGTTTGCCGCTGCCCTCTGCGCGCGACCGCCGCGGCACATCGACCACGTCGTCGTAGCGCCGCCCGCCGGACCTTCCTCTCGCGTCGTCGTTGTTGTCGTCGTCCTCGTCCTCGTCCGACATATCGCGCGCAGCTCTGCCGCGGCCTTCATTTCTGCCGCCACCGCCGCCGCCGCCGCGCTCGTTGCGCCTGCCTGGCCTGCTGTCGTCGTTGCCAAACAGCCCCAGATCATCGACATCGTCGTCTTCGTCGAACCCGCCACCATTGTCGCTACCATTGTCAATTAGGTCATCGAGCTCGGCCTTCAGATCCTCATCCTCGGCATCGCCACCGGACTGTCTGCCGCGCCCACGCTTGAGCCTTTTGAACTTTGATCCCTTCTCGCGCGCCTGGCTTGTACTCTCGTATCTCTGGTTGGTGTTCTCGGCCACCAGCGCCAGATCCTCGTCGTCCAGCAAATCGTCACTGTCCGGGTGCTCGACGTGTCTGCGCTTCTTTTTCTTTCTCCGCTGCCGCCGCTCCTCCCCGTCGGATACGTTTTCTTCGACTTCGTCGTCATCGACTAGAAACCCGTCGCGGCGCAGCTCGTCGTCATTGTCGTCCTCGGAATCTTCAGATTCTTCGTCGTCCGAGTAGTGCTTTCTGCGCGTGTCAAACGTGTCGGACCCCTCCTCGTCGCTATCCGAGTAGGACTGTGCCTTGCGTCCGCGTCTGCCTCAAAGTCGTCAAGGTCTGACAT
The DNA here is from genome assembly GCF_025024165.1 of Kickxella alabastrina. NCBI lineage: Eukaryota > Fungi > Kickxellomycota > Kickxellomycetes > Kickxellales > Kickxellaceae > Kickxella > Kickxella alabastrina. The sequence goes on from NW_026251479.1 coordinate 485,102, forward strand.
TTTCTAATTGTTTCTTCAAAGTGCAAATTTAATAAATAAAAAATTAGTTTTGCCAACAAATGAAAAAGTGGGTGGTAAGTGTTTGTGGCTTGTTTGTTCAGTACGTCGTGCCCGTTCTTACCTTGTTATAAAAAAAGGCAGACTCGCCACTCTTTCAGTAATTCTAAATTTTTTAAACGAGAAAAAAAAAAAAAAAAAAAAAAGAGTATTAAAAAAGTGAATAAATTGGTTGAAATTTCAAAGAAAAACACAAAAAAATACAAGCGTACTTGAACACTGTAAAACGATGCGCGTATAAACAAAAGCAAATGTGTGTTTGCCTCAGGTTACGCCGATTCCGTCGTTGAAAATAATACACGTGCTTGATTCGCGATCAGGCTATAATTTAGTGCGATTGCACACTCATGCCGATTAAAATACCACGCTTAATTGATAGTAGTATGCGCGTCACTTTCTTGCGCTATAAATGACGATGTCTGGTCCATTTACACTATAAGAAAAGAATAAGACTTCAAGTATACTGCAAATCGACATCCTTGCCATCATTGCATAGCAACTGACAGGTGTTTAGAAACTAGTGGCAATAGACCACTATGGTTGACGATATTATCCAGCTCGCTGCTTCTTTTGAAGAGAAGAAGCTGGGGCAGATGGGCTCGTGTGCACACGCTTGGGCTTAGGCTTTGGCTTGAGCAAAGTCTCGGGTGTCGCTGTAGACTCGGCTTCAGCCGACTCTGGCGATGCATTATTGCGCAAGAAACGGGGAGGACGATTGCCTGTAAGCAGGGCATTGAGGATTATGCGAAAGTTTAGCACTGCAGTCGTATCACGATTCCACTTTCATCTGGCTGATGATACTTTTTCGCCATTCTTGACCTTGGTTCCGTCGCCCTGAAGGTTTGCAGGCAGTCTTCCATTATGCACTGGAGCAAGCCATGGCATAATATTTGGCGAGGTTTTTCTACCGCCAGAATTGTATTCACGCATGTTGCGGCCACCTGCTCCTGCTGCTGTTTCTGCTAGTGATAATGATGCGCCCATTGTTGGTTCATCTCGGGCCGGTGAACCTGAACGTATTTTGTCGTCTCTTTTTTTGTTGGTGTCGTCGCTGCTGATGCTACCCTGGCTGGTTGCCTTTTCTTTTTGTCAAAATCTTTTGGAATAAACTTGCTCAGCTCATCACTCAGCTCCGCCTTTTTTGGTATTCAATAGAATAATACAAAAGTTTGCAAAGTTAAAAAAAGATGAAACATAATAATTGAGCTTTTTTTGAACGATATAAAATATTTATACACACTGGGCTTTGTGCGCTGCATGAACAAATTAAAATTTAAGGGTAGTGGTGTTTATTGTCTATATTCACGTTGGAAATCTGTATGCAAATATATTTATGTGAATTGTTGGGTTTTTTTATTGAATTATATTTTTAACAACGAATACCAACAGTGTTGGTACTAATTAAAACCAGTCTCGGAATCATAATAGAACGCAGAATCAACTTTAGCAGTACCCAGTGCATCCACATGAGAATAACTCACACATATTATTCCGTAAACTCCCCAGCACTGAATATTTGCCTACAAGTTAAGTATATCTTTAATATTTTAATTGTCTAAAACACGCATTTATTAATACACGCGATCTAAAAAACTAAATTATTTTCTACCTAAAACAGATGCATAGTCCTAATAACTAGAATTATCATTGTCAGAAGAATCAAAAACCACCATCATCACTAAAATTGGAATATAAAGGCACATCAGAATCTGATTCATAATATTGTCTGCAAATATGTCCGCTTGAATTTTTAGTTTCGGTAACCTGTAGTGATTTTACATGGGGATAAACCTGGCCATAGTACTTTGTAAGTTCGAGCATTTGGTCAATAAAATTGACTGGAACACAAAGTAATTGCAATGATCTAATCTGGACAAGCAATATGCTCAATTCTCTTTCCACATATCCTTCTTCAAAGTGTCTGTAATTATTAATTACAAGAGTCTGAAGATTAGTGGCTAGAGCTGGACTGGGCTTTCCAGTGTTTGTATATCGCAAACGTTTCTGATTTCCTGCGGCGCTGGCACTTGAAATTTTTATTTCCAAACGTCTGAGATTGGGCAGATGCTTCAAAATATCAGCTATGGCATAAACATTGACTACTTTGTCCAAATGAAGTTGGGACTGTTGTGATTTGAGGGGGGGCACCAACTGTCTAGTATTAAAAGTATGGTTGGGTTTTGTTATAGTTTTTATTATCAAGGGAATCAAAAGTAGAACTAGGGATGGCCTCATCTTATATATGTATCTCGTTGCCTTTGTTGTGCACTTCGCCAGTTGTGCACTCTGTTGGCGAAAACTGGTTCTTCTGCGAGCAGACCGGCATCTTGGCAAGTCAATGTTGTGGCTTTCGTATGTGTGCGCTCGCGCGTATTCATCGCGAAATGGGAGCATATTCGGGTGTCATTATTATGCCTCCCTGATTTACGCCTGCATAATCCAATCAATACCCTATCAATCGGCATGCAGATGGAAACCTGTTTCGCGATTCTCAAGCTCAACATCCACTTCCATATCCTGGGCTGCGCAACAAATGATTGTATCGGTTCAATGAATCTATGTCACTATAATAAATGAGCAATACATAGTTATTATTTTTAACTAGGAAGCCAAGCTGTTTTTCTTTTATAATTGGAGTGAAACTTTCTTTACAATAAGTGGATGCAGCATGTTTAAAAGGTTAAATACCCCTTTCTATGTGAACTTGTCTTTTCAAACTAACATTATTGTCTCCATGTCAAAAATAAAAGTTTATTCATTATTAAGCGCATACTTAAATCAAGCATTAGCTTTTGCTTGAAATGTATTAGTTGATTGGGATCAACTGTTCAACCAGCCTTCATTGATGTTGTTGCTCTGCTGGAGCTGGGCGCAGCCAGGTATAATTGCACCATACTGCTTATCCTTTTAGTCACACAGTGACACATTATATGGTTATTATTTTTTTACCTCTCCAGTGCATAGCACTCATAGTATACACCTTATTAAATACATAGCATTATATTCTTTTTATCTGTTCATAGAACATACACATTTAACAAAATATATTTTCTATATACTTCCATTCCTTAAACATAATTTATTCGTAATCAAATAATACATTGTATTATCATAACAAGCTATGGCAAGTGAGCGGCATCTCCAGCGCCGCTAACATGAAAACAACTAGCATAACAAACCTCCAAGTGGCCACAGACCATGCATGGACAGACTGTGGAGTTCAGAAAGTCGTATCACAACCTGGTCAGAATTGGAACCGCTGCAAGATGAAGAGGGCAGAGTTCAGTGAGGATAGAGGGTCGAACCCAACACAATAAAGCCTATTGGTTCTGGGGGCTACGTTAGCTGTTTTAGTTTTTGTAGTTCCTGCATGTGGTTGGAGTCAGACTTCGGTCCAGACTGAGCTTCGCCTAGGTGGTAGACAGCCTCGCCCACATTTACATTGTCCTCATAAAGTGATTAATAAAGCAACTTGAACAACTTTTTTATAACCACTTGAGTTGAAGACTAAACTTTGTAATGTGAATATTTATAATAAAAATGGAAAGGATAAAATGATAAATGGTAACGTTTTTCCGACTAATCGTTCTCTGGAGCATCGACCCACGGCGATACAAAGGAGAATCCTCGGAAGGCATCGATAGTCGAGTCCATCTCAGCGTTGCGCCTAGCGGCAGACATAGCCGCCATAATGTTTTCATTATTTAGCAGCAAGCTGGCCTGGGCCCTGTTGTCAACAAGCGTGCGGTTAGACGCATGGTTAGACATTGGCGAAGGGAATGCCATTAGCTTTGCCTGCATGGCGAGCTCAGTCTGGCGCTCGGCCTCGGCAGTTTCAGCGAGAAGGTCGATCTGGCCCTCGGCAAGGATGGACTCGGGGATAGGCTCATTTCGGAACTCGGGGTCAATGTTGCTGAGATCAAATATTGAGCTGACCTTGGGCACAAATGGCGGCGCGTACTCCTGGCGATAGATCTTGCCCCAGTCTATTCCGTGGAAGAAGGGATGACGTTTAACGTTTTCAGTACCAAACACGCCGTGGCCAAGTCGGTCTTGCGGATCGCGCTTCATTATCTGGAAGACGAAGTCTTGCGCATACCGGCCAATAGAATTGCTCGCAATATTTCCGCTTCCAGGATGCATTTCACCGTTGCACGGCGCTGGAGGTGGAAGCGATGTTGGGAAGCGCAAGTTTTCGCTGAGCACACGCTGATACATGGTGTTATTATCCTGATGATAGAACGGCGGCAAACCTGTCAGCATCTCGTAAATAACGGCGCCTAGGCAGTACCAGTCAACTTCCTTGCCATAGCGCTGGCGCAGCAGCACCTCGGGTGCAAGATACTCAGGAGTGCCACAGAAGGTACCGGTCTTGCCGCCCTCCTCGACTGAGTACAACGCAGAGCCCTCGGTGCGCCAGACCACCGGTCCGACTTCCTTTGCCAGGCCAAAGTCAACTATGCGGACATGTCCACGCGCGTCCAAAAGACAGTTTTCGGGCTTTAGATCGCGGTAGACAACGTCCATACTGTGGAGATAGGACAGAGCAGATGCAATCTCAGCTGCATAAAACCGCGAGCGATTCTCGCCAAATCTGCGCTCGCGCTGCAGGTGGAAGAACAGCTCGCCACCGTTGACATAGTCCAGACAGAAGAACAGCTTTTCCTTGGTCTGGAACGCACACTGCAGGCCAACAAGGAAGGGTGCTCGACAGTGCGCTCGAGGACCTTGCGCTCCGACATGACGCGACGGATCTCGTTGGGGCGGCCACGGAGCTTGGACTTTGAAATAACCTTGATCGCCATGACCTTGCCCGTGTCCTTGTAGCGGCAAGCATGACCTTGCCGTAGCTGCCCTTGCCAATAATGCTGAGCAACTGGAAGTCATCAAGAGAGACCTTATGCGACCCATTGGCGGGCGAAGAACGATTAATGCTGTCGGCATCGGCGTCGATGGTGTCGTCGTCATCAGCAGTGCCATTGGTAGTGATGTCCTTCTGAGGGTGGCTGTATGCTGCAGCGTTATGTCGCTTGCCACTGCGCGCCTGGTTTTTTATAGAAATGACAGCCAGATCTTCTTTGGGCATTCTGCGATTCTTCCCAATGCCGCCGAGCGGCGCTCTACGGGGGGCGCCATGCTGCGTCCACGCACGTTTCCTGGACCGCCACCCCTGCTAACTGACATGTCAATGTCACTGTCAACGCTCCCGCCACGTAGGGTGCGCTCAGCGTCAGTTTGAATATCAATGTCGTCAACCATCACATAGTCGCTGTCACCGGGAATCAGGTTGCCGCCGTATTGGGAGTGCGTGTGAACTGCGTGTGAGAGCTGTCGGCACTGACAGAAGTATTTGCTGTGACGATTCGGTCGCTGCGATACTGAAGGTTGCGGCGCAGACCATATTTTTTGCGCATGGACTGGGGCATGTTGTCATTTGGCCGCTTCTCGGCACTAGCGTACTCAAGAGGGTTGGATACCTTGCGTTGCATGTGGATATGATCTGCGGCTGGCGGATTCTGCTGTTGGACTCCGCGACCTGTGGCTGCGCCCAGCGAATAGTAGCCATGATTTCCCATGAGCGGCTGGATCGGCTGAGTTGGCATTGGTATTGAATAGTCAAAGCGCGGCTGGCTCGCAGTCACGCCTTTAAATGAAGGCATCGACACCATGCGATCAATGGACTCGCGCGCCCGTTTTCCTGATACTGGAGCTGCGCTTTGCCACTTCTCAGGAACCGGCAAATGCCACTGGGAGTACAGCGCCGAGTGGTCTATGCCGGGCAGTGCGCTGCCACTGCTGATCGACCGTTTGGTCGCTTGTTGTTGCTGTTGCTGGGTTGTGTGGAACAACGGTTGCAAGCCCACGAATCCTGGCTTTTGTGTCTCGCGCTCAGCTATCACACGCTCAGCCAGTGGGACCGTATCCACGTCAATTGAGTCGTCGTGCAGGAATTGCTGCATGACCGAGCACCGGCATACCACTCCCTCCTGGGTCAGAGTGCGCAAAAAGAGGTTGAGTCGCTCGCGCCGCTGCATGACCGAGTCTGCGGAGCTACTGAGCCCCAAAATAAGCCTTTTGCTGGGAAACAGCTCGTTCCACTGGTGAGCCTGCTGCGGGAAAAGCCGCCGCAAGGTCTGGAACAGATCATGAAACTCGCTGTACCGCCGTGCAACCCACCACTGGCCTCTTTGCCCGGTCACTTGGATACGGTATACAAGGAACCGCTTGCGGCCCATGCGCAGCCCACCGACTCGCAACTCACCCGAGCCGCCATTGCCGTTTGCTTCCCTTGTCTCAACACTGGTGATGTAGGCTGCGGACGCGAGGTCACTGCCGCTGATGCTTCGAGAGTGTTGGCCCGCTGGCATTAGTGTTTCAGAAACATTGCTGTTGGCTTCGATGCTGCGGAGGAGTCAGTTGGCGTTTTGGCTGACTGGCGGCCGCCGGGCCGGAGACTATATTTGGACAGCCACGCGCCCAACGAGCTGCTAGATTTGAGGTTGCTCGTGCTTTTTGTTGAGGTGAGCTTGTTGGGCATGACATGCTGGTTGTGAGTGTTATACATGGCATCAGAATGACTGATGCTATCGGTAGGGTTGTATTGCTGCTGCTGCTGCTGTGTTCCGCGTGCTAACAGTTGTCTCAGAGCTGATGGTATGGTTATGTTGGTGTCCATTGGTGGGCGCGATTGCTATGCAAATACCAAAGTAAATTAAACAACAAAAATATATGAGTAGAGCGATCGGGTGAGCGGGTATTGAGACACCCATCAATGGGATTCTTCGCTTGGTAAATGCATAAAGATGTGTCGCCAAGCGACTCTATCAAAGTGAAAGAGTGTCTGACCCGACGCCTATTGTTTCGCAAAGACAAAGAGGCAAAAAAGAACTCAGAGAAACAACAGCCAAAGATGGCAGACACCAAAGAAAAGTAACTCAAAAAAGTAGGGACAGCGTATTATCTCTGCACAAAGCAAAAGCCAATGCGTAAACAAAAAATAAGACATGCGGAAAAAGGAAGACAAGCGAACTTGGGCGCCCACCCTCTCGATCATGAATGTACACTAGCTGCAATTATCGCCCATAAAAGTAGTAGAACAGGCTTGTTGTATGGACCGGGGACCGCTTAGAGAAAGGAAGATATGAGGTGTAAGCAGATTTCTGGAACAACGCAAAAAAGAAGGCCAAATAGGAATAACAAGAGTGATTCGGACAATTGAATTGTTCAAAATACGATATGCTTGCGCAAGAATTGTACTCGGAGCATATGCGGGACACCCAAATTAGGAAATGGAGAAATAGTATATGTGCATATGCCATTGTATTCTGCTTGGCTTGGCTGGGCTGGGCTTGTCTGGATGTACGCATTTGAAAAGAGGTTTTACTTATATTTACCAGTATCTCTTCACTAGCCCGCATATAACACATTTGCGAGAGTGCTGGGTCCGCGGTTGAGTATATGCGCTGGATAAAATAGAGAACGGCGAGGCCAATAGCTAAAACACACTCTAAATTCGCAAGTCATCCCCCTTTGCGCAGCCAGCACAATGGGCATTTGCTTATTTTTAAAACAATAACAACAATGCAGCTGGATATGCCAGCAGTGAGCGCAGTAGGCAAATTCACCAAAATTAAAAGTAGTGCCTGGATATGTGCGCAAACCACTTGCGGAACATGAGGAGGGAGGGCCAGGGCCAGCAGTGTTTATTTTTACTTGGTTATTTTATTATGCTCATATGTGAGCCGGTTCCTTTCTTGGGAGCTGTATTATGGTATATCTTACCTACTGGGCAATTGTGTTTTTAAGCTGAAGCGAGGGGTTGTAGTGCGCCTAAACTCGGACCAAGTACGCTGGTGATTCTGTGAGTGTGTGAGTGTGAGTGACTGTGTGGGGGTTGGGTAGGGGCGTGAGCTTCAGCGTAGGCGGGAATAACAAGCGGGTGCGCGCGTGAGTGTGTGTGCGAAGGATAAATGGAGAGAATGGAACGGAGAGAGAGAGGGTGTGTGCGTGTGCGAGTTGATATGGACAAATATAAAGTGTAATAAAATAATGCAGCAAAATAAATATAGAATACGAATGAATAAATAAAAGAAAACGAGTGAGAGCGAAAAAGCAAGCAGGCTAGAGGGTCTGGTGTGTGTTGGGAGGCAATGATTGATAAATATACCGACGAGGAACGAGATGCAAAGCAATCAAAGGTGGAAAATGGCAAAGCCAAACCGAACAGGCATGGCGGAATTATTGCAAGAATAAACTCAAACGCGCATCACAGCTCAATGTTAAAGGGGGCGGCCGCTCCGATTAATAAACAATAAAAATAAAGCACAGCCAAATTAGCACGATAGCTATGCATGTGACTTTACACACTCTTCAAAGCTTGACAGAAAATCGCTGCAGTTTCCTTTTTTACTGCTCGCGCGCATGCCGCCGGCGTTGGCTAGAATTTAAAATCCAGCAGTTTAGCGAAAGCAGTCAAAACCGGGCTGAGTCGGGCTGCAAACGCAAACGCAAGCGCAAACGCAAACATCCACAAAAAACTTTTGATGGCAGTAGCAGCGCCAAGACAGTGCGCCAGGGAAATCCTGCCAAGCGGTGATGCGCAGGCCTGCCGCCCCAGACGGACGCGGTCTCAGCCTGCCTTTCCAAGGCCCAAAAAGAAAGGGACAGCAGCCTGCAGATCGAAATCAAAATCGAATAGTATGGAAAATGCCTTCGAAATCGCCACTCTGTGGTCTCCGGCGAATCACGCTACAGGTAAGATAATTAGAGCTCAGATGATTATTTTGACTTTTAAAAGCCGCTGTCGTCACCGCTGCCACGCCACAAAAGGGACAATGTACGTCACATTTATCTCACAGGTACAGGTATACAGGTACAGGTGCCCTGTAAAATTCATTGGGCGAGGTTTGTTTGAAAGTTCTGAAACCCACCTTGTAAACGCAAGTTATCAATGCTTGCTCAATTCATGAACACTAGGCATTGTTTGCGCGCATTCTGGGGTAGCGGCTAGTGTACTTAATTTGCTCAAGGAATCCACATGCACATCTACCGTGTATTATTTTCCCCACGCTAATGTTGAGGTGACCTAGAACTATGTTGGCGCGTCATTCAATTATGAACACTTCCACGCCTGAAACATGATTACTACGCGAGGCTTTTTTATTTCAAGGTGACTTTTTACGCACACATGTCTTGCTGCCGTCATTGGCCTTAGTCGAGGCGCTTCTGCCCAGTAGAGCAAACGCCCCCGTGTTCTTTCAATTCCTCTTTCGTCATTGCCGTTAGCTGAACCCTAGTATTTGCGCCAGCTTTGCGCATTTGTACAAATAGAAAAGACAAAGTCAAATTGACAGGTTAATTTTACTTTTTGATATTTGCATACTATTCTCTATACACATAACCAACTTTATTTTTTAAATCATTTGGCCATAAACACACACACTGCATACCAGCATGTCGCACCTAATTACACGATCTTTCAGCACCGAGTCATGTACGCCATCAAAAATCACAGACAAGGAACTACATACAGATACCAGGGCAAAGACTGAGGGGATGGATCAGGGCAGATCGCTGTGATAGGGCAGCCCAAGCGCACTGGGTCATCAGTTGGAGCGTATCTCAATATAATCTGCGTGATAATCGGCGTCGGGGCACTGAACCTCCCCAAAACCCTTCAGCAGTCGGGATGGATTGGCCTGCTCCTAATAGGCATTGGAAGCTTTGTTGGAACATTGTCCAGCGTGCTGGTCATCCGGGCGCTCAACTTGATTAACAATGGGCAGCTGCGCAACTTCAATCAGATCGGGTACGCTGCATTCGGCACGCCCGGGCGCACAGTCATCTACATATTTCTCCTCATATACGTTGTCGGGGTGGTCGGCGACTACATTATATTGTCCGGGCAAAACTTCCACCAGCTGACGCGCGACAGCGGCCACGACATCGGCGAGGCTGCGTGGAAGGTAATTTGCGCCACAATCATGTGGCTGGCCTGCATTAGCCTCAAGCAGATGTCTGAGGCCTTTTTGCTGTCGTTATTTGGTTTTCTCACAAGCATCATCACGATCCTCATAGCGGTGACCCTGTCGTTTATGTACCCATACAGATCCAATGGCGCTGTGCCAGTGGAGCACCGCCCGGCAGTGCACCGGGTGGCCGATGGCCCTGGTGTTGCAATTGCAATGGCAACAATAACATTTGCATTCTGCGGCGTATCAGTGATGCCCTCGATTGAGTCGAGCATGCGGCGGCCAAAGCAGTGGAATGCTGTTCTGGGTTCCGCAATGGGCACAGTCACCGGCACATATCTGCTTGTCGGCATAGTTGGGTACTGGGCCTTTGGCGACCAGGTTCTGTCCCCATTTCTCGACAACCTGCCCCAGAACGCTGCAACAAAGGCCGCCAAGGTGTTGATCTCGCTGCACGTAATTCTCGCAGCGCCGATCATCGCCGCATCATTCGCCTTTGAATTGGAAAACGCGCTGGGAATCACGTGTGAGCAGCTGGGCCGCGTCAAGGAGCTCGTTTATCGCGTGCTCTTCCGCACCATGTTCTTTGCAGCGATGACTGGCGTTGCGCTAGGAATTCCGTATTTTGGTAGCGTAATGGCACTTGTTGGCGCGTTCAGCACGTCGCTGATGGTGTGCGTGATCCCTATCGTTTGCTACCTGAAGCTGAAAGGCTGGGATATGTGAAATGGCACATGCGGGTCCTCAGCGCCGCTGTCATCGCGTTGGGCGTATACACCTGCGTGTTCGGAGCCAAGGGTGCCATTGAGGATCTGCGCGCGGATATTGGGCATGGCAAGTAATCCTTTTTGGGAATCAGGCCACGAGAGTTTGGTAGGCAGATCATGTTCCAATAAATAAGGAATAGGGTAAATGACGGAGCAAACAAAAAAAACTCGTGTCTGTAAATAATATTTGTTATTGAAATCTGAACATTGGCGCCCTGCTGCCATTATTCGCATGCAAAATAGTGTTGGGCCGTGGGAATTGGTCCTCAAAGGCTCCCAAATGGGCAAAACGAATTTGCCATCAATGTTTGCCCGCAAAGCGGGCGGTATAGTACGCTTTTTAAAGTTGCAAATTGGTCTCAAAAATGGAGATAGCTCGAACACACGACAATATGATCTGAAAGTGTATGTAAAAAAATAATGAAAGTGCTGTTTGTCATTCTCAACAAACGATAGTTTTTCACAAAGGCGTCAAAGCGCCTTGTTTTAAAAATATGTTTCTACAGGTTTCCCGGCGATTTTCGTATGCAGCATTTTCAATTGATAAAAATTTTGCCTGACGCGTTATTTCTGTGCTGCTTTCTTTAGGCGCGTAAAACCCTTTTTAAGTTGTCCGAGATCGACGACGTGCTTTAAAGCGAGGATCGCGCTCCTCCTGCCTAGTGTAAAATAAATACGCAAAGGAAAAATAATAATACCAAGTGCCGCGCCTGCAGCGTAGTGGATTTTTGGGCTTGTGGATCCGCTTTATTATTTCCCCTCTTGCGCTGGGACCCAATGTTGTCGCCGAGTCTTAGCGCGTCCCCCGTTTTCCTCCCCAGTGCTTTGTTCCCTCCCTAGCATCCAATATTTTTTAAAAATGTTGGCTGGGGGAAGGGGAGGGAGTCAAATCCAGTGTAAATTAATAACTAGCACTATTTCCAAGCACGTACTACCTCGATTCACTTATTTTCTCCTTGGTTGACAGTGAGAGTATGAACAAATAGTGAGCTGACTGTTTTGGCGCCTTTCTCGCTCGAGCGGCGGAACAATTTACACGACTGGCATTCTAATCGATTGTGCCAAATTATACTCCCATCTATACTCTTGCTGGCTTTCCTCTGAAAGAGTATAGGACTAGGCGCTGCAAATGGGGGGTATCCGCAATTGGGAATAGCTTGAAAATTTTTCAAGTACTTTGTTTTTTATAGCAGATATTTTATATTTCATTAATTTTTTATGATCCCCTTTCCCTAAAAAAAGTAGACCCTTATTTTATTTGGCTTGTCAAACTTTTGCTTTCATTTTCTCTCCCGCTTCTTCTGTCCCCATGTTTATTTGTGTCTTCTATTTTATTCATACATACAGACTCGTATACAATCTCTTGACACCGCCACAGTTTACTGCCATCTTTTTTGTCATTTAAACCATCGTCATTATTTTTTATCAGCATTAACATCAACCATCTTTTGTTGATTTCGAAAACACTTGTCGGTCGTAAAGCGGCACATTCGGGGCTCCCCTACTACACGGATTACCGTTGATAAAAGGGCAAACATTGCTAGCGTTATTCACAATTGGCTAGCCACCAAAAAGGTACGAGTCAGCATACTACACGCCGAGCTGCATTATCTCTCCCTCCCGCATATGTGGCTTGAACATACCAGACACAACACATATCCGCGCTGTTCACCCAACGTTGGCAACTTGCAATTAAGGAAGAGTGCGTTCCATTGCATAATCCGAACTGCAAAGTTGACTAAGCCACCGGCATCATAATACGAACATAGCTCGTGCTGGGTGGTAAAGTGTCTTAATTATTGAGGCCGTGAACAATGCGACAAGCGAATACGAATGCGGTTGCAATTGCACACCTATTGCCGTTGTTGCATATTAGGATCTGTTGGTTCGTCTGACATGTGCGTACTCATGCGTACAAGAATGCTCTTGTGCACAACAATGCCGTGTTAGGATATATTTTGCTTCATTTTGTTGTGTTTTTGGTCTGCTTTCTCTTGCTCAGGGCACCTCGTTTTGTTGGCATTTATAGTTTGAGGCAGGTGCATTTTCATCTCAATGTTTTTTTTCGCTGTGTCGCTGCAATTGCTGTTGGATGTTTATTTACTCTTCCGTCTGCATGTCGGCTTGTGCAAACTGCCTTGACATTCCCGCTTACTCCGTTAAATGTTCTCTTTTTGTGCTAGGGAATCAGTCATTTGCGATTGTGTTTGTGCTTGTTTGAATATGTTCAGTTTTTGTGAGAAAAAAGGCAGTGGCTCTTTTACAATTGCTTTTTTTGGAAACAGCCTTCTTGTTTTGTTCAAATCCACTATGCCTGACACGCGCAAACCTTGTTTTATTTTTATTTTTGTCAATGGTTCAAAATAAGAGTGAACTCTGAAAAACACAATGGACAGAAATAATCATGTTTGCTGGCCAAACAAAAAACTATAATAACGACGGCTGGTTTTCTGTCGAGCTCCAATGTTTTCTTTTATCACTATTCACTATTCCCAAATACCTTGTCTACAGATTTGCATACAATTTCAATCTCTGCACTTGAGGATTTTTCGTTTTTCGTTTTGCTAACTTTTAAAATATCAATTTTCTTTGTTTTTTTACATATAGTCTACTCGCCGAGGAACAGTTGCGAAAAGGCTGCATCTCGTATTATCATATTTTTTATATATTATATATTTTTTCGCCGTATTTTTATTTTTTTACATTGTGTCCGCGCACATACTTTTCTGTTCCATCAGTCTCATTCTTGTTATTAATTTCTTATATTTCGCCATTTGCACATACCCACGCTTGCACACTACACTGCCAAGCAGCTTCTCAACACACCTATCCACAAACACATATTTCAGCTCATATCTAATACAAACCGGACATCATTAGTAAAGTGCTCGCGTTTTTGTCCATATTCTGTTTTTATATAACTGCACCACACCGCTCCCTTGTTTTTATTTTTAACTTTTTTCTGAGATCTCCCTGCCAATTTGTCCTGGTATTCACATTATCACCGGCATTTTTCTTTTCTATTTTGATCCTACACGAGGGTAAGGGGCCCAATTAACAGCTGCAGTATTTTTACTTTTTATTTTTACACTTATTTTATTATATACGCGCGCGCACTCCCTCATCTCCAATATTGCCACTATACTTGGTGGTGAACAACAACTAAAAGTAAGCGATCTCTCAATGGATACCACTACTAGCAACGCAAGTTCTGTTGGAATCCCCACAGCCCTCCGCCATCTGCTTACAAAAGGGGGCAAGCAGCATGCAGCGCAGATCGATGGTATAGTGCAGTCACTTTCAAAGCCCGCATCTTCTTCCCCTATGCATGCCAATCTCCAGCACTACCCTCAGCATAGTCAGCCGGCCCCCTCCATAATCAGCAACGGCCAGCGGACGCTGATCGGCGGGAATCCTGTTATGCCTGCTTCGCGGCCTTCTTTGGAGTTTGGCACGCGCTTCCATGCTACCGCTGGAGATAACAGCGGCCCCAACAGCGGTCGGGCGTCTGTGCGCCAGGGCAGCGGCAGCAGCACGGGTGGCGGAATAGGGTCATGGTTCTCCAAATACAGCCTGCGCGGCAGTCGGCCCGCCGCCACATCCACTGCAAGCACGGGCACCACGTCGACAATCAACACGGTCGGCACGACGAGCTCCGAGTACGCGCGCCACTCCATCGACAGCACACTGGCCGCGTTAAATCTGGGCACCCAGGCCTTTGCGGCGCTTATCACGGGCATTGAGACCACGAGCAGCAGGTTCCTGAGAGCCCAACATCCCACAGGTCGGCTCGCGCGTGGGCAAAAGCAGTATGTCGCATACCGCATCCTAGTGTCTGGGCGCGAAGGACAGTGGTGGGCGATCCGGCAGTACAGCGAGTTCTACGACCTATACGCGGCGCTCAGACGGCGGTCCCCGCAGCTGGCCAGCCGGTGGGCCGAGCTGTTCCCGTGAGCCACTGGGGCATGACGCCGACAGCCGAGATGGCGGCGCAGTGGGCCACACACCTCAACGCTTTCTTGCGCACCGTCACTGGCGACACCGACGTGTGCCCGTGCGACGATGTGCAGAAGTTCTTGCGCGAGACGCCCGGAGCCTCGGCTGCCTCTCGCCGGCTGCTGACGCCATCGCCAGCCCCGGTGCCAGCCCCAGAGTTTCGTCCAGCCGCATGCCGCTTCCAGGAAACTGGTCATCGCAGCCCGCACGTGCCAACGCGGCCATGGAGCGCATTTCGATGCCCGTGCTCAAGCACCAGGGCATGTTTATCAGCCAGACTATCACTCCACCCACGATCACACCGAGGCGGGTCACGCCGATCGGCAGCCCAACGCAGCTTCACACGTTTGCGCCAGTATATGAGCAGGCGCCGTTTGCTCGCCAGCAGCACTATAGTCAGCTACCCATGGTGCCGCCGCGGCCCAACAAGCACCAGAGCATGGGTATGGATAACTCCAAGCAGGCGTCCTACTTGACCGTGTCTAACTCGGATGCTGACTCGCAGGCCATGCTGCGCAAGGCATCGGACTCTTTGCTCTACCTGAGCGCCGAAAAGCGCCCCAACATGGAGCCTCTGACAATGCGCAAAAAGTACGGCCTCCGCGGCAACCTCCAGTACGTCAACGACTCACACGCAAACCTGAACGAGCAAGGCCCAGAGCCACGCGAATCCATTTCCTCTGACTATGAGGAAGACGTTTACGAGGAGCACACGGAGAGCAACGTCAGCAGCAACACCGCGGCTTACCGCGACATTACACCAATGGCCAACCAGCCGCCGTCGATGCTAAAGTCTAAGACTTGGGGTGCGCTCCAGGTTAAGCAGTCGCAGCAACAGTTGCAGCTGAAAAATAAGCAGTCAAAGTCACAGCACAAGCAGCAGCCGAGTCGCGGATCGGCTTCGGATGCGATGGATGTCGATACCGGGGCCCGCGATGCGTCGGCTACCGCTGCCAACGGCCGCCCAATCCAGCAGGCGCAACTGTTCCACCAGCAGCGCCAGATGGGGCCCGCGGTGGTCAAAGGCACGGTAAACACGCTGATGAGCACGCTGGCCACGGAGCCACCGCGCACAGCCCCGGCCCACATACAGCAGTTCGGCAGCGACCCACAGGCCGACACTGGCGGTGAGGTGCTGGCGCCTGGCATGAAGCGCGTTGGTCTCGACGACTTCCACCTGCTCAGCATTATTGGCAAGGGTAGTTACGGCAAGGTCATGCTTGCGCGCTACAAGGACACGGGCAAGGTCATGGCGATCAAGGTTATTTCAAAGTCCAAGCTCCGTGGCCGCCCCAACGAGATCCGTCGCGTCATGTCGGAGCGCAAGGTCCTCGAGCGCACTGTCGAGCACCCGTTCCTTGTTGGCCTGCAGTGTGCGTTCCAGACCAAGGAAAAGCTGTTCTTCTGTCTGGACTATGTCAACGGCGGCGAGCTGTTCTTCCACCTGCAGCGCGAGCGCCGTTTCTCTGAGAACCGCTCCCGTTTTTACGCCGCCGAAATTACTTGCGCGATCGAGTACTTGCACGGCATGGGTGTCGTCTACCGCGACCTCAAGCCCGAGAACTGTCTCCTCGATGCCGATGGCCACGTGAAGATTGTTGACTTTGGTCTGGCAAAGGAAGTCGGACCGGTGGTCTGGCGCACCGAGGGCTCTGCGCTGTACTCAGTCGAGGAGGGCGGCAAGACTGGTACCTTCTGTGGCACTCCCGAGTATCTTGCACCCGAGGTGCTTCTGCGCCAGCGCTACGGCAAGGAAGTTGACTGGTACTGCCTGGGTGCTGTTCTCTTTGAGATGCTAACAGGTCTACCGCCGTTTTACGATCAGGACAACAACATAATGTACCGTCGGATCCTGCACGAGCCACTGCGCTTCCCAATGTCGCTTCCAAACCCCCTACGCGGCAATGGTACCTACAACGATAGCTGCGGCATTGTGCCCGGCGCAGGCGTCGGAAAGCTGGCACAGGACTTTATCACGCGCATTCTTGAGCGCGACCCGCAGAAGCGCCTGGGCAACGGCGTGTTTGGTACTGAAAACGTTAAACGTCATCCCTTCTTCCACGGCATTGAGTGGCCCAAGATTCACCGCCAAGAGTACGCGCCGCCATTTGTGCCCAAGGTCAGCTCAATATTTGATCTCAGCAACATTGACCCCGAGTTCCGCAACGAGCCTATCCCCGAGTCCATCCTTGCCGAGGGCCAGGTGGATATCATTGCTGAGGCCGCTGAGGCTGAGCGCCAGGCTGAGCTCGCCATGCAGGCGCAGTTGTCGGCGTTCCCGTCGCCAATGAGCACTCCCGCGACGGCTGCTAACGCCAGCGGTTACTTCCAGCACCAGCAGGCACGGATGGGTACCAACCCGTCGCATCCCCTGAACTCACTGCCGCCCTCACTGCGCAACTCGTATGGTCCTCCTGAGGCTGCCGGTGGCGACGCATTCCAGGGATTCTCATTTGTATCACCGTGGGTTGACATGCCGATGACCAGTAGTTTCAATTTTTTGCACATAATTATTTATTTACTTCCATATTATACTATAAGAAAAGAATGAGGCTACAAATATTCTGCAAACCGACATCCTTCCCCCATATAAAGTGTTTAGAAACTAGTGGCAATAGACCACTATGGTTGACGATATTATCCAGCTTGCTGCTTCTTTTGAAGAGAAGAAGCTGGGGCAGATGGGCTCGTGTGCACACGCTTGGGCTTGGGCTTTGGCTTGAGCAAAGTCTCGGGTGTCGCTGTAGACTCGGCTTCGGCTGACTCTGGCGATGCATTATTGCGCAAGAAACGGGGAGGACGATTGCCTGTAAGCAGGGCATTGAGGATTATGCGAAAGTTTAGCACTGCAGTCGTATCACGATTCCACTTTCATCTGGCTGATGATACTTTTTCGCCATTCTTGATCTTGGTTCTGTCGGCCCTGAAGGTTTACAGGCAGTCTTCCACTATGCACTGGAGCAAGCCATGGCATAATATTTGGCGAGGTTTTTCTACCGCCAGAATTGTATTTACGCATGTTGCGGCCACCTGCTCCTGCTGCTGCTGCTGCTGCGCGACCAACCATCGCGTATCCTCTGTCCGATTTTGCGCTCGATCTTGCCTCGCGACCAGCCGCTCAGCCTGACAATGTGCTTGAGATTATCGCAGGCTGGGTATTGATGTACTTGCTCCCGATTTTGCTCAGCTAGCTCATCCCACAGCTGCTGTTTCACCTTGCGGGAAATCTTTCGCTTAGACCAGCTCTTTTCCTCCCCCATCTACCGGATGGTATCATCAGACTGTGGACGAGTAGACACGCACTGGTTGCGACTCTGCTGTGCACTTTCTGTAAAAGATGCGGTGTCGGCGGCAGTTGTGGTTGCAACAGAAACGGCAGTGGCTGTTGCCGCAACGGAATCAGCAGCGGTAGTTTGTTGTGGCTGCGACGGAATTGTATGAATATATTACATCGTCAATCGTCACGCTTAACCAATAGCCAAAGCACCAGTCAGACGCAAGCATTAAACACTTCCTTGCATCTTCAATAATCTGGGCTTTCTGATATTTTAGGCTAAAACTGGGAGAAAAAAACGGTTTTTGAAAACGCCCCGCTTAAAAATCTGGAATTACGCTATAGATGCCTGGAAATTTCAAAATCCATTTACACCAGTATAATTTTTTGACATGTGGCAAATACAATAAATATGTAATATAAGTTTTAAAATGCAAGATATGTATTGGTATATATATATATTTTGTACAATGCCTCAGAAAATCTTCTTGTACCGTGCCCATACGATGACCACAGCGATAAACACCAAGCACCCTGTCAGGATCATAAAGAAATCGAGCACGTCGTCGCGGTCCCTGCCAGGCACCTTGACGTTCATTCCCCACAAACCAGTGACGACATTCAGCGGCACGAGGATGGCACCAATGACAGTCCACCGACTGGCAAACAGATTAGTTTCGACAGTGGACTCTCCGAGTTCCAAAGAAATGCGCGCCAAGTAATTCGAGTGCGCGCGCGACAAAACCATGTCACAGTGCGACGATGACCCAACCAGTGATACCAGATGGTCGTAAACGTCGGACAGATAATGTGCAACCTCGTCGGCAGTCACCGGGCCCATCGTATCTCCGCGCATTGCGCCGGCTGGCAGGTCGACAGTGCTTGGCTGAGTCGACAATGGCTGAGAGTCTTTGACATTCAGGTTGCCAGTGATGTAGGTCTGCCACAGCGGCGGGTCCTTCCGTCTGGCGGCTCCAGAGCCAGTTGCAGAGCCAGCTGCCAGCAGCGGAATGGCTGTCGACGAGTGCGTGTTTCGGCGCAGCGTGGTTTGTGGCAACGCCAGGGCGCTGGAGGACAAGGACATGTGCAGCCCGGTGTTTGCGGGCGGCGCCGCGGATGCGCCCTCTGGATATGCGGGGGCCTGAGGCGCAGAGGTGTCCATCATCCGACGCATGTACTCGGCGTCCTCGAGCTCGACCCTGAGCATATCGTCGGCGACCGCCTGGCGCTCCATGAGCTTTGAAAAGGACCGAATGACATCGGGTTTTCCTTGCAGCAGGCGCCAGACGGTCAGGATCTTGCGGCGGGCGGCGCCGATGCGCTTCAGCATGTCCGCCTGCTCATTGGTCGAGAGAATCAGAACGAGCTCGTCCACAGCATCGATCTCCAGCTCGATCGAGCGCATCTCTGGTGCTAGCGTGTCGGTGATGTCGTCGACCAGCGCGTAGGCAATGTATGCGGGCGTCACCACGGGCTGGATCGCAGTCAGGCTGGTTGTGCTGAGCGGCGCCAAGTCGCGCAAGCGGGATATTACGTTCCCCACGTGGTCCAGCTCACGCGCACTGTGGAACGTCAGTACACAGCTGTGCTTGAGGATAATGGAGAAGCTGGCCGTGGCAATACCCTCAGTTCCTCGGTTGAACTCGTAAGTGGACTTTGCATCATCCCCGTAGTCAATCGTGCGGTACATGAGGAAGTTGTACCCGCTGAATGTCTCGAACTTGTCTCTGCTGTCGTCGTCGGCCATGATGTCCTCGACGGTCAGCGGGTGGATGCCGAAGACGCGAGCTAGCGACGCCATTTCTTCGGGCGTCGGGTTGGTCACGTCCATCCAGAAGCACCCGGATGCCGGGCAGCTCGAGATGGGTCCGCCTTGCGACGAGTGGGAGTCACCTTGTGTGGAAGTGCGGTTGCTCTGCAGCTGATCGAGCGTGATCGACTTTGACGACGCCTCGATGATGTCGGCCAGGGTCAAGTCGCCGCTGCGCAGGCCGTCGAGATTCCTAGACTCGAATATCCCTGCGGACGGCGAATACAGCACAAAGCGCGATTTTGGATTCGGGTCAAAGCGCGATTCACTGGGAGCCAATAGCGATGCGGCCAGACTGCCCATCTTGTTTGCTGCGCACTCCAGCGGCTCGTCTTGATAGAGATACGCGCCCTCTTTCGGCGAATTGCATCCAAAGCTGCTTGGGCTGGTTGGAATTCATCCTTGCTGGAGGATACAGGTGACGTGGGATCGCCTGGGAATGCGCCTGGAATAGCACCCTCGTGGTGTTGGGCGGACGGAGAGAGCGCAGAATTGTTAGATTTCGATGAAGAGTGCTGCCGGCTGAGCGACATGTTGCGGCGGGTTATCGCGGTAGACGAGTAGGCTCCAATAGCCTTGCGTGACTCGCTCGCGTACCTGTCGATGCGCGGCTCCTCGTCTGAGATCTTGCCGTGGTTGCTATCTCAAGTAGCGCGCTGGAGTCCCAGTCGATGTGAACGCTGCCTGCAGCGCCCCTGGCGATAGAAAGTGGCCGCACACTTGACTGGCTGTTTCTCCGCCGAAACTTGTTTCAGATGGTGTTGGCAACATAAGTGGCGATTTGCTGCTGAAAAAATTAGACAGCGGGCGCGCGGCAGTACCAGTAGGAGCAGAAGACAGCGATGTCCCGGATGCCACTACTGATGCTGCTGCTGCTGCTGCAGGAGGAGATAATGGAGGGAGAGAGGATGTAACGGCTGGGCTAAAGCCGGCAGCTGCTCCTGGATGGATTCAGAGTCATCCACGTTGTCCTGCCCGGCAGGTGTGTCCAGCAGCGCCAGCAGCAGGCGCGACAGCTGGTTGCGTTGCACGGATTATCTGCACCTTGCTGTGGCTCCTGTGCGTCTTCAGCGTTGTGGCCCAAAGTCCCATGCAGCAATTTAAGCGCAGTCCGCTGCCTTGCATCGCTGACAGCCTGCAGGGCTTCGTTCTGGCGCCGCAGTGCCTGGTTCTCGCGCTGTATCGCAATACATGCTCCATGGCCACATTGTGGTTCTGGCGAGAGCTAGCCGCATGGCCTGATGGTTCTGAAAACCTTCCTAGCCCCTGGCCAGAGTAAATCCCCAGCCCGTCGTTCCCTGCAGATGCGCCATTGTCGTAGCCCAATCGGGACCCATTATGTTGCTGAGATCGGTCTGGCCGCCGGACCCAAAGACAATGCCGTTGAAGCCGCTGTAGGATCCTTGGTCTAATCCGGGCATAGCGAGTTCCCGTCTGCGTTGCCGGCGATGTTGCTGTTACTTCCAGTGCTGAGGTATCCAGCTCGCCGCCGTAGGTCACTGGCATGTAAGCGTCGCTGCTGTTGGTATAGCTGGTGTTGAAGTTGTTGTTGGTGCTGTGGTGCTGCTGGTGTTGTTGGTCGGACGGGCCCATGTTGTAATATACTATGCGTTAATGTGGCTAAAATAAACTGAGCTGCCGAAAGGAGTGAGTGTAGGTGAATAAGTGAAAAAGGGAATAAGATATAGAAAAAGAATGATACGTGAAAAAATAAATTATTCTGCTTCGTTTGCGAGTTGGCATTATAAGTTTTTTTTTTACAAAGCAGAGGGAGAGGAGTCTTTTGTACCATAAAGTCCAAAAAAAAAGGTGTTTGAATTCCCAAAGTCCAAATGAGAGAAGAAAAAGGAGGTAAAAAATCGCTGTAAAGGGTGTAAAAAGAAAACCCCCGCTTCTGCCAAGCTGCTTAATTTTATTGTATTTTTCGCGCTATATCCAAGTTTTGGTGTTCTTTTGCGATTCATGTACACAGAGATGTATATTAAAGACGGCTCCTATTTTTGTCTCGGATCACAAAATCATGACAAACCTTGCACTGAAAAAAGGAATGAGACTAAAAAGATCTATAAAATTAAAATAGACATCTTTCCTGTCCTGACCTCAGAGCAGCCCTGAGCGTTCTTGGGAACTAGATGCTTTGTTAAAATGTTGGTTTTCGTGGCAAATAACTGGGAGGACCCTTTTTTCTTATGTTATTTTTTTCAAAACTGGTAAGAAAAAAGATAAAAGAATGAGCAAAAAAAAAGAAGAGGCAAAGCGTATATTCATGTCGCAGTGGCTTATTTTGAAGAGGCGCCCCCCACCTGCTGGATTAGCAGAGCAAAGTAAATAAGTGAGGGAGAAAAGGGGGAATTCTGCTGCGCATTGCGCAAGTCAGAGGCCAGCCAGACAGCCAACAAGGTCAGGTGAGCTGTGACACGAAATTTAATAGTAAAAATATCATTTGCGCCAAGACAATGCCTCTAGCCAAAAAATAAATAAAATGGTGGGTTGCCATATGTTTATGCGTTTTTTTTCTTGTTCTTCACAGAGAACCGAACTTTACTCTCCCCTCATCTCTCATCCCTTTCTTTTTATTATCCCTCAATATTTTTTCCTGTTGTTTTTGAATTTACCAATACTACACTGCCAATTTCACTTTTTTTGAATTCCATAAACTTTATAAATTACATTTATTTCACTTTGAAAAATGTGCTGCAGCTGTCCAGACCTTCTCCTAATACTCCTCAGTATCATATTCCCGCCGTTTGGCGCCTTGATTAGACGTGGATGCGGCGCGGACTTTTTAATCAACTGTGGACTGACCGCGCTCGGGTACCTTCCGGGGCTAATTCACTCGTGGTATCTTATTTGCAAGTACCCCTCGGATGAGTATGAGATGCTTGTGGATGACGATGAGTATCCTCGGCAGCAGCATCAGCACCACCATGTGATTGTTATCGGACATTCGCCGGTGCCGGCTGTGGCGGGTTCGTCTTCGAATGCACCCCTGCAGCAGCAGAATGGGCTGAGCAGCCTCCCCCATACCAGTCTGTAAATAAGAACGTTGATAGGCATTAAAGTTTAATTCTGTCATTTTTCTTTTAATTTCTTATCGGAGAAACAAATAAATAAAAATGCTTTTTATTTTTATTATATCAATATAAAAAATTAGGGGAAAAACTATTGCAAAAATTGTTTATATTTTAGATAAACTGTTTTTTCTGCACTTTTAGAATGTAATTGAAAAAAAAGTTTTTTTTGTGTTTAAGCATCAGTCAGAGTCATTGTGAAAACCCGTTTCTATCGGTCATTATTTTGATCCGGTGAAGAGATTCGGAAACATCATTTGCAAACAAAAAAAACTTTATTTTCTCTGCCTCAACATAATAAAAGGGTGATAAAGAGCCCATCAAGCAACAAGGTATAAAAACATAACGATAAGAGCCAAACTGGAACAAAAAATACAGGCAGGCGGGAACTGTGGCAAATAAAAAAATAGATTAATATTTGGTGGTGGGGTGAGGAATACCTGGAGAAGTGAGCCCCGTTGAGGTAACTCCTAAACTTCTTCAACCTTGTGAAAGGCCAAAAAAGAACAAGAGCCAACCGCATAACTGTGCTATGACGAAAAAGTTCACTCATAAAGTGCATATTTCCCCTCTCAACCTCAAGCCCAACTTTCAAATAAATTGAAAGCAAGCAAAAAAGTTGAAAGTATCTATTTTTTTAAAAAAAAAATAGATAAAGTTTAACAAAATCCTCGCAGAAGCTCCTTCAAAAAATGATATCTTTGCTCCTCGCAAAATCTCAGAAAAGAAAAGCGGTGTAAGATTTAAAAACAACTCAAGAAACAATGCACATAATAAATAGAGATAACCAATACCTAATTACAGGCGGCACTTTCTGCCCTGTGTCCGGGGACTTTCCCCAAAGCCTTTGAAGTAAATGGACAAAAAAAATATACACCAAGTGTTTATTTTTCTTGCTATTTTGTGTGTAGAGCTTTGAAAAATGGTTTATGATATATAGCGGTGAAATTATATACAAAAAATAGCGGTTCTTCCAAAAAGTATTCCTAAGGAGAAAAAAGAAGAAAAATGCAAAGCGGGCCCAAAATCGAGGCTTATGTATTTTTTCCAATCTAAATTTGAAAAAAAAATCTGTCAGGGGTGGGAATGAAAAAAAATTCTCTGCAAGAGAAAATTTTTTTATCATTGCAGAGTTGATCTAACCGGGTAATCTGAGATTTAATTTTTAATGTTCTTCAAACTGGCCATGATTTTTCATACAGGCCTTGAAGGCGGCAATTTCAGCGAGACATTTGCGCCAATCGCCAGTATCGGCATGACAGATCAGGAGAGATTCGTTTTGCTTAAAGCAGCCCGTCCTTTTGATGCGCTTGTCCCAGGCGTCGTCGTCGTCATCTGTATTGTTGCTAGGAGCCGTGGCTGCCGCTGCTAGTGCTGCTGGTGCTGCTGCTGCTGCTGGCTGGGGGTTGTTTGGGATTGAAGAAGCGGTAAAGGTAGAGGAGGACATCAACTGGGATTGTGGAAATAGAAGCAAAAAGATGGCAATAAGAAAAAGGGATGTGGCTCGGGTGGTTTTTTTTCAAAGTGCAATGCTCCCCCTCTCTTCCGGGACCTACCATCTCCCTTCACAGACGCATTACAGTTATTTGGAAAGAGTCCAAATATGGTCAGAAAGGCCCGTGATCCTTGTGGGCGTGGCGCGCATATAAACAAACAAACCAAAGCCAAGCCAAGCAAGCAAAGCAAAAGTGCACTTTTAGCCTTTTTTATTATATTTTCTAAACCTTTTTTATTTTGCATTTCCTCGTCTCAATTTAATTTCTAATTTCTAATTTTTCATATTTATATTTCTTCATTTCATTTAATTCCATTCAAGTATAATCATGAGCAATGCAGAGCTTCCCAAAGAACTCGACCTAATACTTTCTCACCGGTTCAAAGCCACACAGCACTGCGAATATCTGGTCCAATGGTCCAGCGACCAAGCAAAAACTTGGGAGCCCTCATCGAACCTCCAAGACTGCGCGCAATGCCTGGCAACATACTGGCGCAGTTTCGTGATCAAATCGCCAAACCACCCATTTCTCCTCCCACTAACAGCAGCAACAGCGGCGGCAGCAGCAGCAGCAACCCCCCTGGCAACAGCCACCCGCAGTCCGGCGCGAAAACCCAAAGCCCTAGTGGCAAACCCATCGAGAGCAAAGAAGGACGTTTCGGAGACCGTGCTGGGGCGTTGCAGGAGGAGGATCAGATTGCAGTGGCGAAGCGCGTGCAGATGAATAAGCAGCTGAGAGGGGCGCGCGGCAGGGCTGGCGTGGCTCTGGCTGTAGCTGTGGCTGGGGTGAAGCCGCCGCCGCCGAATGCGAAGCGGAGTAATGTCGGTGCGAAGCGGAGTCACAGGGAATTGCGGATGTGGTGGAGAGTGGTGCGGCGGGGGATGTGTCGGTGGGGTCGATGCAGAAGCCTGGCGTTAGCGCGAGGGAGGAGAACGCCCCAAAGTACTCGAAGCCTCCGCCGCCGACCAGGCCCGCATTGTGCAGCGAGCCAGGAAATCTACCGGCGGGGGTGCCAGGCATTCGCTGGGCGGCCCCCCCGCAGCCGCCCCCACCAAACAATGATTGATAGATCTTTTAAAATTGATTTTGATTTATTTTATTTTATTTTTTTGTCTGATTTTCATTGCTCTGTCGCCGTCACAGGCGGCATAAAAACGTCTATTCCTTATTCTCAACGATATTTTATTTTTGCTTTTATTATATTTTTTTTACTTAACACATACGAATTCACATACAAATTCAAATTAAACGCCTTTAATTCAGCAATGCTCGACGCCCTGGCGTGCCGCACAGACACGGACACTGAGCTGGACCCAGATACTGGCGCAGCTCCGCGCGCGCCCAAGCGGCACAGGCCAGCCCGGCGGCTCAGCCGCAAAGCCTGCGGCAATACGTCGAGTCAACACGCACCCAGCCCAGCACACCCAGCCGTGCTCGGTCGACAACCTCCTCTCGGGCCAAAAACTACACCTGCATGAGCTGCCCCAAGGCATTCACACGGCCATGCCGGCTGGCCGAGCACGAGCGCACGCATACAGGGGCGCGTCCCTTCCGCTGTCTCTTCCCGGCTGCACCAAAACATACATGCGCGATACGCACCTAGCCGTACACGCACAGACGCATTTGGCAGAGGAGCAGCGCAAACACGGGTGCCCGCATGCCGGGTGTACGAGCCGGTTCACCACCAGCCAGCACCTCAAGCGGCATATCTCCGCCATGCACTCGGCAGGGGCCGGGGGGCCGGGGGGTGGGCAGGCTTATGGGTGCCCGGAGGAGGGCTGCGCAGAGTCGTTTGCGAAGCGCAACAAGCTGCACGCGCACATATGCGTGGCGCACAATGGCGCAGACCCGCACCGGTGCGCAGAGCCTGGGTGCACGGCGGCATTCCGCTACCCGTCGCAGCTGCGGCGCCACCGCATCACGCACACAGAGGCGATCCAATACCGGTGCATCGAGGACGGGTGCACCGAGGTGTTTGCCAAATGGTCGGAGCTGCAAGCGCACCGCCGCTCCCACCGCCGCACCCACCGGTGCCTTGTGTGCCAGGCGGAGTTCGCACGCACGCACGCGTTCAACAGACATATACTCACCCATGAGCCGGACCGGCCTGTGTTTGCCTGTCCGCGCGATGAGTGTGCGCGATTCTATCTTGATGCGAACTCGCTTCGGGCGCACATCGCCGCCGTGCACTGCGAGGAGCCGCGCCGGTACATGTGTGAGCGCGAGGGATGTGGCAAAGCGTATGCCTATGCGCATTCGCTGCGGAGGCATGTTGCAAGGGCGCACTTGGGAAAGCAGCAGAAGCAGAAGCAGAAGCAGAGCAGATGCAGATGCAAAAGTCGAAGCCACGGCCGCTGAAGCTGCCGACGCCATTGGAGGTTGCCTCGGGCATGGCGTATGCCGATCCACAGGTCTCGGGCCGCGCCCTGCCGTGCTCACAGCCGGGCTGCGCCTTCCGCTTCAAGCGCACCATCGAGCTGGACGTGCACATGGCCGCTGTACACGGCGTTGCATGCTCACCAGTGCCGACTTGACACAAGCATATTAAAAAATTAAACTGTATTAATTAAACTCTTCACGACATCAGGATCTGGTGGATCGCCTTGGCCACTTTGGCCACGTTGAACTCGAGCGAGCTCCGGTGACGGAACACCCGGGACTGCCCGATGCATAGCAGCGACAGAAACGGGTTGACGTGGCAGATTAACATTTTTGTCTCATTGCTCAGCCCGACAATGATCTTGTGCATCAGCAGCGACGCCTCCTCATTGCTCACTATTGCATCGTTACAATGCAACGTCAAGTCTCCATGGCGTCGATCGTCTGGCATGAGAACATTACTGGTGCGAGTCCGTCGGCGACGAGTCCATCGAAAGGTACACCTTGGTGGCGACGTCAAACAGAAACACCTTGTCCAGCCCCGACTTTGTGCAGAACGAGTTTAGTATGGTCTCCAGCGTCGCGTGCTTGGGCACCAGCTGCCGGACAACGTTGCTCATGGCCTCGCGAACGCTCTCCGTGAAGATTGTCGTTAGGAAAAACCGCACAAACGTATAGTCCATGTTCTCGTAGCCCATGGTTTTGAACACCTTCTGCTGGATGTCCTGCTGGATGTCGTCCTTGAGCTCCTCCGATAGCCCGTCAATCTTGTTCAAGAATATATTGATCGGAATCCGCGGATTCACAGCCTGCGCGTTGCGGATGATCGAGAAAAGCGTGGCCAGCGAGTTCTGGAAGTCTCCCTGCGAGTCCACCACGTACACCAAGGATGTCATGTCGCCTGCGTACACCGCTGGATCCACCGCGCTGCTGTATTGCGTCTCCGAGTACTCGTCAATCCCCGGAAAGTCGTACGCAGTTATGCCCGTCACCGCCATTTGGTACGCCACGCGCTCCTGCGTCGGTGGCATGCCGATTGTGTCGTACGCTAGCGCGTTCTCGAATATCACGCTGAGAATGCTGCTTTTGCCGCTGCGCGGAAGCCCCATGAAGAGTACTCGCCGTGCCGCCAGCTGCTCAGAGTGTTTGCTGCCCTCCGTGATGCCCCCTGTTTCGTCCTCGACCATGTCATTATTGACATTGTTGTTGTTGTTGTTGTTGTTGTTGAGTGAGCCTGTGTTGCTGTACTGCGTGTTGTAATTCTAAATAAAGAGTAAAAGTTGCTTTTTTGTTTAGTGAATTCAAGTGCTGTGTCTAAAATTTTAAGAAAGGGGTTTAGTAAAGTTCCACTTACATTCATGGCCGTTTGTAACGCGAAAGCAAAAAAAAATGAAAGGGTGAAATGAACAAACTAATGAATGAATGCGTGTGTGGGTGTGTGTTATTTACGTCGCAAAAGGTGGATAAAAATAATGTAACAAAAAAAGAAAAGAAAGGAAAGGAAAGGAAAGATCCCTTTTTCTTTTTGTAAGTTCACAACCCTGATTCCTCCACATGCATACACACAGTGCATGCCAGATTGCGTCACACACAAGCACACCTTTTCCTCAAAACAGAGCCAAAACAAAAAAATCAAGGTTAATCGCTGTAAATTCTATTGCTTGTTTTATTTATCATTTCAGAAAATACTCCTGAAGCGCTTCGCGCAGCTGAACCCATGGGCCCACCCATCTTCAGGATCGCAAATGCACTTGCCGCGCTCCTTGGACCCATCAGGACAGTGCGCCATCGCCGGGTGCCTGTACCCGATATCATCAAAGTAATGCACCTGGCTCTTCTTCAAAAACATAGCCACCGCCAGCGAGTGCACCGGCGCATCGCCCCATCGCTCATAAAAGAACCCACCGGACTTGTCCAAATGATCAAAGTACGCCTGATACTCTGTACTGCGGTAGAAGACAAATCGACGATTTCAAAGTTGGACCAGAAATGGCACCGCGTATATGACCCGTCCGAGTTGCGCACCCAATCGATCATATTCTTATCCGGGACCAGCTGCGGGTTCTTCTTCATGAACTCCTGCGTGGTGTTCCACAACGTGCGCACTGTCGGCTCGTACTCTGTCGGTGCGATATTCCACCCGTACTTCAGCCCATTAGTCTTCATAAACAGGAACGGATCATAGTCAATGTCGCAGTAGTAGTTGACATCGGGCTCGATGCGCCAGTAAAACTCAAGATCCGCCAGCAGTGGGTGCTTATGCACAAAGCCCGACTGGAACCGGCACATAAAGCGGTACGACTCGCTGTGTCCCTTAATGTACTTCGCCGAGTCCCGCTCCTCCTTCGCCTTAATCTGGTCCACCCACTCGGGATAGCCCCAAGTGTTCTTGTCCAACACCCCAAACTCAACCTTAGCCTTTGTCAGATCGCGGATCCCCTGCTTGAACTTTTCAGTAAACGGCTTGTTGTTGAGGAAAATATACGGGTAGTTGTACTTGTGGTTCCACCGGTCCTCCAGTTCCCGCACGGTCTTGCGCATCCCGTAGAGCTCCTGGTTGCGCACAAGCGCTACGAGAGCGCCGCGTACAGGCTTGATCCCCTCGGCGAGTACTGAGGTGCACCCTCAGAGTTCCCACCGTACTTTTTTTGCTGCGATAGCGCGTTTGTCCATGCATCAAAGATGCTTTGCCCTGACGTGTTGTTGCGCCCGGTGATGAGGAGGACTCCGATATGCACGAGGAGCACAAAGGAAACGATGACCCCGAGGAATTTGAAGATTGAAATGGCTCGCCGAGACCCAAGCATCTTTAGGAATTTCGCGGATATTTAATAGTAATATAAAAAAGGTAGTAGGATATTTTTTTTCCACCAAAGCGGGATGAAATGAAAGGGAAGGAAAAAGGAGATTGAAACTTTCTTGTTTTGTTTGTTTTGCCGACCAACAACAAAAACAACAACAAAGCTAAATAAAAGAGTGTGGATAAAAACCTCATACGAGGCCACAGTCATCGGCTTTGGCCCGCATGACGAGCCCAGAACGAGAGCGGCACGCTCAACAAATAACAAGTACAAATAATAAAACAAATTTATGCAGTTGTAAATCCCACTTCGATTTCAAAGTTTTCAAAAGGCATCCCCCAGCCAGAAATGGAAACGGGCGAACAAAAATAAGTCTCTACTGTGCCAACCCAAGGGGAAACATAAAACGCGCATGCCAAGCATCAACAACACAAAAGAAAGGGACAACTGATGACCATGCCTGTGGGTCCGATTTTATTTACTTTTGGCGCGTCAAGCACATACAATTCCAGCAGCTAACAAAGAAAAAAATATTATTCCTTTGTCCAGCGAGAGAACTTTCTTTCTTCTTCTCTTCTTCTCTCATTCTAACATTAATCACAGATTTTCCTCACTCGCTCACCAGCCAACCAAGCCAACGCATATATACAGCAAAAAATGGCTCGCAGGCCAGGACACGCCGAGCCAACATCACGTCCACCATTACCGCCGCCACATCCAACAGTTGAACCAAAGCCATCTCTGCCGCGCCTCAACTTTGACGCCCTCCGCCAATGGTCGGACTCAGGCAAAGTCAACCATGCATCCACCAGCCACCGGCGCTACCGCCTAGGCCGCTGGCACTCCCGAACCACCAGCTGCTCCTGGAACCCGCCAACCAGCAACCACCCACAAACCCCCGAACAACCCATGCGCCCGCTCTCCATCGACATCAGCCATAAACCCAGCGAGTCCCGTCGCAGCTCCTCGATCATCAGCTCAAACTCCGTATGGCCGATGCCCAATACCGCCGGGGAAGACTCAGCCCATGGGGGCAATGGCCCGTTGGCGCAGATGCTGCTGAGGGA
Source organism: Kickxella alabastrina (assembly GCF_025024165.1). Taxonomy (NCBI): domain Eukaryota; kingdom Fungi; phylum Kickxellomycota; class Kickxellomycetes; order Kickxellales; family Kickxellaceae; genus Kickxella; species Kickxella alabastrina. The sequence goes on from NW_026251479.1 coordinate 515,791, forward strand.
AAATGATGAGATTTGGAATAATCCCCGGTACCGCTTCACTTTTTACTCGCCAGCGACCGGAACCGTGCGCGCCAAGGATGTTTGCAATTTGCGCACGGACGCGGCAGACGGGCTGGAGGCGCTGATGCGCCAAGCGACTGCAGATACAACTGCAGCATCACAAACAGAATCAGGCGAGACAGAGTTGGAGTCAGCCAAGGATTCCACCGTGGCGGCAGCAAATGAAAAGCTGCAGTCGGACCGCGGTCCAAGGACAACAAATAAGCTTGCGCCTCAGCTCTCAGTGACCTCTGCCGACTCGGTTGCAGGCGTCGAACAGACAGTGGAAGAAACAGCAGCAGCAGCAGCAGCAGCAGTGTCCGGAATGCCGGATGCCGAACTACTGCATCCAAATTATGCGCGCGGCGCTCCCAAACAGCACCCCAGAAGAGAGCTCCCGCGTCCGCCGCGGATAAACACCAGCGCGCAGCTGGAGCCGACCAAATCGGTGCCCAGGCTGTTCTGGATGGACATAATGGATCCGACAGACGACGAGATAACCGCGCTGGCGCAGATCTTTGATCTGCACCCGTTGACCTGCGAGGAACTGATGTTGGTGAAGGAGAAGGGTCTGGCCCAGGATACATACAAGTCCTTCCGCCACTACGATATTGCCTGCTACCGCACATCCGCCGTATATGACACAGAGCCATTGCCAGAAGCGCTAATACCTACGGCGCTCGGGCCTGTGCTGGGAGAGAGCCGCAGCATTAAGGTGGCGAGTATGCGCCGGCGTCGATCGTTTTTACAACCCCCGTCCGAGAACTTTGGCGCTATGAGCCACATAGCAGCAGCAGCAGAGGAGGCGGAGCGGAGGGCCCCTTGACATCGTGGGACCAGGACGATCACCTAGAGGTTAAATCCTTCGATGAAAAAGTCCACCAGTCCTCAGACTCGCTCCGCAAACGGCTCAGCGCCCTGATCTTGCGACCACAAACCGGGCACGCAGAAATCACCGATGCAACACTCCCGCATCCCTCTTCCCTGCGCGCATCACCGAGAGCTTACCAGAGGACGACCTAGACGAGCCCGTCCCCTTTTACATAATAGTGCTCGAAACCGGCATCGTCACCCTGCACTGCGGCAACGTCCGCATGTGCGCAATACAGTAGCGCGGTTGATGCTGGACGAGCAAATGCTCAGTCTGACGCCCGACTACATTGCGTATTTGCTCCTAGACGACATCACGGATACACTGGTGCCGACCACCAGGCTGCTGGAACTCGAGGTTGACGCCATTGATGAGCTGGTGCTTATACTGACCCGTGCGGAGCACGACGACGTGCTTAAGCGAATCGGAATCGAGCGTAGGCATGCCTTGTGGCTTGTTAGACTGCTGCATGGCAAGGCAGAGGTCCTGCGGTCGGTCGAGCGACGTACACACGCGAAATCCAGAGCACTCGGCGGTGGTGGCTCGGGGCGGCGGCGAGAGTCTCTGGACACTTTCTCGTCGGACGAGTCGCGGCGCAGCAACAGGAATGGTCCTTGGAGATGTTCGACAGCCAGCTGCTGACCAGCGACGAAGAAGAGGGCGACCTTTATGGGTGGTCGCGGCGCACTCCTCGGACCAAACAGGGGGTGTCGCGGACGCCCGGGTCTACACAGCCCGATGTCACAAAGTATCTGGCATCCGTCCATGACCATTTGATTGCATTGACAGCGTCTGTGCACCATTGCGAGAGGATCCTGGCGAGGGCTCATGGTAATTACCTAGCAGGATTAATCTCGAGCTGACGCATGCTTCGAATACGACGAATCAGTTGGCGACGCAGATGACTGTGCTGGCAGGTATCTTTCTGCCGCTCAACCTGGTCGCTGGTATATTTGGAATGAATGTCAAGGTTCCTGGGAGGGACCGCGAGGACTTGCGCGATTTCGGGATTATCCTTGGATCCATGGGGCCTTTATTGTCATTGCACTGATCGTGTGTCGGTGGCGCAGAATCATCTAACTTGGTTCAAAGCGATTAGCATAAACTGGATTGTAAGGGATAATTTGATAGTCTTGGGGGGTTTACATATTAACTATTAGCTCAAAAACAATGTTTATTTTAAATAATGTAATAGAATAATTTAGACAAGGCGCAATGTTTTAATAAATGGTGGAGACAGTGACGAGTATGTGGACAAGTCAAAATCTCATACATTCTTTATATTTATGCCGCAATGTATTGTAGATCTCAGCAATAGTGTAATCGACAGGTTCCTTGATGTCTTTGTGCGTCTTTCTGTTGAGAGCTGCTCAGCAAGAACAAAAATTTATAAAACAATTTTATTTCTTTATTGGTACTTTAACAAGCAACGGCAACGGGCAACAGCAGTAGCGCAGATGAAATATGTTGTGGTTTCTCTTTCTCATCCCGTCATTTTATTTTTTATTTATTTTGTTTATTTTCATTTTCATTTTTATTATTATTTTGTTTATTTTGTATATATATATAAATTCATTTCATATTAAACCCGATGCTGCACCTGCGCAAACATACGATAGTCTCCATACCAGGCATCACGCTGGTGCTGCTAGCAATAGCCTACGGGGTCTCCTTCCTGGCATACATTGGCGTGTCCATGCAGCGCAACCGTCTAGTTAGGACAAACGAGTTTACCAACATGTGGATAACCCTGCTCGGGCTCACGTTAGCCTGCAGGCGCTCTTTGTCATTTCAGCTACCGCTCGCCTAACCGCTACCTTCATTGGCCGCTGCCCTGGATGGCCTACGGCAGCGTAATGAGCGTATTCGCGCTTTGCGTCTGCGGCGGCTACGGCACAGTGGGCGGGGGCAGCGCCGCCACATGGGCGATATTCTGGCTTTTTGCGGCCGTCGGCATTGTGGTTTACGCGGGCAAGGCGCGCAGGGGTTACGCGGTAGACCGCATAATGGGGATTCCCGAGTACCAGCCGCGGTTGGCCGAAACCAGGGGCGCGGCGGTGTTCTACGTGGCTTTGGATAATGTGTTTCCGTGGGTGACGTGGCTGATGGGCGTGTTCTTTGGGCTGCTGCTTGTCATCCAGGCGCTATGCCTGGCCAATGACCACCGCGCGTATAAGGTGCCTGGGGTGCTGGTTCCAGTGCAGACCAGTGGCGGCGAGCTCTGGTATAAGATGCACGTGTGGTGCCATGGGTACGGCGAGGCGGAGCAGGGCGATGCGAGCAGGCCGGTGTTTGTGCTGTTGACCGATTTCGGAATGCCGTCGACGAGCATGATGGGGCTGGCCAAAGGGCTAGCCGCCAATGGGCACCCAGCGTGCATTGTGGACCGGCCAGGGTACGGGTGGAGCGAGCCTGGGTACTGGAACCAGGACCCTCTCGAGGTGGTCAAATCCATTGGCCAGGCACTGGCCAAGTACCCGATCACCAACCCGCTGGTGCTCGTCGGCTGGGGCGAGGGCGGCGTCTGGACCCAGCTGTATATGCAGGTGGCCGACTACTCGCGCGTCATCGGCGTCGTGCTCCTGGACACCTACCCGAACCACGAGATCCTCCAGACCTTTGCACTCAACCGCACGACCACGCTGCAGAACCTGCGGCAGTTGCGCTCGGCCAAGATCCAAGAGGACGCGAATGGGGATGAGATTCCTGCCGTGCACTTTGACCAGGGCTTGGAGAGGGCGGCGTCGAGGATGTTCTCGGACTGGCGCGCGGTCAGTCCGATTGCGCTGCACCGGGCACGCAACAATGCGTGGCCAGGGTTCCAGCCACAGGAGGCCCTGGGCATGCACCGGTCGCTGTTCCGCAACAACCTGTACTACCAGGCAAAGTACTTTGAGTACGGTGGTACCGGCGCCAAGCTGTACCAGAGCCTTCTCGGCTATGTGGCCTCCACCACAGATGCTGTCCTGGTGTACCACCACTGGCCTCTGCGCTGGCCGTCTTTCCGCAAGGAGTCCGGCTCCCAGTTTTCATCGTCCATTTTGGCCAAACGCGACACCGCCGCGGTTGCTGCCGCTAGCAGTTCTAACCTGCCTGTGGTTATTATTGCTTCGGCCAAGCAGCTCAACTCGGATTGCTCTTTGCAGGGCATTAGTGACTCGGAGTTGTGCACAAAGTGGCAGGCGTTTGCCTGGTTCTATTATCGCCAGCAAGTCGAGTACCAGCAGACGCTCAGCCAGAATGCTGCGCTGCTGGTGTGCTCCAAGGCTGTGGAGGAGGATAATCGTCTGTGTGATGAGGATTTCGTGTGGCGGCGGCCCAATTGGCTGGCCAAGGCTATTGTCGGCCAGATTTTCGGGCAGAAGGCAATAACACCAACGTCAATTGCTACTACTGCCACCACGACGACATCGTTATCATCGTCACCAGCAACAAAAGCCATTTCATCGACACCCACTTCCCAACTAGCTCAGGCTCTGCTGTCACACCCGACACCGCTACGTCCGAGCCGGCCAGTACTCCGCTGGCTTCTTCATGGACCGACTCGGAGCCGATGTGGGCTACCGAAACGGCATTCACTTGACTTCTTAATCCACTTAAGTCGAAATAACGCGCATTTGCCAGCACGTGCGTTTTTTTACTTTCGGAAAAACCAATGCCAAGAGAAAAAAGGAATCGGGCATCGAGCATTCAGCTGCATGGCCACATAATGCCTATTTTTTTGCTTCTCATTCATCTCACGTATGTCGCCGAGACCACGCGGTCGGGCCTTTAATCATAGGGATTTTATGCTTTTTGGGATTGAGCCTCGTTTCTTCTTTCACTTTTCTACTGGAATTTCTAGGCTATTAATATTTAATTTTTTACACTTGCTTCATATTTCTAATTCACACTTACATAGACTTTGGCTTTTATACACCCCACCCTCTTAAGCCGTCAATCCCTTACCCATGGGAAAGAGCGGCCGTAGCTCTGGCAGGCGCAAGAATGGGCAGCCTACCTCAGCCAAACGCAGCCACCGCGAGCACCAGCACCAGGACTTTTCCGAACTAGGCACGGCCGAATGCGGCTGCGCCATCCCGCCCTCCGACGTTGCTTCGGCGCAATCTCAGATGTACCTTGCGGCGCCAGCGAGTCCGTCAGCCGAGCAATGGGCGCAGCAGCGCAACAGCATGAGCCGGCCACGGGGCTCCGACCAGAGGCTCTACGATCTGCTGTGCACCCACGGGGCGTCCGAGGGCGACAATAACTCGCAGCGGCAAAAGTCCAGCGGCAGCCAGGGCAGCCGGTCCAAGGGCAGCAACGAGCACAACCTGGCGAGCGTCATCTCGCACTATATGGGCGGCATGGACTCTGACAGCACGACAGACTTGCTGGCGTCCAGGTACTACGGCAATATGGACCATATGGGAACTGCCGATAGGCTGCCGAGGCCGATGAACAGCACACTGCCGCTGTTTTCGCCGAGCGTAGTCAATGGCCGCGGCTGGCTCGCGCGCGGTCGTCCTATGGCAGCGAGGAGGATCTGATAAGACGCCGCGCGGCCTTGCGCAGCACAGAGAGTCAGAGGGTGGCGCTGGCACTGGCGCTGCAATGCCGCCGACGATGCGCCCAAGAAACGCCGCCGTGGCCACGCCCAGCCGATAGACGAGGAGCCCGCCATGCGCCCTTTGGCTCCAGCGCAGCCCGTGCAGAGCGCTGCTGAGCTGCACGATGCCAACTTCCCCGAGCTCCCGTGCAATGCCGTGGCTGAGGCCAGCGACGCAGACGGGGCGGGCGGCCGGGCGGGCGGCTCTGCGAGCAAGGCGCCGTCTGCAGCCACAACCGCGCGGCACACACGCCGCAGCGGCGCGAGTCAGTAAGCAGCCTCGCGGCGATCGATGCTGGCGACACGAGCCTCGGGCTTGGCATGCAGCTGGACGAGCGCCCGGCGTCGCAGGTCCGCACGCGGCGGCCGCCGAACATGGGCGCCACGCAGTACACACCGGCCGCAGCCACCAAGAAGGCTGCGCTGGCTCGCGGCGCGCCCGGCATTTCGTACATGTTTTCGCCGAGCCTCGGCTCGAGCCGCCCGTCCAGCGTCGCGGGCATCAACACGTCGCCGCACACTCCGTCGCAGAAGGTCGTGCCCACGCATCTCGCAGACATAACTGAGTCGGCCATGGCGGAGACGCCGGGCGCAAGCCAGGCTGCGGGCGAGCACCAGAGCGACACCGAGCCCGCCAGGGCGCCAAGAACCAGGGCGTATGGGTCGATCAATATTGAGGCCTTGGAGCAGTTTCTGGACGAGGGCGAGATCCCCGACTCGACGTCCGAAGACGAGAGCAGCGACGACGGCTTTGGCTGGGCCGCGGACTCCTCAGCCACAACTGGCTCGCCGTCGACGCAGTCGTGCAGCGACCAGAGCACTTTCCCGAGCAGCAGGAGCAAGTCGCCGCCGCAGCGCGCGCTGGCGCTGCTGGCGCGTCTCTGCCCCCAATATGGCCTGGGCGGAAGCCGGGGCTCGCCCGTGCTTGGCAACGGCAACGCCCGTTTTCCCCGCGGGTGCGCAGCATCTGCCTCTCCCCATCGTCCGTGGCGGACGAGCGGGCGCCTTTGCTCGAGCACACAGCAATTAATATTTCAACCCTGCAGCTTGTCAGCGAGGCGGGCAACTTTGCGATGCCGGCCAACGTGCCCAACCGCAGCGCTCCCCAGCTTGGCTCCCACGCCCACCCAGCGCAGAAGACACCGACGCACAGGAAAAAGAGCTACACGCGCGGCAAGCAGCGGCGGCGGCACCACGAGGAGCTGTTCCTGGACCAGGATGGTTTCATCGACGAGTCGTACCGGTTCACGTTCTTTAACCCGGCAGTCGGCACAATCCGGGCGCAGGAGTTTGCCGACATGCGCACACCCGCAATGGACCTGTCGGCGCTGCTGCAGGTCGGCGGGTGCTTCTGGATCGACGTTCTGCGGCCGTCGTTCCAGGAGATGCACCTGATCAGCAAGATCTTTGGCATCCACACGCTGACGGTAGAGGACATCATGACGCAGGACATGCGGGAGAAGTGCGAGACCCATGCCAACTACTACTTTGTGTGCTTCCGGTCTTTCGACAATGACCCGCACAGCGAGTCGTACTTGGCGCCAAAGTGCGTCTACAACATTGTGCTGCGCGAGGGCATCATCACCTTCCACATGGATCCGTCGGTGCATCAGTACCATGTGTTGCGCCGGATCCGCCGCCAGATTGACCACATTGTGGTCACTCCCGACTGGCTCAACTACGCGATCATCGACGACATCACTGATCTGGTGGCACCCATTCTGCAGCTCATCGAATTTGACGTAGACGCAATTGACGAGCTTGTCCTGGTGATATCGTCCACGGAGCAGTCCGACATGTTGCTGAGGATCAGCACGGCGCGCAAGCGCATAATGATGGCCCTGCGTCTGCTGCAGGGCAAGGCGGACGTCGTGCGAGCTCTAATCAAGCGCTTCGAGACTGCAACAGCAATGAGCACTAACCAGTTCCAAGCCATTGCCAGTTTAGCCGACAGACCCTTGTATCTGAGCGAAAGTCCCCGCAGACGCAGCCCCGCAGCCAACGACCAATAATTGCGGTGCCCGAGGGCACTGCTATTGAGATGGCGCTGGACCAGCGGAAGGGCCAGGAGACGCTGCTGTACTTGGGCGACGTGCTCGACCATATCGTGACGATGACGCAGAATGCCGCGCATTATGATAATATTCTGGGCGCGCGCATGCTAACTACTTGGCGCAGATCTCGATCGAGTGACAGAGTCATCGAACAGAACCAACGACGTCGTGGCTAAGCTGTCGGCCTTGGCCGCGATTGTTGTGCCGTTGAACTTTGTCACGGGAATGTGGGGTGCCAACGTCAAGGTGCCCGGGCAGGAGTATGACGATTTGGATTATTTTTTCTATATTCTTGGGCTCTGCATGCTGTACGTCGTCATTGCGGTGGCCTGGGCTCGGCGTTACAAGATTTTCTGAAATCCCTTTTTTAATTTTTATTCGAGCGTAAAAAATGTATTATACAACAAAATTTCCATGATTTATAAAGCAGCGAATGCCTTGACGGCCTCGACAGCCGTGGAGTGCGCGCTGGCGGGGTTGGTGCCAGTGACCAAGCGCCATCGGTGACGGCGAAGTCCTCGAACGGGGTTTTAGGCTTGACATAAGTGGCTCCGGCGTCCTTCGCGCTCTGGCTGATTGGCACAAGCTTGAACTCCCTGATCGTGCCCATTAGATCCATCATCTCCTCGCCCTCATCCGTAAACCCAGTCACCTTTTGCCAGAAACAACCGACTTTCCCGTTTTCCGGTCCTTAATTGAAGGCAAAATAGCCGGGCCATGGCAGACCGCGCTAACAACCCCGCCGCGAGCCCAAACAGACTCCGCAATTCCAATCAGTGCCTTTGCCGTCGGGTAGTCGAACAGGGTTGCGTGGCCGGCAGAAGCGAAAAATAAACCATAGTCCTCAGGGTTGAGTTCAGAGGCCTTGTAGAGGTGTGCGAGTTTCTTTGAGAACTCGTTGTTGGGGTCATTGTAAGTGGCAAAGTCAGAGTCATTCATAAAGTCCTTGGAAATGGAGTGCGGGTCCATACCGTAATGGCCGGTCTCAGAGGCCAAATCGACGGTGAAGCCCGCTTCAGTGAGTACCGTATATGGGTGGAGCGCTTCAGTATAGAAGAGCCAGTAGGATCACCGTTCGGGTAAAAAGGACCGCTGTAGCTAGTGATGCTAGAAGAGCACGCTTGGGGAGAGTGGTAGAATACATTTTTATATTGTTATTCTTCTTTTTAGCTAGCCTGGGATGGGAGGATAAGAAAAATATAATTTTTTAAAAAAGAACAAAATATGTCAATAATAGAGATATGCACTTCCTGGCCTAGCCTTCCGCTATGCTTGTTTTTTGGATGAGGTTCGCAGCTAGTACAATCGGATACTATTAATACGATTCAGATGTGACTGATAATCTTCATTGGTTACTGTTCATCTACCTAGTCGAAACTAGGAAGACCTGGAGGGGATTAGGCAAGCTGTCCGCCTCTGTTGCTGATAAAACGGAGTAGGGTTGATATTGTTGTAAATGATGATATTGAATGTTTATTAATTAGATGATTAAAATTTCTACTGGATACCTTTTCTTTATGAATCTGGTCTGCCAGCTTGGTATTTATACCATTTCAAGACAAGTGAACGCGACCGTGTTGCTAGTTGTGGACATCAACGTACAAAGGCGACGTAAAATTGAAACGTTCTTTGATGTCAATCACGTTTGATAGGGATCAGTGACGCCAATGATCAAAGAAAAGTGTATCATCTGTTACGTAGCAGATTGAAGCAAAAATATTCAAGAGAAAATTAACTAAAATTAACTTTTTCCCTGGCTAATCACTGCATAAAATGATTCGCTTGGTGAGCGTAATCTGCATTAGAAAATCTTTATCAAAATCCAGATAGGGGGCGAGAACGTAGCTTGGGTGGGCAGCAGAGACGAACAACTCACCTAGTTATATAGCTATTATATTTCTAGAGCCTGCCACCAACTCTAATAGTTGACCTATTGCTAGATTAAAATTTTATTCTTAAATTTTTTCTTGTCTTTCCAAATTCCGAATTGTTACAACACAATAAAACTTGATTTATTGTGTGCAAAATGGATGGATTAACATTAATATGAAATTTCAATTATGAGTATTAAGATTGGTGGTTGACGCCAAGGCAAATCTATATAATCAAGGCGAGGTAATTTTTTAAAGGACACGCTGCGGTCATATTGTATAAAGGGCGTGCACATCAAATGCGCTTCTTTTTCTTTTTAAGGGGATAAATTTAAAAGTTGGCATATATATTTTCTTTTATTCTATTTTCATCACCTTTTATAATTTATATACATATATTTCTCAACTCATCAATTGCCAGCTAAAAATGTTTTTTCGTTTACCATGTCCAACGCCAACGCCAACACCGCCGCCAGTCGCCTGCCGTCCAATATATTTTCCATAATTCTTCCCTACGTTGTCAAGTTTTTGGATAGTTTCGATGATTGGAAGGCACTTCTTTCCATTTTGGCGGTCTGTCACGGTTGGAGAGAAGCAACAAGGTCAGTTGTGTATCGCACCGCCTATATTGGTTTCAAATACATTACTGTTGGTCAAACCGGAAGCCCTAAACTCAATAAAAGCCCATTCATGTATATAGTAACATTAAACTGGCCCATATCACAAACAACTTCAAGTTTACAAGGATATTCCTTATCGACTTGGATTCATTGTTTTCAATGACTAGTTTTATTAACAGCGTGCAAGAGATATTGCCAACCCAGTATTTGGCTTGGTCACACATTACGGCGTTGTATTGTAAAGATATGGTTAACGATTATAATTATCGCCAAGCCGGGATAATCAAACAAATAATAGAGCTAATTGCAGAAAAAGTCCCAATATTGCTAAACTGTTCTTGATTCAAAATCCAGAACAAGCGCGGGAACCACAGCCCATCATTGTTTATTTGATAAATATTTGTATCAGCTTTCATCCTTCAAATGCAATAATATTGTTAAGGTTTCTGAACATAGTTTCCGAATGCACTGACCACGTTGTCTGTTAGTTTAAGAAGCATACGTCGACTTCACTTTCAAGCGTAAATACTGAAGCGCTCAGGAAATTGCATCTTAAGGACGTTCCGTTTACTTTATCTGGCTAAATACTGACAGTAAAATGTGAAATACATGGCAAAGTTTCCAAATCTGGCGGATTTAGAGCTACACTTTGACCTGTTTAAATCTGCTACCGATAATATACAACAAATATGCTGATAATATTTTATTTTTCACAGATGGTGATGCTTTTTTGAAATTTCCCATGCTTAAAACTTGTTGTTAGCAGCACGTCCTGTAACATTGAAAACGTTTTTTGGAAACAACATGGATTGGACACGCAACAAATTTGGATCTCCGCCATCACATGATACCCAAGTTGTATTAGAAAATGGTGACTAACGAATATAAAAATATGTCACCCAAGCGTTTGGACCCAAGTGGACAAACAAATACTAGATAATTCTTTTATTTTCAATACCCTCACTATGTTTGACATTAGACCAACGCTAAGCAAAATATTGATCCAAAATATTGGTGGCCATCTTTTTTTGCATCCAAACAGAATCGATGCATCCAGTTTGTCAAAGCTTCAATTAAAGTTAGTGGTCGGTATTGGAAACTTGACTGGACTTTTGCAGTTTCCTAACCTCAAAGTCTTGCAAATCCGCAAATTTGAGTGTCAGCACTACATAGAGCCAGATGATTGGTCATTAAAAATTATTGAAAAGTCCAGCGCCACCAATTGAGTCAAATCTTCAGGTTCTTTCGATTCATAGATACAGGCATTTTGAAAATAAGTACGTGCAAGAGAGCTGAGCATATTGATTGTCCAAATTACATCGATAAAGTCGTGCTGTGTGCCACTCCATATTTTCCGTGATTTACTGCAGTCATGAAGGAATATGGCAATGCGTATCCTCACACTAAGACTCTCGAGATAGCCGGAGTAAAACAAATACTGTTGAGCACCCCACGGGGGACTCGCAACTTTGGCCAATGACCCGGGGTGAGACCTGTCAGCGCGCACAGATGCATCAGGACAATGTGGGACGTCAGCCGAAGCCCGATCCAACCATATCAATTGTGAACCACGTTGGTGTTTATGATTGAGCTTGTTTTTGCAGAGAATGACAACAGCAGATATTGATGCAATTTCGAGGCGCATTAATATAGAATTTGCTAGTTGTTTATTTTCAAGTTGCTTTATTAACCCCTTTATCAGGACAACGTAAATATAGGTGAGGCTGTCTACCACCTGGGGAAGCTCAGTCCAGGCCAAAGTCTGACACCAATCACATGCAGAACCACAAAAACTAAAATAGCTAACATACCCCCAGAACCAATGGGACTTTATTTGTTGGGTTCGACCTTCTGTCCTCACTGAGCTCTTGGAGGACTAAACTTTTTTCTTAAATAATATGCTTCATATTTCAAATTAGTTTGAATATGGTGTGACAAAAATATGCATATGAATACGTAATTAATGTGTTGCTCCAAACAACCAAAGTCAACGCTTCTGTTGCTAGTGATCATGATTCTCTGAGGCTCTGTATGTGGCAGAATGTGCTTCAGACAACGCGTGTGCGTAGGCATCCGCTGGTGCGTCTAGTTCCTGCAGTGTCGTGAATCGGTGCCAAGTAGGTGGCCGATGGCATTTCAGGTTTATCTTGGCTGTGGTTTGCGCCTAATTTTTTTGAATCTGGCGATGATTTGCTTTTGGTCCAGTTAGGTATGTTCCATATAGATGAGCTGCTTGGATAGAAACAGTTCAAGCTGATAGTGGTCTTGATGTGGTTCCCCATCAGAACAATTGGAATGGTGATACCGTGGACAATACCGACCCGAACACACAGCACACACAATCGGGTAGACTATTTTGGCGACAATTCCGGCATTGCTATCGTCGTGCTCATTGATCTGTTTGATTGTCTCGGTGGCGTAAAATATGGCAGACACACCGATGGGCCCAAACCAGCCGGCAAACAGCGCCTCTTTCCAGTTGTTTATTGCGGGAACCAGCCTGTACAGTGCCACGATAGCTGGAAGACGGCGAAGGATAATGATGAGTACAACGGCAATGGATATCCTCCATGGGCTCAGGAAATTAGCGCTATATATTCAGCCCATGGAATGGTAGCACCAAAATACATGAAAAAGGTCATGGACAGGATATCGTTGATTGTCTGTTGCAGCAAGGTATCCTCACTCTCAATACGATACCAGTCATCCCAAGTAAATGAGTTGCCAGCCACAAAGCAACACAGAATATCGTCGGTGCCGAGGATGGTGCACAATCCAACAAGCATCAGGGCCAATGATATAGCTGACAGCAGAAACAATTCGTGCTCGATCCAGCCAGTATTTTTTGCGTATTTAAGTACCTTTCGCCCTACATACCCAGCAACCCGCCTATCACAACAGACAGCACAACTTGGTACACCCAGGTCACGTAGAACCATGCTCCAATGGCATTGCCGCCACCGAGACGCATCAGGAACAGCGCAAGAAACAAGAACGGATAGCCGAGCCCGTCGTTTGCACCACTCTCAGCAGTCAGAATATTGCGCAGGCGCAGTGGGACATGAGTCTCGGCAAACATTCCCTTGAGAATGGCATTGGCAAGCACCGGATCTGTGGGCGCCACACATGCGCCAATTGCCAGCGCCTGGAGAAAGGGCAGGCCGAAAGTGAATTTAATGATAGCCGCAGATACCAGCCACATCAAGGTCATTACCGGAACAAAAGCATAACCATAGATTGCCACTCCTGACAGGTATTTCTTGGGTAGGGTAATACCAGCAATCATGAGCTCGATGGCCAGGCAGTAACGGCTGTATTCTTGGATGAACTGCATCTGGTTTGAAGACCAATTTGAGGGTCAATCCAGTTGAGAGCTAATGGGCCTATAGCAATTCCATAGAGCATAGCCAATAGCGTCGCGGAAATGTATAGCCGCTCTTTGACAAGCAATGAGCAAATTCCGAGTGCAAAAATGAAACCCCTACCAAGGCCGGCAGAACCTGTACCTGTTTTGTAAAAACTGTTATTTCGCCCATGCAAAAAATATTGTGGAATGTTAAGTGTTGTAATACAAAGGAATACTACTATGTAATTTATAATTAAAATTGTTGCAAATGTAACTAAAAATGGTTGGAATAAAAAGACAGGATCCTGAAGGACCTTGGCATTGCTATAATTGGGTCTTAACCCCAAATCCGGCTTTTAAAACATGGCTTGCTAATTATGGTACTGGTGACACATTACATTGACAAAATCCATTGACAACTGCCTGAGCCTCATGATGCTTGAATATATATGACAATAAAAATATGTCCAAATAATAGTTTGTACTAAACAAATATTTTTAAATAATTGTGATACGATTAGCTGGCGTATATCATACAATTTTCACATTATTATTTGTTGATTTGGTGGCGGTTGTCCATTTTTGGCATTATCAATCAAGTGGACTTTTGAAAATATAGGAGAAAACAACAATTAAATATATTTTTGCGTTTTAGGGAATCGAGTTCAAGCCTCTATTTACTTTTTACAGCTCGAATGTTCTTTAAATCGCCACATTCAAAACTTTTCTTGACTCACAGGAAAAGTCAAAAGTCACAAGAAGCAAAATTTGGCGAATGTACATGTGGTAAAAATATTGATTTTTAATTTTTTTTATCAACCAATGTATACATTGATGCGTGGGCTGGTTTATTATATTAATAAAAAACAATTTTTTGTATGTATTTCCCCTAAAATTATTTTTACGGCTCAGTTGACGCAAAACCCTTCTTATTGTTGTCACCAAGCATTTGTACTTGTCAGCTAAATCTTGAGCTCTTCTGTGTGAGTGTTTTTTGATTGTTTTGCGAATAGCGGCGCCATGAAGGCGTGCGATTTTGGATTTTGAACAGCCGCTTTGAGGCCCATATTTAATATCCATGTGTCCGCGACTAAACCCGTTAATCCACTTTCTAACAGTTGATATAGAAGGTGCGTCTGTGCCGTAATGCCAATGTAAAATTTGAGGAATTTCCAGTGGCTTCTTTCCCTCCAAATAAAAAGATCTAATCAAAAAATGATATCCAATATTTGCATTATGTTTAGGCAGTCATTTTAAGAATTATAAGTAACAAATATCAAATTCTCAAAGTTGCGCAGAAGAAAAAGAAGATAAGCTGGGAATGCGTGCAGGGGTGGAAAATAACTCTACAGAATAAAAACAAAGACCAAAAATATAAAAAATATAAACATTATATTTTTATTAGTGACATCTATTCTCCAGCGCACTTCTGGCCCGCCTTTATTATTTATCCACTAATCGACAAGATAATTTCAGGGATATATGCATTTTCCCCACACTTCCTGGGCTCCGTTATAATCGATTTAATGGCTCATATTTTTAGCGAATTAACGGACAGATTTGCTTTGCGACAGATGCATACCAGTCGCCATGTGGGTTATTGGTTGCATGAATTTCTCATAACTAAATTTAGATTTTACAAGATTATACACGGCTTTAATTAGCATGGTAGGGTAAAGATACACATGTAATTGCACGGGTTTTCTTTAGCTGAGCGAGTATACCGAGCCAACACAAGGTAAAAATTGACTATGATTTTATGAAGCTATGTGTATAATTTGTGCATATAACCTCCATTGTGCGACGCTTTTTTTCTAAAATATTATTACATTACAAATGTTTTTTTTATTTTTTATTTTCCAATGTTTTTTTCTCAAAACAATATATCTAAAATTTTCTACATTATGATTAGCACTCACAGATTGAAAGATACTGCTAGTGCTAGTGGGACATCTCCCTCGGAGCACAGATACGGAAATTACATCTTAGTGCCTCGTGAAGGTTGTCGTGGCAAAACCGCTTTGCATAGCAAGGTCAGAAAACCGGTTCAAAAGCGCAAGCGGCTCAACAAGAAGAACCGTTTGAACTGAGCAAAGGCACACAAAGATTGGACAGAATCAGACTGGGACAACGTCCTGTGGACATGCGAGATCATCATTGAGGTCAACAACCCCAACACACCACAATATTTTTGGGTGGGTCCAGGAATTAATCAGGATCTGACCGGAGTGGAGATATTTTCAGACAAGGATTATCACTCGGTTATTATGTGGGCCGCATTCAGCGCTCACGGCAGGGTTCCTCTGGTGCGTCTGAAGAAGCGATTGAATCACACTACTATAAGGATTTGTTGAATGAGCATCTGCAACCAGCACCTGACTGTATGCATATTCCGAGCGGGGCCAAGCCGATATTTTAGCACGCCAATAACCCTGCACACACCAGAAATGATGTCAAATATCGGCTCCACGATCGTAATACCAAAGTATTTGATCGGCCGTCTGTGTCATCGGATTTCAGCCCCATTCATGACCTTTGCTCACAGATGAAATGTGAGTTGAGATATGCTGTCAATGATCATTTGCTCACTAACGGCAAACTGCTCAATATGGCGCATAATTTTTGGAATAACATTTCGAAAGAGACTCAGAGAGTGCGCCCATTCAATGTATGATCACATCAAGAAGGTCATCAGAGCCAAGGGCCACATTTTCCCAAAAAATATCCTTAAAATGTTTCATTTTTGGCTTGAATTTATGTATCACTTTGCTCTCAACATAACATGTATGAGGAATATTTCTTGCCAATATTATATGTATTGAAATTTTGAACCAAAACATGATGATTTGGTGATCTGTTCTGATCGACGAGCAAAACGACATGTGACGAGCATCTGTTTTTATTGCCATTTTTCTTTATGATTTGCAGTCTGCACTTTAATATTTTGTAACACTGTTCTCTTTCTGTTTTGCGCATTCAACCAACAATTTTGCATTATTTTTGTTTATAAATTGCACATTTTCTCTTCCCTCCCCCATTCTACCACGCTCGCGATGAAGGGGCCAGCATAACACAACATTAGCCACGACCAGTATTACCAACAGCAAAAAAACCCAGACAGATATATTTATATTTTCCCAGCCTCCATGAGCAAGTACACCGTGTGTGTTCCTGGGTACGGCGCCGCCACGGCAGATACCATCACATCGCTCCAAATAAACAACTCAAGTTTCAGGCAGCTCGTCGAAAGGGCAATTTCAGGGTGGGACGCACCTAACAAGCAGAAATCCGCTGGACCTGGCCGCCAACCCGGCACAATATGGCTGGATATACACTCGCCCTCGCAGGGTGACATTGACGCTCTGGCAAGCATATTCAACATTGATTCTGCTAGCGCACTCCGTCTTTCGCATAATATTGGCGATCGAGCGGTGGATCCGGAGTGCAAGGCAGCGGACATGTCGTTGTACCTGTGCTGGGCCGAGACGACGGCCAGCAAGGGAAGTGCTGCGCATTATTTCTCACACGGGACTATCAATCCTGCAGATGGTTCCTTTGAAGCTGGCGATGTGCTGGTTGCCGATGGCTCGACGGCGGCGACAACGATAGTAGGTGACATTTCGGCTTCAGGTGCGAGTGGACGGCAGCGGCAGCAGCAGCAGCAGCAGAGCTGGACCGGTGGGTATTTTCCAGTACCTCCTTGGCTCCAGCCCAGTGCAACCCAGGTGCTCAGCCGCTTGGACCTTAGGAAGCGGCCGAAGAAAACAAAGGCTGGCGAGCCCATCATGAACCCAGCAGGCATAGACTCCATGCGACAGCAGCGCATGAAGCAGCTGCTCGGCATGTTTTCGAAACCGACGGTGGTCAACAAGGAGCGAACGCACGCCGTGCTGAAGCGCTGGGGGCCAGGGCATGAGCATGGTGGCAGGAGGTGCTGAACTCGGCAGACAGCAGGCAGAGTGCACCCAAAGGGCCAACTGTGTTGCTGAGCAGCTCACCAGAGAGGCACGCGACTTGATCGGTACCAGATCGTGCAAGTGTGGACGTGCGGGCCAGTTGTATTGACATTCCACAGGGCAGAGTCGGTGGCGGTGACCCGGGTTATGCGTGAGCTGGCGGTGCAAGATCCCCGCCTGCTGAAGGTCGCCCCGCTGGCCATTGTCGAGGGCCTGGTCGACCACTGGATATACAAGGTGCAAGAGTGCCTGCAGGTGGTCAAGGGCTACACTGACAAACTGGACCACGATCTGACGCGCCCCGTGCAGAACCCCTCGGTCGAAGCAGCCACCTGGACGCCGGTTATCGCGCGCTGCCGCAAGGCTGCGCTAGCACTCCTGCGGCGCTGCCAAGTCAACGAAATGGTGCTAAGCCAGCTGTGCAGCACTGCCAACCTAGTCTTTTCGCCGTCACATTCCAAGGCCGACGCCCTAAGCGACAGGGCGCTGCTGCCGTTCGGGCGCAAAATGACAATGCGTGATATCGCAGGGCACAACCCAGTGCAGCGGCTGGGCGTTCTACAAAACCAACTGTTTGTATCGCATACGACGCGCGTGCAGTACAAAAAGGCTGAGCAGCGGCTCTCGCGGCTGCACACGATTCTTCTGGATCGCCAGCGGCTGCGGCTCCTGTCGACGCAAAAGGATATCCACAAGTACTTCCGCACGCTGGTCACGGTTGAGCTGGTGTTCTTGCCTATTGAGCTGTGGTACAATCTGGACAATCTCAATGGCATTACTACGCCTGGAAAGCTGCAGCCGGATCTCAACGACAATGAGGACTTTGGGTTTACTGTGATGGGGATATTGGTCTGGGCTGCAGTAGCCACGCTGCTGTATGCCATTTATGTGAACTTCTTTGAGCGCAAGCCTGAGACTCTGCGCATGGCCAATATTGCGAGCATGCACCGCAGGCAGCGCAAGATCCGCATGTACAGGCAAAAGGGCGCTGGCGAGGTATCGGCAGTGGTGGGCTGGCGCAGGCTTTGGTACGCGCTCAGCGGAAAATAAAATGTAATAAAACAATCTGTTGTCGCTTTGTGTGTTGGGCATCAAGGCGAGCTGATTTTTTGGTCCATTATTCCTGTGGTCCCCAAATCCTAAACTTGGCACGCATTCTCTGCGTTCCGGCTGCATTCGCTTTCATTAAACTGCGAACGTGTTGCAGCGAGTTTTGTGCCTTTCGATTTTTCTTTCTGAAAGGCGTCTTTCAAAAAACAAGTAGAAAAAAACAAGATGGACAAGTGCAGCCTCAACATTTATTGTTTTCTCTCTTTTTATTAGCGGTATTGTTTTTTTTGTTTTTCTATTATTTTTGTTCTTGTTTGTATTCGAGAGGGGAAAAGCTTGCTTTCCGCCTTGCGTACGCACGGCACGCACATACATTCGGAAGTAGAGGCGGTTTAAGCATATTCGCTTGTCGCTTCACAATACACTTTGATTATTCACCCTTATTACCCTTTTTTGCATTCCATTTTTGGAAAAAGAAAAAAAACTCGACGAAAAGGGGTGCACTACCCCGGTTAACCACAAGACACCCCTCACACCTTTTCTTTTATTATTTTCGTCTTATTATTATTATTGTATTTTCACCCTAATAATGATTAGTTTTCGGAGCCCGCTTTTTCGATTCCTGCTCCTAGCACTGACGCTGGTCGGACTTTACGGGCTGATACACGTAAACTACGACGCAGCCAGCGACTTTATCAGCAGCAAGAAGCTCGAGCCATACCGGCGGCAAGTAAGCTACGAGCCGGGGGCGCCCAAGCCGGTCAACGGGTGTTTTGCCGTGCTCGCTCGCAACCAGGACTGGCGCTCCCTGCGCGAGTCCATGAAGCAAATGGAGGACCGGTTCAACCACCAGTTCAACTACCCGTACGTGTTCCTCAATGACGAGCCGTTCTCTGAAGAGTTTAAGAACATGACCCGGTCGATGACCAATGCAGACGTCCACTATGGGCAGATTCCCAAGGAGCATTGGTCGTACCCGAGTGGATTGACCAGGACAAGGCGAAGGAGAAGCGCAAGGAGATGGTGGCCAATAAGGTTATGTATGGCGGGAGCGAGAGCTATAGGCATATGTGCCGCTTCGAGTCCGGGCTGTTCTTTAAGCACGAGCTTATGCAGCAGTTTGACTACTATTGGCGGCTGGAGCCTGGAATCAAGTACCTGTGGATATCACGTATGACCCGTTCCTGTACATGAAGGAGCGCAAGATCCGGTACGGGTGGACTATCGGGATCTACGAGCTGATGGACACTGTGCCAACACTGTGGGAGTCTGTTAAGAAGTTCATAGCGCATAACCCGGATCTGATTCCTGCGCATAACTCCCTCTGGTGGGTGTCCCGAGACAACGGCACGTCGTACAACGGGTGCCATTTCTGGTCCAACTTTGAAATCGCCGATTTGTCGTTTTACCGCAGCGAGGCGTATACCAAGTTCTTTGACTTTTTGGACAAGGAGGGCGGCTTCTTTTATGAGCGCTGGGGCGATGCGCCGGTGCACTCAATTGCTGCTGCTCTGTTCTTGCAGAAGGAGGAGGTGCACTGGTTTAATGATATTGGGTACTTGCATCCTGGGTGGCAGCATTGTCCGAGCGGTGACGCGTGGGTTAAGAATAGGTGCACGTGCGATCCGAATGACAAGGACAGGACTATTACGGCTGCTGGGTGGGGCAAGTGCTCGCGTGAGTGGGAGCTGCTTCCGGACACTCCCGCAAAGTACCGCAAGGCCCGTGTGGACTGAAGAGCCAATGATTTTTCGTATTGTAATCTCAATCTCAATTTTTTTATATCCATCACAAAATCACATCGAAATTATTTTTCTTTTACATTGCCAGAGGAATTCCGGGTTGGAATGAAACAAAACAAGAAATTTACCGCTGTCGCTGTTTTTTTATTAGTTAACCCAACCCCACCGGCTTGACGAAACCCCGATTGACGATTGGCTCTTGTCATTTTCACGCCTTTTTTATGCGTATCGCCGTAAGCACAAGGGTGCAGAGTCGTAATCAGCTTGTAAAGCCCAGAATGCACGATTGCATTGAGATCGCGCCACTGGCCCCCCTATAAACAACCCGTACACAAACCCATCTTATCTCTTTTTTCTTCTTTTCCTTACGTACATATTTTTTAAAAAACCTTTTTTTTCTTACCTTTATAAAATTCAAAAAAAATGCCTTATACTTCAGGAAACGCTGCGGCCGGAGCCAAGCTCTTCAAGACACGTTGCGCACAGTGCCACACTGTTGATGAGGCCGGTTCCAACAAGGTTGGACCCAAGCTTCATGGACTTTTCGGTCGTCAGTCAGGGCAGGTCGAGGGTTTCCAGTACACTGAGGCTAACCAGAAGAAGGGTGTTGTTTGGGATGAGCAGACTCTTTTCGATTACCTGGAGAACCCCAAGAAGTACATTCCTGGAACCAAGATGGCCTTTGCCGGCTTCAAGAAGGAGAAGGATCGTAACGATGTTATCGCTTACCTGAAGGACTCGTGCAAGTAAAATGTGTCGCTCTTGTTTTGTTTATGATAGATAACACAGAGTATACTCTTTTTCCCCCATTGTTTTAAATATATATCTATTTTTCTTGTTCTTTATTGAAATACCACATTTGCCTTTGTAGATTTTGTCTAGACCGTATAGACCTCTAAAAATCCCAGGACTGTTATCAAAATCATTTCCCCCTCTCTTCCTTTCACTGAGCGATAAAAAAGACTGCAAAGATTTAGCGCGAGACAATAATAATAACGCAAAATATTCTCACCTTGGTTGGGGTAGAGGATGGAGGAAAAATACAATAAAAATATTTCTCTCTTTATTTTTAATTGGCAATCGATTGCACAAAAAAAATCACACTTTCACAATGTAATTTGATTATATCATACGATATATTCTTGAAAAAGATTAGAAAAATGAAATAACAGGTTTTTTTTAAAATTTTCAATGCCTGCGAGAATCAGTCTTGTTTGCCACGGTGGTCTTGTGCAAATTGGCCAAGTAACCAGTACTAGCTGATGAGCTCTCAGAATTACCAGCAGCAGCACTCGATGACATGCCGCCCACAATGGCCTTGGCCACATCAACATCCTCCTCGCTGCAACTTCCTCCCCCTCACCCACCGCAACATCTTTATTCGCCGAATCAGCCCCCCTGTCTGCGATACGGGCGCTGATTACCAGCAAACAACTTCTGCACATCCTCCAGCTTAAGCCCCTTAGTCTCTGGCACGACCAAGAAGACAAACACCAGGCCAATAAGCAGAATACCGGCATAGAGCCAAAAGGTGCCCGACGCCGTAATGTGCAAAGTCATAGTGAGAAAAGTGACGGAAATAATAAAGTTACTCACCCAATTAGTCGCCGTCGCCAAACTACCCGCTTTACTGCGGATTCCCTGAGCAAAAATCTCGGACTGCACGAGCCATGGGACGTTGCCGAGACCGACGGCGTAGAGGGCGACGTAGAAAATCAGAGAGGCAAGCGCCAGCCATGTGCCGGCCTTATCCCGAGACGTAATGGACTCGCACATGTCCGTCAAATCCCCAAACGCACTATCGCCCTTAGTTGTACACATGAGGGATCCCGGCGACCACCCGCACTTGTCGTCCAGTGTGCAGGCGCCGCACTTAACATACTCTATACATGAATCCTTCGTAATCTTGACCAGCCCGACGATAAAAATAAACGCAATACCCAGGAGTATCAAGCCAATAATCATACCGACAAAAGATATGAGCAGCAGCTTGCGCCTACCAAAGCGATCAATAATGGTGATCGCCACAATGGTCATGATCATATTGGTGGCAGCAATCGCAATAGAGAACTGCGTCGCACTTTTGGTGCTCCCGAACCCGGCCATTTTCAGGATCGTCGCCGAGTAGTACATTGCCGTATTGAACCCGCTAAACTGCTGCATCAACTGCAGAACACATGCGACTATCAGTGGTTTCAGGTTGGTTGCGCGCAGGAGGTCGATATAGCGGGTGGCGTTCTCTGTGCGCATCGACTGCCGCATACTCTCGAGCTCATCATCGACTATACTCTCGGAGACGTTCTTGCCGTAAATCCGCTGCAAAATGGTTTGCGCCTGGTCCTCCTTCCCACGGCGAATAAGTACACGGGGTGACTCAGGTAGCCATGGAAGCAGCAGAGTTGGACGGCTGCGGGGAATGCCGAAATTCCAAACATCCACCGCCACCCGTTATGCACATCAGTCAATGCCCATGCCAGAAGATACGCTATCAGTTGGCCGCCGGTAATAGCCAAAACATTAAGAGTGACTAGGCGGCCGCGGAACTCCTTCGGGGCTAGTTCGCCAATGTATATTGGCACGACCATGGAGGCGGCGCCGACAGCGAGCCCGACGACAACGCGGCCGCCGATCAGAACAGAGTAGCTCCTGGAAAAGGCCATGATGAGGGCCCCGAGGATAACACGAGAGAGGAGAGAAAGGTGATGGTTTTGCGACCCCAGCGGTCGGCGAAGAACCCGGAGAAAGGCCGCCGACAATGGCGCCGAGTGTTGTGCCGCCGACAATAAACTCTTGCTGCGTACTGCTCAGGTTCCACTCGTCTTTGAGCACCACGAGGGCTCCGGAGATCACGCCCGTGTCGTAGCCAAAGAGCAGCCCACCGATGGTGATGCAGAACACTACGAAGAATACAAACCGTGGTGGTCTCGCTGCCATGTCAATTGGGGTTGTTATTGGTGGGTGTCCTAGAGAGTATTAATATGGTGGGTATAAAAGAGTTATTAATTAAATTGAAGGGGATAAAAATAGAGAGATAAACAAACACTAGGTCGGGTTTTTTATGTGTCCAATATTTTTTTTGACTTTTTGCTGCACTTTACATTTGGGGATGAAGGCTCAGTTTGAGAGACTGGTGCGAAATTGTGCGACCGTCTGCTTAGACTACAACAGAAATTCCAAACGGAAAAAGGAGGATTGGTGGAGAGTGTTGGTAATTTGTTTGGGATTAACGCTCCGAACTGACGCACCAAAAATGGATTTAAAAGGTAGTTGTTGCCTAATTGAGCATCGTTTGACTGTTCTAATTGGCACAGAATCCACATTGGGAGCACTGATCCTAAACAAGATTGATATATTCGTGCGTGTATGCGGGGAGAGGAGGGCCGAATCATCGAAGGAAAAACCTGGGCCAAATGGCTGTGTCTGAGGCGTACCTTTGTATCCAATTCATTTTCGTGTGATATAGGTGAATTGAGAGGTGAGTGAATATTTGTATGGCTGACAATATCATGGTCGATATTAGCTGCGTGTATATTATCCCCTGGGTGGAATATCTATGATTAAAGTACACTGCTGTGTATGGGTTTTTGTCAGACGGCAAAAAAATAGAGATGTAAGAAATATTTAGGGTTGTAAAAAACAAAGAAACAAAAAAAGAAAGAAAACGCGAACAATATTTTATGATTAATTTTTCACTTACAAATGCATTCTTCGCGACATTGGTTACCACATGACGCGCAGTTATCAATACACCCCCCTCCCCCAAAAAAAACTGTACCATGAAGTTGAATTATATTTTTTATTTTGCATGGCCTACTCGATTAACGTATTAGGCAGATTATTAGGAGTTTCAGATTAAAATCACACTGGATTTTGAATTTGTCATCCATAGCGAAATAAAAAAGAAAAACACAAGGGGTCCATGACGCGTATGGATTAAAAAGCAGCTTTGATTGCATCATTCGCATCAAAAATTATGTCGGAATTTTTTACTCCGATTATGACAAATCCCTAACCACAAAGAACGAGCAGTATAAAAGTAGCACAAGAAAACCGTCGACATTTTTTCCAGGCCCATTTTTTCTTCAAAACATTTTCATCTTTAACTAACAACATTTACAACTTTCAAATTAACAATGTCTTCGCTCGCCTACCCCTATGAGGAAAACATCTACACGCTCTACTCCAACGCCAACTGCCCCTTTGCGCAGCGCGCCCTGCGTGCTTTTACATAGCACAGGTGCCGCACAAAGTGATCGAAATCGATCTCACCAACAAGCCCGACTGGTACCACCTTGTCAACCCGCAGCTCAAGGTGCCCGCCCTGCGCACGCCCTCCGGCACAATCCTCATTGAGTCCCTTGTTCTCTCTGAATTCGCCGCCGATCAATTCCCGGACTCCCACCTGCTGCCCTCGGACGCCACCGAGCGCGCACAACTGCGCCTATTCGTGGAGATATTCTCCAGCCGGATTATCCCCAATATCTTTGGCTCACTGCGCGGAACGAATGCGAAGGAGATTGAGGAGAAGAAGGCGGCGTTGTTGGCCGGGCTCAAGGAGGTCAATGATGAGCTTGTGAAGCAGTGGGAGCGCATTGGGGGCGATGGCGCGCTGTGGCTGGGAGACAAGGTGTCGTTGGCGGAAGTCAACACTGTGTCCTTTTATAATCTGCTGGTTGCTGTCGAGCACTACCGCGGGTTTGCTGTGCCTGATACTGACGAGTTTGCTGCGTTTCACAAGTGGGCCGCAGCTTTCACTAAGCTTCCGGCGTACACTGAGTTCAGGGTTGATGATGACCAGGCCATCAACAAGATGAAGAAGTTTGTGCCCGAGGCCAACTAGTTTTTTTCTTCTTAAATTTCCATTGTTTCAATTATTATCATCATCTGTATCTAATCAAATCTGTACTGGAAAGCCCTTTTGTAGTACATCTGCATGAGGCGTGGATTGTCGAAATTGTGGGCTGTCCGTGAGGCGTTAATTTGCTGTCCCCACAAGCTGAACATTCCACACCAAACGTATAAATTAAAATTACAACATTTTTTAATATCAATGGCTTTTTCAGTCTATCATCCATCCATCAATATCAGCATTCATTGTCGTCGCAACACTCAAAATAAAACAAGCTGCACAAAATGTCCGGAGGAATCGGACCGCAAATACCAGCAGACATTGCGGCGAAGCTGGGCATAACCCAGAACCCAGCATCACAACTACAAGAGGAGGACACAGTGCCTCTGACCACGAAGCCATCGGCCCCAGGATGCCACCACATGCCATCGGCCCTGCCGCGCCCTCCACCGCCAATCCTACCAGTGACAGCGACAGTGGCAGCGACTCTGATCTCGTCGGGCCGTCCATCGCCCTCGCCGGCTACACCGAATCCGATGCCGCCCAGCAAACCCTCGACACAGTTGAATCACGCATGTGCCGGCAAGACAAAGCCAACCAAACCCCCGAGGAAGACAAGCGCGAAGAGTGGATGCTCCTCCCACCATCCGTCGAAAGTACATCTGCGGTGCGCGGAAGCAAGGCAGGCAAAAAGGGAAGCATGGTGGCACCACTGTTCGATAAAAGCTGGACGGAGACGCCCGAGGAACGCAGGGCGCGGAAGAAAGGCAAGGGGCGGAGCGGGAAGTGCAGGGAGACGGAGGTGGAGGAGGAGACACCGGGGATGCGCAAGAAGAGGATAGAGGATGAGGAGAAGGGAAGGTGGGTGGAGGAGTATAATCGGACACAGAGGCCCAAGAGCCTCATGGAAATGCACCTGCTTGCGAAGGATGAAGACAGGGAAAGGGATCCAAAGAAGAGGAGGGGGAAGGGCCGCGATGGCGATCGGAAGAAGGACGGCATAGGGGCGAGAAGAGAGACAGGCATAGGGGCGGGGACGAGGAGAATGACGAGGAAGGCGATACGTGGAAGCGCAGAGATTCGACCGGTCTCGCGACCTGAGCGCCGGCAAGGTCGATGAGCGCAAGCAGCGCGAGCTACTCAATACCATGGGCTTTTTGACCGACAAGTATGCGCCGAGCAAGGGAGGGTCGTTTATGTAACCATTGAGTAACTGTGAGCCAGTATTTTATTTTTTTATTACTCCGCATTTGATGTGGAATTCCCAATCACGCTATAAATAGACGCACACCCTGGGTGCATTTGCGGAATGGAAATAAAAATATCTCAATGTTATTGTTTTTGCAAAAAAAACAGAAACTAAAAAAGAACAGTACAGTGGAAGAAAAATGAGCGACAAGAAACAAGAAAAAAGATGAGGAAAGGCCAAACAAGTCTGCCAAAAAGCAACCAAAAAATTACGAGCAAAAGATTTTTGATCGGAAAAAGTGTGGCTTTCACGGGTAATGCAGACAAAATGTTACAACCATTCCTTATAGCTTTCGCTCAGCACTGAGTTTAGTTAGCAGAGGCAGTCGCAGATGGCGCAGATGGCACAGCAAGCAAGCAGCGACTTGCAGCATCCACCGCAGCATCCATCGCAGCAGCCCTCTTCCTTTGGCTGGTTGACGTAGACGATATGAGAAGGCTGAGCACCCTGATATTGTAGTTGTTGGGAGGAGGAGGGGGAGGCATATAGTGGCCCTGCTGTCCGTGAGGGGGACCGTACTGGTCAGGTTGTCCGCTGTATTGTTGACCCGGAGGTCCGCTGTATTGTTGACCCGGAGGTCCGCTGTAGTGGTGACCTGGTGGCCCACCGTATTGGCCTTGTTGCGGCTGGTAGCCACCGTTGAAGCCACGCTCGCCATCAGGTCCGAGGGCGCTCTGTGGTGGGTATCCTGCAAGTCCTTGTCCATTGCTATGTAAAAATATTAAAATTAGTATATAAAGCTGTATAGAAAAAAAAGCAATGAAAAGAAGAAAAAAAGAGGCGACAGAAATAGCTGTACTTGCTTTTGTAGCTGCATTTTCTGCCTTTGTTTTTCTTTTCTCCCTCCTTTCCCCACCCAAAAAAGAAAAGCTCGAGAAAAGGCTGCTAAACAGAAAATAGGGAACATTCACTGGTATTTGACCAATAAAAAAGCGTCATGTTTTTTTAGATTTTTATTGCGTGTGTGTGTGTGGTATGTGCCTGGAAAAATCAGCGGCCAAGAAAAGTCAGAAATCAAGTCAAGTCGAGATTTTACTCGCTTTCTGATTAGTTGATCTGCAATCATTGATAAAAATATCTTTACATGGTTGTGATGGCAGTTGGAGTTTATTTCTTTTTCAATTCGTTTGAAATATACTCTTTTCTATCTTACAGACAAAATTCCAACTTGTTTTTTCCAATCAAGAATGATTCCAATCAGTCAGCGGTTTGTCGCTTCGCAGTCTGCCCGGTCATGCGCGCGCGCGCTCAGCACCTCGCGTCTCGTGCAGTCCCACATCGGCAGCTCCCCGATCAAATACACAAGCGAAGTGAAAATCCAGCACATCCCCACAGCCTTCAGCACCACTGACTCGCGCTTCTTCGAAAGACCACGCTCCAGGTGACTGGACCCCTGGGCACCCGCACAATGCCCATTGAGCCCTACGTCAAGCTTGATTTCGTAAAATCCAAGATGTCGGTGGCGACACCGAGCTGCTTATTAGCGTGGAGAACAGCGAGTTGAAGAGGCAGAGGCAGATGTGGGGCACGACTCGGGCGCTGATTAACAATTGTGTTACAGGTGTGACTGAGGGGTTTAGCGCTACTTTGAGGTTTGTCGGTGTCGGTTATAGGGCTGCTTTGGAGGGCGGGAGGCTGGCGTTGAGGCTCGGGTACAGTCACCCAATTAGCATGGAGATTCCCGAGGGACTCAAGGTTACGGTGCCGGTGCCTACGCGTGTGCTTATCAGCGGGTCGGATCTGCAGCAAGTCAAGCTGTTTGCTGCAAAGGTCCGCGAGTGGAAGAAGCCCGAGCCGTATAACCAGAAGGGTATTTTTATCAACGACGAGACTATCCGCAAGAAGGATGGCAAGAAGAAGTAATTTTTATATATACTTGAGGGATTTTTATATTTATTTGCTGTTACATTGAAAATGCACGAAATCTGATATATAACGAAAAGAGCCACCTCTAGTACATGAGCGTTCTGGCATTAGCGTACGCCATGGCCTTGACGGCGGGTGCGGCACAGCAGAGAATTTGTGATAAGTACACTCGAGCTCGGGGGTGATCCGGATGTATGCGCCCTTGTTGGTTCCCGAGTCGCAGTAGTTGGGCGCCGAGAACACAGTGACCATCTGGCCATCGTGCGCAATCTCGTACCCTTCGTCCATCTGCTGGTGACTGCGAATGACCATCGTAAGGCCATTCGTCGCACAGAACTCCTTTGTGACATCGGGGCCATACTGGATGGCCGTGCCCCTAGGACTGGGCGCCCTGCCCTCCTGATCCTGAGGATCGGACCACAGCGACTCATTCAGCAGCTTAGTGTGCTGCGGCTGGTGGAACCTCGGCAGCTCACGCAACTCATCCAGCCGAACAACACCGTCGCCATCAGGCAGCCCCGAGTTCTTGGCCGTCTCGCGCGAGTAAAGCCCGCCGTGAACAACAAAGATCTTGCCCTGGATCAAGTGCGCAATCGGCAGAGCCTCGAAGGTCTCCTGGAACAAATCAAACAGGCGCTTGCCCTGCGTCGGGTACTTATGCCGGACCTCGCCCTCAAACCCATACAGCTGGTTCATGCCGATGGACTCGTGGTTGCCGCGGTTCAGGAAGAACGCATCAGGGTAAAGCAGCTTGAGCGCGAAGAACAGCATAATGACCTCGACGGAGAACGACCCGCGATCGACAAATCGCCGTTAAACAGGTACTGGAGCTGAGGCGACGGGAACCCATTAAGCTCAAAGATATTCACACATCGTAGTACTGCCCGTGGACATCTCCGCACACTGTCATAATGGCGTCCGACGGCACTGCGACATCCACCAGCGTGGGCAGCTTCCGCAGGAGCGACTCGGCCTGCACGAGGATCACGTACATGTACCGCAGCGGCAGCGACTTTTGTTCACGGAACCATTCGGCGACTCCCTTAACAAACTCCAGATCAACGTACTCCTCGTCAACCTCGACCATCTGCGGCTCCCCGCCCCTCCTCCTCCTCCGCATCCTTGGACACCATAACCTTGCGCACAGGCATCCGCGGCCCATCGTAGTCCTCGGCCACCGGGTACTTGCTCAGATCAATGCTCTCCGCCACGCGCTTCCGGTCCGCTTCCGAGTCAATGGCGCTCTCAAACAGAATGCGCCGATACAGCTTATCACACTCCGAGTATTTCCTGCGTGCAACCGCGTCCCCAGGCGCCATAACCGCAACTTGTCGGAAATTTGCCCGGGCCTCCTTGAGGTCGCCCATGGCCATGCATGCTGCGGCCTTGCGGAAGTACCCCTTGGTGAATTTCGCGTCTAGGGAAATCGCCTTTTCGGCGTCTTCCTTGGCTGCGCCGTAGGCTTCGGTGAACAGGTGGCATTGCGCCCGGTTGGTGTAGAATGCTGCGACTGAGGGGTTGGCCTGAATCGCCTGAGTGTACTTTTCGATTGCTTCGTGGTAGTGCTTGTGCGCGTAAAGCGCGTTGGCTTCCATTTTGAGCTGCTCGGCGCGTGCGGCCGCCGAGGCGTCGACTGTTGGTACCACTTCTGAGGTCGTGCTTGACATTGAACAGAGAAAGGGAGAGAGAGGGAGAAAAATAAAGAAAGGAAAGATAATATACCACTACTGAATGCAAATGTAGAATTGAAAACCAACAAATAGCCCGCAATAAAAAAATAGAGAGAAAATATTGGATGGAAAAAAGAAAAAAGAACTGAAACAGAACTGGCAAAAAAAGAATTAATACAGAATTATGATCGTGAAGTGTTTGGATTTTTTCCCTGCCTTTAATGTTGGCATTTTCCACATGAAAATCGTGCGCTTATTTCAACCTTTTTTATTTGCAATTGACGACTAAGAAAAACTAATTCGAAAATATATATAAAAAAGCTGTTCATACTTCAACACTTTGTCCACCAGACCCCTTGTCTATTTTCTGCTCTATACACAAAAACCCATCCCTCCGGCTCTCTTCTTCACTTATATCCTTTTTAGTCAAATGCGCTTCGAAATCGGCGACTGAAGCATCCCAAAAGCCGTCGTCGCAGCGGTCGAATACTTGCGCAGCATCTTTCCATTAAGTTTCTTTGCCGTCCGCGCATTATTCCTAGTATTCTGACCATGCACAGGCAACCCCATGGCATGACGCTTTCCAATGTACGTACCAATTTGACGCAAATGCTGTACATTGGCCGTAACCTGGCGCTTCAGATCATTCTCGATCGTCATCTCGGACAGGACACCGGAGAGCTGATTGAGTTGGCCTTCAGTTAGTTCGCTGAGCTTGCATTCCTTGTGGAAGGAGAGCTTGGAGCAGATTTGGCGTGCCGTTAGTGGTCCAATGCCATAAAAGTATGTAAGCGCAACGGAGACCACTTTTTGGTCGGGAAGGTTGACACCGAGCAAATGAAGCATTGTAAGAAATAAATGTGAATTGAATAATAAAGTAACAATAGAAAAAGAAAAGAGCTTCCTAAGCGCGATCTGTGTATATATCACAACTCCAGCTCAAAGTGAGAAAAAATACTGTGGGGGGAGGGGAGCATCAGGCCGATAAACAAATGTGATCACTGGATCAGTTGATCATCAAGTATATATACTTTTTTGAATGACGTCCGCTGCATGTTTCGAATAGGCTTGCGCAATCTGGAATTGGCACAACTGCGCTCGGTGCGGTTTTGGATATCCAAAACAAAAATAAAATATAGAAACCATATGCTGGAGAATTTATGCAGCCAAATATTTAAAAAGGGGTGATTGTATCCAGAGTAGCATCTGTAGAGTAATAAAGACATCCATGCTTGCGAATTATGTATGCAAAACCCGAATGTAGCTACTAAACTGGGAGTTACCACTACCAGACAACTGCTGAACAGGACCAATGGCCGCTCCTGCCGACACCCACACTGCATTGTGCGCACTTTTATAATGCTTCCGCATGCTACTTCTATCGCAAACAGCATAGTTACAGTGCTCGCACCAAAACGCCTGGTCAATGGCACTAATTCCTGGAATTGGCAAATCCAACCGTAGCAAACGATCCTTATACCAGGACTGAAGCTCATCATCTGACATGGCTCCCGAGTTTTTTGACAGCAGATAACGACACGCCTCCCTGACTGCCCGCTGACTGTACTCGACATGATGCAGGTGTCCATGTTTTATCTGGCATTTGTAAAGGTGCTTGTAAATGCCACCAGGGCTACCATATAGCAGCAGGTCTGACAAATAATAAGGCCACTTTCGCGTTCAACCATCAAGTTTAACGCAGCCAATGCCGACTCTGACGGAGATGACTATACAAAAACAAAAAACAAAAACGTGATTAGTATTCAATTGCTGATATGCAATCATTAGCATTTCATCAATGTAACCAATACCCACAATTATGCTGAAATCGCCGGCGGTGTCGGGATAAGCGTTGGTATCTGTAGCGTTAAGCACACTGCACACAAGCGCATGCCTGTCGTTCATGTGCGTATATGCAAACTGTTTGCCACAAGGACACTCAATCTTGCCGCCACTCCATTGCAATACGTGTCTAATGCCGCTGGCCGAAGTGATCGTTACTGGGCTGTGTTGCATTGAGTGTTTGTCCCGTCGACCGCCTCTATCAAAGTCATCGGACATTTTGAGCACTTGAACATTTTTTGCTCGTGTATAGTTCTGCTGGGAGGCATGTCTAAATAAATGTTTTAATAAATCAATAATATGTTATGCGTAGTAATTTATAATTAATTTTGCATTCAACAAAAAAATAGCTTTGGTCATTGTGGCTGTTGATTTCTGGGGGATTGAAATATGGGAAAGTGTTGCATTGTTTAAATTCGAATAACACTCTACCCTTGTTCATAATTATATGAACATGTTTAATATCAAGGCACCGAGCACACACTGTAAAAAATTCAATAAGTTTACCACAAAGAGTTGGGGAGATATAAAATCAAAATTTTAACTTGAAGCAATACATTTACTGATGTGCATTTTAAATTGTATTCAACGGTTTGTAAAGCAGTCTTTGACACAGTAATATGAGCAACCAAACGCCCTATAAGATGCAGGCAGCTGCGTAATATGTACGTAATGATTTAATCAAAAATGGGTAAAAAATTTTTGTCACAAATACTAAATCATGTTTCTGAAAAGTGTGTGCTTTATTAATTACCAGAACACCACCGAGTGTAGATCTTTTATTTAAAAAGGTAAAGGTAACTAATTATTAGAAGAAAGAGAAATCTGAAATAATGTATGACCACGTGCTTTCAAGTTCTGCATCCGTGAACTCTGTAAGAATAACCTAATGTAGGTATTAAAATGAGGACCACCAAAGACAATTGCTGAACAGGTTCAGTAACCACATTTGTTGATCCCAAGTATGTTGTGCTCTCTTCTATGGTGTATTCGCATCCATTCTTTATTACAAGCAGCAAAGTTGTAATCCCCAAATAATAAGCGTATCAGTAATTATGATGCCTGGGGTAGGCAGGTCCACTCGCAGCAAACAACCCTTATACCAGCTATGAAGCTCATCCTCTGTCATGACGCCCGAATAATCTGAGAGCAGATAACGACACGCTTCTTCAACAGCCTTTTGATTAAAATTGACCTCGTGCAGACGTCCGTGTTTCTTCTGGCAATGGGAAAGATGAGAATATATACCAACAGGAGTTACCATATAGCAACAAGTCAAACAAATAATAGACCGCTGCCGCGTTCAACCATTAAACTCAACACAGCCAAAGCCAACTCTGACGAGGAGACTAGAATTCCAATTCAATGTATGCTCAGTATTTAGCATTCAACTTCACCCAATTTAGCATTGAATCAATGAATAGATACTAACACTTGTGTCGTCACCTCCTGCTAGACCAGTCTGAGTATTTGTATGCTTAGTGTTGAGCACACTACACATGGGAACATGTCTGTATGTCATATATGTATGATAAAATATTTTGTCACAAAGACACCCGAGCCTGTTGCCCTTCCACTTTAATATTGCTTGCTGCCGTTGGCAGAAGTTACTATGGGTGGCCTATGCTTTCTTGTGTGTTGGTTCCGTAAAGCTTTTGTTTTAAATTTACCAGAACTTTGAGCATCCATAAACCTTTGTATATGTTGTTTTGCTGGAGGCATGGTTAGAAAATATAACAATTAAAAATAGAAACAAAGTTATTTTTCAATCCACAGCAAATATTCAATCAGAAACACATGTTCCCTGGTACCGTTGATACTTTGAATTCTGAGATATGGGTAGTTTTTTTATTGTCTGCATGCACCATCCAAATAACATTTTTCTCTAAGGCAAATTGACACGTAGAAAGATGAGATAATAAATGATACAGATATGACGTAATTTGTTTATAGAACATCAGAAGAGCATCAATTGTTACATTATCCGGCCTATTTTATAAAATTATGTAGAAAGCAGCATGGTGACAACAATAAATTTGTAAAAGCTTTAGTCACATTGGCATGTGTCCTATTGTGGCCGATGTTTTGTGGCCATGCGTTAAAACAATGACACAAAATAGACGAAAGGTTGGCGCCAACACCCAACACCCCCTCTGTTGCAGGCCTGTGTTTACCATCCCTGGGGGTAGCCTTAAATATAACTGTAAACACATTTCTACTTTATCTATTATTCTTTTCTACATTATGAATTTTATTAATACAATCATTGCATTTGACAAATGAAACCAAAACAAGAATGCTAAAATATATACGAAAATGAAAACCATGTTGATCTATTTCCCTTTTAAAAGCACTTTTCACGTCAAAAACGCGTGGATAGTTTTACTAAGTGTAGATTAATAACACAGCACATTGCTTTTGTTGCATTTTGAACAAATCAACGTAAATTAAAAATACCATACAAATGAAATAAGAAAGGTACATATCCTGCAAGTACAAAACCCTTCCCCACTCCCACCCCACCCCTATTTTCTTGTACAGAGCGTATTTATTGTTTCTGCTTATTATGTACATATATCCCAAGTTGCTGCATTTTCATTTTATTCTAATGTAGTATGCTTGGTGCATTGATTTTGTGCCAAACATTACGCGATAAACTGCGCTAACAGGCAAAATTCTAAACAACAAATCCAAGCCCATCTTTAGGCCTATTAATTCATTTTTTTAATGCCGCTTTGAGGTATACTTTGTATTAGAACAATTGTTTTGCTTAATATAGCGTTTTTTGACAGTTGAACAAATAAACGATGCAACGTCATTAGATTATTCGTAAAATTTTTCATCAATGCAGATGTGCCTTATATAATATATGTTCAGAATGATATAAATTCAACCACGTCCATGTTATAAAATGTTTTCATCTTAGCTTTTACCTATCTGAAAAGTAAACTATATTACCTTTTTTATCAATTAAAGCATACACAAACCAATCTACAACATCCGGAAGTGTCGACAAATTGCAAGATTAGTCGTAGCGCATAAACCAGTCCATTCTGTTAGACAATACCAATATGGCCATTTTTAGCGAATACCCCCACAGCATCACTCAGAATGGCGACATCACGCTCGAACTGGTCTACGAGTTTCTATCACTTGAACAATCTACTCAGCATCAGAGCTCGCAGCCAGAGCTTCATCCAGCCCTACAGCTACAGCCTCTGTATCCGCCTATGCTTCCTGTCTCGCCTGCGATATCTATGAGCTACGGGTGGAGTCAGAACGCAGATGTGTCTAATAAAATGCCCATTGCCATATCATCCACTCCGAACTCAGCAACCTCTCAGCAAGATAGCTTTTTTGAAAACCAGCTGTGGGCGCCCACCCAATCCTATTCACAAAATTGCGAGGTATCCGCAATGTCGTCAAATATCTGTATCCCTGAATCTATGAGGGTCAGTGGGAACCGAATTACTGCGGATTTCCCACCTTCAAATGGAAATGCCCTTGTTTCTGCGTTCTCTCACTGCAGCCAGCAGGAGATTTACGGCAGCGCTGCTGGTCAGGACGTGCTTTTTCCATTTAGTGTCGAGCCAACAGCAAATATGCTCGTAAATATGGGTAGTCTGGTGGCTTGCGATTATTTGCCACCATTTTTGCAACTCTGCGGCAATAACAACCTTTTCAGCATGCAACTGGACTTGGCAAGTGAACGCGTCACTGTAATTCCAATTTTTTCATGTAACCCAAAAGCAGAAGCAGAAGCAGTAGCGCTACAGTTTTTGGCAAACAAAGTGGATGGTGGCAGCTTGATGAAAGCAGCAGCGTCAAATACCTTTTCCCCTGCGTTTGGAAATCACTGGCCACCCACGGGCAAGGTCATCCATAGTGCAAATGCACAGCATGGTGCAGAGCATTGCATACAAGGGTTGGACACAGTTGAGGGGGCTACGTTAGACAAACAATGTTTGGACAGAGGGCATTCGCACACCGAAACGTTGCATCCTGACCATCGTAAGCGCCCACGTACGACGTTATCTGAAAAGCAAAAAGTGGCATGCTGGGAGTTTTTGGCCGCCAATATTGAGCACCCATACCCGAAGGAAGAGGACAGACAGGGCAAACTGCGAGTGGACGATAATATTAGCAGGGCGCAGTTTAATAGTTGGTTTTCTAACCAGCGGCGCCGGAGTTTTACATACACCATTGTTAATGGGCAAAGACTTTATTGTCCGAAAGCGGAGTTTTACAGAACATGTATGCGATTAGGCGTGCTGACCATCGACCAGGTTCCCAAGAAGCATCGTGCAGAATTGCGAAAGCATCGTAGATAAGCCACGCATGTGAGGGCATATATGCAGTTTTCATTTTTTATTTTTTGTTAAATTTCAGTAATGATCATGCCTCGCATGCAACTAAATATGCAAGCGTCCCTCATATGACATTGGGGTATAATATTATTTGCAAAACTCTCATGAAAGACAGCCCTGAATGCCAGGGATACATACTCGATTTGTTTTTGTGCGTTTCAAAATATAAACTTGTTTTATTGCTTTCAATTTTTTCTTTGGGAAATGCATAATAAAAATATTACAAACATTTTCCACATAAAATTAAAAAAAATCATAATGGGCGATGACGGTTGGTAACATGAACCTAGAAAGGTTGCTTACAGCGTTGTCACGCGTACACCCCTCAGAATACCACTCCTTATTATATTCCATCCACCACCTGATGGCAGTTGTCCTCGGCTGAAAAAAGCGTCATAAATTATTTGGCCAAAGCCAGGGGCGAAGTGAACCGCTTGTAACCAAAACATCACCTTGGCCGTTTAAAACAGAAGCTAAAAAGCACACCCGTTCACATGATCGAATTGTCAAATAGGCATTAAATAATTGCTTGAATTATCCCTTTATTTGAACAATACAAATTAGCTCGGATTTGCCTGAAATCACATGTGTAAATCAAACGGTAACGTAACCAGGATAACTAGCATTTGACAATGTTAACAATAAAAATGATACACAATACTTATTTTGACACTTGACAAAACTCTGGAAGAAAAATTAATAAAACCCAAAATGGTTTCTCTTACTTCAGCGACATAGTGGGGGCGTCCTGAACGGGAATTCCCATGTACTCATCAATACCCATGGCGATATTCATGTTCTGCACAGCCTGGGTCGCAGCGCCCTTGAGCAGGTTATCCAGGGTGACATTGAGAACAGCACGACGACCCGCCAGGCTCGCCGATCCTTCCTCAGTAGAATCCGTAGGAGGCACAGCAAAACCACCGACAGCCACGTAGTGCTTCTCGGCATTATCCCTGACAAGCGGGGCGCTCTCCGTGACATGCACGAGGCGCTCGCTCTGGTAGAACTCGCGGTAAACTTCGAGCATGTCCTTTGCGGTCATGGACATGCGCAGGGGCACATGCAGTGTAAGGCTGATGCCTTGGAAGAAAGAGGCAACATGGGGGGTGAACTGCACGCGCAGCGGGTTGGATGCGTTGAAGGGGAAGGTGGGCTTGGAGGCGCGCGTCAGGGAATAGCCGATTTCGCGCTCGTGGATGTGGTTGACGGGCGCGTAGGGAATGAAGTTGTCGCGGAGGAACGCGGGGTCGTTCTTGGGCGACGGGTTGGTGCCGGCACCGGAGTATCCGGAAACACCAAAGATCGAGGGCAGTCTGGTGGCATCCATGTAGGGGAGCAGGGGGGCAAGACCCATTTGTGAGCCCGTGGCGTAGCATCCGGGGTTGGCAATGCGGCCGGTGGTGCTGGCCAGGAGGGCCGGGCGGTGCAGCTCTGGAAGACCGTAGGCCCACTGGCCGGAACTGTCGAAGCGGTAGTCGGCCGAGAGATCAACAACCACGGGCTGCTGCGCCATCGACACGCCAGCAGTGGCCGCGTCAATGGCGGCGACAAAGGGCGCGGCAACGTTGTTGGGCAGCGCAAGGATCCACACATCAACGGCATCGCGGCCGCCGCGGGCCAGCTCACCGACCTGCTGCGCGCTGAGGTTAACGTGGTTCAGCTGCGACTTGTTATAGTTGGGCACAGGCTTGCCGGCCAGCTCGCGCGACGACACGTACGCCAGCTCAAACCGTGGGTGCGTGTCGATCAGACGGATCAGCTCGCGACCGGTGTATCCACGCGCACCAATCAGGCCTACGCGCAGGGGCGCGCCAGCGCTCACGTTAGCACTGGCGGACGTCGTGTAGCTGCGACGGGCGCCGCCGGGCACGATAGGCACGACGGGGCGACGTGCCATGGTCGAGTATGCGCGGACGCCCGACGCAGGCTTGGCGGTCTCGGCTGCGACACCAGCGGACTTGGCCTTCGTGGCCACGAGGTCCGAGATCTGCTTCCAGTCCTCGACACCGTACCAGAAGACGATCTCGTCGCCAACGGCCCAGCTCCCATCGGCACGCTCAAAGTGCCACGAGAGATCATCGTTGGTGCGCGACGCGGACCAGGCGAGCTGCGGGTGGTCGCGGGTGATCAGCTTCCACGCGTTGTCGGTGATGTTGCCCAGGACCGCGGCCTTGGACGCAACAAGCTTGTCGACGTGGGAGATACTCTGGCCGGGCTTGCGCGTAACAATGGCGGCCACTTGGTAGGGCTCGTCACCATAGATCCAGTACTGCCCGCCCTCGCGCTTGAGCTCGGCCAGCTTCTGCCAGTACGAGGCAGCGGTAACCGCTCCCGACGAGATCTCCGGGTCGTGTGCCATGAGCAGCGCGCGCAGACGGTCGAGTCAACGTTGGCCAGGTCTTGCTCGCTGAACAGCCGGTGGCCGCGCATAATCAGGGTACCAGCGCCCGAGTGCGTGAACAGCTCCTTATGCAGGTGCTCCGCCGAGATGATGGCCACTGATGAGCTGCGGGCAGCGTGTCCAGCAGCTCCTTGATCTCCCTGAGCTTAAGCTTGGTGCCGTAGCGCACCCAGGGCTCCTTCAGCAGATCCTCGTACTCCTCATCCAAGTGGATGCTCTCAATGCGCTTGCCTGTGGTGCCATGGTAAAGACCATTCTTCTCGTTGAGGTAAACAATCTTGAGCGGCTCCAGCACGCGCGCCAGCTCGCCGGCGGCAATGTCTGCATTGACGTTGAGGATCTGGCCCTCGGGCGTCTCTGCCAGCGACGTCAGGATGGGCAGGCAGCCGGCACGGATCGAGCTCTCGACGACCTCGCGGTTGACACGCACGATCTTGCCGACACGGTCATACTTATCCTTGTTGAGGTAGTCGGCGACAAAGACGCCGCCGGTGATGGGCCGCGCGCGCGTGCCCAGGCGCTCAAGCGCCTCGACGAGCTTGCGGTTCTCGCTGGCGAAGACCTCACGAGCAATGGCCAGGTCGGACCGTCGGTGATCCGGATACCGTCCTCGTAGCGGGCCTCAATGTTGGCGGCCTCAAGGCGCTTGTTCAGCTGGGGGCCCGCACCATGGACTACAATGGGGTAGAGTCCGACGCGCGTAAGAACGTCAGCGCTGATGCCAGCGTTGCGAGATCGTCCGAAATCACGGCGCCACCAACCTTGATGACTGCAAACTTTTGCGACTCAACTGAGGAAAAATGGCCCAGGTACTGCTCTACCTCCTTCTTGGAGCCAATGTTGTACAGCAGCTTGACGATTGTCTCCTTCTCGACGTGTCTGGTCCTGTGTTGTTGTTCGAGTACATCCGTATGTGTGTGCTCCGCTGCGCCACTGCGGCTGGCACCATCGTTGCTGCCCGAGCAATGTTGCTGGAGCCCTTCTTGAGGAAGCGGCTGGCACGAAGCATGGCTCAAGTCTGTATGTTGAAAAAAAGATGTAAAAAAGTGGTACTTTCTAAGCCCAGCCTGGCAAGTGCAAAATGTAGAAAAATAAAAATTTTGAAACAAAAAAATTGAAGCAAGAGCAAGAAGCGAGAAAGAGTGTATGGTGGTAGGCACTGAACGCTCGATGCTCAGTGCTCGGTGCTCAATGCCAGATTCCAGGGCGATTCGGGCCAGATAAGCCAATCAGTGAACCCACTTGCAAAGCGTAGGATAACTCGCTAGCCAATATGCTGTATGCGCAGGGCTTTTTTTAATACTTTTTTTTTGCTTTTGCCATTTAACTGAAACAATCAGGCAGGCAGGCAGGCAGTTAGACAAGGGAGTCCAGCTGAAAAAGACGAAAAAAGACTGGTGAATAGTGAGTGGAGCACGCAAGATAAGCTGCGTCCTGTATTTTTTTGTTTCTTGGCCTTCTCATCGACCCAGCCCGTTTGATTCAATTTGGTTGGCGATCGTCCCCACCGCGCATATAATATCTGACGCGAAAATGCTTCCAACAAAAAAATTGTGAATGGCAGAAAGTGAGTCACACTTTTTTCCCACACGAATCAGATTTGATTTTTTATTCTCGGAGACATTTCCAGATTTTGGATAATTTAGAACACTTGTTATTTTCCCAGGCACTTTTGACTGTACACCATCTCGTTTTCTTTCACCCCAAGCGATGACAATCGATACCGCTCAGGCACCTCAAAAACACAAAAATGACTAACCTATTGCGCCAAATGAGAAAAATAAGTGATTCGATTATTTGTATTCTGTCAGCAAAAAAAAAGTTTGAGCATAAGTGCGGCAGCATCCCGCCCGTTTATTTCCACCAAAATGTATGCCCTTATCCTGCAAAAGCGCGCCTGCAAAAAAATTTTACTGCCTGTTTGCGCGGTCGAGAACACAATGGAAACCAAACTCACCAATCATTTTTTCATTGATCGCTATTGCCAACGCACACGCGCGCATTTAAATAGGATCGAAATTGTCTCGTCTATCACCAGCACCTTTCTTTTCTTAGTTTCCCACACAAAAGATTATTTCTAATTATCACCCTCTTGTTTCCTCTCCGCCTGCTCTATTCACAACAAACCTAAAATAAAAATGTCTTCCACTGTTGCTCCCGGCTCCAAGGGTAAGGTCCTGCTGGCCTACTCCGGAGGTCTCGACACATCATGCATTCTCGTCTGGCTGATTGAGCAGGGCTACGAGGTGCTCGCCTACATGGCCGACGTCGGCCAGGAGGAGGACTTTGAAGCCGCGCGCGAGAAGGCCCTGAAGGTCGGCGCCACCAAGGTGTTTGTCGAGGATCTCCGCCGTGAGCTCGTCGAGGAGCTGATCTACCCCACCATCCAGGCAAACGCCGTCTATGAGTCCGTCTACCTCCTCGGTACATCCATCGCCCGCCCCGTCATTGCCCGGTCGCAGGTTGCCATTGCCAAGCGCGAGGGCTGCGCCTTTGTCTCCCACGGTTGCACCGGTAAGGGTAACGACCAGGTCCGGTTCGAGCTCGCCTACTACGCTCTCGACCCTAAGCTGCAGGTCATTGCCCCGTGGCGTATCCCCGAGTTCTACAAGCGCTTCCCTGGCCGTAACGCTCTTCTTGAGTACGCCGCCCAGACGAACGTGCCCGTTTCACAGACCCCCAGCAAGCCCTGGTCGACTGACGAGAACATGTTCCACATCTCGTACGAGGCCGGTATCCTGGAGGACCCCAACGTCACTCCCCCCAAGGACATGTGGAAGCTCACTGTTGATCCCGAGGAGGCGCCCAACACGCCCGAGCGCATCACCATTACCTTTAAGGCCGGTATCCCCGTGCGCGTCACCAACGAGGCTGACGGAACCGACGTCACCGACGCCCTTGAGCTCTTCCTGTACCTGAACACCGTCGCTCGCCGCAACGGTGTTGGCCGCATTGACATTGTTGAGAACCGGTTCATCGGTATCAAGTCCCGTGGCTGCTACGAGACTCCCGGAGGCACCATCCTGCGCGCCGCCCACATTGACCTCGAGGGTCTTGTCCTTGACCGCGAGGTCCGCGCCTACCGCGACGAGCACATCACCCCGGTGTTTGGCAAGATCATGTACAACGGCTTATACTTCTCGCCCGAGGGTGATCTCATCACCAAGATGGTTCCCCTGACCCAGGGCAACGTCAACGGCTCCGTCCGCGTCAAGCTCTACAAGGGCACCGTCTCCATGGAGGGCCGCTGGAGCGAGACTGAGACTCTGTACGACATGGAGCAGTCCTCCATGGATGTCCAGGGTGACTTTGAGCCCACTGATTCCGATGGCTTCATCAAGATCCAGAGCATCCGTCTGAAGAAGTGGGGTGCTACCCTGCAGAAGTAAATTTGCGTTTGTATGCGTTTAGACAAAGCAGACGGACTGTTCTCATTTACTTAAAAAAAAGCAAGTTTTCTTGTTCTGACAATAAAAATAAGATGTATATTTGGCAAAAAAAATTTTATCTACTTCAAAATGCAGGCTGTTGAGTAGGCACGCCGTTATACTGGTTCCACAAACGGTCAAGGACGGGCTTAACATGGTTGCGCACAGCTGCCCACACCAGCAGCCCAACGACCAAAACCAAAAACCCCGTAACAATAAGCTCATCCTGCAACGAGTCGCGCTGAAAACACAGCGGCACAATCTCATCATCCACTGCCGCGCCATCACACAACTGGGGCTCTGCAATTCCGCATAGCAGCCGTGTGCAGTTCATACACACGTTGGGCATCAGTGTCCCCACGTCTATGGGCTTGCTGGCGTGTGGCAAATGTGATAGCGCAAAGTGCGTCAATTCAATTATTGTTGAGTTTTGCCCGCACGAGCATTTGCAAAAATTCGTCACCTCTTTGCCCAGAACAACAAACGGCAAGTGTAAAAGTGCGAGCGAGAATAATGTAGTGAACATGAAATAAATTATGTGCTTTTTGTATGGTAAATTGAATTTAGGTGTTGTCAAAAAAATGCAAAGCTACGCGAAATGAGAAACGAAGGTGGGCTGGAATTTCCTTAGTTTTTTTGATGTCGATGTCACCCAAGCCAAAAGGAGGGTGGGAGAAGAGGTGGGAAATGGTGATTGATGGCTTGATCGCGGTGATTTGCGCGATAATGTTTATTTTTTATTTGCTGCGATAATTTCAAATATACTACTGGTCGCGAGCAGAAGCGCATAGCCAGGGAAACAACCCAAAAAGGCCGCTGAAAGAAGCCGTTGTCGCCTAGAAACAAAAAACAGCACGTCAAGACTATAAATAATGAATACCCCGGCAATGAGCCATAATCGAGGGTATTGGGCTGAACAAATGGGTGGAACACAATGGTACCAGTTTTAGTGTCGGCGAGCAGCAGCTCATCAGTTTTTGTAGGGTTCTGCTTTGGCGGCGCAAGATTGCCATCCTGGACGAGGCACGGCAAATGTGGATTCCAAAACCTACTAGATCATGCAAGAGGTGATCCGCAAAAAATACAAGGCTGCACCGTGCTGACCATTGCGCATTGGCTAGACACTTTGATGAACAGCAAACACATTCTGGTAATGGGCTATGGCAAGATGACAGAGTTTGACTTCCCAAAAAATCTACTTACCGACAAGAACAGCCCTTTCTCGCAGTTTGTCGAGAGCATGAATCTCAACCACGGCAGTTGACATGATTTCCAACGAATAAATGGCTATTTTAATTTGAGATTAATGTGCCACTGACGAACAAACTAAAAGTTAGTGATTCTACAATTGCCATTTTCAGCATTGATCGTGGCGTTATAAATGTTTACAATATATTTTCGAAAATGAAAAATCTACAATTTTAACAATTTTAGGCGGCGCCCAGAAAAATAGCATTTTTAAATAGTTTTCTTTTATTAATTTGGGCAATAAGCTTTATATATTTTTATAATTCAACTATGAATGATGTTACCGGCCACGATACACCTGGTATCCGTATTCTGCTTACGACCCTGGCCAGCGTCTGCCTCCTAATATCACTAACAACCCTCTTACTGGCTGTATGGCTAGGCTACAAACGGCGCGAGCTCTCGCATATGACGATATTTCGAGTGATCTGCGCACTCCAGCTACTCAAACTACTAGACAATATCTTCAGCCTCACATCAATCTATATCAACCCCATGAGCAACGCCAGGTGTCGCATATTTGTCTTTCTCTCGCTCATCCTCGCCATGTCGCCGCTTGCGCTATCTGTCTTTTGCATTCTCTATTTCCAGGTCATCCTCCTGCACAATATCCCGCTGACCACGCGGTGGCCGCGAGTGACCATGGTTATTGGCACATTGGCTATATCTTTGGTGCCGGAAATGTTCACACTGTTTATTCCTCCGCATATGGTCGGGATGCAAACATACTGCGATTATAACAAGACACCCGGTAAAAAACTGTTTATCTTTCAATGGCTCGTGTTTTATATCTGGGTCATCCTGGGTCTATCATTGGGATATATAGCATACTGGCCCTGTTGGGTGCCACAATCAAGAGATCCCATGAGGTGCAGAGCGGCAT
This sequence comes from Kickxella alabastrina, assembly GCF_025024165.1. Classification (NCBI taxonomy): domain Eukaryota; kingdom Fungi; phylum Kickxellomycota; class Kickxellomycetes; order Kickxellales; family Kickxellaceae; genus Kickxella; species Kickxella alabastrina. The sequence continues at coordinate 559,734 of NW_026251479.1, forward strand.
GTCAACAGGGATGACGTTCCAAACCAGCGATTGCAGCGATTGCAGCTCTGCCAGGTCACTCAACATTCTTGTTTCGGACGTGGTCAAGGATAACAGATGCAATCGAAGACAGAGCAGCAACTCCGTGGTTGCGCACACCATGCGCTCTATTGTCTGGTTCCCCATCGCGCCAATCGTTTGTCTAGGGTTCAACACCGTTTACTCTATTGTTTGGTACCATTTGGGTAAACGGGAGAACTCAATTTTCATAATTGACCAGTGCTGCAATATCTGGCTGTGCCCCTAATTGCTATGACGTTTTACTCGAGCCCGCCTGTCAAAAGAGCGTACAGACAGTACAGGATTGACAAGCGCGCATTAGACAAGGACCATTGTCCCGCAAAACAGCGCGGATGAGCCAAGGCATTTTTTGTTTGAATATTTTTCAATTGATAGTTTTTTGGTAAAAGAGAAAAAAGAAAATCGATACAGTAAAGAGACTTCTAAAAGAAGAGCTTTACACGCCGTTGCTCTTGGCGATGTAGTTAAGAGCCGAACCAGCATGGAACCAAGTGATCTGGTTCTCGTTGAAGGTGTGGTCAACGACAATGTCGATGTGCTCGCCCGAGGGCTTGTTGATGCGCAGGGTCAGAGGCTTGCCCGGAGTGAGGTCCTTCAAGCCAAGAATGGACAGCTTGTCCTCCGGGTTGATGAGGTCGTAGTCCTTGGGGTTGTTGAAGGTCAGGGGCAGCAGACCCTGCTTCTTCAAGTTGGTCTCGTGGATACGAGCAAAGCTCTTGACAATGACAGCAGCACCGCCCAGGAAGCGCACCGACATGGCGGCGTGTTCGCGCGACGAACCCTCACCGTAGTTCTCGTCACCGACGACAACCCAGGGAATGTTGTGCGCCTTGTAGTAGCGGGCGGTGGCGGGCACGGCGTCGAACTCGCCGGTGACCTGGTTGCGCACCTTGTTGGCCTCACCGTTTTCGATGTTGGTGGCGCCGATCAGCATGTTGTTCGAGATGTTGTCGAGGTGACCGCGGTACTTGAGCCACGGGCCGGCCATCGAAATGTGGTCAGTGGTGCATTTGCCCTTGACCTTAATCAGCACGGGCACGTTCTCGATGTCCTTGCCGTTCCAGGGAGTGAAGGGCTTGAGGAGCTGCAGGCGCTGGCTCTCGGGGCTGACCTTGACGCTAATCTGGGAGCGGTCAGGGGGGGGAGCCTGGTAGGTGTCCTGGCCAGCGTCGAAGCCGCGGGCCGGAAGCTCAGCACCGTTGGGAGGAGTAAATTTGAAGGGCTTGCCATCGGGCGTGGTCAGAGTGTCGGTGATGGGGTTGAAGCTGGTGCTACCGCCGAAGGCCATGGCAGTGACCAGCTCGGGGGAGGCAACAAAACCGTGGGTGGCTGGGTTACCGTCGTTACGACCGGTGAAGTTACGGTTGTATGAGGTAAGGATGGTGTTGCGGTCGCCCTTCTTGACGTCATGACGAGCCCACTGACCAATGCAAGGGCCGCAGGCGTTAGCCAGAATCTTGCCGCCGGCCTGGCGGAAGATCTCGAGCATGCCGTCGCGCTCGGTGGTGGCACGGATCTGCTCGGATCCGGGAGTAACAATGAATTCAGACTTGACCTTAAGACCAGCATCCAGGGCCTCCTTGGCCAGCGACGCGGCGCGCGACATATCCTCGTACGAAGAGTTAGTGCAGGAGCCAATCAGGCAGGCCGAAATGCTCTCGGGCCAGTTCTTCTCCTTGGCGGTGTCCTTGAACTTGACCAGCGGGGTCATGAGATCGGGCGTAAAGGGCCGTTGATGCGGGGCTCGAGCTCGGAAAGGTTGATCTCGACGACCTCGTCGTATTGGCGTTCTCATCAGCACGCAGGTTGTGGGCGAACGCACGCGACGCATCGGCGATCTCGGGACGGCCAGTGGAGACCAGGTAGCGGTGCATGCTCTCGGTGAAGGGGAATACCGAGGTGGTGGCTCCGATCTCGGCACCCATGTTGCACACAGTGCCCATACCGGTGGCAGAGACAGAGTCAACGCCCGAGCCAAAGTACTCGACAATGGCGCCGGTTCCACCCTTGACAGTGAGAATGCCAGCAACCTCAAGGATAATATCTACACAAATAAAAATTAAAAAGAGTTGCTTAGGATTAGCGGGCATGATACGATACAATTGAAACGTTTTTTGGGGATATAAGTGAGAAATTAATATTTTAATCGACGACTGTCGATCAATATGATAATTCCCAAATAGGGCAAATTTCAGAAATAGCGCCTGAGGAGACAGACACAGCAGCGTTGCACCAAAACGACAAAATACTAATCTCACAAAGCATTTTTTTGATCAATGGCTGCGATTGGGGGCAGTAGCAAATCACCGCCGTATCTTATCGCAATCGATAGCGCCGAGATAAGCCAACAAGCATTTGCTGCTTGCTTTCAGTAAGCAAGCAGACATTCCCAACACAATTGATTTTTTATCAAACTTACCCTTGGGCGAGGTCCAGCCGTTCAGGCGACCAGTGAGCTTGATTCCGATGGCCTTGGGGCACTTGAGCTCCCAGGGGATACCGGCCATGACATCGACGGCGTCAGCACCACCGACACCAATGGCAGCGGCGCCGAGGCCACCGCCGTTGGGGGTGTGCGAGTCGGTACCGATGATCAGAGCGCCGGGGAAGGCGTAGTTCTCAATAACAATCTGATGAATGATACCCGAGCCAGGGCCCCAGAAACCAAGGTTGTACTTGGCGCAGGTGGTAGCCAAAAAGTCGTAGACCTCCTTGTTGACGTCCTTGGCACGAGCCAGATCGCTGTCGGCACCATTCTCACCAAGAATAAGATGGTCGCAGTGGACCGACGAGGGGACGGCAACATCAGGAATACCGGCGGACATGAACTGCAGCAGAGCCATCTGAGCAGTAGCATCCTGGCACACAACGCGGTCAGGACGCAGCTGCAGGTAGGAGACACCACGCTGAATGTCCTGCTCGGCAGCATTGTCGAGATGACCATAGATAATCTTCTCGGAAAGGGTCAGCGGCCGGCCCAGACGCTTGCGCACAATGTCAATGTTGTCTTCAATGCGCTGGTAGTTGATGTACCTGTTGGGCTCATGCGGCGACATGGGATCTTCTGCGGGGCAGTGGCCATCGAGCGGCGGGCACCGGCGGCGCTGATAGTCGAGCTCTATTCGGAAAAATTGAAAAGGGCGGACAATTAGTATGTGGATCTTTTAATAACAAACTTTGCTTGTCTCCATCGTCATTATGTCGCAACACAAAGATAAGATACTCGGATACAGATGGAAACCATCGTTGTATCATAGAAAGAAAGAGGTAAAAAACAGAACACAAAGGAAGAAACAAAAGAATGCAGGTCTTTTGGAGTGGCCCATGCAGCAAGCTTGTCCCTATCCCGACCTCCCCTTTGTCGCTTCCGTTATCCCTCCTCCCTTAATATTTCTCACGCTGCTGCGGCACTGCCTTTTGCTGCTCCAATGACAAAAAATAATCATCAGAAAAAAGCACCCATGCAAATAATGGCAAACAAGAGCGCAAGATGGCAGCGGCAGCAGCAGCGATCAAGATTATAACAAATATCAAATTGAATGCGTTACACAACGTACCTTCAGAACGCGAGCAGCAGAGCGCGAAAACATTGTCGTTTACAGTGCTATTGCTATGTATGTATATATGTGTGTGTGAGGGAATAAAAACTACAAACTCCAAAAAACGAAGAGAGAAAAGGCAACAGCTATACGCTCAGTGAAGAGGAAGATAGATGAGAGATTAGAGTTGCGTTTACTATATAGAGAAAAATAATATAGAGAAGGAAAAAGCGAAAGCGAAAAGTAGTGAAGGGTGGGCGAGATAACGAGCGAGCTTTATAAATCAACAATCTAGACCACGCGAGCGAACAAGTGAAAAATAATGACCGGCGATGGAGGCAGCGAGCGCATTTTTCATCTCAAAGATAAGGAAAAAAAGGAATGGGGGGAATGAAAAGGCTCTTTGCATGCGGCTTCGGGAATGCGGTTTTCCAGCAAATAAAATGCGGTAATTCACCCCTGGCCAATCACGAGCTTTTTATTATCACAGGCTTTGCTTGATTTTTTCCTTATTTTTTTTACCGGCTGCCTGTTTGGTCTCCAGATCAGTGGCCACTGAGAAGGCTGCGTGCAACCGGCGTTGAATGGAAATCCGCCCGGCAATAGTGCTTGAAACAAGTTTTGTAGCAAAATGTCGCTCTGAAAGGGTTTCTGTGCAAAGTTTGGCTTTGGCAGTCACGAATTTCATGCTTTTTTCTTCTCGGTCGGAAGCGGAGCGCAACGCAACGCTGCCATATGCGTCTAAAAATTCCCCTACATGTTCTGTGCATGTGATTTAGTGCATGGTGCTGTATGAGATTGTGCAGTGATTTGATACAGCGGTGATCGATCGCCGGGAAGCTTTTATTTTAGGAATGGCGCGAAACAAACGCGCAATAAAAAAATAATGTGAGACGCGTTCTTATACGCAAAGCGAAAACGATTTTCGATTGCATTCTGTCCAGCTTTGGCTTTCTGTCTCTCTCCTCTCACTTTTTTATATTTTTCTTCCTTTGCATTTCCATCCTATTCGTGTTATTTTTCTCCAGTCTTTCTCATATTATTTTATTTTGTGCCAAAATGAGCAACGACACGCCCTTCGACCCCAACTCAGAGGACATGCCTGACCTCTACACAGTGCTCCAGGTCACTCGCACAGCCACTGACGCCGAGCTACGCACAGCGTACCGCAAACTGGCGCTCTCACGCACCCAGACAAACACTCACACCTCGATGCCTCGTCTGGCGAGGCCAAGGCCAAGACCAAGCAGTTTCAGCAAATTGGTTTTGCCTACTCCGTTCTCAAAGACATGCAAAGACGCAAAATCTACGACCAAACGGGCAGCTTAGCCGTGCCTATTTTGAGGAAGGCAAGGACTGGGACGCTTACTTTAGGCAGCTGTGGGCCGGTGTTGTTGATGCTCAGACCATTGCGCAGTTCGCTAAAGTATATAAGGGATCGGAGGAGGAGCGCAGTGATCTTTTGGCCGCATACAGGCTGCATGAGGGCGACATTGGGCTGATTCTGACAGAGGTCATGTTGGCGGAGGTGAGGACGAGCCGAGGTTCGTGGACATTATTGAGGCGGCTATTGGCGCAAAGGAGGTTAAGCGCACGAGGGCGTACACAAAGTCAAAAAAATTGGCGACCAAGCGCAAGGCTGATGCTGAGGATGAGGCTGTGGAGGCAGAAGCCCTGAGGAAAGAGCTCGGGCTGGACGATCAGCTGCGCAAGGCCAAGGCTAACTCCAAGGCAAAGGGCGGCTCAAAGCGCAACCGCGGCGGTGCCAGTGATGACGACGAAGTGACGAAGGCGCAATCAAGGCGCTCATTAGGCAGCGCACGAACAGCCGCATGAGCTCGGTCATCGCTAGCATGAAGAGAAGTACGCCAAGAAGCCCGCTTCCAAGAAGGGCAAAGGAGGAAGCAAGAAGCAGGCGCCAAAATTCTTGAGCCGTCGGAGGAGGAGTTCCAAGCCCTGCAGGCCAAAATTCTTGCCAAAAAGTAATGATGATAAAAATGTTTGTATTGGATTTATATTAAAAATATTTCCCAGCATGTCCGGCAGCTCGACAGCAGCACTTTGATGCAGCACGCTTGTGTTTTATTACATGCCCATTCTACATTGTCATTTTATAATACACAGTAGCCACACCAGCAGCAACCACAGACAGCACGCCAAAGGTTATGATAGCAGTTGACAGCAAAGACGACGTTTTGGCCAGTGATTTGCGGTGGTGTTTGCGTTTGCGTGCATTGCGGAGTTTGGGTAGTTTGGCGTCGTGCGTCGCGGATTGCAGGGATTTGGCAATGTCCGAAAAGTCGTTCAAATACGATCCCGTGTTGGTAGCAAAAGCAACAGTTTTGGTGGAGTAAGGAGGGTTGGTAAACGGCAATCGATTAGTACTACAACGCATTGTCAGAATCATTGTTTTTTAATGGTTACCAGAGGAAATAAAAGATGTGGCACACAAATAGTCATCACAGTTTACAAAAACTTACCCGAACGATCCCTTGATGCTGTTCCAATAGTATCTGTCCCAGTTGGCCTTGGTCGCATCCTCGTCGTTAAACGGCACGCCAGACTGCTTCAGTGTCAGGCGTGTCGACGTGGACTGCTGCTCGATGCTGATCTTGACCTTTGAAAAGTGCCCCTGAGGCCACGTCGCCACCCTCCACGTCATCTCAATACCCTTCGCGGGCACAAGCTTCGTGAACTGGCCCTCAATGTGGCCATTGAACAGCTTGAATGAAGTGTTTTCCTTGGGCTGGATCTCGGCCGGACCCCGCGTCCAGATCGACACCCGCTGGGGTCAGTCAGCGTGGCAAAAAGATCTCTGCAGAGCACATGAATTCGGCATTCTGGCTGATGCTCACCGTGCTGAACTTGGCATCCTTTGTCACTGCAACGCTCACGGCATCATTAGCCGCAACTGCAACTGCATTGCCCTGCTTGGTCTCGCCTGAAGCCTTTTCCCCAGTTGTTGCCTTTGCAGCAGCAACAGGCGTGCTTGCTCCAGACTTATCCGGGATATACATGTCTGAGCCATTGGCCTGCTTCAGATCCTCCGTGAAGCCCTCAAGCTTGGCGGTGATTTCGGGCGTCAGCTGCTTGCGAATAAAGTCCTTGAGCGGCAGCTTCGCCACGGCAGAGCTGCTAGCCGTAATATCATACACGTAATCATCTGTGTCGTGTGCTACCTCTGGGATGGTGATTTTGCCCTCCAACTCGTCGTCGCCCTTGGTGGCCTTCCACGAGAGCTTGATCTCGACATCATAGATTGCGATCAGACGGCCTTTGCGGATGTTCAAATCCACGTCGCCCGTGATGGAGTCAACAGAGGTGACCTCACCATGGAGTCCGTCTTTGCTCACCTGGATGCCTGTGAGCTTGTCCTCGAGATACTTCTTGGCCCACTCGAGGCAGTTTCTCTCCTTCCAGTGCCAGTTTCCGACGTTTCTCCAGTCAGCCATTTTTAGAGTTGGAAATCGAAAAGGTAAAAAAATCGGGTTGTTGGTGGTGAATGCACAGTGTATAAAAAAGTTTGCAAAAAGCGAACAAAATAAAGGAAAATGGAAGAAAATTGAAGCAAAAGCAGAGGACCACTTTTTATTAGCGTTTCGGTGGTCTCATCGAACCTGTTGGAATTTTTGCAGGGCTGGCCCTTTCCGTCTTTCCCCCTGATCCGTTTTTATAAAAAGGATGCGCCCAGATTGTATGATCAAGAAATATACAGATTTATTAATTTATTAAAAGCGATATCAAATTACAGCGCAATGTTTGTAAAAGATTCGTATACCCCGAGCGTGTGTGTGGTCTCGCCAAAATAAAAGGAGTAAGCTATGGCGTTAGCGTGCGTGCAAGCTCAACAAATTGTATTTGTGTGGGTCGATTTGGTAGGTTGTGTTTTGCATTGTAAATAAAGAGACATCAAATAAATACGTTGAAAGATGTTGTTTTTGACATATTTGAAAGGGAAATGATTTATTCCAACCTTTTTGTTTTTTAAATATCTTATTAAAAGCAAGCGCGCATTTCCTAATATTTGAGCGTATTGCGGTGTGTATTTTTTATTTTTCATTATTATCTGTTCAACTCTGCACATTACATTTTTATGATAAAATTTTAAAATGTCTCTCTACAGCAGCCTGCCGCACTTTATTACGGAAAGCATACTACACTACGCAACTTTCGACCGGTAGACAAAACTCAAAGAATAGAGGACAAACTTAAAGTTACTCGCAGTTTGTAGCGAATGGAGGAGGTCTTGGCTTGGCTTGTCTACAGCCACTGTATCTGGAAGCCATACTGGTAGAAAAAAGATGCTTGGTAGTTTCTAACAACTTGGTTTCCTCCAAAAGAGTAGAAGACAGGTTTTTTGCGTCCAATATTGATTTGGCCAGTCAAATTGGCGCGTTGAGCTATGCCAGATGCTTTTATATTTACACAACCCAGACATGGGAGTTCAACATGCTACACGAATGCATGAACCTAATGTACACTAATTATCCACAGTGCTGGACTAATATAACGACAATCCATGCAATAATAGTGTTGGACAACGTAACGCAATTTATTAGCAGAGACATTACTAACAGTTTACCGAGTTTAACTTACCGACACAGCGGTGTGCACCTATGATTGACTTTATTAAAAGGCATATGTCCAAGGTGGTTAAGTTAAATTTGGAGGAAATGAGGGTGATGAACAGGTAAAACTGTTTTATAACAGACTGATTGACAGATTTTCCATGCAACTCAAAGCTATTACAACAGTTTGTCTACATGTATCAGTGTGCTTGTGCTTTTAAACAAGTTAACGAATCTATATATTAAACTCGATGCCAACTCAGCATTTGAGCGCGAATTATCGGCAGCAAACAGGTTAAGACAATTGTCACTATTCAATGTTCCTCAGTTGTTTTCGTGGGGATATTTCCAAGACGAGTTTGCGCGTGGGGATATTTCTTTTGCTAAGCTTGAAAAGCTGCAAATTATGTACGATTCGGAATTGGGATACAGCAAGGACCGCAAAATTACAAACACATGGCGATTCCAGACAACATTTGGGCCCAAATATAAGGTCAGATTTCCTAGTTTGAAGAGCTTGTATATGGCTTACAGGCCACCTGGTACTGACGTCTCTTTTGCTGATATATATCCCAAGCATGTTGAAACATTTATTTTTAAGGACGAAATGGCTGTTCAAGGGTCATTTGTTGACTCGAAAATTCTGTCGGAAACTTGGTGGTGACCTATCACATGTTAATAGAGCACACTCTAGATGAATTTTACTGTACCGTAAACTATTTGTTTTCTCAACTATGTATTACAAAAAACGCTACCCTTCATCTTACAAATCATAATTTAAAGATAAACATACACATAATAAACTGGCCAGAACTAACTTTTCTAAAGGTTGCCCAAATGTATTTTGATGATCTCATGCAGCTGCTTCTAGAACTTCCAAGCTTGGCTCGTCTATATGTGGAAAAAATGACATACACTTCTTCACATGTCAACAGTAACAACAAAGACACTAGCGCAATAATTGCTTTAAAAAGAGTAAAAAACATGTATATTGGTGGTGTAAATCCTTTAAAGTCGACAGAAGACACATTGGCTTATGCCAAAAAGCTGGTACTGCAAATGCAATTAATGCAAAACTTTGGCACACATACATCAATAGAAAGGGAACTAACCAGCTTGGTTGGTACCCACGGGAAAAACTACCCACATTTACGCAGAATCAAGTTTTACACTGATTGCATGCCTGTCAATGTCCTTGAAAAACTTGTTTTTAAACAAGGATAGTTAAAGTGATTGGCTCGTTTATCTTTATACTTTTAAATTAACTTTATTTTTAAAATAGCAAACTATAACATGCAATTACCTAGTCATATACAAAAATATTATTTACTTTAACGCCTAACTTTTTTTGGGGGCTCAAAATAATAGATTTCCACTTTATAGCCATCTATCACCTTGCTATATCCACCTTCAATTGCCTTAAATATGTTTGTACCATGCATATCTCGTGCTTTAAAAAGAAGAGATTTCTTGCCGATCATAACAAAATAATTGCTCAACTCTGTTCCCGGCTTCAATATTATTTTGTCTTCTAATTTATTGTAAAAAGTAGCCATGGTATCTTGTTCATTGAATAGAAGGTTATAATTCCCGCTTTGGTCACGAATTGTTACATATAAATTCAATTTCATTGACAATAGTAAAAAATAAGTATATAAAATAAATAATCAAGCTAGTAAGTAAAAATAATAACGATGCAGCGACATTAACGCGTAAAAGTTGGCTATTTGTATATCTGAATAAATGTCACCAGATAGGGCTTCAACCAAAGTTGCTGTTGATACTTTTTACACCAGTGATTTTTTATTATTAAAAGTATTTTTATGATGGCAATAAATTGGCTTTGTCTTTTACTCCTCTGGTGCTTTGTGTTTGCTTTTGAAATACTTTCCATTATAAAAAAGCAAAAAGAGTATTGAGAAAAATAAATATTCAGATTGTTAAATATTTTGCCATGGCAATGCAGCTAACAAATGTGTGTGCAGGCAGGCGCAAAAAAATTGAACTAAGTTTTACTCAACCCATCGTAAAATTAAACCCATTCCAGACAAAAGTTCAACAATAAAGGTAGGTGTTTCTATAAATAGATGATAGTAAATAAGCCAATGCTGAGGAAAACCCCTGCAGATTGGTTAGCGTCTTATGTGGCATACTTTTACGCAGTCCGAGGATATAAATGTAGATGCTTAGGTTGAGAGTCATGAAACAGGTTTCCGTCCGCATGCCGATTGATTGGGCACAGACTATACTATGGGGGAGCAATTCAAGGGACTAGTAATGACATCCAGACAGGCTTACTGTTTTATGATGCACGTGCACAAGCGTGCCTACGCGATGACCACACCATTGACATGTCAGGCCCCGGGCTGCTCGCAAAAAAATTAGTTCTCGCCAACGGAGCGCACAACTGGCTGCATGTACAACAAAGGCGACAGGAGACATATATAAGACGAGCCCAGCACTGGCAGCACTTTAGAAACAAGTATTAAACCTCAATTATAAATCTAACCCCCCTTTAATACTACTACAATAATACTTCCCCCCTTATAACAGTACTGATCGAATTATTTCTCTATTATTTTACCATATATCTTTTAATTTATTTACATTTAAAACAAAGTACTCTACCATTTTTTTACTCGGTGGCAATGTAAAAAATATATCTGCAAAATCGCAATAAAAAGCAGCTAGATTATTTCACCAAACCTATTGTTATAATAAGAGGGGGTGTGAGGAGCACTAGTTGTCTAGTGTTAGAAAATGGGGTTGAATTTATAAAAGGTTTTATTACTGATGTTTCTAAAATACTACTAGGGCTAGCCTCATATTATACATGTGCCTCGTCGCCTTTGTTGTGCACATTGCCAATTGTGCGCTCCGTTATTGAGAACTAGATCTTCTGCGAGCAGATCAGTATCTTGGCAAGTCAATGTTGTGGTTTTCGTGCGTGTACGCTTATGCGTGTGCATTGCAAAATGGGGAGCATGTTTGGGCACCATTATGATGCCTCCCTAATTTATGCCTGCATGATTCAATTAGTGGCCTATCAATTGGCATGCAGGTGTAAACCTGTTTCGCGATTCTTAACCTCAACATTCACTTCCATATCTTCAGTCTGTGCAACAATACAGTTTTTTACTTTTCTTATACAGCATGGTTTTTTAAGTTCTTTTTGTCTATTTTAGGTTTAATAATTTCCCAATCACATCCACTAATTAAGGTCTTACAGAGTTCATTAATTAAATTAAATATGTTTACGTTGTCACATTTATTACATGAAAGTTGAACAAGGTATCCATTATTATTCAAATAATAATCTTTTATCGGGTTAAGAGCTTTTATTTCTGGCTCATTTAATAGATGCTTTCTTAATTTTCCAATGGTCCATGTTTTATCGATATCAACGGTTATATCTTTTTGGGGGGTTGTGATTTCTATAGTGAGTCGCGGTTTCATTTTTAATAGTTATAATGTTAAAATAGTAAGTATAAGGATAAGAAAAATAAAAAGGTTTGTTTTCTGTGGAATTTTGGCTTTATTTATACCTTAACAACAACAGTAGTAGAAGCATATTTTTTTGTTAAAAAAATAAATAGTCTTAAGATTGTCAAATAAAAAATAGTCTAGCTCTTCTTTGCAATTAAAAGTCTCTATTCCTTATTACCTTTTTCTACCCAATAACCAACACGGATTGTAATTAAATCGAGTGTTTTTTTTACTAAATTAATCACACAACAATAGTAATATAAAATTATTTTTTGGTTTATTAGAAAAAAGTATGTCACAGTTTAAGCACATGGCGTTGCATGTTGCCTTACTGAGGTTAATTGATTACGTGCGTGGCAATTAAGAAATGATTATGTTTTATTATAGTTTATTTATATTCCAAGGAGAACATATAAAAGGTGTGGCTATCGGGCAGCCAGAAATTGTTCTTGGAAGAAATAAATATCCTTTTTGATTTATAGCCCTTTATAACATATAGATGAAATAAAAGTCTATATCCACAAGTACCGCGGTTTAGCCAACCAGCGCAACATGCAGTAAGCGGCAGCATAAGACCCAACGCCAATGATCAAATTAAGCACAATGCAGAGCCAAATAGGCAATTCATTCAGACCATACATCTCAATGACATCCCTCCCACTTTTGTAACAAACAGCTGCCCCCTCCTCGCAGCTAAACTCCAACCCGCCAAACTCATTCTGCACAAACCCAGAATACGCATAGTAATAAATACACAGGTATTTAATCCACCTCAATACAGGGGTAATTGCCTTGGCGTTGGACAAATTACCGGCAAACAACATTAACACGGACAACGACACGGGCGTAATAATATGAGCAACCTCCATGCTCTTGACAACCATACCCATGGCAAAGGCAAAGCCGAGAGCGGCAAAGAGAATGGAAAACATATTGGCCATACCGATAAAGAATTTGGCCGCGTCGTATTGCAAATGAGCGATAAAGTAAACACCCGTGTACATGACAATATACGGCAGGTACACGAGGGGGAAGAAACTCAGCGACTTGGCAAAAAAAAAGCTGGTCATCCGGTATGTTCCCCCGGAACGCTCACGCAGAAGGACGTTGCGGCCGGCCATAATGACTGTCATCACGGGGATGATCACCTGGAAGGTGCAACAGACAGTGAGGGAGAACAGGGCGCCAATGCGGTTCTGCACAGAGGCCTGGTCGGTCTTTAACTGGAAGAAGACAAAGCCCAGGAAAATCATCATCGCGACAGCTTGCAGTACCAGACCCATTACTAGGGATCTGTTGCGGACGCAGAGTGTCCAGTCGCGACGGAGCAGAACGAATAATTCGCTCAGCCAGTTATTCATTGGCGCGGGTTCGTAGAGAACCAGGGCAGCTACTTCGTGCGTAATGTCTATGTCCCGGTGGCTATTACTGAAAGTTGTTTCGGCGCTTGCCGAAAGCGATGATCGCTCAGAAACCAGCTCACTGGATAGCTGATCTTCACCCTCACTCCCACGATACGCTGCAAAGGAGTCTGCCAGCGCCTGGATGTGCTGCTCGCTCTTGCGCATGGCCTCGTCTGATGAAAAATCAACGGTAGTCAGATCGATGAAAAAGTTAGCCGGGTTGGAGTTAGTTGACGGGAACCCAAGGCGTTCAAAGTACGACAGCACTTTGTCAACCGGGCCCATGTACACCAGTTTGCCCTGGGATAAGAGTATGAGTTTATCGAACTTGGCCACCATCTCGGCGCTCGGCTGATGGATGGTCATCAGTGTGCAGAGGTTGCGCTCCCTGGACATTTCCTTGGTCAGACTAACAACCATCTCGGCTGACGACGAGTCCAGCCCCGAGGACGGCTCATCCAAGACCAAAATGGACGGATCTGTGACCAACTCTAAGCCAATACTCACGCGCTTGCGCTCGCCACCCGAAACTCCGCGCTCCCCGGACCCTCCGATCTTAGATCCTGCGACATGCGTCAGCCGCAATTGGCGCATAACCGTGTTCACGCGATCACGCTTCATCTCGGGCGTGTATTTCTCATTGGAGAGTCGCAAATCCACCGATGCAGTCAGTGTTTCATCGACGGTGAGCTGCGGGAACATAAGGTCGTCTTGCTCGACGTAGGCTAGAAGCCGCTTAAATGTGTGCGGGTTGCGCTTGGTGTTGTTGAATTTAATGTCGCCGTGAAGGCGGCCGCCTTGGACACGGCCGGAGAGAATGTTGAGGAGTGTGGTTTTGCCTGCTCCGGATGATCCCATGATGGCTACGAGCTCGCCCGGGTAGATGCTGCCGCTGAGGTTGTGCAGGATTCGACGCACTCCGTGTTGCTTAGTTTTGACGTCATAGTTGAGGTTACTCCAAGTGAGAATTGGCTTGGTCGGCGGGTCGACACAGTCATTTTTTTCTTTAATGCTATGGACAGACATTGCGAAAAGAAAGGATATGTTGGAATGGAGGAGGTTGTTGCTTTGTTGGTAAGAATAATAGCAAGGATAATAAATAAAGAGGTTTTTGTAATAGGATCAAATAAATGGAGGATAAATATGTAAATGTATCTTTAAAAAAGGATAATTACTTTTTATACTATTCTAAACCCACCCCCTTTTTTACATGAAGGGATTTTGAATAGAAAATTTTTCTATCAAGTTTATTGTTTTTACGCAATTATATTTAAAAATGATGAAAATACTACATTCAAAAAAACTAGAAGAAAAAACTAAGATTTACGTATTCTGAATGCAAGAAATCAAAGAAAACATCCCCAATAGAAAGTTTTAACTGTAAAAAACTGGCCAATGCAAAAGGGAAGGATAAAGGATTTTCACAATACAATGACTAACAACAGTGAGAAAAAATTGTTGGTCAGAGCGCGAATATTTTCTTATTCCATGTTCCGTTAAATCTACACATGCATAGGCAAGATTTTCTTACTCGGTGGCGCACTTCATATAGATAAAAAACATTTTAAATAATTGTAAAAAGGTGATGAAATCGTTAGGTTTCTTTTTGGTGTACCATTTGTGGAGTAAAAAAAGTTTAATTGTTTTCAAGTCTGAGAGAGGGTGAGAAGAAAAATGTAAAAAAAATAGAATCTCGATTACTGTGCATTATTCAATATCCACACTTGTACTTAATTTATGGAAAACAACAACCAGCAATCAGCAGACGAGATTAGGCAAAAGGTGCATACACATTATGCATCACAATGTTATTGTTGCTCATACTTTTTATTTTCACACATATATATATATATTTTATTCAAGATTAAATAGGTAAAACACACATGAAAACTCATTCCATGTTGGGGAGAGAAATATACTTTTTTTGACACAATAATCTGGTGCGAATCTAATTACAAAAACGATAAAACAAAACCTATATGAGCTGATCACAATAATTCCCTTGCATTGGGTGGTGGAGCTGCTTGTGTAGCCATTAAGGGGACATTAGTGCTGATGTCCGAGTTTGGGGGATTGCGTTGTGCGTGGTAATTGAGGACGGGTGTCCTGGACCAGAGTGTTGCGGAACGTAAGCGCTCCAGTGAGCTCTTCTTCGCTCGGATTAAACTGGAGAACTGCTGGCACGGCACCCGTTGTCCAAGCGGTCTTTGAATGTGCGGACGGTCTTGAGATGAGAGATCGAATAATGAAAGCCTTGCACGATGCGGCTACATTGCTGAGGATTTGTAAGGGATTAAAACATGGCACCCACTGTGAGGTTGATGAGGGAATAGAGATATATATATATAATTATTGTCATGTAAGCAAACGGATGATCAGGGATCATCGGGAATGAGCTAGGGGGTGGCTTGGGGAAACCTTAATTTTTCTATTTGTTTGATAGAGTCGTGGCTCGCTAATTTAGTTCAAAATAAAAAATCCGTCCCTTGATTATTATTTTTTTTTGCGGACCGAAAAAAGGGGGAAAATATACGGAGATTTTTCCAGTGTTTATCATCATCACAACCCACCACTCCCCCCTTTTTATTTCGAATCAATTCCACTTTCAAATCCATTTTCATTTTTTACTTTATCAATTCACATTTTTTACCTTCAATTCCATTTTTCTTTCTTCATAATTCTTTATAAATCCACACACACGCACATAAAAAAATATGAAATCTACTCTTTTCGTTCAGGCACAAAAGGCACAATACCAGTGGCACAAGCACGTTCCGTTGATGAAATTCCTTGGACCGCGCAAGAACCTCTGGAAACCCACTGCAACTACAACCACAGAAATGGCAGGGAAAACTAGCAGCAACTCAAAGGAAGCTATTAATTTCTGGGAATTACCTGCTCGGTACCGTCCTCTGCCTATTTCCGAAGCTGAAATAGAAGCCATCGAGTCTGGCGGAGCAACAACCTACGCATAATAAACTCGAAAGAATTCTCTTAGTTAAATTTTAAGAAATATATATTTTTTTTATCCAACTTGACACAAAAAAACAACAGAAATAGTTTCTATTTTTTTTCAGAAGTGAATGGCCTTGGAGTACGCCGCCATGCAGGCCTCCTTGAAAGCCTCCGACATAGTGGGGTGGGCATGGCAAGTACGGGCGACATCCTCGGCCGAACCTCCATACTCCATAGCCAAGCAAGCCTCGGCAATCATCTCACCGGCATTCGGGCCAATAATATGAGCACCGAGAATACGGTCAGTCTCAGCATCCGTGATAACCTTAACGAGGCCCTCGAAATCATCAATGGTCTTGGCCCTGGAGTTAGCAGCAAATGGGAACGAGCCAATCTTATACGCAACACCCTCCTCCTTCAGCTGCTGCTCATTCTTGCCCACCCAGGCGACCTCCGGGTGAGTGTAGATAACACTGGGGATAACGTTGTAGTTGACGTGGCCGTGGCCCTGAGTGATGTACTCGACGGCGGCAATTCCTTCCTCCTCAGCCTTGTGTGCCAGCATCGGGCCCACGGTGACATCTCCGATGACGCGGATGTTGGGCACGGAAGTGCGGAACTGGTTATCCACCAGCTCAACGCGGCCCTTGGCATCCGGCTTAATGCCGACATTCTCCAGACCCAGGCCCTCGGTATACGGACGGCGGCCAACCGACAGCAGAACAACATCAGCCTCCAGCGTCTCCTTCTTGCCGTTCTTCGCGCCCTCAACGTTGACAAACACCTTGCCGTCGCGCTTCTCCGAGTCCAACACCTTGGTGCTCACCTTGAACTTGAGACCCTGCTTGGTCAGCGACCGCTGGAAGGACTTGGCCAGCTCGGCATCCATACCGGCACCGATAGCCGGCAAGTACTCGACGACGGTGACTTCGGCACCAAGGCGGCTCCACACGGATCCGAGCTCAAGCCCAATGACGCCACCACCAATAACAATCATCTTCTCCGGAACCTTCTCCAGAGCCAGAGCACCGGTCGACGTGATAATCTGCTTCTCGTCAATCTCAAACCCAGGGAACGGCGAAGGCTCGGAGCCAGTGGCAATGATAATGTTCTTCGCCTTGATGCTCTCGACACCGCCGGCATTCAGAGTAACGTCAATGTCGTTGGCGGACTTTAGGGTTCCAGTGCCCTTGAGCCACTCGACGTTGTTCTTCTTGAACAGCATTTCGATACCGCGGGTCAGGCCCGTGACAGCCTTGTCCTTGTCCGAAAGCAGCTGGGGAAGGTTCAGCTTGACATCGCTGACGTCGATACCACGCTTGGCGAAACCGTGCTGGGCCTCGTGGTACAGGTGAGAGTTGTTCAGCATAGCCTTGGACGGGATACAGCCGACGTTCAGGCAGGTGCCGCCAAGAGTCTCGCGCTTCTCGATACAGGCGACCTATTTTTATCTTGTAAAATACTTGAGGCTTTTATTAGTAAAATTTCCATTTTCATTTTCATTTTTTTGCAAGAGTTTTGATGTGTTCGTCTTTGTTTTGTTTTGTATCTGTACCTTTTGGCCAAGCTGGGCGGCCTTGATAGCAGCGACGTATCCGCCGGGACCAGCGCCGATAACGACAGTGTCAAACTCTACAGTAATAATAAAAAGTGTACGGAAAGAATTAGATTCAAGGCTAAAAATGTAACGCA
Source organism: Kickxella alabastrina (assembly GCF_025024165.1). NCBI lineage: Eukaryota > Fungi > Kickxellomycota > Kickxellomycetes > Kickxellales > Kickxellaceae > Kickxella > Kickxella alabastrina. The sequence goes on from NW_026251479.1 coordinate 577,437, forward strand.
ATTTAAAAAAAAAAACCCCCACCACACTCTATTCCTATCTACTCCTCTCTATTCCTTTCTTGTGGACAAGCGTGGAATCTTTATGAAATTTCTTTATATTTGTTTCATGCTTACCCTTGGCGGAGCTGTATGCGCGGGTAACCTGCCAAAGAGCAGAGGAGCGGGCCTTGGGAGTAAACGAGCGAAGCATGATTCTTATTTATTCTTCTTCCTCGAGCAATGGGGAATTAGGTTAAAAGAAAAGAAAAAGAAAAGAAAAAAGAGTTGAAGAGTGTAAATTATATTTTTTGAATGATTTAACGGAAACAAGAACAAAAAAAAGGGAGGGATCAAAAAAAAGAATTAAAATTGATACTTTTTTTTGTGTTGGGTGAGATGAGAGGGTGGGAGGCGGGCAGTGTGTTGAATCGTATTCCCACTCGCTTTCCCTAATCTTTTTTTCATGCTTATTTTATTTTCTAAGCAAGCCATTTATTGTGTATATAATCCCCATTCTCTCCTCTCGGGTAAAATCGGCTGAAAGCGAAAGAAAAATAAGCAAAAATAAAACTGAATATTCCGCGTTTGTATATAAAAGAAGCCCCATAAGAATAAAAATAAGAAAAGGGTTTTATAAAAAAAAATAACTATTCCACAGTATTTTAGTGGTGGAACAGACGCAGGTTCGTGTGGGCAAACACCATGTTGTACCCGTCAACAGCGTCGATAACGACCGCGTCCTGGATACTGCCCGAGGGCGCAGCAACAAAGTCAACGCCCGATCTGTGCACTCTGTGGATGTTATCCGAGAACGGGAAGAAGGCATCCGAAGAAACCACAACACCACTCAACTTCCTCATATGCTCCTTGCGCTCTTCTGCAGTAAGCAGCTCTGGCACCTCTGCGAAGTTCGCCCTCCACGCATCCAGCTCAACGCCCTCACCGGTCTGACCAGTAACATAAAGGTCAATGGCATTGGACTTATCGGCGCGCTTCGCACCCTTGGCGAACCGCATAGCGAGTACCTTGGGGTGGTGACGCAGCCACCAGTTATCAGCCTTATCGCCCGCCAACCGCGTACAGTGGATACGCGACTGCTGCCCGGCACCAAGCCCAACAACCATGCCGTTCTTCGCATAGCACACAGAGTTGCTCTGCGTGTACTTGAGCGCAATCGTCGCCACAACCAAATCCCTCCTTGCAGCCTCGGTCATCTCCTGGTTGCGGCTGACGATCTTCGAGAAAAGCTCTGGCGTAATAACCGCGTCATTGCGCTTCTGCTGGAGGCTGAGGCCGTAGACTTGGCGGGTCTCAACAAGGGCCGGCTCGTACTCTGGGTCGATCTCCAGGACGCAGTACTTGCCGCCCTTCTTCTGCTGCAGAATCGCCAGCGCCTCGGGCTCGTATCCGGGCGCGATGACGCCGTCGGAGACTTCGCGCGAGATCAGCTTCGCTGTCGCCACGTCGCAGATCTCGGAGAGCGCCGCCCAGTCGCCGAACGACGACATGCGGTCGGCACCGCGCGCGCGCGCATAAGCGATGGCCAGCGGGCTGAGCTGCGTGCCCTCGACCATGTACACCTGCTGCTCCTCAGCAGACAAGGGGACGGAGACGGCAGCGCCGGCGGGCGACACATGCTTGAAGGAGGCAGCAGCCGGAAGACCCAGCGCCTGCTTAAGCTCCTTGACCAGCGGCCAGGCATTAAGCGCATCCAGAAGGTTGATGTACCCGGGCGATCCGCTCAGCACCTTGATCGGCAGATCACCGTCGGCAATAAACACCTGGGCGGGCTTCTGGTGCGGGTTGGCGCCATACCGCAGGGGCAGCTGCGCCGAGCCCTGGGCGTACTGCTGGCGGAAGTAGTCGGAGATGGCCGAGTCATAGTCGGCTGTGTGGCTGAACGCCTTGAGCGCCAGCCGCTGGCGCGTCTCCAGAGCCACGCCGCCCTGCTTGATCTCCTCCACCAGCTGCGGGTAGTCCTTAGGGTCGCAGACAATGCTGACGCGCGCGTGGTTCTTCGCCGCAGCGCGCAGCAGCGTAACGCCACCAATGTCCACTTCTTCGACAGCCTCGGCGATTGTCACACCGGGGCGTGCCACGGTGTCCTTGAACGGGTACAGGTTGCAGAACACGTATGTGATCTTGTCGATTCCTTGCGCCAGAAGATCGGCGTCGTCGCTTGCCAGGTCGCGCGCGAGAATGCCGCCGTGCACTGCTGGGTGAAGGGTCTTGACGCGTCCGCCGAGCATCTCTGGCGCACGCGTTATGTCTGAGACGTCTTTGACTGGGAGGCCGGCATTGCGGATAGCCTTGGAGGTGCCGCCGGATGCGACGAGGTCGATGCCGAGCTCGTGCAGCTGCGTGGCGACCTCCAGAAGGTTGGTCTTGTCGTACACAGAGAGGAGAGCTATGTGAATAGTGGTATCGGCTGTTGGTATCAGTGGGTGATCAACATGACAAGACAAGGTAATAATGTGTGCGTGGGGCTTGTTGCTTACCAATAGGCTTGGACATTGTTATTATTTGTGTGTTTGTGTTAGTGTGTGTGGGGGTATATGCGGACAATTGGTGGTATCAAGAGCAGAGAGACGTTGGGAAAAAAAGGTTTTTTTCGTGGGGTTGCTGGCTTAAATAGTTGGGATTTGATACTGATAAGAGGAAGGGAAGAGGGGGGGTAAGGGGGTAGAAAAAAATGCAAAAGTGATTTTCCAAGCGTGATTTGTGTGGGACGATTGCCGCTAATTGCTTTTTTGGGTGGGGGGGGGGCGTTGAATGATAATTTTTTTCATGTGTCTCATGGCAGGGCTGATTTTCCATTTTTCGCTTGCCGTGATCAACTCAATAACACAAGGTCACAAAATGGGAATAAAAGTACAATATTGATAAAACAAAACAAGAAATATACAGAAAAAAAGACAAAATACACAGTGGGCTCGCGGCCCAAAAAAACAGAGCTGAGCTGAGCTGAGCTGAACAGAGCTGCCCTGCCCTGCCCTGAATAAGCCCAAAGGAGCTAGCTGTCCAGCGCCCACCCAACAAGCGGCGCAACGGCGCGCTCACCGCCCGCCGTGGCCTGCTCATAGGCCCGGCTCAGTTGGGTCTCCAGATCAGCCGGCTGCTGGTGGATGCCAAAGGCAGCCTCCAGATCCTCGCCCAGCAGTGTGCGTGTGCCGCCCCTGCTGCGCACCGCATCCCGGCGCAGCGCCTGCACGCCAACAAAGCCCGAGTAGAGGTTAACCCACTGGCGGGCGCCAACAGCCACGCGCACCAGATCAATGCCCGACGGCACATCCTCCCAGCGTACCCACCAGCGGTCCTCCGCATGGATCGGCTCGCCCGCAGCGTCCACGCAGAACAGCGTGCCCAGCCATCCGTCCAGGCGGTCGCCAGGCGGCGCGCCAGAATGGCCGTCGAACAGCGCCATGGAGACCCAGCGCGCCCATGCCGGCGGCACACCCGAGTCGCTGAACTCGCCCTGCGCCGCAAAGTAGTCTGCCAGGTCGCGGCACAGCAGGTGCACGCGGTGCAGCCACCAGTCGCAGCTGCGCGCGCGGCCGCCCAGCTGCTGCTTCAGCTGCTGCACGAGCACGCAGAGTGCAGCCCAGCCCTGGATCGACCCGGCCAGGGTCAGCCCTGAGCAGCCCGGGCCCCTGCGTAGTGCCTGCATCCATTGTGGGCTGGCCTGCCGCCCGCCGGCGCGCTGCGACGCCAGCGGCCGCGCAGACCCCATGCGCCCGTACTCCACGCGCCGGCCCATTGGCTGCCGGTGGCCGGCCGCCGCCGCCGCCATTGCCAGGGGCGCCGCGCCACGCCCCGCATGCAGTGCGTGGCGGTCATACACGTCATCGCCGAAGACGCGCACGTGCCGGCCGGTCTGCGCATCCACCAGCGCGCCGGGCACATCGACGAATCGCGCAATGCCTGCCATAGGTCGCTCAGGCTGACGTGCTGTGGCTGTGGCTGCGGCTGCGGCTGCGGCTGCGGCTGCCCCTTGGCCTCCGCCGCCTGTGGTAGCGTCCGCAGCATCGCCGCTGTGCCCTGCAGCACGGCGAGCCACACGTGCTCGACGCCCAGACAGGCGCGTGCGCCCTCGATGTGCGCGCGCGCAAAGGCCAGCACCACCGGGTGCATGGCGGCTGTCGAGCCCAGAACGTCGTTGAACGTGCCACGGCCCTCATCCACCGCCCACCCGGGCATCGACAGATCGTCCACCATGGCGTCGACGATCTCCCGCGCAGCCACACTGCTGTTCTCGCCGCCCATGCTGATGCGCCGGTCGTGGGCGCCCCAAAAGGCTGCCCCGGATGCACCACTATTCTCGCGATCCTCTGCAGTTGCATGCACTACGTCATGTGCCAATCCCTTAGCAGCAGCTGTCGCTGGTGCCCCCCAGGACACCTGCCTTGACACTATTTCTTGCTGTAGCTCGTCCAATCGCTGGCCCTTATGCCTTGTTGTGGGCGGGTTTGTCAGCGTGCTGAGGTCGTTGACCACTGTGGAGGCGGAAACTGAGGAGCTGTCGTAGGGGAGTGCTGGCTGTGCTTGTCCTGCAATTGGTGCTGCTGGTGCTGGTGCTGCTCCTGCTGCGGTTGCTGTGTTTTGTTGAGCGTGCTTTTGCGCTGTAGCTTTGTTCTGCCCTTGGCGGTGCCGGGTCGGTGCTGGTGTTGCTTGTGTCTTTGCTGCGGAACATCCGCGGTAATAAAGTCGAGAGCCGTCCAATCATCGCCAAATAAGATATGCTAAATGTACAAGTGATATGGATGAGAATGAAAGCCAAAGTTGAATACAAGAAAAATAAAGGAAAAAAAGAGAGAGAGAGAGAGAGAGATGAAATAAATTATTAATAAAATAAGAGAAAATAAAACAGTGCAATAGTAAAACAATTATTTAAATAAATACATAAAAAACAAACTCTTTTCATTTTATTTTATTTATTTTTACAGTTTTTCTTTTGTATTATATTTTCCAATGCAATGAAAAGTTCAAATATAAAGAAAACAATGCCACTTTTCATCTTTTTATTTTATCACAATGCCGCATTGTTGTTGGCATTCTCCTTTCTCCTTTTTTCTTTTATTTAGTTTGAGTTTTTGTGAAATACAAAAAAAAAGAAGAAAAAAAAGAGACAAAGGAGCAGATGGCAGGACAAGAGTGAATAATGCATCCATTATTTTAAAAAGAACTGAAAAATTACAAAACTAAAATCCAACCACGTAGAGTACGCATTAAGCCTCATACGTTTTTTTAAACATTTACCTTGTATTAATTTAAAAATGAAGAAATTCTATGCAATCATGCACTCTATTTTTGAACGACAAAATCAAGAATTCAAGTTTTTTTTTAAAATAATCAACTATAGTGAAGACAAGAATAAAAAACAAGAATAGAAAAACAGATCCTTTTTTTGTCTATCGATACAGTGTAACTGATGCACCAAGATGAAAAAAGAAAAGAAAAATTGGCTTATCAAGAGTAAAAAAAAAAACAAGGGAGGATGTAGTCCACTTTATGTTTCCAGTCCCTCGTTTACTTTACTGCACCTTCTTTTTTCCTTCCTTCCTTTCCTTTTCTTTTTTTGGGATGCAACATTCTCGCGTACTACTACTATCGGCTACACTGTAGCTTGCCTTTTTCGTCCCTTCTTTTGTAAAAACCAAGAAAAATTTAAAGAACGACGCAATATGCCTCAGTCACATGAGGTAATCGCTCAACAAAATTATTTATATTTTTCCACACTTTTTCTTTCAACTGTTTCTTGCCTTCCTATTGTTCCTAAATAGGTCATTGGCATTTGCCTTTTACGGACCAGCGCAAAAAAAGACAAATAAAACACAGACACAGACACGCTTAACTCGGAAATTCATAGAAAAAAACACTCCGACAACTATAAATAAATAAAAAAATGTAAATTACGAAACAATAAATAATAAAAAATAAAAAATTAGAAATTAGAAATGAACAAATTGGAAACGCTCCCGCCCATTATTCATATTGCCGATGATATTGTTGTTGCTGCTGTTGCTGCTGATGGGACAACAAGGACGATACATTCTGTCCAGAAGTGGCTTGCTGTGCCCCACCAAACAAAACGCTTGAATCGAACAATCCACCACCACCACACCACCACCACCACCATCAAACATACTCTCCTGAGGCGAAAACATACCCCCGCCATGCATACCATTAACAGCCGCAACAGCAGCAGCAGCGGCAGCCGCCGCCGCCGAAACGTCCAATCCGAATACGCATCGGAAGCACCTGCGCTCAACGGCTGCATAATATCTCCCGACACAGCCGCAACAGCCGCCGCCGCCGCTGCCTCAGCAGCCTCAGCCTCGGCCTCAGCGGCAGTTCAGCAACCGGGTCCTCCTTGATAAAGCTCATATAACCCTCGCGTTCCTCAATCATCAGCTGAATCTGACTATGCCCGAGAGACCGCGCCACGTCACCGGGGGTCTGCCCGAAAAGCGATTTAATCGCACACGATGCACCAGCATTCAAAAGAAACTCAACAATATCCGCACGCCCTTGCGACCCATACATGCAAGCAAAGTGCATCGCTGTCATGCCATTGTTGTCTGTGTCGTCTAGTGGAATTCCCTTGTTCTTCAGGAATAAAAGCAGGTTGAGCATCCCGAGAAGTGCTGCGAAATGCACCAGTAGGCGGCCGGTGGCCTCGTGGCGCAGGCACAGTCGACTGGGATCGACCAGCCCGCGGTTGAACAGGGTCATGAGCAGGTTGATCAGGCATATTTCGATCTCCATCAGGTTGCAGCTCTCGCTGGCGGCGCGCAGAGACCGCAGGATGTTAATTGCTGTTGGGTCCTGCATTATCTTGCTCGCGCTGTGTGCGCCCGAAGGTATCGGGCTGGTCAGGCGCGATGACTGCGGGCTACTGCCCTTGCTCTGTGCACCAGCCGGACCCATCCCGGGGGATCCTCCGCTAGACTGCGCGCTCTTGTCGCCGGATTTGAGCCCGATGATCTGCAGGGTCAGCTCCAACATCGCCTGGTCCGTGTCCTCGATATACGTGAATACCGATTGCTGTGTCGGCTGCGTCATCCCCAGCTGCTGCAGGTTGGAAATGCTGCCGTTGCCCTCGTAGACGGTCATCGTGGTCAGGTCGCGGATGCGCACGGCCGCTGGGCCCAGCACCTTGGACGGCGGCAGGACGCATGCGAGGTTGGACGACGACAACACCTGGATGCGCGCCACCTGCGAGCCGCCAACGTACACTGCCATTTTTGGGTGGAAGCCGCGCCCGCTGATCAGCACCGTGGTGCCGCCGGCCAGCGGGCCCTGCGCCGGCGCCAACTGCGTAATGACTATCTGCTCCGCCCCGTTGCCGTTGTTAACGCTGCAGTTACCAGAAGACAGATGCGACAGCATTGATGGCACATTGTCGCCGCCAAACACTGTGGTGCTGGCGGCGCTCAGCGGCTGCTGCTGCTGCAGGTTAAGCGTATTCATTGAGGCGTGGTGCCCGTGCATGTTGCCGTAAACCGGGCTCATGGGCATCAATGCCTGCTGCTGGTTGAAGTTTGCCACCATGGCTGCTGCAGCAGCAGCCGCCGCCGCCGTCGCATTGCCGCCGGCACCCTGCGGCCCACCGATATGACCGAAAAGCGATGGCCCAGCGCCATAGTTTCCCGTGCCATTGCCGCCGGCCATGACCGACTGTGGCAGATGGAAGGGCGATTCAAACCCGCTAATATGCGCAGCCGACAGCAGCGGCGACCCAATCGGGGTGTTGCCAAGGCTGGGCGTGCCTGCGAGCGACGCAAACTGCGAGTATGTGTCGAGCAAATGGTGGTGGCTGTAGGGCCGGAGTGTCGGCGAATTGCGTGCCGAAAGGGCTTGTCTCCCGCCCTTAAACACCCCAGGGGCTTCGCCCAAATGCAGGCTGCTGCCATGGGGGGACCCCAAGCCAGCCAGCGCATGGTTGGCATATGCCGCGTTGCCGTCACCCTGTCTCTCGTACTCAGCCTTGGTGCGTGTCTTGCGCTCGGTCTTGAACTTGGTCGACTTGTGGTCGTCTGTGATCATGATTGGCGCCGACATGAGCGTGGCCAGTTCGTTGCCTTGGCTATCACGCAGCTTGAGGCAGACGCAGAAGCCAACCTTCTCGTTGTGATGGCGGCAATAGCAGGTGATGCGCGTCGGCAGGACGACCTCGCCCTTGGAGAAGTCCAGCAGATCGTTGCAGTTGAATATAACAATCCTCTGCCGCTCCATAGCGATGCGCGCCTCGTCCCAGTCGGACTCCATTGTGCCGGTGAATCGGCCCTGGGGCTCCATGGTCGGGGACCCGGGTCGGCTCTGCGCAGGTGTCGTGCAGGTGCTGGGCGCGGCGCTGCGCAGGCGCGCGTCCTTCCGCCGCAAAGACCGCTTGTACTCGCGGCGAATGCACCCGAGACACGTCTCAACTTTGCGCGTTGGGTCGCTCGAGCATATGACGCTGGCCTCCAGGTGCACGACGTGCTGGGGCGTCAAGGGCATCCCGGCATCCCCCGGCGTATGCTTCTGCATGCGGTGGCGGAACTTCTCGCGCGACACAAGGTGCTCCGGAAGCGACAGGTGCGACCAGCAGGTGGCGCGCTCGTTGTTGTCGTCGGTTGTCAGTCGCAGGGTTATTTTAATCTGCGTTTCGACGCGTGATTTGGCGTTTTCGTGAGGGATGCCGTCGATGGTCATTGTCAGGCCTTGGCCTTGGTATCCTCTACCCGCTGGAGGAACTCTGTGCTGGCCACCGGGTATGTTTGCCGCGAGAGTATGTTTACCGGGTGCGCTTGCGCCGGCATGCTGGAGACGCTGTTGATGGACATGCTGGGTATCGACCCGGTGCTGATGCCGACCGAGCTTGCCGGATGGGCGAATGGCGAGTTTGGATTGCTGAACATGCGGCTCTAATTAGGCAGATGATTATTAGAGTCGGGCCCCGTGTGTATGTGAAAAGGCAAGGTATATGTAAAAAGAAGAGGTTATGCCGATTAGTATAAGTGGCAAAAATGGTTGGGAAAATAAATAAAAGTTGGGAATTGTGTATGTGTGTGGGGGAGGGGATGTGAGGAATGTACAATGTACATGTTGGCAACCAAGCTGGTTGTTTCTTTGAAAATAAAGAAGAATGCAAATGGGAGTAAAGCACACAGCTGGCTGTCCTTAAGGGTAGGCACCTCTTCACCTCTCGACGCGACAAACGGGGTGCAAAGAAGTGGAATGCCTTTTTCTTAATTGCGTTGTATAAAGCCAGGTCCACTTAATTGTACGGAAAAATAAATGAACTGGAATGGAATGAAGCGGAGGGAATAGAGGGGTGGTGACATGGTGTTTGGACATCGTAGAACAAAAAAAGCAGGTGCAAAGGCTGAATAGGTATTTTCCCGGCCAATTCTGGCTTAAAAGGCGCTGTCCAAAATGAGAAGGCAACATGTGAGCATGGAGGAGTATTTGCGTTAGAAAAAAAAGAAAGCGGGTCGTTTCGTAGTGATAAATAGACACGTAGGATATTAACGAAAGAACAATGGCTGCATTTTTGGAATCAACATCAGCTAGCAGATGGAAAACGTGGTATAATATATATGTATATGTGTATGTGTATTGTATGTGTATGTGTATGTATGTGTATGTGTATGTGTATGCAAGAAAACATGTTCATTCAAACAGGCGGTAGCTCCACAAAGAGGGAGATGGAGAGCAAAAGCATGTGAGCTGCAGAGTCAGGCAAAAAAAAAAGAAAGAAAGAAAGATAGTCGAGGATTAACCTCTTCCCCCTCTACTTACAACAGAGAAGAGTAAAAAAAGTAGTTAAATATTTCCCACGCAAACCAACCGTCTCATTGCACAGGTTCTCTCAAAAGAAGCAATACAAATATTCATGTTGTACTTACCGAATCGATATACCCGTTGCCGACCGTCCCCTGTGTGCCCATAAACGAAGTAGAGGCAGAAATAGCAGTCGGCGGCAGCTGAGTCATGTTCAAATTGGCCATTCCATTCAGCAATCCCCTCCGATTAAAGGCGCCCACGATGGGAGAAGCCGTCGCCGACTGAACCGCACTATTGACTGCAGAATCGAAACCCCAGTGATACTGCATCTGTTGACCCAGAGCAGCCAAATTAGCATAGCTGTGGCGGCCACCGTCCATGCCGACCTGGTTTGGAGACTGGGGGAGAGAGGGAGCTGGGGAGGCTCGCACGGAGTGGAAGCCTAAACCACTGCCATTATCGATGAATGTTGCTGGCGACCCTGGTGTCGAGCGAACGGAAATATCGTTGGCCAGAAAGAACGCTGAAAAGTCTGGAGGGAGCATGGGCTGCTGCTGGTATTGTTGGTGCTGCTGCTGTTGCTGCTGTTGCTGTTGGTGCTGCTGCTGTTGCTGCTGTTGTTGTTGGTGCTGCTGTTGCTGTTGGCATTGCTGGGTGTTTTGAGCCTCATCAGCGGCTGTTGCTGAGGCCGAGGCTGCTGAGAGGTAGTCGTGCAAGCTGGCTGCTGCGGCCCCGTCGGAATTAATAGTGGCGTTGCTGTTGTTTGCACCGGGTGCGTCGCTGTTTGCCGAATTCATATCTTTTTTGTTACTGTGATAATATGTAGGTTTTTTTTAGCTGGTGTTGCTGCGCAAATAAAAAAGAATGGAGAAATGTAACGATACAAGGGATTCCGCTGTGTTAAGCCTATAGAAGGTAAATAAATAGAAAAATAAAAGAAAAAATACGGAATGCGTTTGTGTTGGTTGTAGTAATCAATTCGCTCAAATAACAAAAAAAATAATAATATAGAAGAAAAAAAGAGAAAAAATAATCGACCAACTGTTTGCTAATTTTTTTTCGTCCCTTCTCGGACAAGAATTTTTTTCTCGCACCCGGTAAAAATAAATAGTCGACAAATCGACTAATAAGCGAGTTGAACGCAAGAAAAAAATGGAAACAAACAGTCAGGTCCATTTATGTCTAGATAATGTTTAACTTTTCATTCGTCAAAGCCAATATTCTAGTCAGTGGTTCTTTTTTTTACCATTATTCCCCCCCCTTCTTTTTTATTTGTAAACCATATGTAAAGAGTAAAACTTACCTATTAGAAGCGCAATAATTATATTTTTCGTTAATAAAATGGTAAAAGGAAATAATTAAATAGCAATAAGAGAAGGAATAAAAAATTAGCAGCTTATTTTTTAGAGTCACTTTTTTTTTCTCTGCACTATTTCAGAAATTTTCTATTTTCTATTTTTTTTTGCTGTTTTTCACATTTTCACGTTTTCAATTAAAAATTTCAAGGTTTCTTTGTATTTGTGACACAGAGGTGAGCCGCAGCTCGTATCAGATTAACATCCAACAAGAGAGAGAGAAAAAAAAAAGAAACAGCCGAACCAATAATGGTGACTCAGAAAGAAACAGTGTATGTGGGACAATAAGTGCGTAAGAGCTTTTCTCAAAAAAGCACGTGTTAGTGTGAAGAAAAAAATATATTTTTTTAAAGACGAGGGGGGGCATTCTTCTGCTCAACAGAGTGGCCGCACTCCTCAAGCGCACCCGCAACAGCAGCCAGCATAACGTCAACATAGCCATTGTCCTGTGTTGCCGTAATGCCCATATGTCCCAAGCGGAAATACCTGTGCGCCAGCCCAGCCAGGATGCCACCGGCAGCCACTACGCCGCGGGCCTTCAGCTTGGGCAGGAGATCAGCAGCCTGGATCCCCTCAGGCAGCCACACGGCAGTCATCGCCGTGGCAGCTGCTTCCCTGGAAACCGCCACGGTCCGGAGCCCCCACGCCTCAACAGCACCCTTGACCCTCTCGGACGTCCGCTCATGCGCAACAAACACTCCCTCCATGCCGCCGTCGTTGGCCAGAATCTCCTTCAGCGACGTGTTAAGCGCAAAGATAGTCTGCACACAGGGCGTGGCAAAGTACTTGACAGCGCGGTCCTCGTATGACCGCATAATCGGCAGCCACCGCGCCCAGCTAACATAGTAAGCGGCACAGGCGTCGCACGAGAGCTCATAGTGGCCAGGGCGCGCTGCGACGCTACGACAACGGATATTCCGGCCGGGCAGCCCAGGGCTTTCTGCGACGCTGTCACCAGGACATCCACGCCCCAGGCGTCAAAGTACAGCCGCTCGGCGGCAGTCGCGCATACGCCGTCGACTATAACCAGAGTATCTGGGGAAAGCTCCCGGACGAGCTTTGCAACGGCCTGGACGTCGCCCAGGACGCCCGTCGATGTGTCCACCTGCGTCACCGTTATGGCCTTGTACTTGGTCGTCTGCAGCTCCTTGCGGACCAGCGACAGGTCCTCGCGGTTACCGGGCTCGGCGCGCAGCCGGGTGACTTGGCCGCCGTAGCATTCCAGGCAGTCCGCGAGCCCTTCGCCAAAGTACCCGTTGGAAAGCACCAGTACGTTGTCCTGTGCCTCGATCAGGTTGGCTGCGGCTTGGTCCCAGCCTAATGTGCCTGACCCGGCGATGATGAAGGGCTGCGCGGTTTCGGTTGCCACCACTTGGCGCAGCATCTCAATGGACTGCCCAAAGACCTCAACGAATTTGGGGTCGGTGTGCGCTGTCGCTGGTGTGCTGTGTGCTTGGAGGACGCTGGACGACATCTCGACGGGGCCTGGGATCAGGCAGAGAGGGCGGGTGTTGCTGGTCATTGTGCGTGAAATGTGTTTCTGTTTGGCTAAGGGGAACGCAAAGGATGTGGGTTTAAGATGTATCGATCTTTTGAGTATGTTTAGAGCAGAGCGAGCAAGCATAACAGTGTATAATCCCGAAATGAAGAAGAAGAGAAAGAAAGAAGGGTTGGGAGGATTGAATCGGAAAGTGTTTGGATCGCAAGCATCTCTCAGCCCGCTTGGGGCCGGGGGCTTTTTGCTTTATATCACATCCGAAATGCGCGATTTTTGCTGTATTAATTCGCGCACTTTAGATATCAAATGTCTGATAAAAAAAATAAAGTTGGCCTCGTGTCCAACGTTAGATACCGAGAGATATCGAAAAGTATTGAAAATATCGAAAGATATCAGCAGACTGATAAACACAAATACTCTCACATGCTATCATCTTGAACGTCACAAACCGGCGTCTCCTTTTGTGGCCAAGCACAGTCAGTCCGCACAGGATAAAATAAAATAAAAGGATCATCTCATATTACGGGAAAAAAACAACCCACTCAACGCACACACCGAAACTGTCAGCGCCTCGTCGGCACAGCCCTTTTTAGTCAGAAAATAAATGAAAATGAAAATGAAAATGGACATGTACTCAAAAACTAAACACACCCAAAAAAAGAAAGTAAAAACTAGACAAAAATCTGCTATTCCTTCAGCTCCTTTAGTTTCCGCAGCTAACATCGCTTCCCGTCGCCTTGGTGTTCAAAATAAGCCCAACAATAAGACCGTACAGGGCCAACACCTCAGCGAAAATCAAAATCAAAATCATACCCACAAACAAACGAGGCTGCTGAGCCGTTGCACGTACGCCAGAGTCCCCGACAATGCCAATGGCAAATCCAGCCGCCATACCAGAGAGTCCAACGGCGAGGCCAGCACCCAATTGAATGAACCCAGTGTAAAGAGCCATCTGCTGCTTCAGTCCGTCGGTGATGAGGACGGAGACAACAAGACCGTAGATACCGATGATACCTGCCATGACCACCGGAACATGGAGCGGACGACAAGGTCAGGGCGCAGAATGCCCATTGCCGTGATTCCGACGCCAGATTTGGCCGTGCCATATGCCGCTCCAAAGCCTATTGTTGTTGTTTATTGAATGCGGTTTTGAGTAATAGGGAAAATAAACTGACAAACTAAGTACTTGTGGTCTGAGCCAAATTGAACCGAATTGAATTGGATTGGTAAATGAAGAAATTGCAGAGCTATTTCTTTGTTTCTCGTTTGGAAATTTCATTAAACTTACAGCAGAAAATGGTCGCGGCAGCGCAGCCAGGGAGCCAAAGATGGGCGCATACACCGGGCAGTAGTCGTGGACGATTGCGGACATTGTTAATGTGGATTTAAATAAAGGAGGGGTGGAATAAAGTATAAAGATGAATCTAGCTCGAGATTAGAACAAAAATGAAATGAACGAGAAAATGATTTGACAGCCAACAACAACAACAAACGAGAGGGGAAAAGTGTGAAAAATGATCTTTCGTCATCGTGCCCGATTCAAAAAAGCCAATCCCGCATTCTTCAACTCGCTTGATTGCAATAGTGCAGACAGAGCAAATCAACAACATTTTAATTAAATGCGGATCAAATAATTAAAATCAACACCACCAGCTAGGCCGATGACGCCGATGCTGCCGCCGCCTTCAGCGGATGCCTGGACTCAGCACTGCTGGCGCTCCTCAGCGGCTCACCCTGGTGGTCGTCCGCCCACACAGCAGCCTCGACGTCGGCCTCCTGGATTTTGGCAAAGTACATGGGCCGCTTCTTGAACGCCGCCACCTGCGAGTCAATGACAACATGGCGAATCGACGTTCCAGGGCAGTCAAACATCGGATCCAGCAGCAGATTCTCCATAATCCGCCGCAGCCCACGCGCCCCCGTTTGCTTGTCGATAGCTTGCTGCGCAATGCTGTACAGCGCCGAGCGCGTGATATGCAGGTGCGCGCCGCTCAGCGCCAAGAGCGCCTCGTACTGCCGCACCAGCGCGTTCTTGGGCTCCACGAGCACGCGCACCAGTGCATCCTTGTTCAGCGCACCCACGCTGGTCACCACGGGGAGGCGCCCAATGAACTCGGGGATCAGCCCAAATCTAATCAGGTCACTGGGCTCTGTGTAGTCCAGCGGGTTGAACGGCTCGGCCAAAGCTGAAGAAGCACTGGACACAAAGCTCACGGGCGCCACGTTCATTGCTTGCAGGTCGATTGGCGACGACGTGTCTCCAAGCTTGCGCACCGGGTTGCCAAACCCAATTGACGCCTTGGCAACGCGCTCCATGACGATGCGGTCGAGCCCGACGAACGCACCGCTGAGGATGAACAGAATGTTGTTAGTGTTGACCTGGTACACGTCGCCCTTGCCGCCGCTGGCGCCACCACTGCCGTTACCGCCTGGCGACGGGCCAAATGCTCCTGGCAGCCCGTTGCCACGCCGAACAGGGCTGTTGAGGATGCCAGAGCCGCCTGGAGCTGTCGCCGGCGGCGGGCCCTGCGGCAGATGGCCCATGCCCTGCGGCGGCGGCGGCGGCGGGTAGGAGCCACTGGCACTGCCATTCCCGTTGTTGCCGCTTCCATGGCCCGACTTGTGACAGTGACCACGGTGCCCTCAAGCATGCGCAGCAGGCCCTGCTGCACGCCCTCGCCCGACACGTCTTTGGACATGGAGAACGAGTCGGGCTTGCGCGCAATCTTGTCAATCTCGTCTATGAACACGATACCCTGCTCGGCGCGCGCAACGTCATAGTCGCAGCTCTGCAGAAGCCGCTGGATGACAATCTCGACGTCCTCGCCGACATATCCAGCCTGCGTCAGAGGCGTCGCATCAGATATCGAGAAGGGCACGTCCAAAACTTGAGCCAGCGTCTTTGCAAGCAGGGTCTTTCCTGACCCTGTCGGCCCAAGCAGAAGCACGTTGCTCTTGTCCAGCATTGTATCGAACAACGAGGTGTCGCCAGGTGCTGCAAAGACTGACTGCTGCTGCTGCTGCTGCTGCTCTGAAGAAGAAGAGGTGTTCTTGCTGGCACCACCCTGGTGATCCTTTGGCGGATTGACCGTATTAGAGCCGGCGGCAGAAGAGGCTGAGGTCGGAGACGGAGCGGCCGAGTCTACCGTCTCTGAAGCAAAAATCCCATTGTTATCGCTGCTATTGTCAAATGCACCATTCCACGGGCGGCTGACAAACGGGTTCTGATTGGGATACGCGCTGCCAGTGCCATTGCGCCCTACTAAATGAAGCAAACAAAAGGCACGTATATTTTTTGTTCCATAGCAGGCTTCTATTTAGCCGCAAAATCCGTCATCAACAAACACTACGCTCCATACAAAGCTTGCAGCTTCTTTCCTTTCACATGTGTTAACTTTTTGCATCGTCTTACCTTGACTAGGCTGAATCTGTCGATCAAAGGGGTCAGTGAATGGGCGTGGCTGAGGAGTAGAATAGACTGACGGCGCCGGAGCTGATGCTGCTGCTGAAGTTGCCGCTGCAAATGCCTCCGACAACTGCTCACGCTGCCGCCTGAGCGTATTCGCCCGCACACGGTTGTAGTGGTTGTACACGGCGACAGACAACGTCTTCTTTGCTCGGTCCTGGCCAATTACATATTCGTCGAGGTAGCGCATAATCTAAAAGCAAAGTAAATCGTACGAAATCGCCTGTAAAAAAGTTAGAGCCTTGGCATCAACAGAGAAAAACGAATCAAAAAATGACACATGGGTACGCTTAAAACACTCACCATCTTGGGGCTAATTGGCTCGACACCTGCAGGAGAGCTCAAGGGCGTCTGTGGCAGCGATGACTTGTCCGCCGGTCCGTCATTTCCAAAAAACACGTCCCTCTGTCCGCCGTCAGCACTGCTTCCCGTATGTTTCGGCGAATGCGTGCTGCCGCCTCTGCTGCCATCACCACTGCTGCTGCTGCTGCTGTGGGATCGAATCTCTCGACTTGCCACCACCACTGCTGTTGTTGCTAATAACGCTGCGCTGGTGCTTCAGCTTTTCTTGCATTGTCTTGCCTGATTGCTGCTGCGGCCCAGGTCCATCAATGTAGTCCCACTCGCGCCCGGCCTTGTACAAAACAGTCGAGGTCGAGAGCAGTGCGCGGGGATAGAGAGAGTTGTAACCGTGCGGCTGTACGGCTTGTCGTGTCAGCATTCTAACAAAAGCCGCCGCTCGGTGCTGACACAAAAGACGGCTGGACATTGTTTAACGAAGCAAAAGATGTTATTATGAAGGATAGGGTGACTTGTTGCCGTTGTAGTTGTTGGTACAAAGTGGTAGCGAGAGTGATAAAAATGAATAGAGTGGTTGTGGATATTGGTACAATAATAATATTATAAAGTAGGAGGGTTACAGAAGAAAGGAGGAACAAAAAGATGCAGAGAGGGGGAAGTTTGGATAACAATGGTCGCAAGAACGCACGCATTCAGCTGCCAAATGGACGGCCGTAGTGTGTGAGGTTGACTGTGCAAACAGCAAAAGTGGGCACGTGGGATACAAGCTCAGAGTGGCAACGTACAAAATGGAATAGGGGATGAGGACAAGGAGGCGCCGGAAAATAAGCTGAGCATGAAAGTGACTCCGTGTCCCGGCTTAAAGCGGTCAAACATCGAAGAAATATTTTCTTCAATTTAAGCACCCCGTCGCATAAAAGCGAGAGCGGAAAAAGGCGTCTTTTTTCTCTCTCTCTCTCGCCAATGACCGATTACTACTGCTACGTCACCCACATAGCAGAAATCCCACGTGAGGGGAAGGTAAAAAGAAACAAAAAACGTGCTCGTGGGATCACGCATATTGCTGCCATAAGGAATCCAGCGCAGTTTTTGCCATCCACCCATAGAATCACTGCGCGCGCTTTTTCCGCGCTTGATTTCCCTCGATAAAACAAACGCAACTTTCGAAGCTTTACGGCCGTTATCATTCCAATAACTCTTAAAGTCAAAAAGTATGCCAGATAGAAACCCGTATGGAAAAGAGATATTAACAAAAAGATTAAGTCTTATTTTCCAGCGAAGTTGCAATAACCGAGAGCACGCACATGCGTGTGTTCTCTAATTGTTTCACGCGCGACATCAACACCAAAACAGCAAATATCAAATATCAAATATCAAAGCGACTTTAATTTAATTACCCGAAGGAATCAAAAACTCTTTCCCGGATTTGTTCTTGACCTCTTCCTTGACTCGCTCCATGCAGTCGTAGTATTCCCGGCGCAGCTTGCGGCACCCAAAGAACTTGTCGTAGATGGAGGGCGGGTCAATGGAGCATTTGCGCCAAGTATACTCGCATTCGGCGCATTCCTCTTGCGCGATTTGCTCGATCTGCTTTGTGGTGTAGAAGCGGCGCCGGTTGGGAGGTGCTTCTTTGTCGTTTTTGACGAGGGAAATGTCCGGAGATGCGTCAGGGTTGACTGGGTTTTGGGTTAGCTTGGCCTTCATTTGCGAGATGTACGAGCTGAGGAACTCGTCCGTGCTGCCTGCCCCCGGGTTCTGCGACGACCGATCCGACATTGTGTGTCAATTGTTCTGTGAGAGAGTGTGTTTTCAGCTATCTGTTCGATATGACAATTTCCGTTAGTTTCCGGTGAGTCTGAAGAAAAAATATATGTGTATGTAGCTGATATTGCCGAGCACTAGAAGCGCTGCGCAAAAAAATATACAACATTGCAACAATGGCTAGACCACACCGACTGATGCATCGGGCTTTTGGGATGCTTTGGCGCGCCCATTCGGTCGTGTAACAACCAACACAAAAAATACATTTTACACACAAATGCAATTTATATTTCTGTATTTTCTATCAAAATTAACAACAGCTTTATTTGCGAATAAAAAATACGATTTGACTAGTTGCCGCCGAGCAGCTGCAGGGCCAGGCGCTCCTGGTCCTCGAGCGACATGGTCGAGTTGTCGACCTCGAGCACGCGGCCGCGGTTCTGCTTCTTCTTGCGGTCACCCGGTCGCTATCGCTGGCCTCATCCTCTTCACTATGCTGGCGCTCGTATCCGCGCTTACCAGCCCTCTTCACCTCGACCTCCTCGTCGTCGTCGTCGTCGTCGTCGTCATCGCTTCCGTCGCTTTCATACCGCATCACGCCGTCATCCGACTCGCTATCGCTACCAGTGCCCAGCACAGCAACGGCTTCCTCGCGATCGCCAGCCTGCATGCCATCTCCTCGCGCTCTCTAATCTTGCGAGCCAAGATCTTGTCCCTGCGCTTCTGGCGCGAAACCTCCAAATCGTCAATATCGGCCTCAGCCATAATGATTTTGTTGCGCTGCTGGAAGTCGTCGACAAGCTTGGACACTGCGCCCTCTTTACGGAAGCTCTCTTCGTCCTTGAGCTCGTACATGGGCCGTGCGTTGCCTTCGTCGTCAAAGACAATCTTGGTGTTGCGCGTGTTCTTGATCACTTCTCGCGGACCTTGCGCAGCTGCCGCTTGGACATCTGGTCCGCGGGGATGTTGGGAATGACCACGGGCAGGCCGGTGTCCGGGTTGATGGCAATGGTCTTGACCACAGACGCCTCCTCCTCCTCTTGCTGCTGCTCCTCTTCGGCTTCGGCGTCGGAATCGCTCTGTTCTTCAGAGTCGCTTACGTCGCTGATTGTGTGGTCGGCGCGCTTGAGCGTGATAAAGTCGTCGTCGTTGTCGCTGGCCTGGCCATCATTGCCGCCGCCCGCAGAGTGGTCGACAAGCTTCTGGTAATGGTCGGCCAGGACGCCGGCGTTCTTGCGTGCAAACATCTTCTCGACACGTGTCTTGGCCTTGTCGCTCTCGGCCTCAGCCGCATCGGCGCCGGGCATCTGGTCGCGGTCCTCGGGCAACAGCGACTTCTCGTCCTCGTACGACTTCTTGGTCTTCTTGACAAACTTGATATTGGGCGCTCCGGGCAGACCCAATGCCTCGGCGTACTCCTCGAGCGGCAGGGCTTCGACATCAAAGACCCGCTTGTTCTTCTGCAGGAACACTGAGCGCACGTAGGTGACAAAGGCGCGCTGGCCAAGGTACTTGATCTCGGAGTCCTGGAAGCAGAAGTTCTGCAGCTGCTTGGCCACTGTCATCACCTTGTTGCTCTTGGCGCTGATCTCCTTGATGGGGATGTTCTTCTCGGCCATCTGGCGCGCCATCTCGGGCGCCTCGCTGGGCAGCAGAAACATCAGCCCCTTGCCCGCAGCGTCGTAGCGCGCAGTGCGGCCGACGCGGTGCAGGTACGTGTCGCAGTCCTCGGGGCAGTCCAGCTGCACGACCCAGTCGACGGCGGGGAAGTCCAGGCCGCGGGCGGCAATATCTGTGCAGAACATCACGGCCTTGTTCATCCGCATAAAGCGCTCGAAAATCTCCACGCGCTTCATCTGCTTCTGCTTTCCGTGCAAGTGTAGCAGGGGTGTTCCAGGCTGCATCCTGCAGAAGGTCTCGTAGATGAAGCGCACCTGCTTGCCGCTGGACATGAACACAATGGTCTTTGTGTTGATGTGCGTCTTCATGAACGAGAACAGCATGTCGAGCTTCTGCGGCAGGTCCACGACCATGTAGTACTGAGACAGGCGCGATGGCGTGGCAAAGCGGTCCGACTCGTGGACGCCGACGTACTCGGGGCGCTCGAGGCTGAGGCGCGCCAGATCCTTGACCGACTTGGTCTGCGTGGCCGAAAACAGCAGTGTCTGCCGCTGCTTGGGCAAGTTGGCAATGATTGCATTCATGCTCTTCTTAAATCCCATGTCCAGGATCCGATCGGCCTCGTCCAGAACCAGGACCTGGAGGTTGTCGCAGTCGAATCCAACAGTCTCGTCCATATGCTGCAGCAGGCGGCCGGGCGTGCACACGAGGATGTTCATCTTGGCCAAATCTCCTTCTCCTCCTCGACCCGCTTACCGCCGATGACCAGGCCGGCCGAGAATTTGTGAAACTTACCGATCTTGCACAAAACATCAAAAATCTGCATCGCCAGCTCGCGCGTCGGCGAAATCACCAGGGCCCCGAGGCCGTCCATGCTCGTCCACCGCGCGCGGTTCAGATTCTCGAGGATCGGCAGGAGAAAGGCCAGCGTCTTGCCCGACCCTGTCTTGGCCGCTCCAAGCACATCGCGCCGCGCCAGGGCGTAGGGCAGGGCCTTGCGCTGGATCTCTGTCATCTCGACGTAGTTGGCCCGCTCGAGTCCGCGCAGAGTCTGCCATGAAATGGGCATTTCTGAAAACAGCTTGTGCTCCGGAACTGTGTTGCCTGGCTTGACCATCTCCAGGACGCGCTGGCCCAGGGACTCGAGTTCCTTGGCGTCCTGGTCGCGCCGACTCATCCGCTGCTGAGCTGTGGTGGCCCCGGCGGTCTTTTCTTTTTTTGAAGACGACTTTCTGTAACCAGACATGTAAAAAGGGGGTTGAAAGAGAAATTTAACAGTAAGGGTGTTTTTTTGTATGTGCAAAGGTGAATTGAATTGAGAAGAGCGGGCTGGAGGGAATGAAAAATAGACGCAGAGTTGGACGATGTAGAAGAGCGTCGGTAAAAAAAAAAGAAAAATTATGTTTTTTTCTTGTAGGGCTGGTGATCCGGGCGCAAGGCAGTGATTAGATCGCGGCTGATTTTGTTTGATAGTGAAGCCGCCCACAGTGCAATAATTGCGGCATTTTTTGCTTTGCATCAGCCTCGGCAGGGGCGGGGGCGTGGCTCGAGCCTTGGCTTGGCAATATTTCTTGTTCCGCTGCATTTGCGCCTTCTCCAATTCCATTTTAAACGCTACTTTTCTATTTAGATTCGAATAATTCGATTTAAAATCAACACTATTATTTCACAGCAACAGCAACAGCAGCAGCAATGAGCAACCAGTGGAACAACGATCCCCAGCAGCAGGCCAAGCAGGCGCTGCGCAACCTGCAGCGCATGTTGGCGGCGGCAGTGGCGGCGGCGGTCGCGGCAATGCGCCCAAGGGCGCCATCGGCGCAACCGGGCTCCTCGTTGGCCTGGGTGCCTTGGCCTGGGTGGCCAACACCTCTCTATACAACGTCGACGGCGGACACCGCGCAATCAAGTATTCGCGCGTCAGCGGCGTGCAGCCGGATATCTACGGTGAGGGCACACACGTGCGGCTGCCCTGGCTCGAGATGCCCATCATCTACGACGTGCGCGCCAAGCCCACCAGCATCCAGTCGCTGACCGGCACCAAGGACTTGCAGATGGTCAACATTGTTTGCCGTGTGCTCTCGCGCCCCGACCAGGCGTCGCTGCCGCGGATCTACCGCACGCTGGGCACTGATTATGACGAGCGTGTTCTGCCGTCGATCATCAACGAGGTTCTGAAGAGCGTCGTTGCGCAGTTCAATGCCTCGCAGCTGATCACCCAGCGCGATCGCGTCAGCCGTATGATTAGGGAGAACTTGACTAAGCGCGCGCTCAAGTTCGACCTGGTTCTCGACGACGTGTCGCTGACGCACATCACCTTCAGCCCCGAGTTTGCCTCTGCCGTCGAGGCGAAGCAGATTGCGCAGCAGGATGCCCAGCGTGCAGCGTTTATTGTCGATCGCGCCAAGCAGGAGAAGCAGAGCACGATTGTGCGGGCCGATGGTGAGGCCAGGTCGGCCGAGCTCATTGGCGAGGCTATCAAGAACCAGCCTGGCTTCCTTGAGCTGCGCCGGATTGAGACTGCGCGTGACATTGCCCACATCCTGCAGAAGTCTGGTAACCGCCTGGTGCTCGACGCCAGCAGCCTGCTGCTGAACGTGACCGAGTCGTCATCGGTCGAGAACCCCAGGAGATGATGATTGGAGGCGGCGGCGGCAATAGCAGTGACGTCGTACGGATCAGCCCTTTTCTTTATGCAAACATAAATCAAAAATCCAAGCTTGGCCGTCACGATTTCTTTTTCTGTGTTCTTTAGCTTCCTTTAAATTCAATTTCAAATTCAGCTTTTCTTTTTTAAATACTTCGACCTTTAGCAGCAGCAAAACCAACAGCAATTCTACTCATTCATCCATCCACTCACTATGGACTACTTTGAGGCACTCAAGACATCGCCCAGCTCGACAGCAGAGTCATACGCGCACTCGCCTATCCCCGTGCCCAAGGCCACCGACATCGCCTCTGTCGTCTCGTACATCAAAGCAAACTGCACAGACCTGTATTTCACCAGCGACAGCGACGAGCCCGTCGGAGTCTACCAGCTCTCGCCGCCGGTCTACACATGCTTGAGGGCGACGCCGACAAGCTCAGCTGCCCAGCGCACCCGCCTTTGCTGAGTTTGTCGCCGGCAACGTCACCCCGAATGAGGACGGCTTTGTGGCCGAAAGGCGTCCGCTTGGCGATTTCTTTAAAAGGCTGTGTGGCCAGCAGGTGTCCGAGCGGCAGCGCAAGCTGGCAGAGTCGCTGGAGGCCGGGTTTGCGCAGCTGACCAAGGAGCCCGGGTGCGAGGGCGCGTATTATCGCGTAGGCGTCCTGCCTAACATCGAGATCTATGTCGTCATACTCGTGGACGGCCAGGTGGTCGGGCTCAAGACGCTGTCGGTGGAGACCTAGTTTGATTCGTAGTATTAATTGATTAAAATGTGAAATTAAGGTCAGAAATCGGACTTCTTTTGTTTTAAATCGAACATGTTCTTCAAATGCACGTCTCGCGCAATCGACACAGCCAAAGAGGCAATGGTGCCAAATAGTCCGCCGGCCATTATAGCTCACACGGTGGAGGAAAATAAAAAGGAATCTTCATTTATTTTTGTAGACCGCAATTAATCCGCGTGCTACAAACAATTGGACGAGTGATGTCCTCCGGCGATTGCGCCATCGCGACCTCCACTTCTGCAATTCCTGCCTAAAGGGGTTTTGGCAGCCAATTGTCAAAGCGCAAAAGCGACAATAATACACTATTTTTATTGCAAATCCATATTATCCTTTAATTGCTCCCATCCATGACCGTTTTTTTACGCGCTGTGATCATTGGTGCCAAATTTGTTGGGCGCGTTCTCTCATTTTTATTTGCCTTGTTCGAATATGGCAATTCGAGCGATTCAAGCAATTCGCGCTCTTGCCTGGTTGGTATTTGTAACTGAGTGAGAGGGTGCGGCAAAAATAGGAAGAAGAAAGATAAGCATTACACTGCAGCGCACGAGCAGTACCATCACCATTAACACTCGTTGTTAATTATTTGCGCTGCTTGACGCGCACAATTTTTATTTACAAATTGAACAGACAAGGCACTAGTTCCGCCAGGATATTTTTTGTCGAGTACCGGGATGATGTGACAGGCGTCCTTCCCTTCAATATAAAAGGGCTCGATGTGGAAAGGCAAGTCACATTGAAGACCTTACTCTGTACTCTATACTTTGAAATATTTACACCCTTTATTTCTCTTACATTTTCAATAATTATATTTTATTTTTACTCTCATCACCCTAATTAAATACAAATCATTGCCATGGCCAACACACCCCACGGCGGTATCCTCAAGGACCTTTACGTCCGCGACGAACCCATCCACAGCGAGCTTCGGCTGAGTCAGAGACGCTCCCGTCGGTGACGCTGACCGACGGCAGCTGTGCGATCTTGAGCTGATCCTCAACGGCGGCTTCAGTCCGCTCGAGGGATTCCTGACACAAGCCGAGTACGCCAGTGTCCTGACCACCAGCCGCTGCCCACGGGTGAGGTCTGGACAATACCCATCTACCTTGACGTCGATATTGCTGAGCTGCAGCGCCTGGGCGTTGAGGCCGGCAGCCGCGTGACTCTGCGTGACCCGCGCGATGACCAAGCCCTGGCAATCATCACAGTATCCGACCTCTATACAGTGGACCGCGAGGCCGAGGCTGTCCAGATCTACGGCGCCAACGATCAGGCCCACCCTGCTGTGCACTATCTGTTCAACAGCACCCGCGACACATACGTTGGTGGCCGCGTCCAGGCTGTCAACGCGCCCCAGCACTACGACTACGTGGCCATCCGGCGGTCGCCCGCCGAGGTGCGCGCCCTCTTCAAGAAGCTCAACTGGACACGCGTCGTCGCGTTCCAGACGCGCAACCCGATGCATCGCGCGCACCGTGAGCTCACTGTGCGTGCAGCACGTATGCGCCACGCCAATGTGCTGATCCAGCCGGTCGTTGGGCTGACCAAGCCCGGAGACATTGACCATTTCACCCGCGTGCGCGTCTACCAGGCCATCATGGCCAAGTACCCCAACGGCATGGCGCAGCTTTCGCTGCTGCCGCTGGCTATGCGCATGGGTGGTCCGCGCGAGGCCGTTTGGCACGCTATTATCCGCAAGAACTTTGGTGCCACGCACTTTATTGTTGGCCGCGACCATGCCGGTCCCGGTTCCAACTCGAAGGGTGAGGACTTCTATGGCCCCTATGAGGCACAGGACCTTGTTCTGCAGTACAAGGACGAGCTGGCCATCGAGATGGTCCCCTTCCAAATGCTCACCTACCTGCCCGACACTGACGAGTACCAGCCCATTAACGAGGTCAAGGAGGGCACGCGCACGCTGAACATTTCGGGAACCGAGCTGCGTCGCCGTCTCAAGACCGGGGCCCCCATTCCCGAGTGGTTCTCCTACCCCGAGGTTGTCCGCATTCTGCGCGAAGCCAACCCACCGCGCGACACCCAGGGCTTCACCGTCCTGCTCACCGGTCTCCACGCCTCGGGCAAGGAGGCCATTGCGCGCGCCCTGCAGGTTGCCCTGAACCAGGAGGGTGGCCGCAGCGTGTCCCTGCTTCTGGGCGAGACCATCCGCCACGAGCTCTCCTCCGAGTTGGGATACACCAAGCGCGAGCGCGACATCAATGTTTCGCGCATCGCCTTTGTTGCCGCTGAGCTTACGCGCTCTGGCGCTGCCTGCATTGCTGCGCCCATTGCGCCCTACGATGCTGCGCGCCAGCTGGTCAAGCAGCAGGTGTCCAAGTCCGGTGGCTTCTACCTTGTTCATGTGGCCACTCCCCTGGAGGAGTGCATCAAGAACGACCGCGCCGGCGTTTACCAGCGCGCCATTGCCGGTGAGATCAAGGGATTCACAGGCATTGATGATGTCTATGAGGCGCCCCAGAACCCCGATTTGGTTGCTGACATCACCCAGACGTCGATTTCGCAGATCGTCCACGAGATTATCCTTCTGCTCGAGCGCGACGGCTACATTGGAGACCGCTAATTGCTGGCCAAATGTTGCCATTTAATCTATTTTTTGTGTAAATTTAAGCTATCTCATATTCCAATTTTACTTGATTGATGCAGCTGAAAAAAATAATCAATCGATTGATCGAGCTTGTGTATTTATCATGTTTGCAAACCGGTCTGCTTGATCCCAACACTCGTATTTTTGTTACTGTGAATTAAGTGGCGCGTAAATAAATAAAAATAATGAAACTAGCGCGTTAATTTTTCTGCTCTTCCGTTTCTGTTTCTGTGGCTCTTGTTTTCTTTACTTGAAATTCATATTTTTCAAAAGTAAATTGCATCATACTAACCTCTATATCTATATCTTCATCTCTCTCTTTCAAAACATGCTCACAGACGCCTCGCTTTGCAGGCCACTAGAAGACATCAGCGATGACGAAGTCATGGCGTAGCCCGCACACTGAGCAAGCGCACGAAGCACAGCCATGGAACCGCCGCCGACAGCACAATATTCGAAAAGCTAGGCCTCCCGATCCAAAAGGCACTCACCAAATCCTACACCTTCTTCTCCCCGCTCCCGGAGGCCTCGACAGATGAATACGTCCTGGGCGTGGACGAAGCCGGGCGCGGGCCCGTTCTAGGGCCCATGGTGTACGCGACCTGTTTCTGCAAAGAATCATACTACGCTCAGCTCAGCACCCTGGGCTTTGCCGATTCTAAGCAGCTGAACGAAGACCAGCGCGACCGCCTTTTTGCTGTTATCCAGCAGAACGATGTGCGCGAGTCGAGTGGTTGGTCGATAAGGTGCATTTCGCCGCAGGATATTCACAATGCATGCTGCGCAGGTCCAAGTACAATTTGAACTCATTGGCGCATGACGCCACAATACAGCTTATAAGGGATGCTCTGGGCAGAGGAATCAACTTAAAGAGGGTGTTTATAGATACGGTGGGTCCTCCTGCATCGTATCAGAAGAAGCTGGAGGGGTTGTTTCCGGGCATTCAGATCACGGTCGCTAAAAAGGCTGATTCGCTGTACCCTATCGTCAGTGCCGCCAGTATCTGCGCCAAGGTCACCAGAGACGCCCACCTGTCTCGCTGGGTGTTTGCCGAATCGAAGTTGCAAAATAGTATGTCCAGCGTGTATGGATCAGGGTATCCTGGTGATCCCAAACCATTAGGTGGCTGAAGGAGTCGCTCGACCAGGTTTTTGGGTACCCCGGAATCATTCGCTTTAGCTGGTCCACCTGCGCAAGGATCCTCCTGGAGCAGGCCGTCGTTGTCGTGTGGGCCGACGACGAGGATGCCCCGAACAACGCCAGCCTCGTCAAGTACTTTTCCCAGGCCAAGGCATCGTCCGCCGCCGCCGCCGCCGCCGGCAGTGATAATCAGCGCGTCCGCGCAGCAAGTTTTTTGGCCACCGCCGCCCGATCAACATTAGCGTTTCGCTCTGAGCGAATCGTAAGAATAAATAGAGATGGAAGATAGGGAGAAGGAGATCTGTAAAATCTTTAATAATAGAAAAGGTAAATGCTCTTTTTGCTTATATTGCATCCAAGTAATTAGTAATTAGCAATTAGTAAGGAGGCGGCGGCGGTCTAGTAGTGGCAGGCGGCGGGTAAAACTCCGCACGGGCACCCCTGCTGTGGCTGCGGCTGCGGCTGCGTGCATACGGTCTGGCGGTGTCAAAGTCACGCTGTCTATTTCTGCGGTCTCTGGATCCATGATCGAAGTCGCGCTGGTCATTCCTGCGATCGGCAGGGCCGTTGTCGAATTCGCGATGGCCATTTCTGCGGCCTTCGGGTCCATTTCTATTTGCGTGTCCGTAGTCTTTGGGTCCGCCATCCCGATGCTCGTACGATCCACGGTACGAGTCGTGTCCTCTGGACGGGTCGCGGCGGTACGCAGGCGACTTGCTGCGCCCACCCCACGGCGCCCTGGGCCCGCCACGCGCCGGGGGAGGGGGCAGGTCACGGCGCGGGTACTCTCTCCTGCGCCTGTCTCTGGTATTGGCACGGCGGCGGGCATGGAAATCGTCATTGTCCCTGTACGACGATCCACCACCAAAGCCGCCGTTTCTCGGAGGCCGGCGGCCATCGTGCCTCTGGTACGGCCTATTGCCGCCCTCGCCTGCGCCAGTGTCTTGGCCCTTGTATTTGCCGGGCGTCGACGCGTGCGGCTTGTTGGTGATTGAGAAATCAACGCGCACCTTGCGGTCATGCAGCATCGTGCCGGTAATGGCGTTGCGGGCCTCTTGCGCGTCCGCCACGTTGGTCATGTTGATGAAGGCGTATCCTCGGGAGCGGCCATCCTAAATGTACGATAATTGTGGACGACAAGCATCGCAAATCATCCTCGTACGAGCACAGAGATACAAAAGATTGGGAGAAAGAATTGTTGGTGACTTTGCTGTTGTTGTGGTTGTGGTTGTTGTTGCTGATAGTGATGATAGTTGTGGAGATGAATGGATTGCTGCTGATTTGCTTTGTTATTTATTTTTTTGCTGAAGCTGTTTGCTGATTGTTGATGTTGCAGATTGCCTTACATTGGGATCGCGGATAATCTGGATCTTCTCAATGGGTCCGTATTTGCCAAACAGTTCCTCCAGATTCTGCTCGTTGGTAAACTTGCTCATGCCAAATATCCCCAGCACGCGCGATGGAATTGGCTCCTCCTACAAAGAAAAAACAAACAAGAAACAAGAAAAGAGGTAGACGAGTAAAGTGTTAGTAAGCGTTGGATGGCCGGCACAGTGGGCGGGTTAGCCGCAATGCCCTCTTTGTCAAGCGACTTACCTTGTTCTCAATATCGGGTCTAAATGCAGAGCAAACAAGCACAAGTTAAGAAAAAGAAAAGAGAAGGCGGTTAATGACAATAACCAAGCAGAAATAACAGTAATTGGACAACTATTCCAGTTGAGTTTCCTCTTTTGCACAACATAACCATTTTCTTACCTTCTACCACGGCTTCCGTCCCTGCCGCCGTTATAGTACCCAGCGCTCTCTCCGCCCTCACGAGGGGACCTGCCATTACCACGACTCCGATGACGCCTCCCCTCGCCGTACTCTGCGGCATTATCCGGCGCATACCTGCGATAATCCACAGGACTAAAGGACCTCCCGCCTCTCTTATAATTATCATCCTCCCTGCTTCTTCTGCGGTACGGCGACGCCTCTAATCTCCTTGCTCCTCACGGCTTCCCACTACACTGCGCTCGGGCTTTGGTGAGCGCTCGCGAGACTCGCTGCGGCCATAGTGCCGGTTGTCCATCCGCCGCTTGACCATGTTTGCCCGCCCGGGGGACAAGCCGGGGCTGCCTGCCTGGCCATCGTTGTCGCTAAGGCTTTCGGCTTGCGCTGCGGCCGCGGCTGTAATTAGGTTGGGCTCCAGAGCGAGAGGCTCGGAGGGCAGAATTGGATTGCCTTTGGACATATTTCTATAATAATATGAAAGGTAAAAAGAAAAAGTGCTTGGGTATTTCGGGTAAGTGAAAAAATAACTGTTGAAGGAAGGGAAAGAAAAGAAAAGAAAAGAAAAAAGATTGCTCACACCTTGTTTTAAATTTATAATTGGAATTGTAAAGAAAATAATAATATACACACTTTGACTTGCGCGCGCGTGCAATAAACACAAGAGAAAAATAAGAAGCTTTCAACACGATCACCAAATTAATTTTTTAAGAGGATCATGATTTTGCTAACGCATAAGCACGTGATGATTGCTGGGATTTCTGCTGGCTCGAAGAGCAGACCAAGACATGGCAAATATCAAATGTTGAGAACATGAGGCCAAGCTCTGCTCAAAGTCGATGACTGCCGCCTCCTCATTAATTTTATTACTTTGAGTTCCTCCTTCCATTTAAATTTATCCACAGAAAAGCAGCAGCAGTCAACTCTGTTCTTGTGCATATGCTTATGAAATAATGTGCAAAAAAGAAATAAAAATTAAAGTCAGAAAGAAAATAAATGCAAGCGCACACATGTATTTCGTAAATATTTTCTACACGCAGTCATTGTAAATATGCCCTAAGATGTCAAGCAAAATATTATTTGTTGCGGATATTCCGACCACATTATTGCACAAACAAAATATACTGTAAATAATCTTTTTTATAACATTATTATTGTAGGCATTGTTGCACCGTGCTAATAAGTATTATACAGATATTCCGACTACAATATTGCATAAAACATAGCGTGTTGAATGCATCCTGTAAAAACTTTTAACAATTATATTATAGGCCTTGCTGCACTGTGCTAAAATTTTTTAAACGAATACTCCTACCACGTTATTCCTCAAAAAATTGAGCATGGAATACACAAGGAGTAAACCTGAAAAATATTTAATACAAAGACTTTATAAATAGACAAATCGGATTTTCCGTAATTTTTAAAGTTAATAAACCGCAATAACCGAAATTACTAGAGCATATTATTTCATATAAAAGGACAAGCGATTTCTTGTCCAAAACATAAAAAATACAATAAATTCACCATACAAATAACAATTTAAAAACATTTTTATACAACTAACATAGCATTATGTCTAAACCCGTCGGTCAGAAAAACAACAACATGTCTGATTCATCTGAAAGTATAACTATCAATTTTGTTATTGCTAATTTCAATAAAATAGCTTGTATATAAGAATATTGGTAAACAACGTTTGTTTGTGATCCAAAAAACAACAAGGATTATGGGGTAAAAATGTTGACTGAAAAGGCCAAAAATTTGCTTAAACTAAGTAATGATAAGGCAAAAACATGGACATTTACAATTGAATTAATAAGGAAAAAGGCGATGCTAGAATTCCAATGCATTTTGAGCAACAGATAAAATAAGTGAAATTATCAAAATAGCAGATATAGATAAATCCATTAATTTTATTATTCATTTTGATTAACCGATTATCAAATGAAGCCCAACTCAAGTAGGGGATACAAGATACAAATTGCTACCAGGTTATTTTAAATTTAGTCAATGTTTTATATGCGGTAGTCGACCCACATGCGGTATTCCCTCTTTCCATCTTCAAGGGTTACCACGGCAATATTGCCACCAACGCTGCGATACCTATGCCTGACATTGTTGTCTAACATCAAATGTTAACAAGACATTCACAGCGCTATCCATACAGCGCTGCCTCTTTTAGCTCCTTATCAGACATTTTCAAAACTTTAGTTATTTTAGTTCAATCTATTCAGTACACCCACACTCAGGATTTATATTATAGTTTTTGTTATAATCTGTTGATTTAATATTAAACTATCAATAAATTCAAAAAGTTATAAATAAATTTTATTAACGAATAGTAAGCAGTGTTATAGTAAGAGGGGGCGTAAGGAGCACTAGTTGTCTAGTGTTAAAAGTAGGGGTGATTTTATAAAAGGTTTTATTACTTATGTTTCTAAAGTCTACTAGGGCCGCCTCGTCTTATATATGTGCCTCGTCGCCTTTGTTGTGCACATTGCCAATTGTGCGCTCCGTTGGTGAGAACTGGATCTTCTGCGAGCAGACCGGTATCTTGGCAAGTCAATGTTGTGTTTTCGTGCGTGTACGCTTATGCGTGTGCATTACAGAATGGGGACATGTTTGGGCATCAATGTAATGCCTCCCTGATTTACGCCTGCGTTATCCAATTAGCGTCCTATCAATCGGCACGCAGGTGAAACCTGTTTCGCGATTCTCGACCTCAAATCCACTTCATATCTTCAGTCTGTGCAACAATAGTAATTCAGATTTAATTTTCCTTTTACAATTTCATCCATGTTTAATACTTTTTGTATTATCCCAAGAACGATTTTATTTAAATCTTTGATTTTTGAATTCTGATCTAATTCAATGACTTTGATAGAGATATGCCTTTTCTGCGGTTTGGTAAAATTAATAATCAAGTCAAGGTCATTAAAGGTAAGGCTATTTTTATTTGCTTTATTGGACATTTCTACTACTGCTGCTGCTGCTTTATGTTTTGATTGACTGGGTGTGTTTTTAAGCCTTTTTTGACTGGGTGTGTATAAGTATGGACAAATACGTTGATATAGTATGAATTGAAAATACAATTAAGCCTAAAATTAAACCTAAAATTAAAAGTAAAAAACAAAATAAAAAACGGAGAAGTGAGCAAACACCTGTTACGCAGCCCGAGGATATGGGGGTAGATGCTGAGGCAAAAATCATGAGACAGATTCTCGTCAGCTTACTGATGGATCTGATACTGACCAAATTACAGGGGACTAAATCAGACGCCACTGTTGACATCCAGACATACTGTCTGACTCTAAATAGATGTGCTGGGTGCAAGAATACAGACATGCCAATTATGCCATATCAGAGACCTGGTTACTTTCATAAGGACCAGTTTTCGCGAACGGAGCACACGACTGCCAGTGGTGCCACAAAGACAAGGAGATATATATAAGGCGAGGCCGGCGATAATAGCACTTTAGAAACACTAGTAAGCCTTTATACTTCACGCCCATTCTTACACTGTCACAGTAGTGCTCCCCACCCCCTCTTACATAACACACCATTAATTTATATAAATGTTCAGTATAAAATTATTTTAGATTAAACGCTGTTTAACTATTTATTTCATTTTGCATAGATACACTAAAAAATAACAAGTAAATACTCGGTTTAAACAGCAAAAAAATGTACAAAGCTAAATGTCTTTTACTCCACTCCACTTACAATATATTAATAAACAAAAAATATGTTTTGCGTTCACTTTTTTATATAGAATACACGTCTTTTTATTTTAAACCCAGCATTTACTCATTAAAAAAGAGAGTAAATTTTTTTAATTCAATCCTTCAATTTTTTGGCACAAGACTCGGTATCCTCATTGCTGCCGGCGTCGTCCTCAAGACACTTTCTTTTGCTATCACCATTCTTCTTCTTCTTCACCAAAGCAGTCAAGTCATTGACCTTTCCGCCCTCCACAGCGACCAAAAACGCAGCCCTGGCCTTTTCCTTCATCTCGTCATCCAACACCACATCGTCCTGCTGCTTTACCGGGTTCCGCCACTCCTCAATCTTCACCCTCACATCCTCCAAAACCTCCCTCAGCCCCTCCTGCTCCTCCAACTCTGCAACGTCCAATCTCCTTGCTAAAATCTTCTCCACCTCAGCCATCTCCACCAATGCACCCTCCGTATCCTCATTGTACTCCAAGGCCAAAGCAACCTTGTAGTGGAGCTCGGCTAATTCGCGATCATCGGCCTCAAGGTAAAGCCGTTTGACGTGGAGTGCTGCGGTAAAGTCCTGTTGAGCTTGAGGAAAGTTTTCTGATTCCATAGAGACGTCGCCGAGGAGCATTAGGGTTTCGGCGTACTTCAGTTGGGATTTCCTGTCTGTTTGTTTTGATTGGATCAGTCGCGCAGTATCAAGGACATCCCAAGCAGCACTAAAATCATCATCCTCCCCCTCCCCCTCTCCTTCTGCTTCTCCCTCATCACCATCCTCCTGCTCTTCTTCCTCTTGACCCTCGGGGTTATTCAGTTGGCGGAAATCCGGCTCACCCTCAAACGCAATCCTTCCGCCTTTACTGCTACTCCCCAGCTCCCTATTGTCATCCTCACTCTCCTCCTGTTCGTTGTCGGAAAAGGTTTGTCCAGTAACCGCTTGAGCCAAGGTTTTTTGGGCCATCAGGGCAGTTTGCTCAATGGCGTTTTGAAGCAGTGCGCGCCCATACATGACAAGGGCATCGGCGTAGCGTGGGGACTCGGGACCAAAGACCTGCTCGGTGATTTGAGACATTTCTCCAAAGGAATCAATGGCTTGGGGCCAGTCGGAGAGTGCAAAGGCACGGGTGCCTTGGTCTAGGAGGCTAGAGATGACTGGCATGACGGAGTCCAGGGTGGAGGAGCTGCCGGTATCTGGTTGTTTGCCCTTTGACATTGGCTGAATGAAAAAAATACTGAAATTAAATGAATTGAGAAAAAGATTTGCTTAAATGAGAAAAAAGAAAGAAGAAAAGAAACGCGTTCGAATAAAAAATATAGTGAAAATTTTCTAATTCCTTGTGGTACGCGTGCAAATGGCGCAAAAGAAAAGAAAAGAAAAGAAAATCATATCCTATTTCTTTCTTCTTTCATTCCAATATATATATATATATAAAAAACAATAATCCAACTTTTATGAATTCGCTATTATGAATTCATTATTCGACACTCTCGAGTCCTCCGTCGACACATCCCTGCGTCAGCTCTTCCCCCAAGCCACCAACAACATGGCCGGTACAAGCACACATGGCCAATCGGCGCATCAACGAGCACAGGCCTTTAGCAGCTCCGTGAGCAACGTGCACAAGCAGCTGGTGGAGCTCAAGACGCGAATCGAACAAACACCTGAGCTCGCCACAACAGCACAAGAGCAACTACACAATGAAATCCGCCTACTGCAGCAGGACATTCGACTAAAGGATGGTGTGCTGGAAAAACACAGGGGGACTTTGCGCGGGCTGGCACAAGAACTAGGCGCGTTCTCAGGGTAATATCTTCAATCTTGCCTTCATACTCTGTTTTACGTATTGCCAATTAGCTGTCGGCGTAATCCAGCGAGCAAGGGTGATTTGTGATGGATGTGCCTTTTGGTTACTTTTGTGGTAAGCATCACCACATAGGCCATAAGCTCAGCTGAGCCGAGCGCTTGCGAGCTTAGTCAATGCCGAGCGCGCATCGATGCAGTGGCAGCTGAGATAGCATTGATGCAGTAGCGGCTGAGATAGCATTCAGTCATTGTAGCCCCTCTCCTCTGCCTATAAAATGGCAGCAGGGGAGGCTCACTTCACTAGGAGGCCTCCTCAGCTTTTGTTTTAATAAAGATTTATTGGACTCGTCATTTCTGGCGATTGCCACGCCTTTTTTTCTCTTTTTGTTTTGTTTAACGCTGTAACCAATAAAACAAATCATTGCAAATCAATTATCCGCCCATACAAGTACTCGGCGCCAAGATCACGCAAATAGCTGCGTGCCAATTCAGCCTCGCGCCCGGAGCACACCAGCCTCTGTCTCAGCATCGAAAGCGCCGGCATGGCATTACGCCGCATCGCCGGGTTGTCCAACAGCCGGTACGCAGCCGCGCGATCCGCCGCGACCAAGTAGCGCAGGCAGGCGCGCAGCCCATCCTCCGACCTGCGCGCCAAATGCCGTCGCTGAGCCGAGCCCAGCCGAGCGACAATCTCGGGACTCAGCGGCACACGCCCATCCGCCACACACGCCAGCAGCCACGTTTCCCACCGTGCCGCGCGGTCGCCCAGCCCGGCCTGCACATACGCGCACACCAGAAGTACAACCATGTGCAGCTCCCAGACACGCAGAAACTGCACGCTGGCGTTGGCCCCGGACGGCGCGCGCACGGCGCCGGCGGCCTCGAGCGCCTGCGACACCGTTGTGCCGCGCGGCTCCGGCGCAAAGGCGTTCGCCACGTGGCCGGCCTCGCGCGTCCACCCGGCGGCAGCCACCTGCGCGAGCAGCGCCGGGCTAGCGCGGCCGTGGAAGTCCGCGGCCTCGACCCAGACGCCAAACACGTGCTCGGCGCCAGCCACCGACACGCGCGCGTCGGCCAAGTGCGCCAGCACCACAGCCACCGTTGGCTCGGCCGGCCACGACGTTGGCGCGCCATACGCCAGGCGCCGGAACACCGGCAGTGCCAGCGCAACCTGGCCGGCCCTCACGCAGGCGCGCAGGTACAGCTCATCGGCCTTCCTGCTGCCTGGCACCATCCGGTGGATGTCGCGCGCCACGGCGGCGTTGCGCGACGTCGCGCAGCAGCGCAGCAGCGCGCAGGCCTCGGCAGGCCCCATGTGGGCGCGCAGCGCCGTGTGGGCGACGGCCGCATCGGCGCCACGCTTGAAGGTGGACAGTGCTGTGAGCAGCGAGGTGCGCGTCTCGGGCGTCTGCGCCTTGGCCAGCGCCAGCGCCCCGGGCACAAGGCTGATGGGCGCAACGGCCGCGCGCTGCGCAAGCGCCAGCGCCTGGTCGCCGTCGCCGCGCAGCGCCGCCAGCCACGCGGCCAGCACCACGAGCCGCGCATCGGCCAGCGGCGCCAGGGACGCGCGCAGCGCCCAGTCGCGGATCGCGTCCGCGTCGGGGCCGGCCGCGTGGCGCTCTGGCGACGCCAGCAGCGCGTCCGGCACGTCGAAGGCCGCGTCGTCCGCGAAGTTGCCGCGCCGCGCCTGCGCCCACACGCCCGGCGGCAGCGCGCACACGAGCGCCGGCTCCAGCTCGGCCACGCCCGGCGCGAACCCCGGGACGCTGGCCGATGCGTGGCGCAGCGCGTCGAGCATCAGCCGCCGCTTGGCCGCGGCGCCCAGCGAGCTGCCGAAGAGCACCGCCCAGAGGAACAGCCGCAGGGGCTGGCGCGCGCCCAGCGCCAGCGCGCGCGCCCCCGGCGACTCGGCGTCGGTGCCGCTGCGCATGAGCCGCTGCGCGGCCGCGGCCAGCTGCACGTGCAGCCCGGCGACCAGCGCACCCGGGTGGATCTGATCGGCGCCGCCCATGGCATGCACGGCGCAGCCGGCGGCGAAGAGCAGCCGGTCGACGCCCAGCCGCTCGCGCTCCGCGGGCGCAGCGAACGCCTGCTCGATGCGCGCCGCCGACTCGCCCATCAGCCGGCGCACCAGCTGGCGGAAGCCGCGCGCGTACGGGCGGCTGAGGTGCGCCGACGCCGGCGAGTGGTACGCGGCCGAGAACGCCAGCCGCGGCGTCACCGCCAGCGCGCTGGCCTGGACCACCCACAGCCGCGCGCGCGCCGACCACACGGTCACGCCGCCGCGCTCCATCTGCGCAATCGCGTCCTGCGCCTCGCCCAGCCGCCCGTGCTCTGCCAGGCACAGCGCCAGTGCGGCGAGCGCCTCGTCCCGGTCACCGCACTGCGCGATCTGGCCCTGCGCCGACTCGAGATCAAGGCACCGCGCGTGCGCCAGCGCCAGCTCGCCAGCCTCCGCTGCGCTCAGCGCCCGCATGTCGTCGGCTTTCGCGAGCCGGGCGAGCGCGCGCCCGCGCGACACAAACCCCTCGGCGCGCAGTCGCAGCTGCCTCAGCCCCGAGCCAGACCCGGACCCGGCACCAGCCCCGGACCCGGCGCCGGCGTAGTCCGCCAGCACCTGCTTGGCAGTCAGCCCAGCCAAGCGCCGGTCCAGCGGGCCGGCAAACTGCGGCGCCAGCACAGCTGCAACAAGCGCGCGCACAACGTGGCCGCTGACGTGCTTGGCTGCGCGCCCGGTCCGCGCGAACCGCCGGTCCGTCAGCTGCACGCCCAGGATGTCCAGCTGCAACTCGGTCAGAAGGTTGACCAGCGCCAGGCATTCTTCCCAGACGCCGTGCTGCGCGATTGCACGCGCGAGCCGCAGCGCCACCGCGGTGTCTTGGATCACGTGCGTCGTCCGCCTGTTGCCCGGCGACTGCTGCAGGAGCCCCTCGGCGCGCATGGCGCTGGCGATCCGGTACGTGGTGCTGAGATCGCCGGATGAGATGCTTGTGTCGAGCGCGGAGAGCGCTTGTGCGCGGAGCGCCTGCTGCTGCTGCTGCGTGTGTGTGTGTGTGTGCGTGTCTGTGCTGAGTGCTCTAACTGAGGGTGTGGTCGTTGTGTTGGTCCTGGCCTGCATCCGAATCTGGCTCCGGCTCTGGATCTGGCTCCGGCTCTGGCTCTGGCTCTGGCTCTGGCTTTGGCTCATATTTTGACTCTGCTGCTTTGATCCTGCGCGTTGTGTTATCTGTGCTGCGACACTGAGAGGTCGCCGGAGCCCGCCTCTGCGAGCCAGCGCGTTTCTCAACACCAGCATTCTATTCAACGTTCTAAAAAGGCAATTGTGGATTCTAAAAAGTCAACACCCGCTTCAAAGCCCTAGTCAAAGATCGTGTTTATAAAACAGAATGTAAATATATATCAGCCAGCGAGTTTTTTTTAACAAGCGAGAAAGAACAAACGAATTGGATTACTATTTGGAACAGAAAAAAAAAACCAAGGCTTTTATTTTATGCTTCTCTTCTTATCAACTGAATTAATTTTTTTCTCTCCTTTTTTTTCCAAATAACCAGTTGATCCATTTATTATTTTCTATTGCGGTCTGCTATTGGCTTAACCGATTTATACTTTTTGTAAAGAACACGGCGCATCATCCGCTCTTTTTCTCTTTCTTTTTCTTTCGTTTATACAACTAATTTTAATTTACGCTCTCTTGTACAATATTGCATTTCCAATTCTTTTTTTCTTTTTTTTCCAATCTCAAATCTATTTATTTGCAAACATGCCCAGCCCACTCGAAGACTGGTACCTGCGCATCCCCATATGCACTCGCGTCTACCTAACCAGCATCGTCGCAGTCACTCTCGCTGTCCAACTCGACTGGTTCACCCCGCACCAACTCCTCTATACACCCACATATACCTTCAGCAGGGGCGAATACTGGCGACTTCTCACCACCTTCCTCTACCTAGGTCGTTTCTCCCTGGACATGTTCCTCAACATGTACTTTATCATCCAGTACTGCCGCGACCTCGAAGAAGGCTCCTACCTTACAAGGCCGGCGGACTTTGCCTACCATATGGTGCTCCTGGGAGTCACCCTGTTGGTCGTTGGGCCAATAGTTGGTGCGTACTTTTTGAGCCATATGTTTGTCACCGCATTGACTTATATTTGGTCTAGGTACCATGCCCATATTTTCATTAACTTCATGGGGCTCATTACCGTACCTGCCGCATATTTCCCTTGGGCGATGGTTGCTTTTTTGTTGGTTGTCGAGGGCGCGTGGCCGGTTAATGAGTGTGTGGCGATGGGGGTGGGTCATTGCCTGTGGTTTTTGGCCGATGAATGGCCGAAGAGGCCAGAGAGTGGCGGAAAAACTTTAATTTCTGCGCCTGCTGTTCTTTGTCGCTGGTTGGGCCAGGATTTGCCCAGGAACGAGACTGATGATGATGATGATGCTGCTGTTGTTGAGGAGCCGCTGCCTGCCTATGCTGAGCCAAATCATCAACGCAATGAGGATGTGAATGTGGCTCAGGATAATATTGATGACGATGACGATAACCGGACGTTGTTGCGCCGCAGA
The DNA here is from genome assembly GCF_025024165.1 of Kickxella alabastrina. Classification (NCBI taxonomy): domain Eukaryota; kingdom Fungi; phylum Kickxellomycota; class Kickxellomycetes; order Kickxellales; family Kickxellaceae; genus Kickxella; species Kickxella alabastrina. Next base: position 616,206 of record NW_026251479.1, read on the forward strand.
GCACCCGCACTCAACACACAAGACCACAACTAGAAGAAAAACATCTTTCTTCCATCTCCACCATATAATCTTCCTTCATTTCATTAGCTGCATCAATACAATACATTACAATTTATTTTTATATTTATTTAAATATAAAAAATCACTTTCCAAAGCTTCTATTTCTTTGCATACGCAACAATCTCTTTCTTCTCCTCCTGCTCATCTAGTCTCCGTAGTTTAATCCCAATCGAATCCAGCTCCACACCTAGCCCATGCTCCTGACGCAAAAGTGAAGCCCTAGCTGCACGCAAATTCTGCAACTCAATTCGCAAATCCCTCTCAGGATCCAACAACTGCTCTTGCTGCTGCTGCTGGACCATGTTGACCTGCTGCTTGATTGTGTTGATTTTATTCTCTGTCCGCCACTCCTTGAGCCTTATCCCACTGTATAGACCCAATGGAGTTATGATAAGCCCAATCACAAGAAATTTGTTTTTGCGCAGGTATTGGATTGCCGATAACATTAATTGAATATAAAGAAAGAGAAAAAATGAATATGGAATATAAAATGAACTCTGAGGGGTGATTCTGGTAGAGGTTTTTTTTTTGTTGGTGCGCAATTTTTGTACAAATTATTGTTTTATGGGGTTTATTGCAAAAGTTCCTGATTGTGTGATTGTATTTTTTTATTGTGCAAGATCAGCAGATAACATTAAAAAACACTTCAACTTCATCTCAGCATTACTCGCTTATTTTTTATTTGGACCCGGCCCAAATATTGTTTTATTTATTCAAAAAATTTTAAATGTCATTTATAAAAAAAAACTCCTAGATCGTTCGAGTCAGTATTGTCGTATTTAGTTATCAATAACCAACTCAAAATATTCCGCTCAATTTATATCCGTCATTGTACTTGTTCTTGTTCCTCCCAACAACAACACCTCTTTTTTTTATTCGCTGCAATTAGCTATGTGCCAACGATAATGCCTTTCGTCCAAAAACTTCATCACTTCTAGGCACATCGGGCATCTAGCCACAATGTACGGGTGTGAATTATGTGTACATTGCTCTGACAACATGTTAAAGGCCATTATTTATGTACGCAAAAAAAGTTTGAAAGATGAAAGAAAAAATTCACAATTACCATTTTTTATTTGTGAAATTCCTAGGATGCATTCTGCCCCCCACCTTGTATATTATTTATATTTCACAGCACATTGAGAAATAAAATAAAATATTCACCAGAAAAAACATTGTCTTATTCTCATGTGTTTATTCTTTTGTCCCGAAAATAGTGATCCTATATACTACAATAGGATACCACATGTGTAGCGGAGCTCGATACGCATGTAAATAATTGAACAAGTTGCTTTTTTATTTGCCGCATTTGCCGTTTCCATACTCGCTTATCATAATTTTTTAAATATTTTTTTGACGCAGTGAAATTGAGGGTAAGGGGGGGGAAAAGAAAAGAAGAAATTGTATATATTGTTCATACGGCCCGAAACACAAACAAAAAACCTGTTTTTTTAATCGAAAATTTTAGTGAATAAAACAAGCATGAAGTTATTGCCAAGCCATAAAATAATATTTGCTTCCAATTATCCGATAAACATTGAGAGCTCAAGCCAATAACACCATAGTAAATCAATTTTGCTTGAAAATTAGATTTAGAGCAAATTATACATAATATTATTAGACAACATTTGCTTGGAATCACTAATTTAATTAAATAACCAATTTCAATGTGCGCGGCAACCATGAAAGCACCCCATATACATGAAGAATAATAAAAAATTATAAACATCTTTATTTTTAAGTCCAAATGAACCACGACCACTTACCAAATATGCCAAGTATTGCCTGTCTTTTGCAAAAATGTCACATTTTTATTTTTAGTGACATTGTTTTAAGCCCCAACAAATACTTTTTTCTCTTTATTTTTTTGTTTTTTATTTTACATAATTGTCCTATATTTATCCATACAGCTATATTATTTGTATTCTATTGTTTACTGTGACTGTTATTAATGCCATTGCCGCTCGTCTGCCAACCGACGTATTTATAAATCTCATTCCGTATACAACCAACTATTCAACTAACTTTACTAATTGAAAGCTATTATTGCCAACACTGGCTGTTTTCCGCAATTGGAGATAAGCTGCTAAACCAGCTGTGTATATAACAGTCTATATTGAATACAAACAATCAAGCGGGCATCTCAAGTAGCCCAAAGACCGTGAAGATAGCATTGCGTTTGCAAGCAGCAACATGAAACTGGCATTTATGACAAACAATGCAAACCATGTCAGTGTCGACTGCTAGTCAATTTTCCATCAATATCAGCACTGTGTTGTTTTGTTAAAAACACACAAGATATAATGCAACCCCAGACATACGATTGATCAAATGTCAAATATTTGTGTTACATGGACAACACTATTCATGAGATGGACAGAACACTAAAGGCGATTAAATGTGCAATGTCTCTAATTGTCAAATGTATTCCCCACATTACTAAAATAAATATTGATAATTGTTACGATAATGCAATGTCATCTATCACAAGCCAAACTCTGATTAATAAATATGCAAGCCAACTTTCAGTTCTACGTTGCAATTCAAACATAGATATATGCGCCTGCCTGTGGATTTTCGAGCACATTGACTGTACTGGGTATTGACATAAATAATGACTCCTTCATCTTTGCTTTTAGGGCATAGATACCAAGGTGCTGAAAATGCTGCACCTGAGAAAGGTACTAGCTGATTTTATGTGGACACAACGTGATGACCAAAGCGTAAATTGTATGATGAAGTTTTTTAATCTGATTGACTTGGAAGTGCATTAGTGCATTTTATCAAGGAAAATGTTAATGACTTTGAAGCCTACCCTGTAACGCACATCCTGCGTTTAAATTTGGCGAGAAAATAATACGGCTTCCAGCACTTGATAATATCATGTTAGTAGATTTACCTGTCGATCTAAACACAATATTTGAAAACAATTCATCAAACTCGTTAAAAAATATGAACAATTTAGATGATGATATCTCACAATGGATAAACATAATGCATAGGTGCAATAACAACATATATGGTAAGCAAGTTGTATGGTCCCAGATGGGCAAAAAAAGTTTACAATTGCAAGTTTATACAAAACCAACCAGATACATTGATTGAATACATTCCAGCTGTGGATAAGCAAGCTATGAAGCATTTTGTAACATAGTTTACACTCCAGCCATGCACAATTGATAGCATTACTATGAGCAATCTCAACCTGGCATTGGTTATGGGCATTAATAATATAATTAATATTTTGGCAATATTGCCAAACATTACTGAATTGGAAATCAAGTGTTTCAAATGCAATCGACATAGAAAACCCGTGACATTTTCCATATACGAGTAATTGGATAAACCCAGTGCCTTCACTTGCTAACAAACTGCAAAGCCTGTCTATTTATAATTACAGGCACTTTGAATAAAGATATGTAGCGAAAGAGTTGAGGATTTTGCTTGTGCAACTTGGCTCATTAAAGACGTCCCGTCTTCCCGTCAGAATATTGGATGAAATGGCTGGATTTTCGGATAAATATAGCGATGCATATCCTTACATTAAATTATTGGCTATTAATGAGGATCCATTTTTGCATTATCATGTATGGTAAGAGAAATGTAAAATAAAAAGCTATTGTGACAAGTTATTGACAACGGTTACCAAGCACCAATGGTCAAGTAACATTTTTTTTACCTTTTTTTAATTTCTATACATTGCTATAAATAAAAAATATATTCTATACATAGTCAAACCTGTATCAACATTGTGGTGCCCAACACACATTTCAAGCCACTATCTTCCCTTTTCAAGAATCAAGATCGCCATCATGGCCACTATACACATTTCTGTTATTGCTGGCTGACATCAAGGAACACCATGATGTTTACAGCGCTGCCCACACAGCGCTGCCCCCTTTTTCAGTTAAGTAATTTTTAAGACTTGAATATATCGATTTAGACCCACATTTTTATAGAGCACGACAAACATTGTGCATGGTAAGTCACTAGCATAAAGTGTGTGAGCAAAATAGCTGTTGATGTCAATATAATTATTTATTCGTTGAAAATAATGTCAATTGCTGTGGCTGAAATTCATGCTCTCGACCAACTGCGAGAAGTGGCTGTTTCTGTCAGCAAGCAGCTTTTCGGGCGTGTTGAACTCTGCCATCTGGCCGTGGTCCATCACCAGGATGCGGTCGCTCTCCATCACAGTGCCCAGCCGGTGCGCAATGGTCAGCACAGTGCATTCCTTAAATTCGCGGCGAATCACTCCTTGCATGATCTGGTCGGTCTTGGAATCCACATTGGCTGTCGCCTCGTCTAAAATGACAATCTTCCGCCGCCAAAGAAGTGCCCTACAAAGACTGATGAGCTGTTTCTGGCCAACACTAAAATTGATACCATTGTGTTTCACCCATTTGTTCAGCCCAACACCCTCGATCCACAGCCCCTTGTCAGAATTTTTGCCATCCAGAGGCTTGACGTACTTCTCTGTTGGGGTATCGAGAAGGTTGCTAATTTGACCCGCACGAATAGCTGCCCAGACTTCGTCGTCAGTGTACTCGTTGGCTGGATCAAGATTGTCACGTATAGTACCCCTGAATAGCGCCGGGTCCTGCGGAATGATGGCAATGCGTGATCGCAGGTCACGATAGCCGATGGTCGAAATGTCAACGCCGTCGATTCTAATCTGGCCATTGGCTGGCTCGACCAAGCGCATCAGCGCGTATGTGATTGAGCTCTTGCCTGCACCCGTGCGCCCAACAATGCCAATCTTCTCGCCGCCTCGTGCTGAAAAGCTGAGCCCTTTGAGAACCAGATCCAACTCTGGGCGGTAGCGCATGCTGTAATCGCAGAACTCAATTACCCCATTCTGCGGCCAACTAGGTTCTAGCGTTGCACCATCAATGACCACCGATGCCTCGCGCTCCAGCTGCTCAGTATAAATGTAGTAGCGCAAAAGTGCCTGTATTTGATTCTCAAACTTGCCGGAAATGTGATTTAGCGCGTTCACACGATGAAATACATTTAGGGACAGCAAAGTCATTGTTTCGATCTCTCCTGGAAGTACAGGAGTGCTAGTGTAAAGACGACGACGGATACTGAATAGCAAGATCCCGCTGTGGATGATCTCGACGCAAACGGTAGCCATCATCTTGCGCGAACTGTCCAATACACGACGAATGTGGCCAAAATATATTTCGCTGGAAAAACTAGTTCTTAATTGGTCCAGGTATACGTCGGCGCATCTGTGAATCCGAAGTAACAATTTGTGTTGAGATATCACTTCTGGGTGACTTAAGCTACTAAAATCAATATACTGGTTTAGAATCCGCGGGAACCTATCTATATCTCTGAATAGTATTTTGGACAGTGCAGTTAGGCCAGCTAGCGGCAAGCACAGCAGCAGAAGTGTTGGCGAAAATCTTATAGCCTGGATTATTGACGAGACTGCCAAGAAAGTCTCAAACAAAACAGTATTGCACAGGGTCTTTGGAAGGTGGTTGGATATATAAATCCGATCAGCCATAAACATTTTTACCAGGTCAAAGGAAGAGAGTCTCTCGGCAAGTATGAGTGGCAGTGAGAGAATACTGCTGATAAGCTGGCGACGCATTTTCTCTGCAACACGTTTCGTCCATAAAACTTTCCTGATCCATGCCTCAAAATAATTTAGTTGCATGCAAACAACTCCTACCAGCGCGTTGGCAATTAAGTACCTGCTCATTGACTGGCGCATCGTGTCGGGATTGCTGTCGACCATGAGGCTGATTCGCAGGCTTTCGACGTAGTATATTGCATAGGCATTGGAAAGCTGGATCAAGGCCACAATAGCAACAGTCCCGTACCCACTGAGCTTGATAAACCTCCACAGCTGCCACAGCTTGAACGGTGGATCCTTCAGCTCGGGGTGAATGGTAAACTTTCCAGATTCGGCGTCAGCGTTGCTAGTTGAAGCAGGTTCTGTCGACAAATCAGGGATGTGCTCATCCGTGTTGACAGCAGACACAAAACCAACCGGCTGCTGCTCAACAATCTCGGCATGCCCTTCAGCAAGCGTGACAACCTTGCTGCTTAGTGGCACCAGATGGTTAGCGTGGGTGACTAGAATCCGCGTCTTATCACCAAGGATGCCACGAGATGCCAAAACACGCTCGATAATAAGGCGCTCGACTCGTGCATCAACAGCCGCAAGCAAGTCGTCAAAGATGTAAACGTCCGCTTTTAGGTACAGCGCCCTACAAAATAATTGTGCAAAATAATTAGCAACAAAATACATATTCTACACCCTGCATATGTTGGATGTATGATACATGTTTGCTGTGAATATCCAATGCTTACCTTGCTAGCGCCAGTCGCACCTTTTGACCGCCGGACAGGTTAATGCCATTGGGGCCAATCTCTGACAGATCGCCAGCTGCAAACTGCTTGACATCCTCGGACAGAGCACAGGCTTCAAGCACCTGATGCATCCACTTCTCGTCGTACTCAGTGCCCATGAGCACGTTCTCGCGGAAGGTGTCGTTTATAATGCACGGTTTCTGGCTGACATAGCCAATATTTCCACATACGCGGCCATGTCCACCGACCACGGGCATCTCGCCGCACAGCCCTGAAAGGAGTGATGACTTGCCACTGCCAATGCGTCCGATTATTGTTACAAACTCGCCGGCCTTGACGCACATCGTGATCGGATCCAATCCAAACTTGCTCTTGCCCCAGCTGAAAGCACAGTTGTCAAGTTCCACCGCAAAGCCATCCTTAGAGGTCTTTGGCATGTGTGTAATAAAATTTGTATGCTGAGCATCAACAAGTGTCTGCATAAAATTCACATCCTTCTTGATGCCGATAAGTTCCTGTCCAGTGGTACCAATTGTTTTGGCAAATCCAATAAGCGAGTTGATCGAGTCCACTAGCAGCACAACATTGGGATATGACATTGGATCACTGGACATGCTGAAGAAAATAATGATTGTTGATGCGGCGGAAATCTGCGAAACTGAGGACCCAATAACTTTAATTATATACTCCAGCACATACCAAAATATTGGCGGTGTGTATTCTGGCAAATCCAACCACGCCATAGCGCCCATGAATGTTCTCTCCCAGGCGTAGAGCTTGATTGTGCGAATGTTTCTAGCTATGGTGAAATAGTCTTCCTGAAACTTGGGCATCCTGGCCGTTCGGTTTAGCCTTTTCAGACGTTCGGTATTTGCAGATACCAGATGGGCAATCAACTGGTGGCCAAGAGTGATGGTAACTGGAATGACAGCACACCAGCCGATATGTCGAGATATGATCCAAACATTGAAAAGCTGAGCAAGCGTCGAGCTGACGGTGCCTATAAGAGTCTTGGTTGTTGCTGAGATATTATAAGCTGATCTATAAAAGTCCCCCCCCCTAAAAAATTTGCAATATGCCGTAATGTACAACTCTTGCATCTTAAAATATACAAGCATAAGCATTTTTTCAAATAGCAGCTCATGAAAATGTATAATATATCTATCAGCAAGAGTGGTGAGCGACAGTAACTGCCAGACAACGAGCAGCACGGCCAAGTTCGGGTAGTTGATTGCACTTGGACTGCCGACGGTTGCAATAATGCTAACAAGCAGGAGCCGGCGCAAGTGAGTAGCCATTTTAACTAGTGTTTTGGCGACAAGCACACCGACAATACCCTTCCACTCGGCTACAATAAGGCCGCGGATGACAAAAAACCTATATGCATAAGAAAATACAGTAATAAGATACTGGCGTGTTTAGAACAAAATAATTGTAGTTGGTCAAATATATAATTTAGCATGTATTTTATTTTAGAAGACTTGCCTTTGCAATGGGTGAAACACTGCTCTTTTGCTGTGCTTGCTAAACTCGCTCTCAAACTTGCGGTTGCGCAAATCTTCAATGGAAAGGCCACCACTGCGCGCGAGCCTGGCAAAAACAAAGCCATCGAGAGCCCACATGCCCTTAAGATGGAACAAAATGTTGCTTTTCAACTGCGAATCCAGCGCATACCACACAAGCCAAAGGTCAATTGCTGCGCTGGCTGAAATTGCCGGCAGGGTCATTATCAGCGGAAATTGGCCCAACCGGTAAATTCTGACCACATAAAGGCAGGCAAGCGCATTGCTGCCACTGGCTGCACCCAAATAGTGGCAAAATGCCGAATACGCCGTCAGCGAGACTGCAGCAGACAAAGAAGCAGTAAAAACAACTGAGCTGATGGATACGCTCTGGATTACAACAAGTGCCACATTGACAATGCCCAATGCAATCAGTGGAAATGCAGGCGTGGGCAATGCTTTGCGTCTGGTTGATTTGGCATTAAACATTGCCATAAGGCAGGCCATTGACACAACAATATCAATTGCGACACTAGCGTTTGCCGCAATAAAATTAGCTGCCATTTGTTGGTAATTTGAAAAGATGATAATATGAAAATTTTTAATGGGTGATGTTTCAACAAGCTATAAGTAAATAAAATAAATGTGAAAAATGTGGTGGGAGAATAAGAAGCAGAAGACACATACCAGTGGTTGGGTTTTTTCTATTTTGTTGGTATGCACACATCACTACACTAGAATGATAATTTGACATTCAGAAACATATGCAACACCGTTTTGTTTGAGAACAGGTCATGCTAGATGCAATAATCAAATAGGATACTTTTTACAAATAGATCCAAAGCCGCAGTCAAACAATGAATCTACTGAATGTGAAAAATGGTTGTGTGAGAATAAAATTTCACGTGGTTGCAGGTTCCTTGCATGGTTGAGTAGTAGTCTGCATTTTAGATATGTTTATTGTTCTGTATTGTATTGTTAATAAACAAAAATAGACAAAATACATTTGTATTCCTGCTGCGGCATAGCATGTGCTTATTGCAATTATTTTAGTTTAGCACATTTTTCTGCGCAAATAATATTTTTAAAATGTGTACAAATGAATTGAGTTTTGACGAGCAGCGCATCTTAACCTAAAGCAATAAAGAGTTTGAGTTTTTTTTTGCGCCAAACGTGCTTTTAACAACATTATTACTATCACCATTGCGGTGTGCTTTTAAAACAACATTGTTTTATTTCAGATGTTCTTATCACACGTGGAATGGTATCGTATATTTAAGTAAATATTAATTTAATACAAAATTATATCCCAAAGTTTATTAAGCCAAGTTGTCTGGGACTTTGATTATGCAGCGCATACCCAGATAAACTGAGTTGGCATAGTCATGACCGTTGTAATCGTCTGTCCCAATCGGTTTTATATTTATGTGCTTAAAATCACTGATATAGGCTTTGTCTCTGCTTTTTTCAGCAGCCAAACATAAGCCAAAACGAGGACTGCCAAAATCAATTAGCGGGGTTCCATGGTCATATTTGACAATTGGCTTTAGCGGTAGATCTTTCAAAGACAAACCACATACCCAATTGATGTTTACAAATTTGATCTTCATAATGCCACTTTCTGGAGTACCCAAATCAAGGGATATGACCCCTGAGGACTTGCTTGACGAATTCACAAGATTATCGCACGCATGATTGTTCCAACCAACCAGTAGTCCGCTGCATTGGTCCGCACCATTTTCCCATACCAAATTAGTCGTAAATTTAAACTCCCAACCAGCACGCTCTGGTATGGTGCTGTAATCTACATTGGCAGCAACCACAATATCAGGACACTGAGATTGCATCATCTTGTTGAAAATCATATCAACGGCTGCTTGCGCAGTGTTTTTGTTGAAAACAACAAAAATAACAAGAGCAGTCCTGCTCTTTATTCCCGAAAAGGATGGCTCAGTAGCAGAGTGCAAGCGCGCAGGGTCGCCAAACACAAAGCCTGGAGGACAAATGTTCTTTGCCTGTGGCTTAACAACAACAAATGGGGTGGAGCGTGGGCCAAAAAAAGCAGAGATTCTCTTTTGACTAGCCATGGATGTGAGCGGGACAGATGGGCTTTTAACATCAGGTGATGAAAATGGATTAATCTTCACAGAGCTACCTGTAATAATGTTGGCTGCAACATTGTTTACCAGCGACGCTGCACCGCCCTCAACTTTAGAGTTCACCATTGCAACAGTCCTGTTATCAGCAGGGTTATCAGTGTCAGCAGTTTCCACAGCAACACCAGAATCGACATCACCGTCAGCACTGGCAGCATCGGCAGTATCAGCAACATCTACAGCAGCGCCAGCATTGATAGTGCTGGCAACATAAACAGCATGGTCAGCATCGAAAGCTTTGACTTTGCCAACACCAGTAACTGCCATCTCTTGTACCACCGCGCAATCCTCATAAACGCTGGGCGCCATGCTCAATCTTCCCACATCCAACCTGCCAAGCGCCGCCTCCAATTCCGCAACCCTCCCCCTAGTTAACTCCCCCTCTCGGCACTTTTCCAAAAAATTCCTAGAAACTACCCCAATCTCAGCATCCTTTGCTGCAATACGATCAGAATACGCCTGGAGCAACTCCTCCTTTGCCGCAAGCCACTCGTCTTTTGCTGCAAGCTGTTGGACCTTTGCCTCAATCCACCTATCCCTTGCCGCAATTTTAATACCAGCGGTTTCCAGTTTAATCGTCAGCAATGCGATTTCCTCCAGCTTAGCGTCGATAATTTGCTTTTGCTGGCTGATTAGCCGTGTTTTGCGCTGGAGTACGCGTTGGAGCTCAGATATCTGAACCTGCACACTTGGGAGATCCAGGTCGGCGTCCAAAGAATTGTTGGTGGCAGCAAAGGTCTGGGAAATCGTAAATCCGGTGAGGAGAGGGTGTGTGACGGCGGTGTGCTTAAACACTGGGTTGGGAGGGCGCGCGGCGCTCACTCGAGGCTGGGTGGTGGTGCTGTCGTAGGGACTGAACCGTGCGCAGAGTTTTTGAGTTGGCATCGAAAGCAAAAGTTTTAGCGAGTATATAATAAAAACCTGAATGTTAAAGTAGAAGAACAAAATGAAGAGTAAAAACGAGGCGATTATTTATTAATTGCTTATTATAAACAAAGAAAACAAAACCTTTATTTACTCTCTACAGCCAGCAATTATCCAGATATTTCTGCGGCTCATTCCTCGCTTCTGCGGGATTAGGGCCAATTCTTGATTGATCAGAGACCGTGTTTTAAAAGCATGATTCCTGAGCACAGCTTAGTGCAAAATACCATTGTTTTGTAAGTGACCATGCGCGCCGCAAAATACGAGCTGCTGATCTACAATTGAGCATCACATATTTGGATATCAATGATGGCCAAAAAGGTATAAAGATATTGTAAATGTTCCAAAGCTATATAATTTTTTGCTTATTATTCGTGTTTGATTTTTTGGTTCACTAATTAATAAAATCGATGTTTTTTCATTTACACACGCATTTTTTATTTAGCAATGTCAGTTCAAGCGGAAAAGTCGTACCAAGCAATTTTGGCAACCAGCATAAACAACAGCGATAAAATAATATACACGCATTTTGATAAGCACCAAATAGTCAATCTAATTGGCTCAACTCTTAACCATGTGTACGGCTTGGATGACGGACAATACAAGTTCGACAGTGAGTGCGTAAAGATTGACAAGTCTGAAAAAATTAGCAAATATCTGCTCGACAATAAAACTATCTGCATATGCCGCAAAGCCAGGTTTGAGAACTTGTATACGTTTGTCGGAACATGCCAGCTAATGTATTGACTGCAATTGCCAGCATTTTTATTTTTAAATTAATAAATTACATTTTATATACAAAAAAGATGTGATGAGTTTTATTAAAGACATGCAATTTACAGTGAACAAATATTTTTTGTTTGTTCGGCAGCCACTATTTATCAATCAGCCTCGCAAAATTGGGATATGATTCTGATGCCTAACAAAAAATTTAGTTTATAAAAAAGTGGATCCAGAATGTGATTAGTATAAAACAAAAACATTTATTTATTTATTTCATCGTAGCCAATTATAATATTTTCTATCAACCTCATTTCTCTTTATTTGCTAATCTGTTTTACTCAATTATAGACACACATTTATACACCTGAGACAATGTCCACTCTTTCTTGCACCGATTCAAAGGGGAACAAATTCACCACGAGCGCTGTGTGGCAATGCGAAGCAAACAAAAGCAAGGTCACTAACAAGACCGTCGGGGGTGTTGTAATGGAACTTACAGGCAAACTGAGCGGCAGCAACAACCTGCAGTTCATGCTCAACAAACAAATAGTCTGTCATAAATTGCCTATTCTAGAGTTTTTGCGCAAAAACAAAAAAGCCGAATACACGTATAGTATCAAGGGCGTAGAAGCAGTCACTGGAACTTGCACGCTTGTATAAAATAAAAAATTGTTACATGGTATTGCTTTCTGATTTATTTTGTGAATATAAAGTAAATAAAATAAAAAACGCTACCAGTGTATTTTTTGGTTCACAAGGTTGTTGAGCTTGGCTGATAACGAGATATTATCGCACTTTACAAGCTCCAGATTAAACCGCTCGGCCTTATCAAAGGTTAATCCATTATACGCAAACGACTTATGCATTTTAATCGCCGTTTCCGTAACCAAATCTCTCAGCGTGCACTTATCGACCTCCTCCCTCGTCAGTCCAGTAGTATTTGCAACGACATCAGCCACTGTTTCCAAAGTCCTCACCGAGTCGTTTTCAAATTTTTGGCTATCATACGTGAGCGAGATGAATATTTCGCGCGGGTCAATGCGCACATCAATATAGTTGTCCTTGGGCAGGATGGTGTTGAGGCCGTTTTCAATTATAATGTTTTGGTTGCTGACGTACAGGGTGTGCTTGGCTGGGGCGTATTCTAACTTTTCAAATACTTGCTGCTTGAAGGTCTCTGTGTTGGTGGAGTAGTCTGGAAGGGTGAATGATTTGGAGGTAAGGCCCTGGCATCTTACCGTAATGTCTTTGGGCTTGAAAAACGAAAACATATAGAGCTAGCAAACAAATATAAAAAACAGGTATAAGAATTGTAAATATTTATGTGAAAGTGAGAGAGAGAAAAGGGGGTAAATGTGCGCAAAATTAAAACTTTATACTGTTCTTGTATTCATTTACATGTATTTTTTCATTTTTGTTAATGTACAAAAAAAGCTTGGAAAATTAATAATATAAAGAGGACGTGACATGCATTGTAACCGCACATTTTATTCTAACGTCTTTATAAAATCTATTTTTCTCAACTATGCGTTCTTTTTTGAACATGTTTTAATTGAAAGGAAGTTGAACAAACACATGACAGACACATGTGCATCCGCTAAAAAGAAAAATCAATCAATCGGTCAATTGCTGGCAATCGATCATTTACCCACAACCGGCCGACCAGACCATTTCGCAGCAAAACACAAAAAAGATCGGCAGACCCGCTTCCCATATGACAAAGCGACATTACTAACAAATAATAATCTATCAACTCCCTTCTAAACAATAACACGCTCATACACACACTATCTTTTGCATTAATGTCGCCTGCAGACTCGCTCTACCACCCGCCAAGACCGCGCGGACGGCCGCCGCTGGGCGACCGGCAGCGCAACCGGCTCACGATCAAGCTCAGCACGGGCTCCACGTCCACAGCGCGCAACCCTACCGGCGGCAGCAGCCACCCGGCAGCCACCACTGAAGCGCGGGCCGAGCTCGGTGACGAGAACGAAACCCAATTAGAAGAGCAGTTCGTCCTGCGCGTACTGCCATCAATGGCAGCGCAGTTCAACAAGCTCGTGCAGGAGCGGACGATCCAGGACCACGTGGAGATAAAGTTCTTGGACGAGCGCAATGCGCGGGTGCGGTTTATGGGCAAAAGCTACGTGGCGCGGCTGGTCGACCTGCCGACGATCACCGAATCGTACCGCACGGTGGACCGCAAGCAGATGCTCAAGACCGCGGATATCTGCCAAATGCTGCAGGTTGAGCGCGAAGTTACCGAGGTTGAGCTGGAGCTGGAGCTGGAGCCGGTGCTGGCGCGCGGCATGGATTTGATTTGCGCCGATGGGCTGGCGCCGTCGCTGGCGAACGTGCGGAAGGAGCGGTTCCGGCGCCGGATCCCCGACGGGCGCATCGACGCGATTGAGCGAGAGGTGCTGCGGCTGCTGGAGGACGACGCGCAGGCGGTGGCCGTCAAGTTTGATATGCTGGACGAGCAGCACGATGACGTGCGCGGCGCCACGCCGTCGGTCGACATCATGTCGCCGGTGACGCTGGATGACCTCAGCACGCCGCTGGTCATCGACGAGGACGCCGCCAGCAGTGTGGCCAATGAGGATATGGAGTTTGACGAGCACCTGGCGGCCGAGCTCGAGCAGGGCCTGGAGGAGCTGGAGGACGAGCCCGAGGCCGACGACGACGACGACGAGGAGAGCGAGGAGGAAGATGACGACGATGAGCCGAACAACGAGCGCTCGATGCAGATGAAGCTTTTGGGCGAGGAAATTGCCGAGCTGGAGCGCACGATCCGCAAGAAGGGCGCCGACCTCGACTCGGCGCCCAACCCCATTATCCGCCGCCGCTTCGAGGACATTCTGCAGCGGCTGCAGCAGGAGCTGGACGCCAAGCGCCAGCAGCTGGACCACTACCACCGCGAGCTGGCCACTGAGGGCGGCGCTGACGCCGCCGCTGACGCCGCCTCCAACACTGCCCAACTTTAGATTTTGCGCGTCTTTGACTGTTCAATAGACGGCAGCTCCAGGAACGCGTCGCAGCCGCGGCCCTCGATCGAGATTACGTGAAGAGACCCGCCGAAGAACTCGGCATACACGCGCGCCATCGGCAACCCGAAGCCCAGCCCGGCGATGGGCGCCTGCTCGCGCGCAATGTTGCTGAAGGCCGCGTCTGTCGGCGGGACGCCAACGTCGGCCTGATCGGCTGCAGTGGTGAACGCGTAGTCGAAGACGCGTTTGCGGATCTTGCGTGGAATTCCGCCGCCGGAGTCGCGTACGCGCACGGCCACGCGGCCGGCACCCTGCGCCACGGTGATCTCAACCGGGTGTGCAACATGGCCGCTCTGCACGGAAGCGCGGAACGCGTTCTTCAGTATCTCGGTCAAAACATAGTCGAGGTGCGGCGCAACGTAGCAGAAGCATGCCCCGGTGTGGTCGTCAACGGTGAACGCAGGCGCGTCGCCGTACGTCAGCTCGCAGGCTGCCTGGACTTCCTGAGCGCTCGCGCGGACGGCGTCGGCCAGTGACAGCCGCGTGTCAATGATGCCCTGGAGGCGCTGGTCTGCGGCCCCTGCAACGCCGCTGCCTTGCTGCTGCTGCTGCTGTGCAGCGGTGAGCTGGCGGTGCAGCGCGATGTGCTGGTCGGTCAGTAGGCGCAGTGCAATGCGCGTGTGGATCAGCTCATTGAGGAAGCGGCCGCGGGCGGCGGCGCCGAGATACGCGCGGCACTCATGGAAGCCGCGTGCAACGCCCGGCATAATATCGCACAGCGCGTCGGATTGCCGCACCAGCATGGCAACGAACGCATTCTGATCCTCTTCTGTGCGCACCTCGGGCTGCTGCCGCAGTTCTTCAAAGTGCGCGTAGTAGGCCGTGTACAGGGCATGCAGGTTTGGGTTGAGATTGACGATGAACGGGAGCTGCTGGAAGAGTTTGACATGCTTGGCGTAGCGCACTGGCCGCTCTTTGTGGAGATACTGCGCGTTGGCCAGAAGCCGCTCGCGTGTCAGTGGTGGTGTGCCAGTATGCAGCAGCCGGTGTAGCGTGATGGGCTGCAGTGCCATGGCCGCGTAGCGGTCGATGTGGCAGGCATAAAAGGACGGCTCGGAGTCGGGCGACAAGGAGGCCAGGCACGGGTCCACGCAGTGCCGGATGTGCGCCTGGCCAAGTGGCGGCAGCGCATCGCTGGGCATGCTCTTCCACGGTGCCGGCGAGCCGAGTGTGTCGATGGAGCTGGAATTATCACTAACAGTGATGTCGTTGATGCCACTACTGTTCTTGTCGCTGCTTCTTCGCAGGCTGCCCAGCAGCCTCTTCCGCGGCGCGCATCGGTGAGCGGGGCGCAGAAGTGTGTTCATTGAGAGCCAAGAGACGAGCACAATATACTTCATCTTCAATCAAGAATAAAATAAAGCAACAAAAAGATCACTTGTGGTTTTGAGAAGAGCCCAAATTTCATTTTAAGCTTACACGACAGATGATATCATATTCAATATCAAAAACTTTCTCTATAATAAATGTAATTAAAAGGCCTGGGTCTGCGCGCCAACTCGGGCGCAATAACAAAAAAAGAACATTTATAATATATATGTTGGCTGGGCGCCACCAACACCATTTCAAAATTAAAATATTGAATATCAAAACCAAAAATTATAATTAAAAATCAAAGCAGCCTGTGGATGGTCTTGTGGTCCTTCATGTCCTCGAGGTTGTCAAGCTTAGCCCACCATTTGTACAAAAAGTTCTCATCAATCAGCTTAAACCACGGCGTCAGCTTTGTGCCAGTCTCCTCTGCAGTTGCAATAATTTCCTTCATCTCGTCCAAGCTAACATACTTAACGCTCCTAACCTCGTTCTCGTTAATGTTCAGGTCAACGTCAGCCTTGACAAACAGAATATAGTCAATCTCATGCTCCCCCCACAGCCCATCGGACGGTGCCACGTAGTGGATACGGGTCAAGTACTGGAAGCTATCCAGCGGCACTTGGTCCGCCGGAATTCCCAGCTCATGCTCCAGCTTGCGCTGCGCCGCGCGCCGCACGCCCATCTGTCCGGCCTCCTCCAGCTCCAGCGCAGTCGCCAGCGGGTGTGAGCAGCACGTGTTGGTGTAGTGGTCAGGGAAAGTGATCTTCTCCGTCGCCCGCTGCTGCAGCAGAAGCTCGTTCTTCGAGTTGAACAGGAAGACGGAGAACGCACGGTGCAGAAGCCCTTGCTCGATGTTGGTCATTAAGTGGCATGTTTTTTTGCTCGCTGCGCTGATCGCCTTGTCATTCTCGTCGATGACTATGCACATCTCCTCCATCAGCCGCGCCTGCTCGTCGTCGTAGTTGCTGAGGTCGAGCCCAGAGTCAAAGGAGGTGGTGTCAACGGCCATTTTTGAAGGAAGAATAAGGTAATTGAGTTTTGTGTGAAGGCCAGTAAAAAGTGGTATTAGAAAGAAAAAGCAAGGCAGTATTATTATGATATTATTTGGGATTGGAGGAACTGAAAGATGGTCTTCTGTTTTTTTCTGGTTGGCTGGCTGACTGGCGAGTCCATCTGCTCGTCCACTGTTTCCTGCAGCAGCCAGCCATCTTTGATGAGATGTAAGCGAGTGAGCAAGTGGGCGAGTGGGTGAGGAACAGAGCAGCAGACACCAAAGATTTGCAGATGCTCTCCCCGATTCAACAACAAAGCCGTGCATGCTTTTTTGTCAATTCAAACAAAACAATCCACCTTTTCCACACAGAACATTCTATGCAATTTGTGTATTTAATCTGCAATCAAAAAATCAAAAAAATCAAAAATCACGTCAATTTAATCGGACCGCACCACCACGTCAATGGCCTTGGCCACGTAGTCAATGTTGCCCGAGTTAAGCCCAGCGACCGAGATGCGGCCGTCGTCGGTCATATACAGGTGGTACTCTTCGCGCAACCGGTCGACTTTCTTCTTACTCAGCCCAGTGAACGAGAACATGCCGATTTGCTGCGACACATGGTCCCACGAGCCAGGGGTGCCCAGGGCCACCAGCTTGTCTCTCAGCAGGTCGCGCATCTTCTTGATCCTCCTGGACATCATCTCCATCGATCCAAGCCACTCCTCGTACAGCTCAGCGTCCTGCAGCACGGTGCCGGCAATCTTAGCGCCATACGCGGGTGCAGTCGATATGGTGGCGCGCGACAAACGGTTGAGCTGCGAGCTGACCTGCGGCAGCACTTCGGGCAATGCCGTCACGGCGTGCAGGCAGCCGGTGCGCTCGCCGTAGAGGCCCATGTTCTTGGCAAATGACTGTGCGACAAGGAGCTCGAAGCCGCGCGAGACGAAGAGTCGGATGGCGTAGGCGTCGCGGGTGACGTCTCCAGTGGCAAATCCCTGGTAGGCGCAGTCGAAGAGTGGGAAGTGGCTGCGCTCCTGCATGACGTCGGCAATCTGCTGCCATTGCTCGGTTGTGGGGTCGATGCCCGTGGGGTTGTGCGCGCACGCATGGAGGAGGATGATCTGGCCTCGGGGAGCCGCCCGAAGGTCGTCCAGCATGCCCTGGATGTCCAGCCCGAGCGTCGTGTAGTTGCAGTAACGGTACTCGCGCACAACGTGCCCGGCCGTCTCGAAGATACTGCGGTGGTTGCCTATGCATCAGATGTAGAAAAAAAGGTGTTGTTGCGGAAGATTGTTAGAGGCACTTGTCATTATCTCCAGAGAGAGGCTTCACTTAGTGCTCGTTCGTTTTTTTAATTCTCATCTGGCTTACCCCAAGTTGGCTTGGAGATATACACGGCGGCGTCTGCAGGTTGCTTGAACTGCTTGAGGAAAACAGCGGCAACCATATTGGCGCCAGTTCCCGAAATAGTCTGGATCGAGTATACTCTCTGCTGCTTGATGGCCTCGCTGTCCGCGCCAAAGATCAGCTTCTGCGCGCCCTGCGTCAGCGCAGGCAGGCCGCCGACACCCAGGTACTCGTGGTTAGCCTGCGGATCCGCCGCCAGCTGCTGCTCGGCCTTGCGCACCACCGGTAGCACCCAGGGTTTGCCGCTGTCGTCGCGGTAGGCGCCGACGCCCAGGTCAACCTTGGTGCTATTGGTGTCGGCACGCGAGAGCACAGAGAGCTTGAGGATCCCGTCGGCTGGCGCCTGCGGAACGTTTGCAAAGTAGGAGGCTATGTGGGAAGTGTGAATGTTTTTTATTTACTTTATTTACTTTTGCTGTGAATTCGAATTGTAAATTGTAACTAATTGCGTTCGAGTATTGTATATTTTATATTTTGTAGGAAACTTACACATATTGATGTTAATCTGTTGGCTGCTTAGTGTAGATAATGATAATGGCAGTGGTGGTGGTGGTATTGTGGAAGAGGGAGGAGAGAGATGAGTCAAGATACCTTGAAGCCTCAATGCAGCGACGCTGCTGTTGGCTTCCATATCAGAACTTTTATTTTGCTTGCTCTGTGCGAGAGAGTGTGGCTTTGCGATAGTGACAAAGTGGCAGAGGGGCGAGCCTACACGGCAAGGAAGCAAAAAATATTTTTTTGGTGACTCGGCAATTCTAAAAAGATAGCCAAACAAAAAGGGGGGATCAGGGGAAGGGGAGGGAGGGCTCGACAAGTAGCAAAGCAAAAAACAAAAAATTAAAAGGTATAATAATGGCTGTGTGAGAAACCAAACGCAGCGTGACTAACTAAACTGACTTGTTTTCTCGGGCTTTTTTCAGAATATAAGGTGAAGAATGTCAGATTCTTGAATTTATGTATGCAAGACCGTGGGTGCACAAATAATAGGTTTTTAAAATAAGAAAAATGAATAAAGAAAAAACAGCGATAAATTTATGCATCACCGGCCTTTTTATACCGTTCAACATTTTTTATTTCACAAGCCAACGTGATCATGCATTTTCTCATTTTTTAATTTGTACATAAATTCACATACGCCTTACCAATTTGCTCGGCCGTTACTGCCATGTGAATGTCAGCCTACAGCACACATGCAATTCTATTCTTTTTTCCTTTCCCTTTCCCTTTTTCTTGCCTGTGAAATATGGTTTAAATTGTTGGCAGATCAACTGCTCTCCAAGCAATATCGGCTGCATTGAATGGCAGGTCTGTGCGCAACTTGTCCATTCAAGCCTATAGGCAAATATTACTTGCCATTAATCCAAGTTTTACATTCATATTTAATCAACTCGGAATTTCATTCTCAAATTCAAATGATTTCACTATCTCCAGATCGATAGGATGAGATTGCGCGGTCCGCCCGCCCGCCCATCCATCCGCCAGGCAGTCGGATTGTGTTTTTCTTTTTGGGCTTCTCCAGCCACACATGTATTGCCACAACACATCATGCCACATGGTACCGCATGCGTTGCAATCTAAAAAAAACCCACTACCCCCAAAGCGAAGATCTTGATGTAGTTCTGTGTTACTAAAAAAAGAGGAAGTGCGGCACAATACACAAAAAGTTAAAGAATAATTTGCTAATACAAAGATCCTATATTATAAAAATAAAAATAGCAGACAAGTTATATTATGTGGGTTTTTTGCGGAGCATCAAAAAATTGTCAATTTAGATACTACAGAAAGTTCTATGGCCAAGCCAACCTGGCTTTTCTCTTTCTTTTTCCTCATTCGTCGTCGTAACAATGAGGCCATGCAGAAGTGTAACAGGTATAAAACTGGATGCTAGTAGAGGATATACTTGTATTCCGCCATTCCGCCATTCTGCCATGAGGCAGTTCAAAAATGGGCATTGGATCTTAAAAAAACCCTTCTAAAAAGATTGATTCTTATAAAATTTGGGGACAACTATCCAAATAATAAAAAATAAAAAATGCCCGTAAATGTACCGAAAGCAAAAGAAAAAAGACCATTATCGAAATTATAAAAGCAAGAAACGGTTCCTTCCGTTTCCCTTTCCCTGTTTTTGATTATTTTTTTGTCTATCTCCCTTTCTTTCTCTTTCTTTCCTCCTTTAGACACTTTTTTTAACATTAATTTTTATTTACACAGTTTATAATATAATAATTATTAGCTTCATCTATTTGTTTTATTGAACAACCATGGTCGCTATTCGCCTCTCCTGCTCTGTCAACAACTACCATTGGGGTAAGCAAGGCTTGAACAGCAAGGCTGCGCAGTTTGCTGCCACCAGCAACGTCACCATTGACGAAACCAAGACATACTCAGAGGTACAGACAAACCCATAAAATAGCAATAGCCTTCATTCGCTTTCCGCTCGACATTCTTACTAAACACACGCTTTCGTATGATTTTTATGTTTGATGTTTGATTTTGGTTAGCTGTGGATGGGCACACATCCGACCGGCCCTTCATTGGTGTTCGGCACAGAGACACCCCTGTCAGCCATTGTCGACGAAAATCCTAGGGATGCCCTCGGGGAAGATATAGCGAAAAAGTTTAACAACCAGCTGCCGTTTCTCTTTAAGGTGCTCTCGATCGACCGCGCGCTGTCCATTCAAGCCCACCCAGACAAAGCCCTCGCCCAGAAGCTGCACACCGAGAGACCCAATGTGTACAAGGATCCAAATCACAAACCCGAGATGTCCATTGCCTTGACAGACTTTGTGGCCATGAGCGGGTTCCGCCCCCTGGAGCAGATCGCTGCCTTCCTCGAAAACTTCCCCGAGTTCAAGGCCCTGGTCACAGAGTCTGCGGACGGCTTCTCGGCAGCTGCCAAGAGTGGTGATGACACCGAGAAGCGCAAGTGGCTCAAGGCGCTGTTTGGCGAACTGATGGGCGCGGACGAAAATGAGGTCAAGCGGCAGTTAGACGCGCTGTTGGAGAGGATTGGCACTGAGGTCGGCGATCTTCTGGATGTGTCGCCCGAGTCCCTTGTGCGGCGGGTCAGCGCTGAGTACCCCGGTGACGTCGGTGTCTTCTGCGTCTTCATGCTGAACGTGCTCAAGCTGGCTCCTGGCGATGCCTTTTTCATGGGTCCCAATGACCCACACGCCTATGTGTTCGGCGACTGCGTTGAGTGCATGGCGACGTCGGACAATGTTGTTCGCGCCGGCCTGACGCCCAAGATGCGCGACGTGCCGGTGCTTGTCGATATGCTGACGTACGACTATGGCACACCCGACGCCAAGCTCTTAAAGCCTGTGAATTTTAAGGGTGCTGCTGGGCACTCGGTTATTTATGATCCGCCGATTGATGAGTTTTCGGTTGTTCGGACTCTGCTGGATGCAGGGCAGAGTGAAACGGTTAGCGGTCTGGCCGGTCCGCAGATCTTACTTGTTGTCGAGGGGAGGGGCACTTTAGTTGATGAGGACGAGAACCACATGTTGATTCCTGGCGCTGTCTACTTTGTCGCACCCAACTCGCCCATCACTATTTTTGCAAAGAACTCTAACCTGGTCATATACACCGCCATGTGCCTGCCCTAAAGACACATTTACCCTTTTAATTCTCTATTTCTTTATTCTTCTGTTATTTGTGTTAATTTTTATTGCATTTTTTTATAAATAAAATATTGGTTTTTTTGGACTACTCTGCACGCAAGAGAAAAAAAAGAATAACGAAAGAAATATAAGGGGAAAAAATAAAAGAGGAAAAAACTAATTTGCGAAAATTAAAATGCAAGTTTGTTCTGCATCGCCTTGGTTAAATCGTGGACGCCTGTGTTGCGAGGAGACCTCGGCTGTTGATGTTGTTGATGTTGATGTTGATGTTGTTGATGTTGTTGATGTTGATGTTGCTGATGTTGTTGATGTTGCTGATGTTGTTGATGTTGATGATGGTGTTGATGTTGTTGTTGTTGTTGTTGTTGTTGTTGCTGCTGCTGCTGCTGAGGTTGTCTTTTCTGGGCAGCATCGGCTCCGCTCTGCCGGTGCTGTCGCCGCCGATACTGGCTGTTTGAATTGCTCCTGTCCCTTCCACCCTGCACCTGAGCCTGAGCCAGTGCCTGAGTTTTTGCGTGATCTGCCGATACACCCTGCTGCACATTACCAACAGGCATCCGGGCTTGTTCAGGAAGCTGGGCATAGACCATCTGCGGTGACGTCGGCATCTGCACCGGCGAAGCGTACCCGGCAACAGGAGACAAGTACCCGGGCGACATATACCCGGGAGAAACATACCCAGAAGAAACATACCCAGGATGCGCAGCATAAATATTAGTCCCAGGAATTGGATACCCCTGGGCAATGTTGTTGCCGCCCATATAGGACTCCTGCTGCATATGGTGTTGCTGGGACGGCAAACTGGCCGTCTGGATTTCACCATGCGCTACACTCCCCAGGTGGTCAAAAGCCGGCGGGGGAGAGGCCGCGGTATATACCAGGACAGGGCTCCACATTACTGGCGAGGTAGCCTCAGAGCGAACAAACATGCCTGAATCGTCGTAGCGCCCGCCTCCTAACCCCAATCCTTCGCCATGTACCTGCTTCTTCAGCTGCTTTTGCTCGTCTGAATCTGCTATGCGTGGCGTCAATGGGCCCGAGTTGTTGGGAAGCCGGGTTTGCTTGAGTTTTTCGATGACCTGAATGGCGGTTTCGCGGTCCCGCATCCTAATATGTGAGAAAGAGTAATCATTTTAAAAAACGATTGTATGTTTTTTCAATTTTAGTAGTACATGCATTGTTCTGCAATTAAACAAGCTGTTAATAAGGTTGCGCCTTTTTTTTGTTTTTTGCGACATTTAAAACAAAAAAACAGACAAGACAAAGGAGGAAATCAAGAATAAAAAGGTAATTGCACGCAGCTCAGGACATAGTACAGAGAGAGAGAGAAGCAAATAGAAACACATCACGCCACAACAACCCACACTATATCCGAGCACCTTTCCTATTTTAAGTATTTTTTACATGTCTTACCTCGCAAAGCCAGCACCCTTGGGCTGTCCAGTGAGCGCGTCCTTCAGAATCTTCACCGAGATGACCGGGAACGGCTTGATAATTTCAATAAGCGCATTGTCGTCGAAATCCACCGGCAAGTTGGAGATGTAGACGTTGGCCGACTTTTTATCATGCAGGCGCTTCAGCTTGGACTTGAACGAGTCCTTGGCCAGGTTCGACGGCAGTCCTTGAATCTTGAACGCAGCAATGGCCATCACTGCCTGCTCCACCGTCTTGTATTTGACGAATCCGTACCCCTTGCATTTCCCATCGACATCATTGATAATGGACTTTGACGACTCTATTTCGCCATAGGGAGACGCAAGACGTACCAGTGCGTCATCAGTGCAGTCCTCCGGGAGGTTGCGGATGTAGACGTTGCGGGAGTCCGTGGTGTCTTGGGCACTTTGGTCGGCGGGCTTCTGGTAGAGCCCACTGATGTAGGGCGGGGACATGCCGAGGATCATGGGGCTGGCGCCAGTCCGCTGCTGAATGCCTTGGGCCATTTGGCGAACCATAAAATGCTCAATGTCGCGGGTGGCTGGCGAGGTGCTCTGGAGCTGGCTGATGGGCATTGGTGCCATATAGTGGGCTGCAGCCCCGGGGCTGACTGAGAGTGGCACCATTTGCGGCGATCCGCCGGGCGATGCAGCCATCGAGGCTGCGTAGTACGCATAGCCCTGCGCTCCTGAAAGTATCTGCCCGCCGACAATGGCATATCCGCTGCTGTTGTTGTTGGAAGGTGATGCAGTCTGCGCTGCAGGAATCGCCAGCTGTGCTGGCGGACTGGCACTAAGGTACCCAGGATGCAAGGTCGGCGAGCTGACAGGCGACATGTGCGAGTAAGCATACGAGTACTGCTGCTGCTGTTGTTGTTGCTGTTGCTGTTCATACTGCTGCTGGTAATGCTGATAAAATTGGTGTTGGCCCTGCAACTGCGTGGGATTATACAGTGGCGGATTCTGCGGTTGCTGCTGCTGTGGCTGCTGTTCGTGCTGTTGCTGTTGCTGGTAATATGCGTATGCCTGAGGCAGCATCATCTGCGAGTAAGATTGCTGCCGCTGGTCCTGTTGCTGACCAAATGCTGGTGCAGTGGCACCTGATACCACGGTAGCATCAGTGTCTGACATGGTGGTATTCGTAGTGCTTGGCGATGCGGAGTTTAAATTGTCTGATGAAGAGGTCTGACTTTTGCTGCTGACAGTCGTGTTTTCGCTCACAATCGAGGGCATACCTTTTTCCGCAACGGAAGTAAAATAAATAAATATAAAAAATAGGTATGAAAGTAGGGTTGAACCAAATGAAAAATATAAAGATAGCAAGTCAACAGATTGATAGAAAATAATAGGAGCGATGAGATAAATATTGCTGTAAAGTAGTGCGTGCTATGAAAAATAAAAGAAAACGTAAACAAAAAAGGCTACACTTTCATAAGTAAATAAATAAATAATCAAATAAAAGTTACAAAGAAACACAAGAAAGGACAGTTGGATGTTGAGCAGCAAAATGGAATACAATAAATAAAAACAAGTACCAACGAGCAGGGTGCTTTTTTTACTCCCTTGCGTTTGCAGATTGCACTATTTGCTTTTTTCACCCCTGCAGAGTTGGTTCTAAGACCGAACAAAGAACGACGGATTGCGACAATCGATGGCGCAGGCATTCTGTACGTGCAAAGCCATGAATGCATACTTTTTTTTGTGAATTTGTGTGTACCACTATCCGCCACTAAGCAGCACTAGATTCAATTGGTGAAAATAAAATAGAATTGAGTGGAATGAGCACGCTTTTTTTAATGCCAGAAAATTCCGGTATTTTGGGGGTATGTTTTCAATTTG
The DNA here is from genome assembly GCF_025024165.1 of Kickxella alabastrina. Taxonomy (NCBI): domain Eukaryota; kingdom Fungi; phylum Kickxellomycota; class Kickxellomycetes; order Kickxellales; family Kickxellaceae; genus Kickxella; species Kickxella alabastrina. Next base: position 641,555 of record NW_026251479.1, read on the forward strand.
GGCTACATTGCAAATGTAAAAAATTTATGCAGGATGCTCAGGAGGGATCGACTGGAGGAGAAAAAAGCTGAAAGAAAATAAGACCAAGGGATTGGCAGGCCTGTGCTGTGCCTTATACGTAAACGTGATATCTGATAGGAAAAAATGTGCCTTGCGCCATAGTCAATGAAGGCTTATATTATCTATCGTGTTTCAAATTTCAAGCTGGCTAATTAATGAAATTACAGCGCGTGTTGTTGTAATCAAAGGTCCTTCAACTTTCAAAGTTCATAGATGTGCAAAATAAGTATAATTTTAAAATTTAAATTATGAACCCCAAGTAACCAGATATAGACATGAAATAGTAAATATCCGCTGTGTCGCGTTTGCAGCACACGGCCTAAATTAGGTTTCCTGTTATGCTGAAAAAAATATTAATTGCTCAAAATAATTTCTGTTTGCGCATTGCGAGTGGCCATCTTGCGTTGTTGGATTTCGACACTTGCTCATTAATATCGTTTGTCCCAATGGCGCTATTTTCATATTTGATTTTCTGGTAATTGAGGATTTGCATCTGCGACTCATGAATCCAATAAATGGTTTTCTTTAAAAAACGATAAACAAAATTATAATAAAAATTTTCACGTAGAGTTCAATTTGCTTTCGGTATTTGGCGATTTGCGTACTGAACATTACTTCTGCATGTGCATAAATTGCCCATCAACAATTTTGAAATCCGCTATTTGAAACAGCATGTATATTTGTTATTTGCCAACAAAAAAAGCTTCAATGATTTAATTTATATCTTTAATAAATTATAAATGATTGATTTATTGATATATTGAAGTATTTATTTCCTTTGTTTGTATTTATCTCAAAAAATTACGTCCAGTCAGGCAATTATCGGACTACCCTCGGGCAATCGTGGTTGTCAAGGTCGGCCTGCGTCTGGAATATGGTATTGCATTCAATGCATATTATGAGAGGCCGAAATTGTACATTTTTGTTTCGAAAAGGTTGATGGGTTGAATTGTATTTATGCAAAAGCATTGTGCAAAATTAAAAATGATTATAACTGATGATAGATGGCAGTGTGTACAAAAAATATCTATTTATTTTAAAGTTTAAAGTGGGTGTGCCAGCCGCTTTATACAAATCTAACAATGTGCTTTATTTTATTGTACATGCAAATTATATTGCTATAGCTAATCAAAAAATCCCCCATTCAAAATAATCAATGATAGATAGGTATTTATTTATATAAGAAACAGAATGGATCAACCACATGCATTTTTATTGTAGAAGCGTATTGGTCATAATGCCTTTACCATATAATTGCAATATTCCGCAATAGTGGAATATGCATCATTGTTTGTTGCCAATTTATGAATTGATGTACAAAATATTGATATGATTTAATAAAGACGGTAAGAAAAATACAAAAAAATAAATGACAAATTTACCATAAAGGCATCCACCCTTGGTACATTCTGGCCAAATTATCCGGCAGCATTGCTTCACTAATAAGCATCTCAATCTGCTCGGCCACATTGAGCTGCTTGTTTGGGTTAAAGTCAGTTCCGACAAGCTTGTTGTGGATGCGCTTAACAATTGCAAGTGCTCTGGGGTTTTCGGTCTGCCAGCCCTTGTCGTCGATGCCGTCTTTTCCGAGTTTCAGGCTTCTAGAAAATTGGTTATCAGGAGAGCTTCCAACAATTATGTTGGTATTATCGTGCACAGTCCTGGCATGAGCACCCTTTGGACCGCGTTGGAACTGGGCGTTTTGCTTCATGGTAGGTGCTCGGCCGGTATTAGCTTGTGTTTGCGCCAAGTTATTGTTATTCTGGAGGTACGACCACGAGACCAGTGGGTCAAACACAAACGCCTCGAGAACAGCCATTAGTGGGTTGTGGTTTGCGCGCAGGACCCGCATGGTGTGATTGGCAGTAAATTTAAACAGGCCCTCGATCGTGCTCACTTCCATGGGCATGATAAACATGCGTGTAAGCCGGAATGGCACCATCTCGGGATACTTCTCGCGATGGGCAGCTATCTCAAAGCAATCACCAAGATCAATGTGCACAACCTTGCCAGTAGAAAAATGGTACAGCATGTTGGCCGGGTGCCGATCTCCCAGGCCCAGGATGTAGCCGGCAATAGACATCACCGCCAGTGAGCGAGTATAGTTAGTACGCCTCTCCAACCATGTCTCTGCATTGGGTGATTCAAACCACATGGCGCGCTGCAAATCATTTCCTGGTGTACTCGACTGAACGTGCTCAAAGGCTTCAATTAGCTGCAGAGCAGTGAGAGATTCGTAATTCGAAAACCCATGCGCCAGTATGTGATGTTCCTCGCTGAAATTAATGTTTTGACGCTCGCGGTAGCTTCTAACAATTTCAGTAAAGCTTTTGCAGTTGTTGTAGAAGCCAATAAGACCAGAGTTTGACGACAGCGGAATAACCGGGAATCGCTCGATTGCCAGCGACCTCTTTGCTGTCTCAATATCAAGGACCAGCAGTGAGTTGATTAGGCCAAATAGCTGCATGACACGCTCGTCTTGGCGCAGGTCCTCTCGGCCTTTGAGAACAAATTTGTACTCGTTTCCATCGGATCCGCGTATATAAATTTCGCGCGGGCGCTGCTGAGTATTGTATATTCCAAACTTGGGATCAAACGAATCAATGCGCACAAGTTCGCGGTCTGGATCATAGGTACCAGGCACAGCCAAATGCATGTCGCGGCATTGCAACAAAGTTGGTGCCGTATGTTTGAGTGTCAGTATCTTGTCCTTGAGGCAGTGCTTTTAATGTATTGGTTGATTGAACCATATGACCTCCACGCCTGCTCGATAAATCCGGCGTTGTGATGGTTTGGTGCTGTCGGGGAATACTGGGACAAATACTGTTCTGCAATATGTAACTCCTTGCCAAATATTTGTACAAAGTTGCACTCATGCAGTGTCTCGGAATTGCGCATGCGCTCATGCATGGAATGCAAAATATGCATCATTTCGTCCACATCTTGCCGTTCGTAATAGGTTCTATAGGCGCTCTCAATTGCATCATGCCACATTTCAGGGAACAGCAGCGTAATACGAATCAGTTCCTGGCTTACAATCTCGGTCTCTATAACCAGCTCCGGTACCAGATCGTGAAGCTTGGCCAGCACATCCTTGGCCGCCTGGCTGCGCTCAGGGTGCTCACTGCGAGCTGCGACATACAATGGAAACATAACCGCATTTGGATGGAACTTGCCGACCTCGACCAGCAGCTGCTTGATAAGCTTGCTGGTGCTCTCAAACTGGTTGTGGATGCGTGCCAGGATCTGCGGAATGACCTGCAGCCATGTACGCAGTGATACTGTATTAAAGCCATCCTGTACGGCCTGCGCAACACTCTCATGTTGGGAGTAGTTAAACCATGCTGTCAGCAGCCGCAGTGTGTCTTGCAGTGTTGTATTACTCTTTGATAATTGAATGGCACGGAAGAAACCGTGGACTGCAGGAACAACATGTTGGGCAACAACATCCTTTGGAACAGTGCCGTTTTTCATATTGTACTGCTGCGTCTCGTGGAAATGCCGCAGAGCTAGCAGATGCCATGCCTTGTACCACTTGCTGTCAAGCACAGTCGCTGCCCGGTACGACTCAATGATTGAATCGTTGATACGGTCATCCTTGAGGCGGTAAAGGAACTCGGCATCTTTGGCTGCCTGGGCCTCCGCGTTCTCATCCTCATAGACGTCTGCGCCGCGGCCGAATGCACTATCAAGCACAGGCGCTCCAGTAGCCGAAAAAGATATAGAGACACGGCTGCGTCCCATGTTGGCCGATCCATGGCGAGACCCTCTGCGCTGCTGCAACAGGAGCTGCTGCTGCAAATTCGGCCCAGAAGAGTTGGCGGTATTACCAATGTCTCCTCCACCAGCAACCACGCCAGGACCGTTCAGACCAGCCTTGCTGCGTGCCTCCTGGGCCAGAGTGGCGCTTGCTTGGATGCTGCTCAGCCATTCGGCACGCTTAAAGTAGAAGCGCGCCAAGAGATGGTTTGTGCGCACTTCGTCCTCAAGGTCCAGATGGCCGCTGTTGACGTTTTCCAGGGCGCGCGCATCAAGACTGTCAGCAAAGGCGTCAGGGTTGCGCAGGTCAAAGCCGATCTTGGCTGAGTAGTCGCCTGCAAACATTTCAAGCATTTGGAAGGCCTCGCGCCGCTCCTTGGCCGCCCACTTGTACTTGAGATACATGTACACAAGCGCCGGCTGCTGCGACAAGCGAATTGCCGAATCCAGATACATAGTATCCGGCTGGCCACCGCCGCCGCTGGTCACCGAAAACCGGCGTCCGCGACTGTCCCAGGCGCCTGCCACAATTGACCCCCGCCGGGATTGAGGCTGTGGCTGCTGAGCCGACTGCGCCTTAAGTCGCGAAAACTCCTGCGCCTGCATTACAAGTTTGCCCGACATCACGTCGACCTCGCCGCGGTTGACCTCTTCCATGTACTGGGCCTCGTCAGTGAGCAGCTGGCTAATTGCGTGGCGCGCAATCTTCATCTGGCCGGACTTGCGGCACATGTTGGCATACTTGATCCACGTATCCAAATCCAAAATCGGGCGCAGGACCATGCTGCGCAGCCGCAGCAGCTTCTGCCACAGTCCAACGTCCTGCTGAATGCCTTCCAGCCGCCGCCGCCACGTGTTGACAATTGCCATGCGCCGCTCGTTGTCGTCATGCACCGTCTTGTACGCAATGACCTCCTCGAGCTCGGTCAGCATCTGGCAGCGGAACACCTGCGCGTACCCGCGGCTGTACGACTCGGCCGCGTGCGAGATCAGATCGGCTCCATCTCATTGCGCGCCTCGCAGATAAACGTCTCGGCCTCTTCAAACTGGTTGCGGTACACGGCCAGCAGCGCGCGACAAAAGACTTGTCGCGGCTCTTGTTTGGCAGCACAGCCAGATACTGCTCCATGCGCTCGATGTCGCCCATCGCCCACGCCATGCTCATGCCGATGTTGGCCGACGCCATCTGCATCTGCTGGTCAGTCCCCGACCAAATGGTGTCGTAGATTGGCGCCAAGGACTCCCAGTCCGACATCTCAAACAGGCAGCGAATCTGCCCGTTCGTGTTCACATAGCTGGGCCCGAGCTCGCTCTCTTCCTGCCTATAAATGGCCAGGGCCTCGTCCCAGCGCTGCAGCCGGAGATGCCACTCGACACAGTCCTCAATGTCCGGCTGCTCTTTGCGCACGTAGTTGAGCATGCCGACTGCCGAGTCATGGAGGTCTAGATCCTGGTTCAGCTCAATCAGCTTCTCGATCGTGCCATAGCCATTCTCCAGCGTCCACTCAGCCTCCTTGTAGTGCAACTCCTTGGCAAGCGCGTGGCACCGGTCGGCATACTCACCCAAAAGCTTGAGGTCAATTGGAATCTGCTTCTCGTCGCGCTCCATATACCCGGCCAGGCTGAGGATTGTCTGCAAAATCTCCGAAGGCACATCAGAGTGCGAGGCGACCTCCTGCAGCGACGAGATGACCTCCTGCTGGTACTGGCCAGGCAGCTCGGTCCAGCACGAGACAAACGCAGCGTTAAACAGCTCGCTGCTGAGCCGCGGCTGGCTTAGTGCAACCTTGGTGCACGCGCGCAGCGCCGGCGACGGCGACTGCCTGAGCAGCTCGACAGCAAAGTTGTTGAGCCAGGTGATCCAGTCGCCCTTCGACAAGCGCTGCGTCGTGCTCCAGGCGCGCCGCAGCTGCACGACATCGACAAACAGCTTTGGAGCGCTGTCCCCGCCCTGCCCGAGGGCGCATCGACCTGCGACAGGTCGCCCTGCATGAGCGACTGCACGCGCTGCGGGTCTCTGGGAATGAGCTGTCCAAGGAATAGTAGCCGCGAATACCGCTTGTACTTGGCGTGGTCGGCCACGCCGCGCGCCTTCATGGCTGCGGCGATTGTTGGCATGAACAGGCAAAGTCGCCCTGCAGCTGCTCCATGAGCACGCACATTGTGTCGATGACCGCCGTCTGCAGCGTCGGCGTTGGCGCGCTGCGCAGCAGCTGAACCAGCTTTAGCACGATCCGCGACGCAAAGCTGTTGCAGTTGACCGCCGCGACAATGGTGCCATGCACTCGAGCGCCTGCTCGACCACGCCGAGCGGGGTCATTGCCAGCTCCAGCAGCGCAATCAGCTGCGGCATGATCAGATACAGGTAGCCCTCCAGGCTCGGGCTCAAAATGCGCAGCGCATGCAGCGCGTTGAGTGTCGGCTGGTGCGACTGCGACATGTCGCGATCAATGACAGCAATCAGGAACGGCAGCACCTTGGCGATGTGCGGGCCAAAGTCGCCGGACAGCGACTCTGCAAGCACCTCGATCAAACCGATAAGCACCTTCTGCTGCTGCTCACTGATGATTGCATCGGCGTCAAACAGCGCAAACAACGGCTCCAAGTATGGCCGGATCAGCTGGCGCGCAATGCCAACAAGGCGGCTGAGGCGCTCGATATACGAGTTGGCGCTGTCGGGCGGCGCAGCAGCCATTGCGCGCAGAATGCCGGCACGACGCTCTCAAGGTACTGTCCGCACACCTTCTGCAGCGAGGCAAACATTGTGTTCAGCTCTTGCACTGCAAGCAGATGGTCCTTGGCGTCCGCCGGCGAGTTGAGGATGCGCAGAAGTGCGTTGACCGACACCGATGTAAATAGTTCGGATCGTTGCTGAACGTGGTGCCGTATGACTCAACGTGGATGTCGCCGACCAGGATCTCGCGCGGCTTCTCGCTGTTGAACACGGTCATCACGTTGGGCGCCGGGCCGCCCTGCTTTGCCTTGTGCTTTCTGTTGCCGTGGCGGCCCTGCTTCTTGCTGTCGGCGTCGGCCACGCCACCAGCAGAGCCATTGCTGCCAATATTCCCGCAGGCCCCGCCGCCGCTGCTGCTGTTGCCGGCTCTGCCTGCCGCCTTGTTCTTTGCGTTCTTAAACACGTGCGGATCAATTGCGCCCAGCGCGCCGAGCACCCGGTTAACCTCGCGCCTGACCTCGGCATCGGGCTCAGCCTTGAGCATGTCAGACAGCATGCCGAACAGCTGCGGGTACTCAGTGTACGGGTAGATGACCATGCCGCAGAAGCTAGCGCAGCTGCTTATCGCCTTGAGCGCCGACATGCGCTTCTGCACGCTTGTTTGGTCGGCCAGGTCCTGCATGATGCTGACCAGCAGCGTGTCAAGATGCGGTACCAGGTCATTGCCGCCAACGCGTGCCAGTGCCGCCACCATGTCCAGCAGCTTGCTCGCGAGCTGCGACGCGCCGTCGTTGATGCGCGGCAGAATTGTGCGGAAGATGTCGCCGACGTACGGCCGCACCCAGTTCTCGGCCGTGCCAACCAGCTCAATCAGCAGCCGAATGCAGTCCTCGCGCTCGCGGCTGCTGCGCGAAAACTCGAGCTCGGTCAGCAGCTGGACGACCATGCGCCGGAGCGGGGGCATGACGTGCGCCGGGTTCATGTTGGCCAGCCTGCCGAGCACTGCGAGCACAGCGAGCCGCACGTTGAACACCTCGTCGTTGAGCAGCAGAAACAGGCTCTGGATGTTCTGCGCCTTGCCCAGGTGGAAGTCAAAGCAGCTCCCCTCCTTGAGCTCCTCGACGGCCATTAGGCGCACCTCGGCGCTCGGGTCGGTGACTGCAGACATGATCAGCCGCTGCATCACGTCGCCGGCCACCTCGACGCCAGCGCCGGCCATTGCCTTGTACAGCGGATCTGACCTGATGATGTGCGAGGCCGCATAGATTGCCTGCTTGCGCACATCGGAGCTGGCGTCGTTCAGGTAGTCGAGCACCTTGTTGCGCACAAACTCGGACAGGTTTTCGTTGCTAAAGTCAAACTCGCTCAGCGTGCGCAGGGCAAGCACAATGACCTCGGTGGTGACCGGGATGTTGCTGGCTGCTGCAACGACCAGAGACGTCTGCTCGCTGCTGAAGACGCTGCTGCCGGACAAGCTGCCGGACCTGTCGCCCAACGATGCCGACGACAGCCCCGATGCCACTGTTGACGACGCATAGTGCAGCGACACCGACCCCATGCGGCTCTCGAGGCTGTCCAGGCAGGGCTGCATTGGGCGGAACGGCACACCGGCCAGAATGATCGACACCATGTCCAGCAGCCGGTCGTGGATGGCCTGCTGCAGCTGGCCAACCTCGCACACCAGGATCTTCAGCGAGCCGCACAGCTCTTGGCTCAGCCCGGTCGTGAACATCAGGTCCAATATGTCGCGCATGTACCGCGTCAGCGCCGGCCCCATTGCGGTCGCCAGGGTGGATATGGTTTTGAGAACAGCCGCTGCTGTCTCATCGGTCTGCGCAGGCACGCTGCGCAACTTGGCGCGGTGGGCCAGCGTGTCGCGGATTGCGCGCATTGTCGGCTCGAGGTACGGCCTAAACTCGGTGCTGCAGCACTTGGCAATGTCGGCCAGCGCTAGGAACGCAGTCGCGCGGTCGCGTTCGCTGGTGCGCGCCTGGGTGATAAGGAAGTTGCACGTGCGCGTCAGCAGCGACTCGCCGCCGACCGCGTACTTTGTGAAGTCGTGCGGGCTGTACTGCGCCAGCACGGGCAGCAGCTCGATGGCGGCCTTGCGCACAACTGCGTCGGGGTGGTCCTTGAGCTTGAGCGCCAGCTCGCTGGCGTGGCCAAAGTGCGCCTGCATGAACATGCCGCCAGACTTTACGAGCTCAGGGTACCGCAGGAGCATTGCGTGGTATCCCTCGGTAGTGCCCATCTGCTGGTCGCGCTGCAGGTCTTCGAACACGTAGTTTAAAAGCGAGAGCCGCGGCGCCTGGTCCTGCTTCTGCACTAGCCTCAGGCACGCGCCGAGCGCTTTCGCTGCTGCGAGGCGCATGTCAAGCCGGCGGTCGCGCAGCGGCAAGCTGAGTGAGGTCAGGATCTTTGATATGTACGAGTACAACGACGTGGATGTGTCTGTGCACAGCGCCTTTAGAAGCAGCAGTGCGGTCATCCGCCGCACGTCGTTGCGCTCGTTGCTCAGCCACTCGAGGCACATGCCGACATCCTTTTCGGCTGAGTTTGTGGCCTCGGGCCAATGCTTTGCTATGACCTTGCCGTACAGTGCTGCTGCCTCGGCGCACACCTCCATGTCGGAGCTCTTTAGCAGCGCTCCAATTTGCTTTACAATGCGGAACTTTTGCTTTGTCTCCAGAGTGTCAATGTCGACCAGCGCCGAGAGAATTGCTGTGCCTGCCAAACGGTCCTGAACATTTTGAGCGCTCGAAAGCCTCATGAGTCTCGCGTTGAGCTCTATATAAACGGGGTTTTCCTCTCCGCCTTCCCACCAGCCTCTGCGTCGGATATCTACGTGTATTTATGAGCAGCTCAAACGAAACTGGTTAAGTCAAAACCTAAAATTTCAACATGTTTTGCAATAAGTGTATTACATCTTTGGTGAATAATTAAAATTCTTAGACATTTACCAGCTTGAGAAGAGTTGTCGCCGCGCCTGTCCTTTTGCTTGCATCGCTACACCAAAATGTATGCCAACAGAATACAAAATTTTTTAAACAAGTTTGTTAGTTCAAAAATTGGCGTTGTATTAGACATGTTTTTATTGTATTCTGAAGGCACAGTTCTGTGTACTCACATTGACCGCAACTGCTCGAACAAGTCGGGGTTAATGATGTTGGTCATGTCTGCTGGTTAATGTGGATATATGTATGTGTATGTGTCTTTCTGCCCCCTGTCTCTGTCTACAAAACTAAAGCTGAAAGTGTGTTGCCGAATAAGCGAGTATTGCGCAGAGATGTGTTAATTTTAGCAGCTGTTCAAAAAATACGATATAAACGTGAAAAATAATTTTACAACTGGTTTTTAAATTAGGAATTAAGGAATGTGAATTTAAAAATAAAAGTAACCAATTTGAATTGCAAGTGAATGAAGAGATAAATTCAAATATATTTCATGTAAAGAACACCCTCTACTAATGTCTACAAAGACATCATCAAAAAGGGAATGGGGAAAGGAGAGGTTTATGTTGGCAAGTAATTTTTTTAAACTACAAAAATAATAAATCGAACAATTAAATATGGCAATGTGACCATTTATTTTATTATGTCTCATGGATTTTTTTGTTGCTTCTATTAAAGTTGATCCAATTTATATTATCCGATTATACGGGTTTGCAAATATATGAACTACATGTTTTTTTGTATTAGTGTTTGAAATGACTTATGTAATTATTGTGGCTGCTGACAATCAGTCGATCTTTATGTACCCCTGAAATTATGTATTAGATGTGTGACGGTCCGACAAAGATAAAATGGCTCGGGGTTTTCTAAATAAAACAGGGAATGAATGAGCTGAATGAAGCAAAGTAGAAATCGTTGTTGATAGAGAAAGAGTGAGTAGATAAAACAGTTAATATAATAAAGAATTAGCAACTTGAATATTGTTGTTAGCAAAACAAAAATAAAATTCATTCGGTTGACAGAGAGACCTTGGCGGCCGAGATCTTGTCGCCAAGGCTCAGTGCGATTCCCTGTGTCTTTGCACGAATGCGGATATGGCCAGTGATGGGCGAGTCCTCAGTGGGCTTCTCGATAGAAATATTGGCCAGGGCATCTTCGCCAAAGATCGATCGAGCGTAGAGGTTGGCCGAGAGGAAGCCACAATCACCGGCAAGGGCATTGTCGGGCGTCAAGCAGGCCATGTTAGTGGCCTTCATGATGTGCTTGAGGTAGGCGCGCAGGTCAAGGTTCTCGGCTGCCTCGCGTGTCGTGGCCATGTTGACCTTGTTCTCCCACTCAAACTCGGTCCACATGGCGTGGAACTGCGACTCGTCGCAGCGAGCCGGGCGGATGTACTCCATGATGTCGACGTGAATGTCATTGAGCACGATGCAGTGGTTGTCGCTGGTGCCTGGGCCGTCATACACAATGGTGCCGAAGATGACGCCGGTCTCAGTCGACGACACCTTAATGCTGGCCTTGACGCTAGAGAACGAGTACGCAGCGACATTGTACGACGTCGGCTTCTCGACCAGCTTGAGGTCGCCCAGCGTCGAGAACTCGACAGCCAGGTTGCGCAGCATGTTTCCGGTCTGGTTGACCACCATGATGTCTAGCAAGATGTCGTACTGGTTGACCTCGACGTAGGCCTCGGCATACACGGCGTCCGAGAAGCCCGTCAGCTGCACGACGCTGTCCAGCTTAGACACGGCCGCGCGACCGGCCGTGTCGCCGCCGCCCGTGGCCAGCTCGCGTCGCGCTCGAGGCTGTCATCATCAGTGGCCACGGTGCCCTTCTTGGCAAGCAGCCGGAAGCCGATGGCATCGTCGACCTGCACGGCACGTTCGCGCGTAGTCTTCTTCGCCTCCTCAGCGGCGCGCGTCGCCTCGCCCTTAACCAGGCGCGCAAAGGCACTCTGCGTGTCGCCAATGAAGGCGTCAATGAGAACCTCCGAGTCTTCGTCCATGTGCTCGAGCGCACGGATGCAGGCCAGCACGCGATCGTACGAGTCCTCGTCAATGGGCGTGGCCACAAAGGCCGACTGGCCAATGCGGATGATGCCGGCCATAATCAACACGGCCTCAGCGCGCAGGCGTTGAGCTGGCCGCTGCTGCTGCCCTGCTCCTCGGACGCCACCTCGGGCAGCGCGCTGAAACGCAGCACCAGCTTCGCGAGTGTGCTGGCCAGCACGGTGCCGGTAAAGAAATCGCTGTGCAGAAGCACTGCGCGTAGGGGCGGCTTTGAGTCGAGCTGCACCACGGCGGACGCCTGCACCGTCAGCGACGACTCGGTGGCGTACGTGCCATCGCCAGCACGCGACGCGACGTGGACACCGACTTTGTGGAGGCTGCAGCGTTTGTGTGGCTCGAGGACTCGTCGCCAGGCGCACTGGAGCCCGAGGCTGCCTCGAGCGCCTCGCGCTGCTCGGCTGCCAGAAGGGGCAGCTCGCCAATGGCCTCGCGCAGCTTGGTCCACACGTCGCGGATCTCAGCCACCGACTCGGCATACTCACCGAGATCCACAGCGCGCCGCGGATGATGCGGCCGGTCTTGAACTCGAGGAATGAGCCGACCAGGTGTGCGATGATGCTAGGCCGCAGGGCAGGGAACTTCTCAGCAACCTCGCGCACAAAGATGATGGCGTCGGTGGCCGACGAAGTGCCAAACTCGGAAATCGAGCTGAGAAACAGGTCGACGACCTCGGCGGCCACCTCAGGGAACTGCCCAGCGCACGCGTGGATTGTCTGGATCAGCAGCAGCCGGTACTCGGACGACTTGTCGTAGTCGCTGTTGTCGACGGTCTTCTTCAGCTCCTTCTTGAGCATCGACACAACATCGTTGACGTTGCGCCGTGATGTCAGCTTCATCACCGTGGCCAGCGCCTTGCGCCGCACCTCGAGGTCCGGCGCCGCCAGCACGCGCAGCAGGTCCATAACCAGGTCGTCCAGGATGCCCTCGTGCCGCGCGCGCAGCTGGTCGAGGCGCTCCAGCACGATGATCTTGATGTTGTTGTCCGACTCCTTCGACGCCAGCGTAATGTAGCACGCTGCGGCCGCCTTGATTGCCGCCGGATTCGCCGTCAGGCTGACCAGCGTGGTGGCCGCCTCGTACTTGACTGAGCTGGCCGGCGCGCTGAGCATGTCGAAGATGCACCGCACAAACAGGCCCTTCTGCGCGCCAAAGCTGGGCGCGGCGCGGCGGATCAGATCAATGACCGCCAGCTGCAAGAGCTCGTCGAAGCTGCCCGCGAGCTGCGCGTTCTCCTGCAGCCACTGCACGGCGACGGCCGGCGCGCTCAGCGTCAGCATGTTGAGTGCGTTGCGGCGGCATGTCATGTCGGCCTCCGAATTCAGAAAGGCCTGGATGAGCTCGGGCGCATCCGGGATGAGGTGCGGCTGCGTGCGGTAGATCGATGAGATGGCAACCACCGCGTTCTTGCGCACGTACGCGTGCCGGTGCTCAAGGCAGTCGCGCGTCGTGCCGATCAGCGGCTCCAGAATCTCGGCGTCGCGCATTTTGGTCAGCGAGCGCAGCGTGGCTCCGCGAATGTACTCGTTCGGGTGCTGCAGGTCGTTCATCAGTGCATTGCAGATGAGAATTGTCTCCTGCTTGAGCGTCCCGTCGGCTGCGTACTTTGGGCACACCTCCCAGTAGAAGAGCAGCAGCTTTTTGAGCGACTTGTTGCGTGTCGGCATGACAAACCGGATGACGTGCATCAGGAGCTGCTCGTAGTTTTCTCCCTGCAGCGTGCCCGTGATGACTTGCTGCAGCGCCTCTGTCTTAATCTCGTCCGTGCCCCGCTCCAGATTGCGCCGCAGCGTCTGCAAATTGGGCGTCTCGACATCAGTTGTGGATGGAGTAGCATGTAGCATGCGTCTGCCGGCGCCTTTCCTGCTGTAGTCGCCATCATTAACGGAATGCTTGAATTTGTAAATAAAAATAATCAAATGGAGTGTGGAAATATGAAAAGTAAATTTCTTTTTGCGAATTAGAAAGGCGAGAGATGATGAGACGGCAATTGAAAAATTCGAAAAGGAAAAAGAGCTAGCGAATAGAGAGCAGCTGGGCCTGAATCCGCGTGCTATTCCTCTAGCTCTGCCCTAACGCCTGAAATGCGCGCTCCTAACTTGGCGCAGTTCCTCAAGCTGACAGCTACGGGCATAGGCTTGCTACATCATGGCCGTCGTCCATTGGTCAGATGGTGATTTCAAATAAAAAAATTAGTTGATCACGATATGCACTGCTCGGGTAGTATTAATATGGCGGCGCGCACACGCAGCCTGATGCTAGCAATGCGCTCCATCATATGCTCGCACGGATATGCAACATGCTGAGTGTTGATATGGTGTGGATGTGGCCACCGTATCTAGCTAGACATTTGGCCGAGTATAAATACGAACATGTTTCCGACAAGTTATTCGAGTAGCCCCTTAGGTACTTTCTGCCCTTCTTTTATAACGCACTTATCATTTCTACCAACAAACAACTTTTCACCATGCAGCTCTTCTCGTTCACTACTCTTGGCCTGGCCGCTGTTGCTGCCACCACTGTCGTGCGCGCCAACGCCTATGCCGATGCCCTTGCGGATGCCGATGCCCTTGCGGATGCCAATGCCGCTCCCGAAGCAATGGCTGATCCATTCCCTGAGCCGCAGGGCCAGCATGGCCAGCAGGGCCAGCACTGGAACTGGAGATGGCAGCAGTGCAACCGGCGCTGCCATGGCAATTGGAACTACCATCAGTGTATGCGCAGATGCTTGCATTAAGCGATAAACACAGTGCCTTGTCTCATTTTCCCCATCCGAATTTGTATTATAGTTGCTGGTATGGCACATAGGTGCATATGGCAACTTGATTTATTTGTTTTTTTAAAACTAATAAGACAATTTATATCGTATAAAAAATTCACTTTCTTGTCGCCGCCGCCGCCGACAATAATAGCCGTTTGTTTTTTGAACCAAACAATTATATAGTGTTTTACGCGCAGATACTCCTTGGCTGTCAGGTTACGCAAAATGCAGTTTGCTTTGGTTGGCACACAGCCGAGCTCACCCAAAAATTATACATTGGTAAATCAAAAGGCAATCTTATAAACTTGTAGAAAAAATTTAATCAATTATTTTTACTAGTTATGTATCCTCTGATGCAGTGAAATATTCGAGCAGATGATTCCAGGCATTATCTCCAACTCAGATAAAGCGGCATCCATATCATCTTTATTCTTTTAAATTGTTAAACCTGGAAATTAAACTGCGACAATACTTTTAGAAAAAGGTAGCAAATAAAAGACTAGCTAATAATATAATATAATTCATCAACAGATGTGTCATAATCACAAATAGTATTATATTCACGTTCAAAAATGCGATAGCTGAGAGCGTCTTGTTAAATATACACTGGTTGGCTTTACTGGCAATAATTTATCAACAGAAGAGTACTTAATAAACATCCGTATATTTATGAAATTATTTGTAGGCTCACCATTATCCAAGAATACAAGCCTCCAGCGCGTGCTCATCGCGTGTAATAAGTATATGTTGAGTAAACCATTGGGAGGAATCTTATATTTAAAATGAAAGCAATGATAGCAAAAAACGGTATACTATAAAACGTTTGCAAATGGCTAATGCAAAAAGAGATAGTATAAATGATGGCAACAAAAAATACTTGGACAACTGCATGCTCTAAAAGAATGCCTAAATCTGCGCGTTGGAGTTGCAAAATGCATGATGTTTAGTCAAACAAGAAGCCTCGCACCTTTCAAAATCTGTGTAATTTAATTAAAGGCATACGTTGTAAAAAAATTTTAAACTGATAAATTGGGAAAATTGGGCAAAGTGGATCAATGGATTTAACCAAAATTATTCAATGATTATCTATCTTTCGACATCAAATGTATCATTCCATTGTACAATACAACCAAATTGTTGTTGCGTATTTTGGAATTGTAGAATCCAAGTAACCGCGTGACCACCACATTGTAACTATTTTCCAGCCAGTCACTGAAAATCGCAACAAACAAAATCAACAGCCCTAACCCAAAAAACAGACAGAAGCAAATTCATTATTGGGTTAAGCAGCTTTACATGTCTAATGTTTTCCGCTTGTTTGAAACAGCGCATTCACGTTGGTCTGCTTGTTTGGAAGAGAAATACACTATTCACAGTTCTGACAGAATACAATATGAATACAAACAAAAATGTATGGCGTTCAATGCTTTGATTCTGGGTTTTTTCGCAGCAAATGAGCAGCGTGGGCAAATATAAAATATATTAGTTTCCGTAAACAAATGCAACACATGTTTATACTTCTTACCCTTATTTTTTCTGTCACGGAACAGTGTGCTTGTTTTTTGGGAGGCATCAATTGTCTGTTTAAATGTCAATTGTTCATGTTTTATGTTGGGCCTCTTATCCGGTTCACTAAATATACATGCCAATTTTTGTAACGAGCCTCTCTCTCAAAAAGCATATGATTTCATTGTTGGCTTGCAAAAATGGCCAACCGCATGCTTGTTTTGTAGCAAATGGCTTGGTAATTTTTATTATATTTCCTGACAAACGATGCAATGTTGACAGTATTTTATTCTTCAAGCACATGGGAATATTTGTATGCATTTTTGGCAGTTTTGGGGTGTTTCATTAACCGAAACAAGTCTCTTGGTGCAAAAAAATGCAAAAAATATTTAGGCTGGCCGAAAAAGAACACCAATTATTGAATTTTCCATTTCTTTTTCAACTGGCAGGGCTGTTTTTCTGCCTTTTCTTCCATCCATTCGAGTAACTCATTCAATATAAATAGAGCCCCCACTTCCAAGAAAATTTTGGTTCCCTATCTCCCTCCCAATAACCACCACTTCCTCTAAAATACTACCACTTCTTCCCCAATTCGCACCCACATCTTAATATTACACTACAACATCACGACTACAGTACACATACACATACAGCGGCATCGACTTTGGCTTCAACATAGGGGATTGGTTCGCAATACACACTTTTGTGGGAGGGATTACACACATACACAGCGGTTTTCGCGCAGCGTCATCTTTTAAACTATATCGGCCTTCGTCTTATAGCCGCCATCTGCCACAGTTACGCTCGTCCGCGCATTACAAAAAATATGAGTGTGTCTAGTAAACACTCGGTAGGATATCTGCAACTGGTCTCATCAATGTCATGTCTGGGCACATTATAAAAAGGTATGTGGTATATACGGGGGCCCACAGAGCATTTGTTCAATAATTATCCGGCTGGTGACACGCCTAAGACCTGAAATCAGAGGCAGCGGAATAGAAGAGGATGGGGTTTACCCGTATACCTTTTTGGATCACCAGCGTCTGGATGGGCTCCTCACAAAATCACAACAGGGCATGGCTAGAAAGAGTAGCGCATGTACCAAACCCACGACATGACAACCAGTTGCAAATATCTCGAGCGTCCAACGACATTTTGCACTCGAAGGTCTATTAGCTATAAACAGCTATTATTTGCGCAGCGATGTTTTTTAGATGGCATTACTCTAAACAGCACTTTTCTCAGCGCACCTTTCTTTCTTTGTCTTTGCCAAATAACAAGGCAAAAATAAAATTACTGTACATACACTAATTATTTATTGCAATTATTGAAGTACAGTATGAGACTGAAACTTTAAGAATGAACTCTTAGTATTGCTTAATCATCCAAATAAAATGTATTGGATCAGATTTGCAGTACATTTGGAATGCGCAGCCCAATTTTTATATGCATTTTGATGCAGGAACACAATGGTTTGGTTTATTTTGTATACCCCCTTTTTCAATTGTTTTTACTTCAACTCATTTGCAAAAATATTTATTTGTATTTAGTTCATTCAATTGTTCACTTTTTATACTTCCTTTTTTCCAACCGTGGTCATTTCGCTAATCTTCCTACTCTCATTTTGACTTGAATTATACATAACCCATTAGATACAGTTGATGTCTACGACAGAAACCTTGTAAATCATTTGTTTCTGCTACACGTCTGTTCCAGTGGAGGAGGTTGCAAAGCTTGAGTTGTTTGTAAATGCTATTTCTAGCCACGGGTACAAAAAGGATATGGATATGCGTTAGGATGAGAACTTTTTTGGGTTAAAAGCCGATAAAACCTGTTTTCCGGCAACATCGATAGCCTTACTCTCCTTGGCAGCCAGCAGCTTGTCACCAGAGTGCATTTAAAGATTTGTAATAAGGCAATATCAACAGCAGACTCACTGATGGTGCTGAAACCGCTCCATTTGGGCTTGCTCTATTGGAGGTGTGTCAAAAATTGTCGTTGGTCTTCATATTTGGAGACCCTGTCAAATTAGTACTTCCAGCCAAGACTGATTTTGACAAGTCTTTGGTCCTTACTAAAACGCCTGATTCTATAGAGCCCCCAGAGGAAGCCGCCAGACATATTGCAATGCAATTCCAAACATTAACAGCCTTATCTTAGGGCCCGACTAATTTGATGATAGCAGTGTACAACTGGCAACAGGGTTCTAAAAACATATCTCCACTTTCTCCATCACCTCGATTTTTTATTATCTTTCATCCTTGGATATCCGCGATCTGTTCATTCCAGCGTGATTGGCGGCACAGTCTTTGATCGTGTCGAACACCTTGAGTCTTAGATCTCAAATTATGCACATTGATTGCTGTTGTGACTTTTCCGCAAGAGTGCACTGGCCCGGCGTGTCGAGTTCCCAGCCCTCAAATGACTTGACATGGGTGTTGACATTGATTTCTATCTTGGAGATGTTCCAGCCAGTAGGTCATTAACCTGAGCTGCCAGTATCAATGGCAAGTTTGATTCGCATCTTGTCACTGCCTTATTCCTGAATTTCAAACACATCACAATTTCGAGTTATGTGAGACTTAAAACTTCTAGACTTTATCGCATGTCCCTCGAATGTGCACACCCTGCAGTTATTGGGACACCTGGTTGAACAAATTATACGCTTTCTGTCCAAATTCAAGGATTTTGGTCACATCAGCTTACATGTCATTTTGGAAATATTATACCCAGATGCTGATGTTTTTTTACGAGCTTTTGAACAAGCTATTTGGCCGCGCTCAAGTCGATTTCTCTGCTTATTGATTTGTAATTTGTCATATTACTGCAGTTAAAAAACATACTATGAATAGTTTGGGGGCAGCCAGCAAATAGGTGAGCGCAGCAATGTGGGGTTACCAGATAACACAAAATTGCTTTGTTGACATTAACAATTTTTTCTTGAGTTGACATTAACAGTGCTAAGCAAAAAAAGCTAATATCCGATTAGCCGTAAGTGTCTTACAGACAAACCAAAAAAATTGACGATCACGTTTTTCTGGGTATATTTTATGACAGAAGGGGCCTAATTCTGTCACTTCAAATTTTTGTTTTCCATTTCTTTTTCACTTCTTGAAAATTTGGCATTGACAAGCAATTTACATCCTTCTTTTCTCTCTTCATAATTTTTATTTATTACATTGCGACCTGTTTTTTTTAATTAATTTCATTCTCAGACAAATTCATTTATCCTTCAGGGTTCATTTTCACAACAACAGCCGATTAGCACACACAATTTCACGCGAGTTACCAAATCACAGGACACCAGTAAAAACCGGGATAGTTCCGAATATTCAATACACATGAACGAGCACAAGTTTGAGCACATCAAGCCAGACCTGCTCAAGCAGCTTCGGTCAGAGTAGTGTCTAAATTAGAATATTTTGGAAGGGCACAAATTGCCATTGCAAAGCACAGAAATGGACGACACTAAATGAACCAATCTGTCAATTATTATTATTAGGGATGCAGACAAGCGGGAGAATGCCGCAATTAGTTTGCGCAATCTGGTAAGAAAAAGAATTATATTCCTGTACAAGCAGCGCGTCGCATCACACCTTGCACACTACACTTATTAATTGTCGTCAGACATTATATTTTTTGTATATACCCTTTGTGCGATGCAATATCATTGCTATAGATGTCCGACGCAGAGGCTGGTGGGAAGGCGGAGAGGAAAACCCCGTTTATATAGAGCTCAACGCGAGACTCATGAGGCTTTCGAGCGCTCAAAATGTTCAGGACCGTTTGGCAGGCACAGCAATTCTCTCGGCGCTGGTCGACATTGACACTCTGGAGACAAAGCAAAAGTTCCGCATTGTAAAGCAAATTGGAGCGCTGCTAAAGAGCTCCGACATGGAGGTGTGCGCCGAGGCAGCAGCACTGTATGGCAAGGTCATAGCAAAGCATTGGCCCGAGGCCACAAACTCAGCCGAAAAGGATGTCGGCATGTGCCTCGAGTGGCTGAGCAACGAGCGCAACGACGTGCGGCGGATGACCGCACTGCTGCTTCTAAAGGCGCTGTGCACAGACACATCCACGTCGTTGTACTCGTACATATCAAAGATCCTGACCTCACTCAGCTTGCCGCTGCGCGACCGCCGGCTTGACATGCGCCTCGCAGCAGCGAAAGCGCTCGGCGCGTGCCTGAGGCTGGTGCAGAAGCAGGACCAGGCGCCGCGGCTCTCGCTTTTAAACTACGTGTTCGAAGACCTGCAGCGCGACCAGCAGATGGGCACTACCGAGGGATACCACGCGATGCTCCTGCGGTACCCTGAGCTCGTAAAGTCTGGCGGCATGTTCATGCAGGCGCACTTTGGCCACGCCAGCGAGCTGGCGCTCAAGCTCAAGGACCACCCCGACGCAGTTGTGCGCAAGGCCGCCATCGAGCTGCTGCCTGTGCTGGCGCAGTACAGCCCCACGACTTCACAAAGTATGCGGTCGGCGGCGAGTCGCTGCTGACGCGCACGTGCAACTTCCTTATCACCCAGGCGCGCACCAGCGAACGCGACCGCGCACTGCGTTCCTAGCGCTGGCCGACATTGCCAAGTGCTGCAGCACTGAGTTCAGGCCGTACCTCGAGCCAACAATGCGCGCAATCCGCGACACGCTGGCCCACCGCGCCAAGTCGCGCAGTGTGCCTGCGCAGACCGATGAGACAGCAGCGGCTGTTCTCAAAACCATATCCACCCTGGCGACCGCAATGGGGCCGGCGCTGACGCGGTACATGCGCGACATATTGGACCTGATGTTCACGACCGGGCTGAGCCAAGAGCTGTGCGGCTCGCTGAAGATCCTGGTGTGCGAGGTTGGCCAGCTGCGGCAGGCCATCCACGACCGGCTGCTGGACATGGTGTCGATCATTCTGGCCGGTGTGCCGTTCCGCCCAATGCAGCCCTGCCTGGACAGCCTCGAGAGCCGCATGGGGTCGGTGTCGCTGCACTATGCGTCGTCAACAGTGGCATCGGGGCTGTCGTCGGCATCGTTGGGCGACAGGTCCGGCAGCTTGTCCGGCAGCAGCGTCTTCAGCAGCGAGCAGACGTCTCTGGTCGTTGCAGCAGCCAGCAACATCCCGGTCACCACCGAGGTCATTGTGCTTGCCCTGCGCACGCTGAGCGAGTTTGACTTTAGCAACGAAAACCTGTCCGAGTTTGTGCGCAACAAGGTGCTCGACTACCTGAACGACGCCAGCTCCGATGTGCGCAAGCAGGCAATCTATGCGGCCTCGCACATCATCAGGTCAGATCCGCTGTACAAGGCAATGGCCGGCGCCGGCGTCGAGGTGGCCGGCGACGTGATGCAGCGGCTGATCATGTCTGCAGTCACCGACCCGAGCGCCGAGGTGCGCCTAATGGCCGTCGAGGAGCTCAAGGAGGGGAGCTGCTTTGACTTCCACCTGGGCAAGGCGCAGAACATCCAGAGCCTGTTTCTGCTGCTCAACGACGAGGTGTTCAACGTGCGGCTCGCTGTGCTCGCAGTGCTCGGCAGGCTGGCCAACATGAACCCGGCGCACGTCATGCCCCCGCTCCGGCGCATGGTCGTCCAGCTGCTGACCGAGCTCGAGTTTTCGCGCAGCAGCCGCGAGCGCGAGGACTGCATTCGGCTGCTGATTGAGCTGGTTGGCACGGCCGAGAACTGGGTGCGGCCGTACGTCGGCGACATCTTCCGCACAATTCTGCCGCGCATCAACGACGGCGCGTCGCAGCTCGCGAGCAAGCTGCTGGACATGGTGGCGGCACTGGCACGCGTTGGCGGCAATGACCTGGTACCGCATCTTGACACGCTGCTGGTCAGCATCATGCAGGACCTGGCCGACCAAACAAGCGTGCAGAAGCGCATGTCGGCGCTCAAGGCGATAAGCAGCTGCGCTAGCTTCTGCGGCATGGTCATCTACCCGTACACTGAGTACCCGCAGCTGTTCGGCATGCTGTCTGACATGCTCAAGGCTGAGCCCGATGCGAGGTCAGGCGCGAGGTTAACCGGGTGCTCGGCGCGCTGGGCGCAATTGATCCGCACGTGTTTAAGAACGCAAAGAACAAGGCGGCAGGCAGAGCCGGCAACAGCAGCAGCGCGGCGGGGCCTGCGGGAATATTGGCAGCAATGGCTCTGCTGGTGGCGTGGCCGACGCCGACAGCAAGAAGCAGGGCCGCCACGGCAACAAAAGCACAAGGCAAAGCAGGGCGGCCCGGCGCCCAACGTGATGACCGTGTTCAACAGCGAGAAGCCGCGCGAGATCCTGGTCGGCGACATCCACGTTGAGTCATACGGCACCACGTTCAGCAACGATCCGAACTATTTACATCGGTGTCGGTCAACGCACTTCTGCGCATCCTCAACTCGCCGGCGGACGCCAAGGACCATCTGCTTGCAGTGCAAGAGCTGAACACGATGTTTGCCTCGCTCCAGAAGGTGTGCGGGCAGTACCTTGAGAGCGTCGTGCCGGCAATTCTGCGCGCAATGGCTGCTGCGCCGCCCGACAGCGCCAACTCGTATATCGAGCGCCTCAGCCGCCTTGTTGGCATTGCGCGCCAGCTGATCCGTCCATACTTGGAGCCGTTGTTTGCGCTGTTTGACGCCGATGCAATCATCAGTGAGCAGCAGCAGAAGGTGCTTATCGGTTTGATCGAGGTGCTTGCAGAGTCGCTGTCCGGCGACTTTGGCCCGCACATCGCCAAGGTGCTGCCGTTCCTGATTGCTGTCATTGATCGCGACATGTCGCAGTCGCACCAGCCACACTCAACGCGCTGCATGCGCTGCGCATTTTGAGCCCAAGCCTGGAGGGCTACCTGTATCTGATCATGCCGCAGCTGATTGCGCTGCTGGAGCTGGCAATGACCCCGCTCGGCGTGGTCGAGCAGGCGCTCGAGTGCATGGCAACCATTGTCGCGGCGGTCAACTGCAACAGCTTTGCGTCGCGGATCGTGCTAAAGCTGGTTCAGCTGCTGCGCAGCGCGCCAACGCCGACGCTGCAGACGGCGGTCATCGACACAATGTGCGTGCTCATGGAGCAGCTGCAGGGCGACTTTGCCTGTTCATGCCAACAATCGCCGCAGCCATGAAGGCGCGCGGCGTGGCCGACCACGCCAAGTACAAGCGGTATTCGCGGCTACTATTCCTTGGACAGCTCATTCCCAGAGACCCGCAGCGCGTGCAGTCGCTCATGCAGGGGACCTGTCGCAGGTCGATGCGCCCTCGGGCAGGGCGGGACAGCGCTCCAAAGCTGTTTGTCGATGTCGTGCAGCTGCGGCGCGCCTGGAGCACGACGCAGCGCTTGTCGAAGGGCGACTGGATCACCTGGCTCAACAACTTTGCTGTCGAGCTGCTCAGGCAGTCGCCGTCGCCGGCGCTGCGCGCGTGCACCAAGGTTGCACTAAGCCAGCCGCGGCTCAGCAGCGAGCTGTTTAACGCTGCGTTTGTCTCGTGCTGGACCGAGCTGCCTGGCCAGTACCAGCAGGAGGTCATCTCGTCGCTGCAGGAGGTCGCCTCGCACTCTGATGTGCCTTCGGAGATTTTGCAGACAATCCTCAGCCTGGCCGGGTATATGGAGCGCGACGAGAAGCAGATTCCAATTGACCTCAAGCTTTTGGGTGAGTATGCCGACCGGTGCCACGCGCTTGCCAAGGAGTTGCACTACAAGGAGGCTGAGTGGACGCTGGAGAATGGCTATGGCACGATCGAGAAGCTGATTGAGCTGAACCAGGATCTAGACCTCCATGACTCGGCAGTCGGCATGCTCAACTACGTGCGCAAAGAGCAGCCGGACATTGAGGACTGTGTCGAGTGGCATCTCCGGCTGCAGCGCTGGGACGAGGCCCTGGCCATTTATAGGCAGGAAGAGAGCGAGCTCGGGCCCAGCTATGTGAACACGAACGGGCAGATTCGCTGCCTGTTTGAGATGTCGGACTGGGAGTCCTTGGCGCCAATCTACGACACCATTTGGTCGGGGACTGACCAGCAGATGCAGATGGCGTCGGCCAACATCGGCATGAGCATGGCGTGGGCGATGGGCGACATCGAGCGCATGGAGCAGTATCTGGCTGTGCTGCCAAACAAGAGCCGCGACAAGTCGTTTTGTCGCGCGCTGCTGGCCGTGTACCGCAACCAGTTTGAAGAGGCCGAGACGTTTATCTGCGAGGCGCGCAATGAGATGGAGCCGATCTGATCTCGCACGCGGCCGAGTCGTACAGCCGCGGGTACGCGCAGGTGTTCCGCTGCCAGATGCTGACCGAGCTCGAGGAGGTCATTGCGTACAAGACGGTGCATGACGACAACGAGCGGCGCATGGCAATTGTCAACACGTGGCGGCGGCGGCTGGAAGGCATTCAGCAGGACGTTGGACTGTGGCAGAAGCTGCTGCGGCTGCGCAGCATGGTCCTGCGCCCGATTTTGGATTTGGATACGTGGATCAAGTATGCCAACATGTGCCGCAAGTCCGGCCAGATGAAGATTGCGCGCCACGCAATTAGCCAGCTGCTCACTGACGAGGCCCAGTACATGGAAGAGGTCAACCGCGGCGAGGTCGACGTGATGTCGGGCAAACTTGTAATGCAGGCGCAGGAGTTTTCGCGACTTAAGGCGCAGTCGGCTCAGCAGCCACAGCCTCAATCCCGGCGGGGGTCAATTGTGGCAGGCGCCTGGGACAGTCGCGGACGCCGGTTTTCGGTGACCAGCGGCGGCGGTGGCCAGCCGGATACTATGTATCTGGATTCGGCAATTCGCTTGTCGCAGCAGCCGGCGCTTGTGTACATGTATCTCAAGTACAAGTGGGCGGCCAAGGAGCGGCGCGAGGCCTTCCAAATGCTTGAAATGTTTGCAGGCGACTACTCAGCCAAGATCGGCTTTGACCTGCGCAACCCTGACGCCTTTGCTGACAGTCTTGATGCGCGCGCCCTGGAAAACGTCAACAGCGGCCATCTGGACCTTGAGGACGAAGTGCGCACAAACCATCTCTTGGCGCGCTTCTACTTTAAGCGTGCCGAATGGCTGAGCAGCATCCAAGCAAGCGCCACTCTGGCCCAGGAGGCACGCAGCAAGGCTGGTCTGAACGGTCCTGGCGTGGTTGCTGGTGGAGGAGACATTGGTAATACCGCCAACTCTTCTGGGCCGAATTTGCAGCAGCAGCTCCTGTTGCAGCAGCGCAGAGGGTCTCGCCATGGATCGGCCAACATGGGACGCAGCCGTGTCTCTATATCTTTTTCGGCTACTGGAGCGCCTGTGCTTGATAGTGCATTTGGCCGCGGCGCAGACGTCTATGAGGATGAGAACGCGGAGGCCCAGGCAGCCAAAGATGCCGAGTTCCTTTACCGCCTCAAGGGTGACCGTATCAACGATTCAATCATTGAGTCGTACCGGGCAGCGACTGTGCTTGACAGCAAGTGGTACAAGGCATGGCATCTGCTAGCTCTGCGGCATTTCCACGAGACGCAGCAGTACGATATGGAACACGGCACTGTTCCCGAGGATGTCATTGCCCAACATGTTGTTCCTGCAGTCCATGGTTTCTTCCGCGCCATTCAATTGTCAAAGAGTAATACAACGCTGCAAGACACACTGCGGCTGCTGACAGCGTGGTTTAACTACTCCCAACATGAGAGTGTTGCGCAGGCCGTACAGGATGGCTTTAATACAGTATCACTGCGTACATGGCTGCAGGTCATTCCGCAGATTCTGGCACGCATCCACAACCAGTTTGAGAGCACCAGCAAGCTTATCAAGCAGCTGCTGGTCGAGGTCGGCAAATTCCACCCGAACGCAATTATGTTCTCATTATATGTCGCTGCGCGCGGTACTCATCCCAAGCGCAGCCAGGCGGCCAAGGATGTACTGGCCAAGCTGCACGATCTGGCACCGGAGCTGGTCGAGGAGACCGAAATTGTGAGTCGTGAACTGATTCGTATTACGCTGCTGTTCCCTGAGATGTGGCATGATGCTCTGGACAATGCCAGTAAGTACTACTTCAAGCAGCACGACCCGGAAGAGATGATGCGTATTTTGAAGCCCCTGCACGAGCGCGCGCGCAATCCTGAGACACTGCGCGAGTACCACTTTGTGCAGATGTTCGGCACCGAGCTGGCCACGCAGAGCAGCACCTGTCCCAATACTTTGGCGCCAGTCCCGCCCACCGGAATGAGGCATTTATGCAGCAAGCGTGGGAGTCGTACTATGTTATTTTCCGCCGTATCAATAAGCTTTACCCAGAGCCGAAGATATTGACGCTCAAGGACACGGCACCAACTCTATTGCAATGCCGTGACATGCATTTGGCTGTGCCTGGTACCTATGATCCAGACCGCGAACTTGTGCGCATTGATTCGTTCGATCCGGTAGTCACTGTCTACCCCACAAAACAGCACCCTCGTCAGCTATGCATCCGCGGATCGATGGCAATAAGTATACCTTTGTTCTCAAGGGACATGAGGACTGCGCCAGGACGAGCGTGTCATGCAGCTATTTGGCCTGATTAACTCTCTGTTGACCCGCGATATAGAAACCGCACAGAGGTCGCTGGCAATCGAGCGATTCCCGGTTATTCCGCTGTCGTCAAACTCTGGTCTTATTGGCTTCTACCCGAACTGCGAAAACATCCATGGCATTATCCAAAGCTATCGCGAAGCGCACCACCTCTTTGTCAACTTGGAGCAGCGCATGGCGCAGCAGTTTGCACCCAACCTCGAGACCCTGACCATTATCCAGAAGGTCGAGGCATTCGAGTACGCACTACTGCATACACCAGGAAACGATCTGCAGCGTGCGATGTGGTACAAGTCGCCAAACGCTGAGGTCTGGCTGGAGAGGCGGACTAACTACACTCGCTCCCTGGCGGTGATGTCTATCGCCGGGTACATCCTGGGTCTTGGAGATCGCCATCCGTCTAACATCATGATGCACACGTGGACCGGCAACATCGTGCACATTGACTTTGGCGACTGCTTCGAGCTGGCTGCCCATCGCGAGAAGTACCCCGAAACCATCCCCTTCCGCCTTACGCGCATGTTTATTATGCCCATGGAAGTGAGTACGATCGAGGGCCTGTTCAAATTTACTGCCAACCATACCATGCGGGTCCTGCGCGCGAACCGCGATTCGCTGATGGCTGTTCTCGAGGCGTTCGTGTTTGACCCGCTGGTCTCGTGGTCTTATCTCCAAGACGACGAGTCTGCTCAAAACCAAGCCAACGCTGACAAAGCAACCACCGCCAAGCAGCAGCGTAGCTCTAGAGGCACCACCGGCATGGACAGCCAGATGTCTAAATGGGACGAAGTAACGAATACCAAGGCTGTGCCCGATGAGACTAACATGATGGCTGGGAGTCCTAGCGATGGCCGTGTCGCAAAGAGCCTTCATTTCAAAAATCATGGCATCGACGACAGGGGCTGGCAGACCGGAAACCCCAAGGCCGTGCGATTGTTAAGCGCATCCACGACAAGCTTGTCGGAACTGATTTTGACCCAAACAAGCAACTCGACGTGGCCGAGCAGATCGAGAAGCTGATTCAGCAGGCGACCTCATCGGAGAACCTTGCCGTTCTGTATGTCGGATGGGTGCCTCTATGGTAACTATATATCCATTATCATTTATTCATTTAGTTTGATTTGGTGTGTCAAAGATATAATTACTTTTTTTTCTTTTGTAATGAATTTTTGGAGGATAGCAAATAGTGCTACAAATTAGGCGGAAAATTGTGACAATACACACGTTGCTATCAACAGAAGTAGTGTCGACGCGGTTAGTGCGCGCGGGCTGGCTAATGCATACGAGATATCGAACAGCTCAGTGGTGTGGTCGATATCCGAGACAATGCTTATTTCCTCCTTGGGCTGGGCGAGGCGCGGGAACTTTGGAATCCAGCCTTGCTCAACACCCAGAAGGTAGTCCCACTCGGGTGCGCCCTCGGTCTTAAAGTTCCAGTAGAACCATCCGAGAATCTCCCTGTCGTATATTGCCAGCTGTGCGTCGACGTAGCGCCTGAGGAACCGCTTATAGTGCGTCGAGAACTCCTTATAGTTACTGCCGTAGTCGCCAGTGCACGAGCACGTGTCGAATGGGCAGTGAGGCCGGTCCATTCCCTCCAGCGTGCCCTCCCAACGGCTGCCGCGGCCCAGCCCGTTGATATACTTTGTGCAGTCGTGCGTGGCTGCCGAGAACTCTCCGACAACGACGCCAAGCTGGGACCTGTCAAAAATAGTGATGTTTTCGGCCATCTTGGCCACCAGGTCAATATGCGCCGATTCGTCTAGGGACACCACGTACTCGTCAAACATCTGGTAGATGTGCGTGTCCATCAGTGCGTTAGTCCAGGTAGTGTTGACTAAGGACGGCCAGTCGTTGGGGCTGAGGAAGGTGTCGTGGATCATAAAGTATGTATCCGGCGATATTCCACGCACAAGCTCGTATGCCTCGTTGTAGAACTTGAAGATGTCGGCTGCCGGCCACTTCCAGCGTGAGGGCTCATTCATGATCTGGATTCCGTACACGACATCTTCCCACTCGGCGGCCAGCTGGGACATTTTACTCAGGGCATCGAGTGTGCGGTCAATATTTGTCCTGGAGTGCAGCCATTGGGGAGAGCCGCGGCGGCCAGAGTTATCAAAGCCGTTTTGCGATCCCGGGGCACCATGCAAGTCCAGCTCAACCTTCAAACCAATGTCTCTGGCCCACTCGAGCATACGCTCGATATATGGAATCTGGCCGTCGACAAACGGCTCGTCGTCAGTTATGTTGAATGCCCAGTACCCGATTGGAATACGAATCCAGTTGATTCCATATTCAGCCAGGGTTTCCAAATCCTCCTTGGTCACAAATGTGTTCCAGTGCTCTTCGAGCTGCTTGCGCGCTTCCTGTTTGCCCAGTGTGGCAGAAAACGTCCATTCGTCGACTGGGCGGTCAGCCTCGTTTAGAATGAGAAACTGGTCAAATAGACTGGGCTTGATGAACGGCTCGATGAGGAAAACACCGCCAATGTTAACTCCGCGGATAATATCGGTGTCGGGGAGCTTGGCATTTGATGGTTCAACTTCAGCATCTGAGACGACATCAACAGCAAAGATGCCTCGGGAGATGCGGTGGCGCAAGCCAAGTTCAGAACAAACCATATTACCAGAAGGGCGGCATGGAGGCCGCCAATGTAAAAATATTTCATGTGTGATCGGTGAATATTAAAATGGCGTATATCGAGAGGTGCTGAGAGGTGTAGAGCACGAAAATAATAGATGTGGAATGGAGTGAGAAAAATTAATTAAAACAGCTAAAGAAAAAGTTTTTTAAAAAGAAAATGGCAGTCTGGCTGTTGGGCGTGTGTTTTTGTAAAAAAAAAGGCCTCATATAGAACGTTGATATTTGCTGATAACGTTGTCATTCCTGGGCAATATCTTTCAATATTTCAATATTCAGAACATTCAATAGAGTTAGCTACGAGTATGTAACTGCTATTTGAATTATTATTATTTTTCTGCTCGACAAACGGTTTGTAAAAAACTATTGACAATAAATACCAGGCAGTAGCAAATTGTTGTATTTTTAACCGAGACCAAAATCATAATAAATTTGAAATATGTAGAGAAAAATGGAGAAGAATAAGATGATTAAAAACATCGACGCTGCCAAAAGCGCCGAATTGGATAGTGCACATTCGCGATCAATTTTTACTGATATTTCCAGAATATTGGTAATTTGAGACCGCGGCCCACTAGCGCAGAGCTAATTAGCATGAGACTGTGATAGGATTGCCATCGTTGTCAAGGAACTTTACGGGAGTCTTGCCCCATTTGTACTGCTTCTGTTCTATGGTGTACCTGTAAGACTCGATACGATACACGGTCTGAGCCCAATAATTACCACCCTTGTTTGCCTCATCTCTGGGATTCGTGAGATGGTCTGAACGGACATTGAGGAACTCGCTGAGCCATGCGATTTCGTCAACCTCATTCCCATTGATCATGAGAGTGCTTCCAGAGTCACCAGGGGTTGCTTTTGTAAACTTGGCGCTAGTCTCACTACCAATAGTGGCCATGCCATCGGGATCCGTACCTGGGCCATGCTCGATGCTGGTGTCGAACAGCTGGCCCTGGGTAATGCTGAGTTTGATACCGAGTTTCTTGGCATAGTCTTGCGCGGGCTTGAGATACATTTCGTCTCTGATTGTGTCCTGGGCCTTTTGGAAGAGCTTATCAGTCTTGCCCAGTTTTTCAAAGACGGTGCAGTAGTCCTCAATACCTACTTTAGAGTCGCTTTCGGTTTCAGCATATTTCTCAAGCGTGGCATCCATGGGGTAAACTCGTCATTGCCACCAGTCAGCTCGTGGTAGGCCTTTATGAGCTCCCAGGCATCGCCTGTGCCCGTGCAAAAGCCGGCAATACCGGCAGTAAAGCCACGTCCGTCTCCAAGATGCTCGCAGTATTCGTAGTGAGTGTCGGTGTCACCGTTCTCGTAGATTCCTGTTATTTTGATAGTAATGGACTTGGCACACCCGCAGAGGGTGGCATCAACAAGCTTGGCTAAGAGCGGGGCAGCAATGTAAAGTTTGGCGAGGTAGCTGTAAATCTTCATTAGAAGTGAGATGTTAAAATGAGTGGGATGTATAATTATTTATTTATTTACTAACCAGAGTAAAATAAATAAAGTCGAGAGAAAAATATAATAAAATGTAAGTATTTTAACTAGTACAGTGAATGGAGATATAAAAACAATGGAATAAATGGAGGAGGAGGAAGGAAGAAGGAAGGAAGGAAGGAAGGAAGGAAGGAATTATCATAAAATAATGGGGTTGCTATATGGAGAAGGATCAAAAATTGGTGTTTGTTTTTTAGTTTATCTCTAAAGAATAATTCTCACTAGCCTAAACTTAAGGAAAAGATACTACTAGATCGAAACAAAGGAAGAAAATGAGAATGGCAAAAAAATGGCAAAATAGCCTACAAACGGCACATGCTGCAAAGTGCTCATAAGATGAGCGGATGCCCCTTATTCACAAAGACTGTTTTAACGCATGTTAATTGCACGTGTTACGCACAAAGGCAAAAATTAGAAAGACCAATCATGCGCAAAATCCATTTTGACAGGTCCGTCGCTATTATTGGATACATATAATAATCCCTAAAATATACACATTCGCCATTTCACTCTGGTCATCCCAAACAAGTGAAATTGATTGTATACATGCCAAGAATACACACATGGTTTGTTACAAAGGGGTATAAATCAAAAATAATATTTATTTCTTCCAAGGAGAACAATCCCTGGCTGCCCGACAGCCATTCCTTATATGCTCTCCCTGGCATATAAATAAACTATAGTAACAACTTATTGTCATTTCTTAATTGCCACGCGCGTAATCAGTTAATCTCAGTAAGGCAACATGCAAAGCCATGTGTCTAAACTGTGCCACCTCTTCTGCCGAATATTTCAGCAAAATTTTATAGATAACTATCGCTTGTAAAAGCGTTAATTTATTGTGGTGCCCAAAACATATTCCAAGACATTATCTTCTATTTTCAAGAATCAAGATCGCCCTCATGGCTGCTATACACATTCCTGTTATTTCTGGCTGACATCAAGGAACACCATGATGTTTACAGCGCTGCCCACACAGCGCTGCCCACACAGCGCTGCCCCCTTTTTTAAGTTCCTTAAGTAATTTTTGATACTTGAATATAATAATTTATACCCACATTTTTATAGAGCACAACATTTATTACATTATAAATGTTGAAAGTAGAGCGGAATAATACCCGACAGAAAATTAAAAACAAAGCTTGGGTCTCACATCTTATAAATGCAATGACATTTTACTTATTTGGGCACATTTGAGCACTTGACGGTAGTGGGCTTGCCGTCGTTGTCAAGGATCTTTACGGCAGTGTTACCCCAATTATACTGCTTCTGATCAATGGCATATCTGTAGGACTTGACGCGATAAACAGTCTGCGCCCAGTAATTTTACCACCCTGGTTATCCGGGTTTTTGGGGTGCTTGAGATGCTCCTCGCGGATATCGAGGAACTTTCTCAGCCAAATAATCTCGTCGACATTTTTGCCATTTATATTGAGCGTGCTGCCAGAGTCGCCAAGAGCATTGGCCTTGAACGAATTGTTGGTCTCCTTGATCAGAGTGAGCAACCCATCCTTGTCATCATAAGGACCGTGCTGAATACTGGTGTCGAACAGCTGGCCCTCGGAAATGTGGAACTTCAGGCCCAGATTGGCAGCAGCGTTCTGCGCGGGCTTGAGATACATCTTGTCTCTGGAATTTATTTGAACCTGCTGGAACCGCTTATCACTCTTGCCCAGCTTTTCAAAGACGCTGCAATACTTCTCAAGGCCCTTGGTAGAATCACTCCCAGATTTTGCATATTTTGCAAGCGTGGCATCCATAGGGGTGAAATCATCTTTACCGCCGGTCAGCTTATGGTAGGCCTGAATAACCTCCCAGGCGTCACCAGTGCCCGTGCAGAAGCCGGCAATACCGGCAGTATATCCGCGGCCGTCCCCCAAGTCCTCGCAGTAGTGGAAGTAGGTTTTGGTGTCGCCGTTCTCATAGATACCGGTAATATCAATGGCAATGGACTTGGAGCAGCCTTCCAGTTTACCGTGAGTAAAGCCAGCAAAGAGAGGGGCCACAAAGGCAAGCTTGACGAAATAGGTGAGAACCTTCATTGGAAAGGATTGAATCGGTTGATTGAAGCTGGGTTGTTGTTGGTTGTTGTTGAGTGACTAAAATACAATTCAAATCGAAGGTGGGAGGAGTGACATTATATAGGCAAGGAATGTAGAGCTACATACACAAAAATAAGTTGGAGAAATGTATTTTCAAAAATGAATAGCTGAAATTAACTATATTTGCACGGAAAAACAATATGTTCACTTTTTAGCACGAGAATGTTTTTCTCAATGCATTTGGTAATTTGAATAAAAGCCCTCAGCAAGTTCAGCATGGGAGTTTCAAGTATTGCTTTTTATTGGATAGCTGATTACAAGTAATGATTTTTCCACAGCATTGTCTAATCACTCCCCTCCATCCACATATGTGTTTACATTATTGCGTTCAATAGAATAACCTTGTTTGCTAAAGCTATTTGTCTTGATGCACAATTACATTGATAAATATAGAATATTCTAGAATGTGGGGTTGCAGAAATTAATGTATTTTTTGAATATTCTTGACGCAACACCGAAAACAAAAACATCAATGCTAAAAATAATGCATGGCTTTTCGAACTTTGATTCCCTGTGAATATTTTTTATATGCTTAGGATATCCTTGGCTGCAGATTTCATGCAATGCATTTTTAATAATACTAGAGGTGGCATGGCTTGATGCGCCATTTTTATGTTGTTAATGTGTTATGCACACATGATATGGAACGCCAAGCCCGTTTCACAAGATTGCAAGCACCAAAATTCGATGAATGCAATTATTTGAATGGAAGTATCGGATAATAGAACACTCACGGAATAGCAAAGAAAAATTTCCATAGCAGTAAATTAATTTTAATGGCAATGTTATGCCGTGTAAATTACTATTTGGGCATGACGCTGTTGACAGTGGATGCAAAAAAAGCAACCTGGAGGATTTTCAATAATTAATTTAACTTTTATAATTTTTTGCAAACAAACATATATGTACTGAAAATTTTCTGTTACTTTTATTGATAGCTGATGGCTATCAATCACTTATCTTATTTTGTACATATGAAAATTTAAAAGAAAATAGATACTTTTAGCGAGGTAATGTGTGCGTGTGACATTGTTGGTTGGGGAAATAAAGTCCCAAAAACATCTAAGTTTGTTTTGTCCAACCCGTTTTTCTTTTCGAGATGAGTTGGTGTCGTATAAAAGTGAAGCATTAAGTACTGAGTGTGATTGTTCGTTTGCTTGTTTGTTAGTTTGAAAACACAATAAGCAACTTCTATTGACAAAATGGCATTGCTGTCAATCCTGTTTTACTGCGTATGGTTTAGACAATATAGTGTGTATTTATGCGTATGATTGAAGTACCAACGTACAAGTATTCCTACTTGACAGTTTTGGCAACAGCGAGTTCTCAGAACTATGTTTACACGGTCTATTTTTGGAAACGCTTTTATTAAAAAACTTGATGACGGTTGAGCACGGGTAAAGAGGTGATTATTATTGCTTTGGCAACGCAAAAACAATATGGTTGATATGTATTTCACTTTTGCCTTGATTTTTGAATTAAATTTTTGACCCTGACTTTAAAAAACAAAATCTGATGAGGTTGGAAGTAGTGAGAGCACACATTGCGTCATACAAAGTTTTTGTTAAAAGAGAAAGGAAACAATTATTGTGGTTTGGAGAGTGCACTTGTCGACTAGTGTTAAAGGTATTGTGATTTGAGTGGAGCACTAGTCACCTAGTGTTAAAAGTAGTTGAGTTTTGTTAGTTTTTATTACTAATGTTTCTAAAGTGCTACTAGTGCCGGCCTTATCTTATATATGTGTCTCATTGCCTTTGTTGTGCACATTGCCAATTGTGCACTCCGTTGGCGAGAACTGGCTCTTCTGTGAGCAGACCAGTATCTTAGCAAGCCAATGTTGTAGTTTTCGTGTGTACACTCACGCGTGTGCATTGCAAAATAGGGAGCATATCTGGCTATCATTATGATGCCACCCTAATTTACGCCTGCATAATCCAATTAGTACCCTATTAATCGGCATGTAGATGAAAACTTGTTTCACGATTCTCAACCTCGATATCCACTTCCATATCTTCAGTCTGTGCAACAAGCCCATTTTTAGATAGAATTTTTGACGCATACATTATTCACGCCACCTTTAATAATATTAAACCGTTGTTTCACGGCCATACAAGTTAACAAGACGCGTGTTTGTCGTTAGATTACGTGGCGCATTGGATATAAATTATCAAGTAATTGTATTTTATTGGCAACTATCAACGTGTTGTATCATCTCCAGCCACCTCAAAAAAAGTGTAATCGCAAAATTCTTTCGCAATCATTTAGCATGTGACAGTTGTCGCATTGCCATCGTTGTCGAGGAATTTGACCGACCCCTTGCTCCAAGTGTACTCCTTCTTATCAACTGCGTACTTGTATGATTTGACGCGGTAAACGGTCTGGGCCCAGTAATTGCCGCCCCTATTGGCACTATCCCTGGGATTCTTCAAATGACTCGTGCGCACCTCCAAAAACTTCTTCAGCCAAACAATTTCATCAACCTTGTGCCCATTAATAATCAACGTACTATTTGACAATCCACTCGTATTGGCCTTGAACTTGGCGCTTGTCTCCTTGATCAGGGTGAGCATTCCATCCTTGTCGTCGTAAGGACCGTGCTGAATACTGGCGTCGAACAGCTGGCCCTGAGTAATGCACAGTTGAGACCAAGCTTTTTGGCAGCGTTCTGTGCGGGCTTGAGATACATCTTGTCTCTGGCTTCATCCTGGGCCTGTCGAAAAAGTTTATCGGATTTGCCCAATTTCTCCAAACCTTGCAGTAGTTTCCAAGTCCAACCTTGGAGTCACTTTCGGATTTGGCGTATTGCTTGAGCTTGGCGTCCATAGGAGTAATTCGTCAATACCGCCGTCTTGTTGTGATATGCCTGGATTACTTCCCAGGCGTCACCAGTGCCTGTGCAAAACCCGGCAATGCCTGCGGTGATGCCGCGGCCGTCGCCGAGGTACTCGCAGTAGTCGTGATGGGTGTTGGTGTCGCCGTTTTCGTAGATGCTTGTGATCTTGATGGCGATTGATTTGGAGCATGCGCTGAGCGTTGCAGCAGCGAGGTTTGCGACTATGGATAGCCCGATGAGAGAGCTGAGGACCTTCATCTGTATTAAAGGAAATATTAGGATAGTTTATAAGGGGGGTATTATAGTTTTGATTAGAAAATATGACAGGAAGAACAAAGAAAGGAATCGATGAAACAGTCGATATTTTTTAACATTTCGTTTAGCTTGAAGATGGATTGAAATGCAGATGGAGAGCAATGGTGAAGCGGGCGGGGAAAAACCAGTTCAAAGCAAATATCATTTGCCTTCTCATTGCAGATCATTTGATGTGGAATGTATTTCAAATGATCAGTCTAAATGACAATTTCCTTGTTGATCTACAGGCTCAATGGCACAAAAGAATACTTTCCTTTGTAGGTCGAGCTGGACAAAATCCTCATGCAAAAGTGGTTCAAGGTTTTCCGACCGGAGTTATTTTGGGGGATGGCAATTATTTGTTTCTTAAAAATCATTTGGTCAACTTGTAATTTATTTTATTTTTTATTATCAAAATGAAGAAAAGGTGGTGGTTAAACATGTTTACAATTAATTATAAACAAACTTTATTTAAATACTTGAACTGGGTCTTGACGAATAAATGGAACAATAGTCAGACGCATTGCTGCGGTTCCTTATTTACTTTTGGAATTTCAATATTAGGAAAGCCCCGGCTGCATGGACACGTGCACCTGTCCCCCTAAACAAACATGTGCGAATTTAAAGAAAATAAACCAGCAGTTTGGTTTTGAGCGCTAAAAAATATTTATATTGTAAATAAACATTAACATAACTAAGCTCATCATTTTTATATTTCTTTTTTTTCGCACATTACACACTCCCTTTCACGATGGATTTTCGCGATTTCGAACATAAGGCGCCGCTGCAGCGCATCTGGGACGGCATGATCCCAATTGAACTCCAGCTAGCCTCCGCTGATGCCATCGAGCTACTGGCTTCAGCAGTTCTGCCAGAGCCCTTCCAAACATTTTATCTCCTGGTTCCGCGCGTTAGCTACTTCCCATTCATGTGCACGCAGATTAAGGAACGGTGGCTGGACCCGATGTTCTCCATCTCGGGATCGCGCACACCCGGCAATAGCGTGATAAAGGAGTCCGAAATGTGGTTCGAGTACCGCGGGCAGGCGCTCAAATGGCACTACCCAGTCGGGCTGCTTTACGACATGCTCGTAGCGGATGTCGTCGGTGGCCAGCCCGAGCTGCCCTGGGGACTGACCCTACATGTGCGCAAGTTTCCGGCGACCAAGCTGGTGCCCGGAGTGGCGTGCAGGCTATGCGCGATATGTTTATGGCGATGATCAAGGAGGCCGACTTTATCAGGAATGGGTCGACAAAGAAGGTCATGGACTTGGCCAAATCCGATCAGATGCAGTTCCTTGATGGGCTGGAGACGCACTCGTTCGAGAAGTACTTTGCTATTCGGTCGATCATCATACCGTCGCAGGATGCCCGGCCGCCGGTTTCGGCCAGGGGCGGCGGCACAGCGGCTGGGAGGACGGTCCCAAAGGCTATTCCACTTAAGTTTTATATGCAGACCATGAGTGCGCCCGAGGAAAACGAGAGGGCTGTGACGGCGGGTGCAGCGCGGCAGCCGGATATGTCGCAGTTCCATGTTGCGCAGTTCCCCGTGCCGCTGATGAGAGAGGGCTCGGCGGAGCTGACTACGCTGGCGGACGCGTTCAAGCTGTGCTACGAGATCACCGGCCAGAACGACGACGCGTTTGTGGGCAACTGCGTCTGCCTGTCGCAGGGCATCTGCGTGCCCTGGGAGACGCCCATCAGCTGGCTGGCGGACAACCTGTTCTACGCGGACTGCTTCTTGCATCTTGTCGTGGTAGGCGTGTAGAGAGCTAGCTCCTCTCTTGTGGCTGCTGTATGTTGATGATAAATATATCCTTTTTAATTTTTTGTCCACATGATCTAATCAACACGCTTATCATACAAAGTAAAAAACAATGGGGAAAACACACAGGAAAGTGATAAAAAACCCACGCTCAAATACCTGCTCTATAAAAATGTATATCCTTCGGTTTTGAAACGATATAATATTTGGTTGAAAGGAAAAAAGGAACCAGAACTAGACTTAGTTGTTGCTAGTAGCCAACTCGCGGGCAATTCACCGGCCTTGCGGACAACATCATCGATGTCACCGCCATGTAGAAAGCGGACTCGGGCAGAATGTCGTGCTTGCCTCAAGGATCTCCTTGAACGAGCGGATGGTCTCCTTCAGGGGGACCAGCTTGCCCTCGAAGCCAGTGAAAATAGTGGCAACCGAGAACGGCTGGGACATGAAGCGCTGATCTTACGGGCACGCTCGACGGTAAGCTTGTCCTCCTCGGACAGCTCATCCATACCGAGAATGGCAATAATATCCTGGAGCGACTTGTACGACTGCAGAATGCGCTGGACACCGGTGGCAATGTTGTAATGCTCATCACCGACAATGCGGGGGTCAAGCATGCGCGACTTGGAGTCCAGAGGGTCGACAGCGGGGTAGATACCCAGTTCGGAAATCGAACGCGACAGGACGGTGGTGGCGTCGAGATGCGCAAAAGTCGTGGCGGGCGCGGGATCAGTCAGATCATCAGCCGGCACGTAAATGGCCTGGACGGAAGTGATCGAGCCCTTCTTGGTGGTGGTAATGCGCTCCTGCATGACACCCATATCGGTGGCCAGAGTGGGCTGGTAACCGACGGCGGAGGGAATACGGCCGAGCAGGGCCGAAACCTCGGAACCGGCCTGAGTAAACGGAAAATGTTGTCAATGAAGAGCAGCACATCCTGGCCCTCCTCGTCACGGAAGTACTCGGCGACGGTAAGACCGGTCAGAGCGACACGGGCACGGGCACCTGGGGGCTCGTTCATCTGGCCGTAGACCAAAGCAGCCTTGGACAGACCGTCCAGCTTGATAACACCGGTGGCAATCATCTCGTGGTACAGATCGTTACCCTCACGGGTGCGCTCACCGACACCGGCAAACACGGAGTAACCACCGTGGGCCTTGGCAACGTTGTTGATCAGCTCCTGGATAAACACAGTCTTGCCGACACCAGCACCGCCAACAGACCGATCTTGCCACCACGAGCGTAGGGCGCGAGCAGATCGACGACCTTGATACCGGTCTCGAGAACCTCGGCGCAGTCGACTGGTCAACAAACTCCGGGGGAGACGCGTGAATCGAAGCGATCTTCTTGGCGTTAATGGGACCACGCTCATCGACGGGCTCGCCAATAACGTTCATGATGCGGCCGAGGCACTCGGGGCCGACGGGCACGCGGATGGGGTAGCCGGTGTCAGTGACGGGCTGGCCACGCACAAGACCCTCGGTACCGTCCATGGCAATGGTGCGGACGGTGTTCTCACCGAGATGCTGAGCGACTTCAAGAACAAGGCGGGTGCCATTGTTGAAGAGCTCGAGGGCGTTCAGGATGGGAGGAGGTTGTCCTGCTCGAACTGGACGTCGACGACGGCACCAATAACCTGACGAACCTGGCCGGCGGCGACGGTCTTGGCAGCAGCCTCAGTGGCGTACTTGCGGACTACATCAAAAAATAGGAGAGCCAAACAGGTGTGAGATAAGAGAACAAGTTTAAGTACGGCTGTTTGTGTGTGTTTGTGCGTCTGGTTGGCACGGCAAATAGTAGAGCTGTTGTCGCTGAACAATCAGTGTGTGCAGAGCAGATAACAATACCAAATCTGAAAATGCATGCAACGCAGATTCAAGGGCAACAATAAAAATGATTGCAAAAAGTCAGCTTTGAATTCGAGATTCAATAGTATTTTTTGTTTTCGCAATCCGCGTTGAGTCGCGGTGTGATAACCAAAAATAACAATACAGAAATATACCGCTGAATTGATAGAATCCATACAATTTAAGGGCAAGATTCAAAAAGAACCATCAGCCTTGAGTTTGAGGATAACAAGCACCGCGTGGCTCTGGGTTTATTGTGCTGCTTTTGATATGGTCCATTAGTACTATTATCGCCATAAATACACAACACCAGTTATTTGTACTTACGGTTGGAGCTGCGAGCAAGGCGGCCGGCCTTGTTGGCAACGCGCGAGACAGAGCGAGTAATGATCATGTTTAACGTAATCCTTTTCTTATTCCGAAAACAACTCTTGACGAGCAGAAAACTGAGTAAAATAAGAACTAAAAAATATAAAATAGTTTAATAACGAGAAAAAAAACCAAGGAGAAAAGAAGAAAGGCAGAAAGATAAAACAAAAGCTCGAATGCTCCCAAAAACTCGCACAACCACACTCTGCTCAGCAAGGCCATGTGGCAAGGCACAAGCACTGGCGCTAGCATTTATTCAGGCATGAGGGCTCCTCAGCTTTCACTCTACGCACTTGCTCGCCCACCATCGCAGGGGGTATAAAATGGCGGGGCAGGGCAAAATTAGGGCTCGGAAGCGATAAGACTTTTTTTTCCCGCCCGAACCGCTTTTAATTTTTTTTTGTTCTCTTTGCTGTGCGGAAATAATGTTCTTGTGGGGGGGGCTACACGGATTAAGCGAGCGAGCCGAAGCTGAAGCCCGGACTGCCTTTCAGCGTCAAGCTTGTAAAAAAAATTGGATGGCTGCATTTCATTGGATCGTGGCTTGATCGCGTTAATCGTGGCGTGCTTGAACACTTATTATTTAATTCACTAAATGCGGCTCGGCTCGACTACTGATCGCGGCAGGCTCCGCTGTCGCCCAATGGGGCCTTCATTCCCGCAAGCGCGAAGAGAAAAAAGGAGTCTATCCAGGCCACAAGCGAGGCCTTCCTTATCAAAAAAATGAAGCTGCCTATATACTCCACTCGGCTTGCACTCTCCAAGGCAAATTTCGCATGACTGGACTGGCCTTGATTACAAGCGACGCAGTGCAAAAATGGCTTCAAGGCTCCCTTCACTCAAATACAATCTGCAGTGCTCTGGTGGAGAAGCAGGACTATAGCGCCAGAAGAATTATGCTGTAATTTTTTTAGCGGGTAGCAGAGTGACAGAATCTCAGAATCTTCAATTGAATTCAATATTCTGCTCTTCGAGTTTGTCCAAAACCTTTTTTTCTTTGTTTTTCAATTCACGGTTTTTATATAACAGACGACTTTTTTTACCATTTATATTTAAATTCAGAATGAGCTTCCTTGCACGCACCTTCAAGCCCGCCGCTGCCTTTGCCCGCGTCTCGCGCCAGGGTAAGTAGTCGATGTTGTAAAAAGGGAACATATTGCGCTCTCTTATCTCGGCAAAACATGAATGCATTTCCACAGTGCTGGAAATCCATTGCGCTCCAATTCAGCCATTGAAACACAAACCATGCGCACCCGAGTACTAATCTGACCCAAACTTTCTATCTGTATTATCTTTATCTGTCGCACGGACTTTGGATCATCTGCGTAAACATATGTGTCTTGCTGGCGGCATGGGGGAAACTACAACAAACGATAAACGGACACTGGCGCCTTATGCACATACCGACGCTTATCGCCTGCTTGCCAACGACGATTTGTGACATTGTTACGACGAAACCCGACATGGAAAACAAACACTCTTTCTCTAAAAGTGTAGCTGCCACTCGGCTCTACGCATCCGAGGCCTCCGCAGCTTCCTCGGGAAAGCTGGTTCTTAACTTTGCCCTGCCTCACCAGATTGTTCTGAGCAGCAAGGAGGTGAACCAGGTGGATCTTTCGGCCGTTTCCGGCGATCTCGGTATTCTTGCCGACCACGTTCCGACCATCGAGCAGCTCAAGCCCGGCGTCATCGACATCATTGCCGACTCTGGTGCCGAGAAGTACTTTGTCAGCGGTGGATTCGCCATCATGAACCCCAACTCGGTCTTGAACATCAACGCCATCGAGGCCTTCAAGCTCGAGGATATCGATGCCCAGGCTGTTGCTTCACAGCTTGCCGAGTCCCAGCGCCTGGCTGCGTCGGCCAAGGATGAGTTGACCAAGGAGGCTGCTGCTATT
The DNA here is from genome assembly GCF_025024165.1 of Kickxella alabastrina. Lineage (NCBI taxonomy): Eukaryota > Fungi > Kickxellomycota > Kickxellomycetes > Kickxellales > Kickxellaceae > Kickxella > Kickxella alabastrina. The sequence continues at coordinate 683,085 of NW_026251479.1, forward strand.
GAGATCGAGCTGTACGAGGCTATCCAGACTGCTCTGTCCACCAAGGCCCACTAACTCTGTCTTTCGTTTGTTTGTTTGAATATCTGCCATTTCAATGCCTACATTTCTATATTTAATAGTGTTGTTATGAAGAAGAAGAAGAAGAAGAAGAAGAAGAAAAAGCATGGCGGATGAAATCGTTTACAAATGCCAATAGCAAAGGCTAACAGCACGGTGGCTCTGAAATTTATGGCATATTGGTTTATTGAAACACTCGATCTAGCAGTATTATTCGCTCTTCTTGGCATCGGTCGAAATGGTCTTTGCCATTCTCGTGCGCAGCGGAATGTGCTTGATAAACAGTGCCAGTATGAGCACCATTGCGCCAAAGGGGATCATGGCGAAAAACACGTAGCGCAATGACTTGACATACGCGCCAATCAAGTCGGCGCGCAAATCATCAGGCAGCTCAGCCGAGTGAATGAAGGACTGGTTATCGGCGGTCCTTCTAATCATTTCAACGAACTCTGGGTACTTCAGGACAAGTGCGTCGAGCTTTGCTGAGATCGAGTTTTGCTGGACTGTTTGGAAAATCGACAGGCCGACGCTCCCGCCGAGTGAGCGAATGGCGACAAAGAGCGTTGTGCCCGTGGCCATATCGCGCGGCTGGATGGAGGTCTGCAGGGCCAGCAGCATGGGCTGCAGAAGGAATCCAATTCCAATACCGCCGGGGAGCAGCAAACCAATGCTAATTCCGGTGGTTGACTTTTCGTTGAGAATCGACAGCAAACTAATGCCCAAGGTCAGCAGCAAGCCGCCCAGCCACTGCATCTCGCGGTACCGGCCGGTCTTGGACACGACAAAGCCGCTGACGATAGAGGCCAGGCTGATGGGCAAGATGAATGGCAGCAGGTGCAGGCCGGATTTGATAGCTGAGCTGTTCTGGATTACGCTAAAGTACATGGGAATGTAGAATGTCGGGCCAAACATCACGGCTCCGACAAATATTTGCTGCAACAGCGAAATACCGACGTTGCGGTTCTTATACAGGCGCAGAGGCATGATGGGCTCGGCGGGGATCTTCCACTCGATAATCACAAAGATGCCGACGACGACGATTCCAAAAATCAGCAGGCAGAGAACCTTGGGTGAGTTCCATGACGCGCTGTCTTCGCCAAAGCTCAGCGCCAGGAGAATCATCACTATGCCGCAGACCAGGACGATCATACCAAAGAAATCCACGCGCTTCAGCTTCTCCCTGAACGAGCCCTGCGGCCGCGGCAGCCGCAAGAACAGAACGATGAAGATACCCGCCAGACCGCCAACAGGCAGCGAAAAGTAGAACGCCCAGGGCCACCCGCCCTTTGACTCTGTGAACACGCCGCCGAGCACGGGTCCCAGCACTGAAGACGCGGCCCAGATTGCTGCGAACACGCTGGTAACTTTGGCGCGCTCGCGCTCAATGCTAATGTCCGAAACAATGACCATGACAAGAGACATTAGCGCGCTGGCGCCTAGACCCTGCACAACGCGCCCGCCAATCAGCATGCCCATGCTGTTGGCTGCGCCCGAGACAGCAGAGCCAACCAAAAAGATTACCATGCCAAACATCAGCGTCTCGACACGCCCAAAGATATCGGACAGCCGGCCGTACAGCGGCTGCATGGCTGTTGATGCCAAGAGGAAGCCCGTGGCGATCCAGCTCACTGAGCTCAGTGCATTAAACTGCTCGGCAATATTCGGAAGCGAGCTGGCAATGATGGTTTGGTCGAGACTGCCGATGAACACCGACATGCTCAGGGCGGCCATTGTCAGAATCTTGCGCTGCATAGTCATCGACCCAAGAATTGACTTTTCGACCACATCATTGTCGTTTCTGTAGGCCAAATCATCGTGTTCGTCGCCGGCGTCGGTGCCATTTGCTTTGGGCTTTTTGGCCTCGCATTCGGCGCCAGTTTCAATATCTAGTTCTTCCTTGTCTGGATCAGCCACGGTCGCTGCGCCTTTGCTCATCTTGCTAATGTTGCTGCTGCTGCTGCGGGTATTGTTGATTTTGGCTGTAGCTGCGGCTGTCTCGGCCAGTTTCTCAGTCTCAATAGCAGATACCGCAGTCGCAGTGTTCTCGGCGCTCTCGGTCTTGGCTACCACGGGTGCTGTCCCTATGGTGTTTGGCTCATTAGCAGCTGTGTTGTCTGTCGTCTGCATGTTTTCTGTAATGTTTGTGTCAATGCAGCATACACAGATATTAGACAAGTAAAAGGTGTATTTTCCAATAAGAGTAGCAATTAGTTGAAAGTAGAATCAAATATGTTTAATTAGCATTCAAAGGAGAAAGAAGCTTGTCCTCTTTTATTATCTGTGCTACAAATTAAAGTTTTTAAAGCTGTAAACAACATAAACCGTCTGGTGGTTCCAAAAGGGAAAACCAACCACGAGGAATTTTTAAAAAGAAGGATTATCTTCAAGCATATCGAATTACAATAATCTTTTTCTCATTCTGCTGTAAAGAGATGCAAATGACCCAACAACGGGATTTATTCATTCACATCGTCAGTTCTTATTTGGTCTTTCTAGCTGCAGCCAGGATTTGCATTGTTTTGGTCCAATTTTTCATTGAATTTTAAAATTTTAAAATAACTGAATGTAGCGTTTTATTGAAAATACATGGTAACAAATCGCCAATCTGCGGGGTAAACTTGGAGATTGTGCTTATGCACCTACCATTACATTCCTTTAAAAGGTAAGTTCAATCATTTGGCAGAGACTCAGCAGTAGCAGCCGGGTGAAACCCCAAGTAGGCGCCCTCTACCACAGTTACTCATCTTCGCAGGCAGCCCAAGGATTGATTCGTCCACATGGCATGGCGGTTATTGTTGTCAGTTGTTTAACACAGGACAGGGTTTTGCCAAAGGGGCAAGTGGACCTATGGATCTATTTTCTCTGGGCGAGATGTGGGTGTATTGCCAGCGCACCAAATTATAGTTGCTTGCTTATGAAGCGTCTTTTTTGTACTCGTATTTTTGTTACTGAGCAATGTCAATACACGCATGCGAAATGCGATTTGGAAAATTAAAATACCAAAGCCTTCCCAGGTATATTTTCATTTTTCAATGGTCGGTGACGCCCAGCATCGGTTCAGCGGGTACGAGAAATTGGTTTTGTGTCGATCACTGTTTCTGGCTTCTCGATACGGACGTTGGGTGAAATAAAGACTGACATTGCAAATCTGAAAGCCACATTAATAATTGTTTTTTTAAAATGCAAACAGAAAGGAATTTAGCGAAGGTGTGCTCGTCCAGATGTGGTCCGAGAATGCATTATAACAGTGAACTGAGCGAAGCAGAAATAACAAAACTGCGGTTAATCTTGACAAGTTGAGCTTTTGAATTGTTTTGATTAATTATAATTTACTTTGATTAAAATAAGCTCCACACATTACACATGTTTTAATTTGTAAATGTGGCGCAAGCAATAAAAAAAGTAAACGCAAAACAATATAAACCAAGTTCAAAATGCACATTTGAAAATTCCTGTTTTAAACATGTTGGATTTATTACTTTGAGGGACAGATTAGACTAATCTTTTTTGTTGCAATAGTAATTGTTAGTAACTTTATTGTACGCATTTGTTTTGACTTTAATTTCATCACCCTTAAGCCACATTGACCATTTAAAATCAATCAAATAAAATGTGACTTGTATTTGCAAAATATTAGTTTTTTTTGCCCACAGCTCTGCTTGAGTCCAATTGTTCGAATCAGAAATAGGGCAATTTCTAGAATTCAACTCACTCGCGTATAATGAATATTGCCATTATTGGACGGTTGGCCAGCAGTAATACTTTTTTTATCTTTTTTTACTCTTTTGGCAATATAGTTCATTGTGGTTTTTCAACTAATGTTTGCACGAGTCATTAGTTTGTGTTTGTTTGGAAATGTCTAGCACATGCTAACTTTTTGTAGTCATTATTGCTTTGAATTATTTATTTTCTACTTATTTTTACTCTTCCAGTTTTATTAAATAACGTTTAAAATATCGAAATTAGTATTTGTATTGCTTGTTTCGTTTATCGTCGTTTTCTTTTATATTATTACAACTGTATTTTTTCTAGCGATTTTGCAATCCCTATTTTCAGCTCATTCTGCTCACGTTCCATTATCTCTTGCCTAATATTCTGTTTACCATAAAAAACTTGTCACTTTTTCAGCGAGTAATATATGACGGGAAGTACAATTGAGGACTGCAGCGATGCGGAAAGCGGTCTATATATCGTCAACCAACTACCCGCCTCGCAGCGTGTATTTGCGTCACCAGCACCCAACCCGAGAGGGCAGATAATACTGTCAAAATCTAGGGCCGGCATAATTACGGCCAATGTAAGCCATCAAACAGATAGCAAGAACCCCAATAGATGTACACAATCCGTCGATATCGAAGAAGCGCAACAACCAAAAGGCGGGTGCTTTTTCCCACGCAGCAAAAGGTTATCCCGCAGCCCGCCACACAACGAGATGCCAATGGGCCGACTCCTTGTGACTACCGGCGTGCTTTCACTCGCGCTATTTATCGCTGCCATTGACCAGACAATTGTGGCCACAGCCACGGTCAGGATAAGCGAGGAGTTCAACGCCTTGTCGCTGGCGCCGTGGCTGGTCAATGCGTATCTTTTGAGCTCGGCGGCAATTCAGCCGAGTATCGGAAAATTAAGCGATATTTTTGGTCGCACTCCAATGTTGCTGCTGGGCATAGGCGTGTTTTCCATTGGGTCGCTAGTATGCGCCTTGGCCAAATCGATGGCAATGCTACTGGTTGGACGAGCAATTGCTGGCGTGGGGTCGGCAGCTATAATTGGGCTGACCCTGGTCATTGTTTCTGACATTGTGCCTATGCGCAAGCGCAGCCCATATATGGCTGTCTTTTCGCTGGTATTTTCTGTATCATCGGTGATCGGGCCCCTGCTGGGCGGCGTTTTTGCAGATCACGTTTCGTGGCGCTGGATCTTTTGGCTGAACGAGCCCATATGCGGTTTTGTGATCGTGGCAGCCATACTGCTTTTACGAAATAAGTTGCCGCGACGCGCCACCACCAATGTCTGGGTTCAGGTGTGCGGTATTGACTGGCTGGGGATTTTGTTACTGGTCGGTGGGATACTGTCTCTTTTGTTAGGATTGACCTTCCCAAGCATGGGCACGCTGTGGAGTGCGCCCAAAGTGATCTCGTGTCTGGTGGTTGGCATTGTTGTTATTGAGGTATTTATTATAGTTGAATGGCGTGTTGCTCTCGATCCTGTGGTGCCGCTGCGGCTGTTTCGCATTCGCAACGTTGCGTCAATGATGGCAGCCTCGTTTTTCATGGGCGCCTGTCTGTTCACCCCGATATATTATATTCCGATATACCACACTGTGGTGCGGAACACGTCTTCGACCATTGCCGGCATCTATATGCTGCCCTTTGTCGTTGGCATCATGCTAACAAGCATACTGTCGGGGTTTCTTGTAATGAAGCTGGGAATATACCGGCCGTTTATGTGGGCCGGCACAGCAGTGTGCGCCGTTGGCCTGGGCCTGCTGGCACTGCTTGATCACAATTCGAATATGGCGGAGCGACTGTGCTATCTGTTAATCGCTGGGTTAGGCGCAGGAGCGTTCATCCAGCTGTCGCTTATTGCCGGTCAAGCTGCCGTGGAGCCCGAGGATATGGCGTCAACCACGTCCGTGTTAACTTTCTTTAGATCGATCGGCAGCATATTTGGTATGGCAATCATGCAGACAATTATGAGCAGCACTCTGCGCGATAAAATTGGCTTGCTCAAAGACCAACACGGCTTGTATGCCGATGTGATCAGCGCAGCCTTGGACAAGCCAAGTGTAATTTACTCCAGTAATGTGCCTGTCGACGTTCGTAGCGGAATTATCGACGCTTACATGCACTCTCTGCATTTGGTCTTTCTGCGTTGATCCCATTTGGTGTGCTCATGTTCATAGCATCTATTCCTCTTGAGCATAAGCGGTTGGCACGCCGTCTGCCGCCAGCACCGGTCGCCGACTAAAGCACGCCATATACAATATTGTCAATTTATTGCTTACAATCTGCACCCACACGGCTTTAAGCAAAATAGAAAACAAATATAAAGTGTTTATAAAGTGATACTTCTCATTTTTAACTATATTTGTTATCGTGGTTGATTCTGTGAAACCACTGCTTGCTTTGGGACTATTAATTTTGTTTATGAAAAAGGAGATCGAACAGCAAAAAGGAAGCGAGCGAGCGAGTAGCAATTTCAATGAACTAAAGTCGATTTAGTACGGCACAACTAATGTTCCGTTCTTGCGCAAGAATGAGTGAGAAAAATGGTACAACAGATTCCAGACTCCCCGTTGAAACACCCAAATCAGGAAAACCCAGTCCAAACTGGCGATAGGATCTACTTGAATTTCCCTCCTGTTTGACCAAATGCAACCAAGTCCTACTTGTGAGCGTGATGGAACCTTTGGATTGCGCAATTTTCGCGTAGTTTTTATGCTGGCACTCAAAAAATAAACCAAGAAATTTTAGATGAACTTGGGTTTTTGCAATATTAATTAAAGGCAGTAAACATTAAAACACTTGCAATATTATCTTCAGACAATGCCATTCAATATGCATATACTTTCTTGCTTGCTGCTCTGGCGCTAATGTTTATTGCATGAATGATGAAGTGGGAGTGGAGTCTGGGTCGTTGTTTTGTGCATCCCCACTCTGCGGAGTCATGCGCTTGCCAGTCACAATTAGTCTTTGCGTTGCACCATCAAGCTGGCCGAATGTATACATTGCCGTGATCATTTCTATTTTGCTCTTTTCTTCAGTTACGCTTTATTTTTATATTAACCTTGTTATTTGTATTCTATATATTTTTTTGCACTCGATATGCATATTTGGCAATACCGTTATCTCCTAATGCTTTCTTCAGATAAACACAAGCGCAAACAAGCAGCACGTCAACGAACTAGCACTATATACAGTCCATACATTACATTAATACACACATTTAGTTCTTGAGAATTGCTTGAGCACTGAGCCAATGAGTCGATGTCACTTGGCTACGCCCAAGAAACAGATCGGCTGCTCTCCGACCAGCCGCCTGTAGTGTATTCGAGCACGATTTCGGCGCCAGAGTCAATAGCAGAGTCAACACAGTCCTCATGGACGCAGCTTCGCGTTCTAGGAGCAGCTCTGCCGCCATAACTACCACAGGCGTCGCATGGTCGGGGGTTCCCAGCGAGATAGATAACAAAGGAAGCACAGCCAGGGATTTTTACGCCGCCGAACGCAACTATCTGAGCTGGTTGCGTCTGTCGATGGTCATCATGAGCACGGGCGCCGCAGCGCTAGTCAGCTTTCGGCAACCGAGTAACACGTCACCAAATGATAAGAATATATTACACTCGTGCTACTGGTTAAAAACAGTTATCAATGGATACAACCACTATATTGGGTTGGCGCTCTTCTTTCTGGCCGTATTCACTGGTTTGGCTGCCATGTCCGTCTTCTACCACACGCACGCGCAGCTGGCTGTACTGCAGCAGCCGCTCAGATGGTCGGGGATGCTGCTCATTTCTGTTACTTTTGCGACGGCATTGGCATCTTTTTCTGTCGCTATGGCTGCCTTTTGCCGCTAAAGAAGACAACCAATTGCTCTTATTTTTTGGCTGCAATTTCTCAAGTGATTTTTTTGCTAGAGGTTTGTGCTGGCAGTGAACTTTTTTTACAAAATGTCTTCAAGGCATCGCAACAAATTGATTGTATTTTTATTTTATTCCTTAAGTATTCGGAAACACGGAATCCATGCAACTCCCAAACCTTTCCATGATCGCACATTGCTGTGAAAGTGAAAAATAAAATGACAATGCACACACATCACATTGGAGTAAAGCGGTCTATTTTTCGTACACTATGTAAACCATGGATTAACTTGGCGCGCTCCTTTTTTGCTCTTTTTTTTGGATTCTTTGCATTAAATTTTTTTTACAAAAGGGGGCTCGGAACAGGATGCATACCCGCTTTCAAAAGCATTGCGGTCTTTGGGGAAAGTGCATTTTATTTACGTATTTCCCCATTTGTCTTTTTTTTGGAAAAAGTTTGAAGGCCGCTGGACTTGCACATGTTATAGTACCACTCAACTGCTTGAAAATTTGTCGAAAAGTTTGCTCATTTTAATTCTTTGTTTTTAAATACTTTTTTTCGTTTCCATTTCATTTTGTCAGTTCTATTTTAGCGCATTTTTATACCCTGTTTTTTCTGTATCAGCATTGTTTTATAAATCACATATATTCATATCATTTCTTCATTACCCACGCACACACACTCCTCTATATTTTTTCTCACACAGCCATAAAAACCATGGTCCGCTCATTATGTGATGTAATTCTGGCTCGGGCTTTGCACTTACTTTTGCACTGGCTGCCGGCTCTCCATCAAACATCACTCTGGCTAGGCGGGCGGTCTCTGAGTCAGCCCTAAACTCCTTTCGGGGTGCTATTCTGGTCAAAGACGGCAAGCAGACATCATGCGAAATTGCGCTTATCGACGAAAAGGCCGGCTTTGTCGCAGCCAACTGCCTGGGTAAGACTTCTAGCGACTCCATCGACGCTAAAGTCACATACGAGGTTTACTTTGACAACGCGCAGGGCAGCTCTCCAACCAAGGCCCGGATAAACATCGCCGATATTTACATTCACCGGCGTACAATTCGGAATCGTTTGCCAACAACATCGCTGTGGTCAAGTTCACATATCCTGACAGCTCCTCAAACTGGAACAGCCCCATTGCCGCCTACAGAAACGAGTGGACAGACATTGCGTATGTTCGCCGGCTGCTGACCAACGTCGACGACATGTCGTGGAGAAACCCGACAATTGTCTCTCAGTTAAACTCCGACCCAAGCTGCGCCCAGGCCTCCGGTCTGTATAAGAATAATCCAAACGATTTTGTGTGCTCAAAAGCGAGCACGGCGTCGCCGATTGACAGCAAATGTGCCATGCCCTACGGCTCGGTTTACGGCGTGGGCAAAAACTCGATGGGCGAGGCCGCGCTTTACAGTCACTCGGTTGTTTACGGTAACTACATGTGCGAGGAGAGCTCGAAATTCCATTATTACACGCTGCTCACCAACTACGTTATGTACGCGCGGGCGGTGCTCAATCGCTCTGTCAGCCAGTACGTCGAAAATACGAGTGCCCTTGACGGCCTTGGCAGGAGCGTCAACTTCCAGATGAAGTCGCCAAGCGCAGCTGACGACAACAACACCAGGCACTTTGGCGGCGACATGTACACCGTTGAAAATACCGTTTCTGGCAAAGTCGTCTGGGTTATTGACGTCACAACAGCTCCCGGAGCTGTCAGCACGTCCACAATGACAGATCGCGTCACCGAAACTAGAACTATGGATCAACCCTCCAGGTCAAACGACAATGAATCTGACGTTGCTCTTGCAAGCTCTGGCCTTGACCAGTCCTCAAGCGATGTCGACCAGGACTCTTTGAACGGCCTGGATGGCGAAAACGATGACACCTTCAGCGGCGTCCCAAAAAGCACGGTAATTGCCATGGCCACGGCTATTCCGCTGGCGGCTATTGTGCTGGCCATAGCGCTGTATTTTATAATTACCAGGTACCAGCGAAACCAGCAGCGCAAAAAGTGGAGTCGTGGCTCAATTTCGCGCCAGAAAAATGTGCTTGCCCTTGTTGACGAGCTTGGCGGCGCCTCGCAGCCGGTGTGCAGATGCCCGGTGTGCAGCCGCCGTGTACAATGAGGTGCGGCACTCCTACTTGAACCGCAACAGCACACTGTTTGCAGACCCGACCAGCGTCGAGATTGAGTACATGAACTCGCTGCAGTTTGGAGGCTACGATTCTTCTGCTGGCCAGATGGGTAACTCGGCTCTGGCTAGGCCACCAGCAAACTCGGCACCTTTCACACACCCACCACACTTTACACCGTAGGCTAAGCCGACAAAGCGGAAGCTTCTAGCAGCGCTGTAGCAGTAAACTTGGTCGACATTGCAAATATCACAATTGATTTTTCTGGCTTGCCTATTTCAAACTTTAGCAAAAGGATACACCCGAGCAACTCAGTTGGATTGTCGAAAAGTTCACTTTTTTCTGTCGATCTTTTGGTCTGCACGTCTGCATATTCTTTGCGGTCTAGCAATGCCAGCCAGTCCGCATCTACAATTTTTTCGACGCACGTTAATTTGTCTTTCTAAAAAAACGGCCTATGTACAAGTACTCATCATGTTAAAATCTAATTTTTTGCATTTGTGGCAAACAGCATTGGCGAATTATCATTTTAAATTGTATAAAAGATACCTGCTTTTTTTAATTGCCAATGGACGAAAAGTTTGGAAATTTAAGCACTGATCCAGCCTTTCTAAATGTAAATGTTTTTTATTGCCTCTTCGTTTGCTCCGCTCAGAGGGGAAAAAAACTTTATTTGGCCATCCCTTGCCAATCGACAATGCATCTCTTTGTAAATTTAAAGACATATTTGCTTTCAAACTGTTAATAAAACAGTGGTGGTGCACATCTTTTTAAAAATACCCAATAGTTACTTGAAGGCTCCAAATCATATTTTTTTGCTGTCTGGAGCTTTATCGACTGGTATTTCCTCCGCAAGCTATGTATGTGACAGAAGCTGAGTTTCAAACTAGCGCCTATTTCCATTTTGTGCCCGGGCATCTTTTTAAAAGTAGTAGAAAACCAATTTTTTGTCTAGTTCTTCTCTTATTGCTGTTTTTATTCATTTATTGGTATTCTTAGTACTAGAGTCAATTTTATTATTATTATTATCCGCATTACATTATATTCTATTTCGACATCTCATTTTACTATAATAAAAATTATACTTTCATTACTATTTCGACTTTATACATACATATATTTTTGTTATCTTGTTCTCATTCACTCACTCGCTTCCGCCCACCTGTTCACTTGCATGACTTTATCGGGTCCAAAGATGATAACAAAATTTGTCATGTGTCTTTTGTTTGCTTTTCAGCTTGCTAGTGGCAGCGTGTTAAACTTTACCAAGCGCGCAAAACCAACTGATGCACCTACTTATTTTGAATTCCAGCGCGCGGCCGTTTTGGTATCTGACGGGCAGGCGACATCATGCGAGTTTGCCCTGATCGACAACAAATCCGCCTTTGTCGCAGCCACTTGTCTGACCGACGCGAGCGGCAATCAGGTAAAGGCCAGTTATGAAATCTACTTCAACAACGCTGCGGGTCTTGCAAAGGAGCGTGCGTTGATCAGTAACAGCAAAATCACAATCCACCCCGATTTCGACCCGCGCACATTTGCAAACAACATTGCTGTTGTTCGCTTTACCGGTATCTCCAGTAGTGGCTGGTCAAGTGGTGTTGGGATCAGCGCAGACGAGTGGAACAATAGATGGTTTGCGCGCAGCTACTTGCAAGATGTGCAGACCATGCATGGAATGAGGCGGTAATTGAGACACGCCTGCGCCAAAGCTCCTACTGCGTTCAGACATCAGGAATATATGCAGCAAACACGGATAGCATGTTCTGCACAACGGCAACTATGTCAGCCGTGGGTGGTGCTCAGTGCGATATGCCGTTTAGCATCTCTTACGCTGTCTCCTTGGAGAAGATAGTGCCGGCAGCCATTTTTAGCCACACGGTTTACTACGGCAATCAGCTATGCGACTCTTCGCGCCTCTTGCATTACTACACATCGCTGGCCAACTACATTACTTTTGCCGAGTCTGTGATCGATCGCAAGATAAACTTGGTACCAAACCACCCGGACTACGGATACAGCACTAACCCCCTCTTTTCAATGGCAGGGTCCGCGTTTGACACTGTTCTCGGCACAGGCACATTTGCAGGCAATTTATTTTTAAAGTCAGACCCAGACACCCAGGTGCCGGTAACTAAGCCAACAAAAGATACTGAACAAGATTCCGCTCCACCCTCAAAAACTACCTCAGAACCCTTATCGGGAGCGGGTTCAGACTCAGAAACAAAGCCCGCCACTACCGCTGCCACTGGCACCACTTCCAACCCTGCCTCTCCATTCCCGCAGGGTCAGACTCTACATTCACTGAAAGGCCTTCGTCAAAGTTAACTTCCGCAGCAATGATAGCGACAACCGCGCACACGCAAACAGCAGATGAAACGATGGCGACCATGAGATAATAGGAATCCCATACTTGACGCCGAAAACGGTGCCGGTGCCGTAGTCGATGATGGTTCCAAAAAAACGACAGCAGTGACGACAACACAGCAACGACAGCAACGGCAACGACGAGAACAACAACAACGGCAACGACGAGAACAACAACAACGGCAACGACGAGAACAGCAACAAAAATGGCAACGACGAGAACGGCAACGACGAGAACGGCGACAACGAGAACGGCGCAGACTACAATGAAGATGCAGATGATCTCGAAGAGGCGCAATTTGATAAGGAAATCAGTGAATACCAACAGTTTCTGGCCACAGCATCTGCCTCGATGGGTGCTGCTAGCTCGAGGACCATTTTAGTGACTATATCGGGTAACCCGACGCTGATTGTAATTAACGCTGCTAGCGCGACCGGAACGGCAACTTATTTGACCGACAACTCAAGCGAGACGGCTCGCACAATGGGTCTAAAAGTGCCAGCACGAATGATGGTCAGAGCAGCGGGCTCAAGCGCAGCCAAGTTATCGGCATTGCCGTTTCAATGTCAATCTTGGGCGTGCTACTTATTGTCGGCGGTATATTTGGCTACAAGTGGTATTGCAAAAAGAGGCTCGCAACTAAATGGACTCCAAGTGCAGTTCAACAAATTGTTGAGACGCAGATGGTCGAAAACGAGATGGGCAACATCGATACCACGGGATTCCATCTGCCAAACTATGGAAACCACCAGCAGACGACGTTCATTGCAAGTGGCCCTGGCTCGTCGATCAATCCGTCGTGATCAAAAAATAATAATATAATTGTTACTTTGAAAAGCTTTGTTTTCAACATATATTTACAAACAAGCATTATGCAAAGTTTCAAAAAAATCTCAAGCGTCGCTGTAGACTCGAATTTAGCCGACTCGAACGGTGCTTTTTTGCGCAAAAAACAGGGAAGTTGTTCGCCTGTAAGGGGGGAATTAAGGATGGTGCAAAAGTTTAGCACCGCTGTCATGTAACGATTATTCCACTTTCGTCTGCCTAATGTCCCTTTTTTACCATCCTTAATCTGCTGCTAAATGCTTATGAATGGTTCACATGTGTGCTACCTTTTTCCTACCACTAGTGAAATGTCTTAACTAACTGCATTCTAAAGAAATACAAAGGTAGGTGCATAAACACAATTTCCAAGGTCGCCTCGCAGGCTGGGGATTTGTTTCAATGTGATTATGTTAAAAATAAAGCGTGTCCTAGAAAGAGCTTGAATCACCTTGAGGTTTGACCTGCCGGTCATCTAGGATTGTTAAAGAGGTCGGCTCGTAAGATAATTAGCAGCGCACAAGTCTCAATTGCTTTTGGGAGCTGTTCATGTCACGGCATCGAGCATTAAAGACATTTGAAAAACAAATAATTACTTTGCTGCAACAACAAAAAAAAGTAGCAAGCATAATCACAGGTCTGTCTGCAAAATTTTGATATTGATGTTGAGGAAGAATGCCTTGATGACAACGGGCAGTTGTGGTGCTGATTTTTGTGCTTGTCTGTGGAAGCACCAGTTGCTGCAATCGGTAGGCATTCAGCGTGCATTGCGTGTCTCTGCTAGACACTCAACACTTGTGCAGGGCGACAAACAGATAGACAGACCAGTGCCAAATAGTTGCCCCCCCCTTTTTTGTACTTTTGACCTAACTGTTGCAACAAACAAAAATGTTAATTGTAGTGTGTCATACTCGTCTTGCCAGTTGTAAAAAATAATACATCAATACAATAATAGAGCTAACAAAAGAGCAAACAATGCGACAGGCACAGTTAACATAATAGGCGGCCTGACCTATTGGCATTGTAAACGACACCTAAAACCAAGCCCAAAGCCAAAACCAAAACCTAAAAAATACGAGCACTTACGCTGCGGATAAGCGAGAAAAAGTAATATAAAAACCCGCTTTTTAGTTTATTGTGGCGTTGGATGATCAATTGGAAATGGCGTTCGTGTGATAAAGCTGTTCATGCGAACAAAGGACAGATAGATACACGCAATGCCCCATCCTCCTTGACACAATGTCTCTTGATGCCCTTATTTTTGCTGCACACCACTCAATTAAAATAGATAAACGGATGGGCATGCAAAAAAGCAGGTTTAAAGTAAGAAAGAGTGCTCCTTGTTAAATAAGAAAGGCAATTGCAACTGCGGCTATTATAAAATGATAGCATCCCGTTTGCCTGATACCTTTTTTATTTTGCAGAGCATTTTGCTTTCTTTTTGTATCCTTCATTTTTCACCATAAACACAACATAATATTCAAATCCTGAGAATGTCTCTCATCAAAAAGTACTTGTCATCGCCAACAAAAACCAGCAGCTTCCCGTGGCACAGGAATAGCAGCGGGCGCGAGCCACAGCCGGTCGTCCACTCGGCCAACTTTATCGACCTCAGCATCGAAGACAGCATAAACAGCGGGCGGCTTCTCGACATCCACAACATGCAGTGCATGCCGACGATTCGGCTTCCAGAATCCGTAGGGCGGCGGTCAATAACCAGATTGCGGCCGGTGTCGTCAGAGACACAGAGTCCGCCGACACACACGCGCGGCATCTCATGGCAAGACGTGCATGAGTGGGCGGATGACAGCAATATAGCGGTAGTGGAGTCATGCAAGCACTGCAATATGCGGGTTGCGCCTGCGGCTTCGAGAGCGTGGCATGAGCGCATGTGCGCGCTAAATTGCGAGCCTGTGCCAGAGTCGTGTGAGCTTTGCCAGCGGCCATTTGTCTCGCTTTTGCACGCGCGCAACCACTATCTCTATGGATGCACGCCAATGTGATGGCTCTTTTTAATATGTTTGGTACCAAAGGCGTCGCGCGAGTGATACTTTGGTTTAACTTTACATTTAATTATAATTTAACTTATTTATTTATATATTATGTGCATTTTCTATTTCTGCCTTGGTAATGACTATTCGGAAAGGGGGTGTCGCTAGATTAAAAAAATAACAATATATGTAACAATAAAAAAATATAAATAATATTTTACTTCACATCAGTTCCTTGCTTGCCGCTGGTGGCAATCCAATGCATGGCGTTGGTCAGCGTGTTGCCGTCATCGGGCGTGCTGCCAATGACTTTGTTCCACGCGGTATTTCGATCGACGAGCGAATACGCCGTGTACAAAAGATTCGTCCATGCGTTGTTGCCAGCCTGCTCGGCAGCCGCCTGCATGCCGCCGGCACATGCCGACGAGCCTTCAGGGCACCAGGCATCCTTGACCCACTCGGTGGTGACCAGCAACTTGGTGGCTGGTGTGAAGGGCAGCATCTGGATGCCGTAGATGTACTCGGGGTTAGCACCAAAGAAAGTTGCATAATCAGCCTTGCTTGCCCACAAGATGCCCACGGCATTGTGCACAAAGGGCTCACCAAACAGCTCCTTGGACTGGGCCCGCGTTGGGTGCCAGTAGCGTCTGCCCGAAGTTGCCTCCATGTTCAGGATGATTTCATAAAAATCTGCCGTCTCTTGCAGACCGGTGGCCAGAGCGTACAGGTATGCCGAGTAGTAGGCGTTGACTGCTTCGCCAGAAGACTCTTGGTTGCGGCCGTCGCCAAAAGTAAAGAGGCCGGCAGCCCACGAGTGGCCGTCATAGGGGTCAAAGTGCCGCATGTAGGGAAACTGCGTGTCAATGTAGGTCGGGTTGGCGTAGTCGCGCAGCATCTGGTTAAGCACCTCGCGGAAGGGCGCAAAGGCATCGATGTCGTACTTTGCCAGGATGGCGCCGGCGTAGAGGAAGTACCCGTAGTGAAAGTGGTGGTCGTTGTACCGGCCCTGGCCAAAGTCAGCGCCCGGATCGGCAGCCCTTGGTTGATACAATGCCGCCCCAGCTGGAGTCGTACACCAGCGGATCGTCGTTTTTTTGGTGATAAGCCACGGCGTCATATGGCAACAAGCTTGGTGCTCAGGGTGTAGGCCGAGGTGCTATCGCCAATCTCCTGTGCAATCTGGTAAAGACGCGCAATTTTGGCTATGCCCTTGCCAAAAAAGTAAGGGTCGGGCGCAGTGATGTTGGTGCTTGTGCCAAGTCCCTAAGTAGCTGGTGCTGGATTTCCGCCTTGTCGCCGGGAGAGATTTTCTGCGCACCGTCAAACGAGACTGTCTGCAGTGGCTGGCTGTACGAGATAATATTGCCAACAACCGCTGTCAGCGGGCCCTTTGCGCTGCGGTACCCGGAGAGACCAGGCGATAGCAAGGCTTCTCTGGGAGCAAATCCACGTGGTGGGGCAGCACCAACGACAGCAGAGTGACGGCTCCTGAGACTTCTCCAGCATCAAAAACCTGGACATGTCGCCGCCATTGCCAGCGTTGGTCTTGTAAAAGAAAACAACGTCGGAAGACCGGCCCACATTCTGTTTGTTTTCGGCCTTTGCGTAAGTGATGGATGCCTCGATCGGGTAATTACCGGCATACTTTTGTAGCACGTTGATGTTTTCTGCTGGCTTGTCGCCCAGGTGCGCGATCTGCACGACTCCCGAGTACGCGCCAGGGTTCTGCTGAACGAGCATTCCATTTCCCGAATTTTTCCATACAATTGTTGGCTTAGACACGATGAGCCACTCCGAGTTGTCGTTGAGTGTGATTTGGGTTAACGACGGCTGCTCGACCATCTGGCGCGCAAGCCTGGTTGCGTTCTCGCTGGTGTTGACTCCGTACGAGTTGATAGTGCGCCCGAGCTGCTGAACCTTAAGGATTGCGTGGATTGTCTTGAGCGAGGGTGCCATGCTGTTCATCTCGTACGTCAGAAGCGGGAAGCCCTTATAAAAGCGGGATTTCATGCTGGCTGCTGACTTGCCCGACCAGGTGACCTCAACGCCCAGCGCATCAAAAGCAGTGACTTGGCGTTGGTCAGCGCCCCTGAGGCATCGCTAATCTCCCAATCGGGCGGCTGAGAACTAGTAAATGCGTTCTTGGAAGCCTGGAACTTAGGGAACCCGACGACTGACGACTTGCTGAGCACTTGACCATATAGGGGTGAGGGTGAATCGGATCAACGCCCTTCTCGATAATGAGATTCTGCCACCACTTGTTGGTCACTAGCGGTGTCCTCACAGTGTTGGCGTCAAAAAGGTTGGTGTTGGGCGTGTAGGGGCTGTTTGCCGATGGGAATACCAACGGCTGGCCAGTATTCACGGGCTCTGTTTATCGGAATCTAGCACCGATATGATGCTTTAACTGTAGATACTCTGGTTTGGTATCCAGGCGCAGTTTTGTTTTGTGCTGCCCAGAGGCTAAAGTTTGCGCTGCCATCTTGTCGTTAACCTTGGCGTGGTCGTTTGGTGCCGGAACATGCACGCCGCTGGGTGGTTGTGGCCGCCGGGCCACTGATGGCCTGTAAAAGTCGGGCATACCTGCTGGTGGTTGCGTCACCTCAGGGGTGGCCTGCCAGAGCTCCTTAGCTTTGTCTGGGAGCACAGCGGGTGGCCAGCCGTACGCCCTGCATGCAGCACAAGCACTGTAGCTATAAATGCCACATATGATGTTATGCGCATGGCTAGTGTTTTTTTGCGTGTATATGGCGTAAATTGGCTGAATTATACCTAATGGTGTTTTGTTTAATGAAAAAACTGTGTAGGAAGTTTATGCGAATTAGTGTTATTTTTCAGTGAATATGGTGTCAATGGCCTGTGTCTCCATATATATATATACATATTGGAAATGGCTTTAAAAAGGCAATGCACGGCTGAATTTTTAATAAAAACAGTTGACACCGTACGCAGAAATTGCACAAATGACTATGATAAGTGGCGGGTATAGACAAAATAATTGACTATGCAAATATAATATGATAATTTTTGATATGTGACTGAAATGCTCATCACATTTTTGTATCCAGCTGGGGCGGAGAGGATTAGTATAAAGCGCACAGGGCAATAAATGATGTACAAAATGTGAGAAAAACAATATACTAATGGCTAACCATGATTGGTAAAGGCAGAAGGCGTACACGAGGCATGTTCTATATATAGATTGAAATGCCGACAGTGGCAAGTCAGCAATGCAGCGTGGTGTTGATCACCCCGAAATACCGGGATTGGCAATATTAGGCTCAATAATAAAAGCGTATTTCAGCTATTTACATGCAAAATTTTACCTTTAAAGTTAGGGAAATAAATGAATGTAATGTGACCAGTACTTGAAATTTAAAATGTAATAACATGATTCGACGCGATATACAAATGGCAGTGTGATATAGCAGTGTGATTGTTTTTGTATACTGGAAGGTTATTCAACAGTGAAAAAATGGTCATGTCAGTTTTGCAAATACTTACTATGAGAAATAAAAGTGGTAATACAGTCAGGTCTTGAAGGTATGCAATTAAAAAGGTGTGCGTGTGCCTGTGCGTGTGCCTGTGGCTGTGGTGGTGTCTGTGCCTGTGCGTATGTGCGTGTCAATGAAATCCTAACAAGTATAAAGTATGTTTTAAATAAAAAAGTTTTATAAACGCTGTGGGCGAGTGCGTTTATATACAGAAATAATATCAAAACGCAGGATTAAAAATGTGTCCAAAGAATACAGTTGCGGCGGTATGTACAGAGCAAAATAAAAAATAAAAATAGATGAAATAAAAGATGAGGCGCAATGTGCGTCTACGTAATGGTGGATATAAAATAATAATGTAAAGTCGAAGGTATTTAAATTTATTGAAGCAAGGCGTTGTCCAAACGGCAAAATATTTATATATATTCCGGTTCAGATCCTTAAAGTCATTAAATTGAAAGAAAGAAGAAATATAATTTTCAGGCGAGGTAATGAAGCAAGGGCAAATAAAAGAAGTAATTAGTATAAATAATGGCGCAGTGTCGGGCAATGTCAATCGAACCACTGTTATGTTTTAATATATAAAATAAATAGAGGGCAATAAGGGTAAATAGCGCAATAGCGCCTGAAAAAAACTAATTGTTACTTTAATGGAAAAACCGTGTGAGAAACACGGAAACGAAAAAAGCTGACTGCTCAAAGTATTGTTCTGCGGTTATATACAAGTTAAAAAGTAAGAGAAATCAGCAAGTACACCAGTAAAGCAAAAAAACAGAAATAGTAATAGTAAAGAAAATCGTTTACAGAGAAAAAAAGACCAGAGACCAGAGATAGAGACCATTTTTTTCTTGATGATTATCGCAAAGTCTGGGGGTGTGTAAATGTAAGCGTCATAACCCCCTATTTCCTCTTTCTCCTCTTATTGGGCTAGATTGTATATGGCAGTAAACAACAAAAGAGGTACCGGGAAATATAGCACTTGCTTCGGACACATATAAACTCACCCATCACCACAGTGCGGGGGGGGGATGGGGATTAAAACTATGATGAGAAAGTAGGAGCTACCTGATATTATGCTGTAGTTATTTTTTTAGTTATTGTGTGCGTTGTTATGTCGCGTGTATTACTATATTTTTTGTTATAGCAAAAGCAGTGGCATTGGAGGGCAAACTGTTTTTTTCTCGGTCGACCTACTTTGTTATGTTACTTTTCATGTAGTGGGAATTCGAGCGCGTTTTGAAAGTAAACAAAAAAGCGTGGGTTAGTTTTATTTCAATTAGGTGCCTGTATGAAAATATAGGGAAAATACAACCGCTTTAACTTTTCATTGGATATTAAATATATATTTAGTTTTCAATGCTTGCTGCCGCTACATTGTTTCCATTAATGTTATCTTTTTTGAACAAATGGAGTTTGGAAAGAGCACGCTGCCAACAATCTGTGTGGCTGACAATCAAAAAACGACGGTTGTGATTTGAGGTTTATTTGAAAATAACAATTGAGTGCATTGTCATTTCATCTGATCAGCAGCACAGCAAATAAAATGTAAACAATTTAGTCTATCAATAATCCAAAGCTTAAAACAAAAAATATGGAAGCAAATAAAAAACATCAAGCAAACAGGCTAAAAAATATGATCTTAAAGTTACGATATGAGTCCAAGCAATACCGAAAGCTGAATGCTGAAATATATATTTGCGACATTAATAAAACTGGCGTTATTAGAATACTAAATAAAAGGAAAAGACAAAAAATGCAGAATAAAAATTACAAGTTTCAGTGCAAATAAAAAACCATATCAGCAATACATGTTTTTCATTGCGGCCGGTTTTGCTCCATAAATTCCAGCAGCTGGGTTATTTCATGCTTGAGCAGAATGAGGGTATCTGACGTCACCTGCGCCTGATTGCAAGCGGTGACAACGCTGTCGTGCAGCTCTGCTATCTCGGCGTTGATCGCGGTATAGTCGCTGCCATTGTTAGCAGCACCGTTGGCCTCGGTGTCACGGGCATCGTCGGAGAAAGGGCCTTTCCCTCGGTACTACGACAGCCTTAGCAACAATTTCGACAGCCAGCGGCCCTGCTCGTTGATCTTGCGGTTTTTGTTGGCGGTCTGGTATAGCAGAAGCTCCAACTCGAGAGACATGTGCTTATGGCGTAGTTCTTTTTCGCGCTGCTCTAGAGCATCCATGCGCTGCTTCTTGCGGTCGCGCTTTCGTCTGGCGGCAATTTTGTTTCGCTCGCGTTTGCGTAAGAGAGCCTGCTCGAGCAGGTATCCATCCTGAGGTCGTTCTATAGTTCCATTTGGAAGTATGGACCTGGGCTTTGACTGTTGACTCTACGTTGAAGATGAATAGGGTTGAAAATGGTTATAGGCAGTTCAGTAATAATTTTCTTTCCGCCATAGAAAAATATACAATTAATGAGCTGCGTCCAAAGTAACGCCAAACGAAGCGGGCACACAAAATTTCTCAAGAAAAAAATGCGATGAGAGGAAAGGGGGTTTGTGTCGAAAGACCAAAGAAGAGTGTTGTTTTGAAAATTAAGCAGGAAAAATCGGGCGCCCAAGCATAAAGTTTAAAGTTATTTGCTCACATAAAATTATCCGGGTGGGCCAAAGTGAATGCCAAAAGGGTTGTAAGTGGCAGCTGTAAGGGGGCTGGAAGAGCCTAGACAACGATCATGCAAACAAAGAGCGATTCGAAAGCGCGTCGTATCGCGAAAAAAGTAAAATTTTTATTTCAGCGCTTAAATTTCAGTGCTTAAATTTTAGCGCACTAATTTTATGTTAACAAATTAGTGTGCAAAAAAATAGAGCAATATTTTCGAGCTAGTAAAATTTTTTTTAATTTTTTATGTAGCCTGGAATCATTTCAATGACTCGAGTGGGTACAAAATGACTACTGGAAAATAGAATGAAATAATAGAATAAAAATGGATAATGGAAAAAAATGATAATGGAAAAAGTATAAATAATTCTAAAAAAAAAATATAGTATTTTTGGGCTTACCATTATCAACTGTGTTTACAAATAATGTTTACAAATAATGTTTACAAATAATGTTTACAAATAAACATAAAAGAGAACAAAAAGAATGTGCAGGCTGAGAATGGGCAAACGTAAGAGGGGTTTTATTTTCCCTTTCGCAGTCACAAACTAAAGAGCGAGTAAATGAGGGGAATGGCATGGAGGTGGGCAGAGAGGGTCGTGCAAATTTAAAACTATAGAAATAAGCCAAAAATATTCACAGGGCATAAAAATAAGAGTAATACTTGTAGTGCGCAAGGCAGCAAGGCTTATGAAATATAACAAAAATATTTTTTGCTATATTTTCTTCCACCGACTGCTGTGAATGTGAAATGACATGAAAAAAATCGAATTCTCGGAAGGCGATATTTTTCTGTTTAGGA
Organism: Kickxella alabastrina; assembly: GCF_025024165.1. Lineage (NCBI taxonomy): Eukaryota > Fungi > Kickxellomycota > Kickxellomycetes > Kickxellales > Kickxellaceae > Kickxella > Kickxella alabastrina. The sequence goes on from NW_026251479.1 coordinate 704,945, forward strand.
CTTTTTTGTTTTGGGTTTTATCACTTGCGGGGTTTAAAGATACCGTCACTTGGTGGTGTTGTGCTGGTGGTTTAGGTCGGTGCCAGCCACTCCCATCCCACAATACACAGAGTGCAAAAAATGTTCTAGTTGGGCGTGGTGACCAAAAGGCACCATCATAAAAAAAGATATACAATGAAAAACAATAAAAACAATAAAAGGAGCACCATGGAAAATGGTACGCGTCTTCTGCAAAAAAAAGGGGTGATGATATTTGGCCATATGTTTAAAAAGGTCAGGTTGGCCTCCCAAACCCACGGAATATGTACTACTGCCACAAATGGAGGAATCGCATGTATAAAGCCCAACTATTATTTGTAATTCTCATTCTTATCAAGTTGGCCTCCACCTTTGCGAAAACAAGTTATCTGTGCTTTGATGGGCTGTGGCATCGGCTGGCAAAAAAACCAAAATTAGAGAAAATAGAAACAGGGTGATTGCAGAACGATTGCTCACGTGTAGCTGCTGTATAATGTAAATGGAGGCAAGTATTTTATTTTTGACTCATTTGGTTAGCTCATCACCCAGAGTCAGCAATTCAGGTGTAGATAGATCCAATCGTAATTGCACACGATTTGGTGAATGTGGGCGCAGTTGGTGAGCGAATAGTGCAACAGTGGAAGGTTCCGCTGTATTTTTTTTCTAGAGATGAAAGATGAGCAAAGTAATCATTGGCCATTCTTTTTCGCCATTCTTAGTGGTTGTTTGTTGCTTCGCTCTCAGACAAGCAAGGCATGCACGGCTGCAGACTTCATCTCGCAGAATCTGCATGCAAGATTTGAAGCATGCTTCGGCATGCTGAGGCCGAGCGAGTGATTAAAGTTGGTTTCGAGGTTGATAAAACATTTTATGGCATGATACTAATTTTGGCAAAAAATCCAAAAACAAAAATTGGTCATCATTGTGATTGATTTTAGTGCTTTTGCTTGGTCAGACAGTGGCGCAAGTCTCGTCTATTTTTCTTTTGTTGTACAGCTGCGCTGTGCTCGACTTTGCACTGTGGCTTCTCAAAACCAATTTTCTGGATATTTATAGTAACATTATAGTGGTGCTGTTGAACTGAAAAGGCTGGCTTCTGAACAGCAATGAAAGTGCAGAAGCAACTGAACGATGCAAAAATACCAATGCAGATAGCTGGCATGCCATGTGATGTGTGATGTATGATGTGTGGTTGTTTTGATATTTCCCTTGGAAAGAAAAGCCCTTAAAATAAACAAAAAATTGTCCAATGCTGCTGCTGCCCGCCAACGCACATTACAATTAATATTTATCATATTGTGTGGTATACGTCAGAATTGATGGGTCCAATAAAACTTTATTAAAACAAAAACTAGGGAAATATTCTATCGAGCCTTCCCATTCTGCCATTTTATAGGCAGAGAGTTACAATGACTGAATGATCTCTCAGCTGGTACTGCGCATCAATGTGGTACGCAGCCCAAGGATATGGAGGTAGACGCTGAGGGCAATAATCATAAGACAGATTTCTGCCAGCTTACTGATGGATCTGATACTGACCAAATTACAGGGAACTAAATCAGACGCCACTGTTGACATCCAGACATACTGTCTGACTCTAAATAGATGTGCTGGGCGCAAGAATACAGACATGCCAATTATGCCATATCAGAGACCCGGGTTACTTTCATAAGGACCAGCTCTCGCGAACGGAGCACACAACTGCCAGTGAGTGCCACAAAGACAAGGATATATATATAAAGCGAGGCCGGCAATAATAGTACTTTAGAAACACTAATAATAAAACTATTTATAATTTTACACCCACTTTCTAACACTATTACAGTAGTGCTCCCCACCCCCCTCTTACATAACAAATCCCCGCTCGGAATCGACTTAGCTCGCGAGCTCTCGGCTCAGCCAAGCTTATGTGGTAATTCTCACCACCTATTGGTTTACAAAAATATCTAGTGCACAATATAAAAATAACTATTCAGTCTCACAGGCGAGGCTGTGGTCAGCGGAATAGTTCAATTTTTTGTTTATCAGCATATGACGTCACTCACATTGCACGATATTATTCTGTAGTGACTGCAAGATGAACATTTTCACGTGGTTGCTTATTTTCAATTTTTTTTCCAAATTTGCATGGCAAAATCGCGCTTGTAATAAAAAGATGACGGATGTCTATTTGTTTTTGTCACTTAATTTTTACATCACTATTTATAATTATTTATTGTGATAAGCCTCAATATGCATGGTGTTGTCATTCACCATGTTTAATGCCTCCCCAAAATTTGTTTTATGAGTGCCTCCTTGCCATCGAATACAATTGGTTACAACGCTTTTACTATCCTGATTTTTGCTTGCCATGACATGATATCAAGTTTTGTTCCTTTTTTTACTCCTAGCTGTTTTTATTTACTTCTGGGCTTTATTACTTCCCCTTGCTCTTGTTCTCCCTCTATTATCTTTTTTCTTCCCCTCTCCCGTTTCGTATTATTTTAATTTTTACTTTGATTAAAGTATATCCCCTACCATACCCCTGGCTCTACTTTATAATTTTCTTATTGTAACCTTCTAATTACCTGTTTTTGTAGCCAAACTTTATATTTATATTGCACAAACTAACGCGCTAACTTTTTTTATACTTTTTCACTCTCCACCAGCAAGAAACCACTGTCGCCTTCAGTTTGTATATAATTTCCTGCCTTTTTTACTTGCTCCACCGCAACTGAACTGAACTGAATTGAGCACTCACTTTTTATACTGACAGCATTTAATAATATTGCTCATTGATCTGACTGCTAACTATCAAACAAGGTAAGGGAATATTCACAACAAATTCACCATTGTATTTACAGTGATATTTTTAAATGTATTGGCACTGCAGAATCATGCTTTTTTATTTTTATTTGCTATCATATTTTGCAATAGTGTATGCTAGTATTTGTAGTCCTCTTATAACTTGTTTGTTACTATCCTATGTAGCTTTGTTATTATGGCCATCAACATAACCAAAAAATTAAAGTACTCTCTACTCAATCTTTTTTACATTCAAATAAAACCATTCGAGATCGATGCTAATAATCAAATTTAATGTGACTTGGGTTTTAACGTATTTTTGATATACAATCGGCTGCGCATGGTGCCACAACATTCCATTACTATCTTATAAACACAGTGTATAGGCACAAACACTATCAACATTTGCAACAGCAACAGCAACAGCAGCAGCAAAATGCGGGAGTTTATCACAGACTGCCCAAGAGTAACGTTCACAGATTTTCAAGCAATATCATCGTCAGTTCTGCGTCTACAACAATGAACAGAGTCAAGGATAATACTGGATCCGCCAGTGCCGACCAAGAGGCCATTGAAGACCAAGGAAACATGTCTCCGCAGAGCCGGCGTCGCCACCAGAGCCGCCAGTCATCTGCACGTCTGCGCGAGCGCCAGAGACTCAAGGTTGTGAAGACTGGCAAGGAAATTCTCAGACTAGAAAACTACTTGCAATCATTGCAACACACCATCTCTGCATCTCTAAACAACAACACGATGATGTCGACTGCTGCTAGTCTTACTGCTGCTGCTGCCGGTTTTCACAGCCTTACTGCCCAGGGATTAATGTTGCTAAAGGCAGTTAAGTATAGCCAGAGCAATTGTAATTTGGAGATTGATACGCAGGCGTACCAGATAATCATGTTGCTGGAGGGCGCTACGCATTGGCTTGGTGTCTGCGCTGGGCGCATTAATGTGCTGAAGAAGTTGCTGTCCGATCAAGTTGCCAGTTTAGAGTTCAATATGGGCCAAAGGTCGTCGTTGTTATCGCCATCATCGGGTTTTATGAAAGTGATATCAGCACCATTGGACGCAAGAGGCAGCACCAGCAGCACTGACAGTGTCAGCGATAGGATGGGTGGCATTACTAGGGTTGAGTCGGTATCTGAGTTATATTGGAACGCTAATCTTACTACCTCCACAGTCCGGTCTCGGTCTGGCTCCAAAGCCAACAGCCAGACCACGTCTCGCATTCCCATTTCATTCTTGCTTGATGACAACTGAACCTGCTATAATTTTTATAGGAATATTTGATATGTGCGAAATAGTTAAAAAAAATGTGTAGTATTATTATATATGCATTTGAAAAATTATTTCACAGTTTCGCTAAATAAGAGAGGGAGAGAGTATGTAAAAATATATGAAAAATGTAAGGGTGCCACAGCGCTCTTAAAAATATGTTTATTTTGATGCGTCAGGGATTTCGCTCCCAGTACAGTCTCTCAAGGTTCTTTAGCAGGCTCTTGCACTCGTCTATACCTGAGAGCATGGTGGACTCGACCTTTGTCAAGTCATCGATCATCTCTGACAGCTTGTCGATAGATGAGTTTAGCGGGTTATTCTTGCGCTGAACTGCGCGCAACTCACTCTCCAAATTCGCTGCCTGCTGCTCCAACTTCTCCTTACGCTGTTCGAGGTCTTCCAGATGCTGCTTCTGCCGTGTACGCATGCGAGCGGCAGCCATTCGGTTGCGCAGTCTCCTTATTGAGCGTGGCGATGCCGGGTGCCCATTAATCATGCCTGGGTTGTCGGTTATAACGTCTGTTTCGTGGCTGCCAAAGGCGCTATCGTAGGGTATCATGCTGCCAATGCTGCCAACACTGCCTCTGGACTGACGTGGATTTATATCTGAGAGAGTGTTGAGCGGGTGGCTGGTGTGGTTGTGTACAGTGAAAAGAGATTGGCTTTCTGGCCATCCGTCTTCGTCTTCGTCTTCGTCGTACTCGTCATTGTCATTGTCGTTTTCGTTGTCCATCAACACATCAGCCGATTGGTTCTCTGTGTTAAACCTTGTCGCGGCATCGTTGTGACGAGGAGGCTGGCTGGTGGCGATGCTGTCGTTGGCATAAGTGGTACTTTGGCCAGCAGCAAATGAAATTGCTGAGACAATCGATGCGTCAGGGTTTCTCAACGGCCTGCCCGCAGCACCTGGGAATTCCATGGGTATATTCGAGTCCGTCATGATTATAGAGAGTGTAAAAAAATAAAAGGGTGTCAATTAGCATTGCCAAAAAATAAAAAATGAAAAGAAGCAAAAAAAATGAAAGTCAACGGAATGGCTGGTTGATTGATTGATGCTGGTTTGCCCCTTATTTCTTTTTCCAGTTGTCGGATTTTATTTTATATTTTGCAACCATTTCCGCTTTTGCCCTTAATGATCATCTTTCCTTCTCTCCCCTCTCCCTTTTTGGGACAAATGCTTTGCGCTGTTTGAAATGTTTTCAGCACAAGCCCTTGCGAGTAAAAGGGCCCATGCTTTGGAGGCAAGTTTGGTCCTAAACTAACTGGTATTCTTGTTAGTGTGTTATCCACTCGCAGTTCCTCGGCCCCTAGTAGGCATGCAACTTGTCTACTTGCAAACTATAGTGCCAAATCGAGATTCATGCCAAACGGCCATATGTTGGCTGCAGCTGAGAAGGCGGTGTTGCTGCTCGCTGGCAACACTTGCTGCAAAGAAAATTTTGACAAAAATACGCTGTTGGTTTTATCATTTTTGCGCAGTTGTGTCAAGACTATTGCAGAAGCAAAATGACAAAGATGAGCTTAAATATTCGACGATGGCCAGCGCCAATGGGCTAGAAATGGTATTGACATTAAAGTCTTTATCATAAAAATATAAATAAAACAACGTACAATCTCAGGTAATATCACAAGTATAATAATTTTACACAGCTTGTGTATTTCAATTGTTTAGTTTATCTTAATTATTTAATATTGATTGTGCATTTCTAAACCTTTAAGCAATTTTTTGGAGCAATGCTTTTTGCAAAATAATTTATTGGTTGACATTATACGTGATATACAAAATATTTTATTGAAAATATGCAGAAGTGTTTTGCTATTAGTGCTATTGGTTTTCACCTTTGGTCCTTGTGCAAAAGCCGTTGTCCTCCATCTCCATCTCCATCTCCATTTCTGTCTTTGTTTTGAGTCAACGAGCTTGCCAAATTTTGAAGCTAAATTAACAATAGAATATTAAAAAACATTAGTTTTATGTGTGTGCCATAATATATCCAAAAAATGCTGTTCTATATCATACGCACCATTATATTTTTTTAGCAATGTAATGTTCAAAACTTACTTCAAAAATCAGCTCCTGGCTTTTCTCAGTGTAGTGCTTCACGTCATTATGCAGCTCACTTACCTGGTCGAGCATTGCCTGGATGCACGCAGTAAAAGGATCTCGTGTAGGCAACGTCAAGCCTGCTTGACTGTTTCGCAGTAACTCAATCTCAAGCTGCATCTCTGACACTTGTTGGCTCAGCACTGCCTCTTTGTGTGCAAGATGATCAAGTTTGTTGTTTTGTCTTTGGCGGTGTCGGGCTGCTGCGTCGCGGTTCTGGCGCCTGCGCAGCGTAAGATCGGCTGATTTGCGGTGTTGATGCTGCTGCTGCTGATTTTGGAGATGTTTCGTTGGCTGGTTCAAATTATTAAAGGAATCGTAAAAACTGTTTTCATCGCCGCTGCCCCTACCAATGCCATTGCCCGGAGACTGCATTTTATTAATGCAGCTTTTGTTGTATGTCTGTCTGTCTGTATGATCTTTTGTTTGTATTTTTAACTGTTGTTTCTGGTGCTGGTGCTGGTGCTGGTGCTGTTGTTATCACTGGTATGGTTACTGGTTGGTCTGTGCTATAACGGTGATCAGATGTGCGGGTATCCAGGCATAACAAAATTTGTAGACAGGATGGGACGGCAGAAAACAAAGTATAGATATAAATAACAAATAATTAATACCAACTAGAAACAGTACTCGAAGGGCTTCCACAGCGAATTGTTGTCTCGTTTTTTATGTCTGCGTGGTCCTTGGTATGTGTGAGTATACATGCCCTCCAATACGACTAGATATGGCAGGTGTAACCTAGGATACTAAAAAAGGGATTAATTAAAAGTGTTGTTTTTTATACTTTTGCGGTCAGTTGTAGCTGCCAACGCTTGATGCACAGTCAATATATAAGCTTGAGTGTGCGTGTGTCAGGCACAGCAAGTCCAATTTTTTGGGTTTGGTTGTATTGTTGGTTGTGCAAGTAGGTAAAAAAAAGTATGCAGACGCGTTGAAAAGAGAGATAGAATGGAAAGGCAAGCTGAATCAAATTAAAAAACTTTATTTTTTAAGTGTCATAAAATTGGCAAGTCGTAAAATAATAAAAGAATATCTTTTTTATAAAAAGAAAAAGATAATGGAAAAGGACTGAGGCTCCTAAACAGCTTTTTTATAAAAAAATAGATAACGGTACGAAACAACAAAAAACATTATTATTATTGGGATTCACGTACTTCTGCAATTCTACCGCAAAATATATCAACCAAAGCGAGAATTTTTTTCTGTCAGACAAAATTTTATTTCGGCCTTGTTCTTTTCCAAGGCTTGGATATCTTGGGCGAGGATGATAATAAAGGGAGGATTTCCTTATGATGTGCGTAAATAATTATCCAAAATAGGATAGTTATTTTGCCCTTTCTCTCTTTTTTTTAACGCTTACGTTCCTCGATACAACCAATTCCTTGGGTTGGGCCGATTGCTGCTTGCTTATTTTTGAGTTCTGCTCGGACAAAACATAATAAGTTCAGCAATGCCGCAATTTCAATTCTGGACAATAATGGCACATCTACAGGCAGTTTTTTTAAACACCAAATCTTTAGTCCATATCTTATTGCTTTTTTGTTTGCTTTGAAAAGCAATTATAAACTCGGCAGTCGGACAAACACTATTAATTGCGGCGAATAATTAGGTTTATGACTGCTTTGGACATGCAATTTTACTATAATACTAATTCTAGGCGTTCCAGTATAATCCACAATATTTGAGTTACATGGCACAACGCTCTAGTCCACCCTAATCCGCCTGTTTACAGCCTGTATAAATCGTGTATTTTTTATTTGCGCGCATGTGACCCCATATGACAAAGCAGGATATTAAATTAGCAGCTATTTATATTAAGCAAGCCAATTTGGCATGACGCGACACATAAGGCATCATTTGCGTCCAGGATTTCTTAATAAAGAAATGCTTTTGTTCAATTCTCATTAAAAAGTTTGAGCCATTATCAATTTTTACTTCAAATATTACCAATATTTTTACAATTACACAATGGATTTTATCGAACATCACGACACTCTCCAGCGTATGAAGCAGGAGGAGCAGGATCTACACAACAAGTACCAGCATCTACTCGGCAAGGCGTTTGTCAAGAAGAAGGACTTGGTTTCAAACGGGATTCCACTCGATGAGAGCAAGGAGTTTAGCGTCGAGTCCCTTCCCGAAGCCCGCCGCATCCTCCAGGGCGATAACTGCATGATGACTATGGACTACAGACCCGATCGTTTGAATGTATTCCTTGACACGAGCGGTGTCTGCACTAGCATAAACGTTGGTTGATCGAGGAATGCCGTTTTCCAAAATCAAGACCTGTCTTTCATTTGTTTTTCTTTTCACCAGCCAACAATTGTGGATTGTGCCAATCTCCACGATAGTTCTGTTGTTTTTCAGAGGGGTGGGTTTCCCCGATTCTCCAGATTTTCTTGTAGATTTTTTCTTGGATAATTGTAGTAAAGTGGGGATGATTTTTCTTTACTTATCCCCGTATTTTAATAAAAATGCTCTTGTTTTTTAAAAATATAAGATGATCAAATGACAACCCCGGAATAATGGGGAGTGCACAATATATAAACAAAAAACAAAGCAAATAAGGTATCCAGGTGAAGTATACATCAAGCTGAATGTAATGTCACTTTGCTTTCAACATGTATATAAGCTGTCAAGCCAGTGGTAGCCAATTTTCTTGTCAAACATTATTTTTTATTTACAATAGCACACACATACATACACACAAACACACGCCAGTCTCATTACTATTATTATTATTATAGTTGTTACAAATTACCATGAAACTTCTACTCGCCACGCTTTCTGTCAGTGCCTCCGCCATGGCCGCTGTGTTTGTGATTCCACGTAGCCACCAAAACCCTGTAGACAAGGCAAACGCAATCTTGGAGGCACGGCTGTTATCGAAGCTGGGCTCACCCACACAACAAGCGCAGGAAATGTCGTATCCCACGCACAGATCAGCCAGACAACAAGTCGTGTCAAAGGAGCCCTCAGCCAACGCAGGAACAAGCAACAAGGCATCGGAGATGGCGGCTATAATGGAGATCCCAGATGTAGCAGGCATAGACCACCCATTTGTTAAGGCTGCAATGTCCGGCAATGTGCCGGAGGATTTGAGGCATTCGATTAGAGAACATTTGATTGGCCCTGAAGTGGAGTTTGTCGCTGGAAATCAGTTTTCATCGTTGATGTTGTCTGTGGTAAAGTCTAGCAGCGGTGACTTGCCCGTGCTGTCACTATAGATAAAATAAAAGACTTGGGAATCAAAGTATTGTGCATTTTGTATTAAAAGCGCTTGTTTTATTTTTCCATTTATTTTTCTAAATAGCTTCGTAATAAATAGTCTATTCTTGATGTAATGTGTCGTAAATGGCAGACAACAGCTCATTGTCATAGTCATTTGTGGCAGGCCACACCATGACTCCAGCCAGGCCCTTGTCCATAGCGTGTTGTGTTTTGGCAGATATACTAAGTGTGTCGTCGTAAGAGATAAAGTCCATTGTCTCTCTGTTGAACAGCCAGGGGGTGATAGTCTCCGGGTCAAAGTGCCTGACCCACGGCGACACGGCCGAGTCAACAGAATCCAGAACGCCCTCGGAGCGCAGGTTGCGGTACTTCCAGACACCCGAGAATGCCTTTGGACCGCCACACGACGAGTCTGCTTCCTCCAAGTCTTCGCCATCGCCTTTTGGGATCTGCTTGTTGAGCGGTTGGTACATGTCCTTTTCCTTTGAAATGTCAATTTTGGCGGTCGTTGTGCGGCCGTAGAAGGGGAGCCCGGCGTTTATTTTGGCCGGCGGAATACCAGCGTCGATCCATGCCTGGATGGAAGAGCGGTAAGAGACCTGCAGACCCTTGCCTGGCGCAAAGTCCAGCGGTGCATTGGGCCCCGTGGTGTCCGACCATACGCCATTAAAGTCATACAGCATGATGTTGATAAAGTCAATGGACGCGGCAAATGCAGACACGTCGTCTAGGGGCCTGCTGGTCCGTCGAAGGGTTGGAAGCGTGTGGCCAGGGTGATCAGTTTTTGCGACTCGGGGAACTCGTCGCTGAGCCGCTGGCGCAGGTCGTTGACAAAGACCAACAGTTTTTTGTGTCCTGCACAGGGTCAAATGCATGGCACGAGTCGCCCTGGCGGCCGGGGTACTCAAAGTCAATATCCCAGCCGTCAAAGTTATAGTCCTTGATCCACCGCACCATGCTTTGAGCCATGTCAGAGCGCTTCTTTGCGTCCTTGAGGATGGCTGAAAAGTGCTTGGAGCCGGTCCAGCCACCCAGAGAGACTAGGATTTTAGTCGATCCGTGCTTGTGTAGTTTGTCAAGATGTCATCTTGGTTTTCCATCGAGATGCTGCCGGACTCGTCAGGAATTGCAAATGCCAGGCTTAGGTGCGTGTATTTGCTCTGGTCGATGGCTGCGGCCTTGTCGAGCTGCCAGGTCGGAAGGTAGCCAAAGATAACGTCCGAGGCGCGAGCCACTGCCGCCACGCTGGCGACAAGCAGACAGATGCGGGCGAGCATGTCGAGAATATTAACTGAAATAGTTGGGTGTGTGTAAAATGTACCGTGCAAGTATGGTAAGGCTTTTTCTTTTATAAAATAATGTTTCTCAGAAGGATATATAGGTATTTGAAATAAAGACAGGATTCTTGAAGTCGATTCCACCCATGTAGTTTATATAAATATCGTGTACAGGCTTGGCTGCTGTGCAAACAAAAAATTAGGTCTACTTGGCGCCGCGTGGCCGTAAAAATATAAAAATATAAAAATAAAAAATAAGCAAACGGCATTAAATAAGACCACGTTGCTCCTCCCCGTTACAAGTAACCTACCGCTTCCACGCGTTACCGCCGGAAATTGCAATCATATACAGCATATAAGGTGGGGGTAGAGGTATATATCGAGCGCGTGGGTGTGCCTAACTTAAGCCTTGTAACTTAAACCTTGTTCCAGTCGGCGCGCAGATCCTCGCCAATGACGCCGTTGCGGTGGTACAGCGTGCGCGCACGCACGTACTTGTCCAGGGCCTTGCTGGCAGCCACGAACTCATCAGCAGCAGCCTTCCGCTCGTCCCCCAGCGCGTCCTTTGACAGGTCGCTGGCTGAGTCCACGCCGGCCCAGCGACGCGTGGCGGCCTCGAACTGCTCGCACTTTGCACGTCTGTCGAGCACGGCTTTTTCACGGCCAGCAGAGTCAAACATGGCCTTGTTCTCGCCATCGACAGGCATCGGGTAGGTGTACTTGAAGGCATCAGCGCCGCCGAACTCCTTGGGCAGGCTCTCGGGGGCAATAAAGTGCTGCAGGTCCTTGGCCGAAGCCACAAAGTGCACTTTGCTGGCGACGACGGGGTCGAGCAGCGGGCGGATGAGCTTCCACAGGCCGTTGAACACCCACGAGGCGTTGTAGATCAGCACCAGGCCGAGGCACTCGGGGTAGTAGTGCTCGAGTAGTGCAGGAACGTGCGGAAGAAGGTCCAGTCCATGTTGGCAAGCGACATATCCGTGGTGTCAAACAGCAGGCAGACCTTTTCGGCTGGCGGGTGCAGGACGATGCGCGCGACTTCCATCAGATACAGCGTGTACTCGATCATCTGCTCGCCGGGCTGCGCCGACGGAATGTTCAGCCGCACGGGGATATGCAGGACGGGCTGGCCGAGGCGGTCGGTTTTGTGCACGACGCCCATGCCGCGGCGCATCAGCGCCAGGTTCAGCTCGGCCTCGCCGCGCCACACCAGCCAGCTGACCTGCTCGTCAATGCGCCACTTCAGGCACGACAGGAACATCGCCAATGCGTCGTCGACCTGCCACTTGCGCGCGCGCAGGAACCGCAGCAGAAGGACGTCCGGGTGGTCGTACAGTGCTGCCTCCCAGAACGCCTCGCCAACTGTTGTTGCGCCCTGCCCGGGGACAAATGGCGGCGGCAGGCTGGCCTCCGAGGCCTCGTCGCCGACGAGCTGTCGGTACTCGGGCGCCTCTGCCTTTGCGCTGCTGGTGGCCCAGCCGAACCACCCGGATGATGCCGGCGACGGCGACGGCGATGCCGAGGGTGAGTCCTTGGCGCCGGTGTGCCGCTTCAGAATGCGGCTGCTGCGTCCTGAGACCGGCACGCTGCTGCTGCGGCTGGCCTCCTTCTTGGACGCCTCCGTGGCCTCGGCAGGCAGCGGCGCGCTGGACAGGTCGGATGCAGGCTTGTGGAAGGTCTCGAAGAGCTTGCGCCATAGCTGCTGCAGCTTCGCCGTCTGCTCGCTCGTCAGGTGGCCGAAGGTGCCGTCGACAATCGGCTTGCCTGTGGTGTACTGCTCAATGACTGGGTTTGCCATTGCTCGAAATTAGAGGGCTGCTTTGTTAATTATAAGTGAATATTACAGAGCGGAAAAAAGCCCAGTCATCTAGAACTTCTATACCAGCGAAATATTGTCGTCATCCCAACAAGCAAACTCATCGTTTGTGGCCCTGTGCTACTGGCAGAAGCGGAAGCAAGAGCAGCAGCATATTTTGCTCTCTTGCTCCGACAGGCAGGGCAGGGCAGCACTGCAAGCGAATTTCCGGCTGTATCGTCCGTTTGGGCGGGAAAAAACATGCGGCGGAATTCAGGCCAGGCCCAGGCGCTGGCGCTGGCGCTTCTGCCGCCCATTTTCCACCAGCCACTCAATTTCAGATTGAATTGTTGATTTGATCACAACTCAATTATTTGATTTGATTGGTTGATTTGATTTGCTTGGTTTGATTCCAATTGGCCCACCCAAAAAATGTGAGCAAGCCAGAGGCAGGCTTGGCCGACCGGCAAAACAAAAACAGCAAAAATCCAAAATAAGCGGCTTGCTGGATCTGCACAAGCACACACACAAAAAAAGAAAACAACAGCAGGGAGCGGACCCACTTAATAACCACCTGCATCGAAACGAAGCAAAGAGGAAGGCGAGAGAGCTTCCCTTGGCCTGCTCCTCCTGCATTCCATCCTGTCACCACACAAAAATAATCCCAAAGCTAGCAGAGGTTTACGATTCACACTGGGTATTCTTTGTTTACCCTTTTTCCATGCACAGTGGAATAATTCGTACGAGTAGGCTGGGAAATTTATTTATGATGCATTGCGATGTTTAGTCGATATAATTATTTTTCCTCATTCGTACAGCTACACGTACACACACACACACAAGGTGAGAGAGCAAATCCGAGTGCAATTCATGCATGGAATTCTAGGCAAGTAGAAACCTCCACGTACGTGATTTTATTGTACACAAAACGATCTGCTAATCACTTTTACATATATATTTTTTTACTCAGGGCACAATGTCCCAGCCTCACAAAACAGCAACATTAAAGGTTTCAAATCGAAAATCGCACTGTTTAAAAAAAGGAAAGTTGGTTCACGAATAAACATACTCTGCCAGCTAATGATTTCCGAGGCGATGAGGTGGATTTTTTTAATTCAATGTCCCCAATTACTCGGCAATTAGGTATTGGCCAGAAAAATTCCAGAGTGGAAGGAAGAGGTGCAAAATACATGTCGATTAAAGAAGGGATGCGCAAGAAAGCAAATAAAGAAGCAGAATATCGCTTTTTTGCGGGTGACTGTTTCTCCGAACTAGCACGACTCTCTGAAAAGCGTAAGGCGCTTATGTTGGTGCATCGCAGCGCAGCGCAGCGATATAATTCGTGCCACGCACGGCCCTTTCGGGCGAATGCAATTTGTTGTTGGCTTCCCCTGCTTTAAGAAAGCCAGAAGCCAAGCTGGAGGCGGAGGCAGAGGCAGGCGTGGCTTAATGACAGGCCAAGGTGTATGCAAACTTTAAAAAGGTTTGCAATTATCCTACTGCAAAGTGGCCAACCTCACACAAAACGCCATTTACAACGACTGCAGCGACAGAAACAGCAACAGGTGTTTTATCACTTTTCTGGCCCTCCCCCACTCCGAGAAAAATAGAGAGAACATGGCTCTGTTTGTGTGCCTGTGTTCGTCCGTCCTTCTGTTCCTTAAAGTTGCCAGTTCTACTTCCTCGTCTCTCTTCTCCTCTCTCCTCTTCCCTTCGCTTCATTTATTGTTTGCTCTGCTTGTGCTTTTATTTCGTTCTCTTCTCTATTTTTCTTTTTGCCTAGTTCGAATAGCAACCTAATACTATTTCATCTTCATTTTTTCGTTTAATTATCCAAAACCCCATTTTACTACACACTATACCTGGCTTGACTTTTATTGCTTATTTGTTATTGCCAACATCCAACCCAAACCATCAACCACTTTATATTTTTCTTTACTTCTCGCTATAGCTTTTCTTTTTGTGACCACAGTCCAAATTTTGTAAGCTTGTCATAACCGCCATCACTCAATAGAAACAAACTCTCAAAAAGCGTAAGTGCCTTATGAATATACCCTACGTCGCTGTCGTCGGCACTGCTGTCGTCTCTTCTATGTGATCCATATGTGCATATCCATGCCTCATTGCATTGTTGCGTTCCTGATCCCTGATTGTAATTGTAATTCTGATTCCGATTCCGATTCGGGTTTACGCGTCAGCCTGTTGGTGGTTCGTGCATGATTGTGATTTGCCGCCCTTGTTTTGCTTATTTCTGTTGCCGTTGCGCGCTTCAAAACAACAACCCAGTCCGACAACCACGTTAAAAAAGTGTATTCTCCTTATTTTTACACTCTGCTCAATTCTTTGTTTTTGCTCAACCCGATCCCTCTCTCGTTTTGCTTCTTCCCACTTTTTCTCTTTCTTCTCTCTCGAATTCAACAAATTTCCAATAAGCGTTATTTTACATCCTCCTTGTTTTATTATTGCACTTTTTTAGTATGTCTGCCAAGGCCATCCGCGAATACGACGGCAAGCTGCTGCTCGCCAACTACCTCCTCCAGTCGCCAACGCTCGCGCTCGAGAAGCCCACTCCGGCCTTTGCTCCCGCGCAGACGCGTCTCGCGCAGATCAACCTGTCGCATGTCAGCACTTCGGACTCGACCGACCAGATCGCCGAGGCCGTCGAGGCAGCGCTGGACCGGGCAGAGTTGCTGAACCCGTGGCTGCAGACGACAAAGTTGGTGGCCAAGCCTGACCAGCTGATCAAGCGCCGCGGCAAGAGCGGCCTGCTGCTGCTCAACGCCAAATGGGCGGACGTCAAGCAGTGGATCCGCGAGCGCGCCGTCAAGGAGGTCAGCGTCGGCACCATCAGTGGTGTTCTCAAGACGTTCCTTGTCGAGCCCTTTGTGCCTCACCCCCAGGACGTCGAGTACTACGTGTGCATCCAGTCGCACCGCGAGGGCGACGAGATCCTGTTCACGCATGAGGGTGGTGTCGAGATCGGCGACGTTGATGCCAAGGCGCTGCGCCTGGCTATTCCCATTGACGAGCCGCTGCCGGCGTCCGACGCGATCGCCCAGCAGCTGCTGGCCGATATCACCAGCAGCACGCAGCGTGCGGCGCTGGCCACGTTCATTGAGCGCCTGTACGCCGTATACGTCGACCTGAACTTCACGTACCTCGAGATCAACCCGCTCGTCGTGCTCGAGTCGGCCGATAAGTCGCAGGCGCCGCAGGTCATCTTCCTCGACCTGGCCGCCAAGCTCGACCAGACAGCCGAGTTCGAGTCGGGCGACAATGGGCGCGCGGGCGCTCGGACGCCGTCATCTACGGCACGGCCGACTCGAAGGCCGCCGAGGCCGGGCCGGCGATGGAGTTCCCAGCGCCGTTCGGCCGCGAGCTGAGCAAGGAGGAGGCGTACATCCAGGAGCTGGACGCCAAGACCGGCGCGTCGCTCAAGCTGACGATCCTCAACAAGGACGGCCGCGTGTGGACGATGGTCGCCGGTGGCGGCGCTAGCGTTGTCTACTCGGACGCCATTGCCGCGCTGGGCTTTGCCGGCGAGCTGGCCAACTACG
Organism: Kickxella alabastrina; assembly: GCF_025024165.1. Classification (NCBI taxonomy): domain Eukaryota; kingdom Fungi; phylum Kickxellomycota; class Kickxellomycetes; order Kickxellales; family Kickxellaceae; genus Kickxella; species Kickxella alabastrina. The sequence goes on from NW_026251479.1 coordinate 720,986, forward strand.
GTGAGTACTCGGGTGCGCCATCCGAGACCCAGACGTACGACTACGCCAAGACCATCCTCGACCTGATGACGCGTACGCCGAACCCCGACGGTAAGGTGCTGATCATCGGCGGCGGCATCGCCAACTTCACCAACGTTGCCACCACCTTCAAGGGCATCATCCGCGCGCTCAAGGAGTACAAGCAGGCGCTGATTGCCAACAAGGTGCGCGTCTTTGTGCGCCGCGCCGGCCCCAACTGGCAGGAGGGCCTGCGCGCCATGCGCGAGCTCGGCGAGACCCTGGGCATCGAGATCCGCGTCTACGGCCCTGAGACGCACGTGACAGCCATCGTGCCGCTGGCGCTGGGCAAGGCGTCGGCTGGCGCCGTCGGCACCGGCTTCAAGGACTCGCTGTCCAAGCAGATTCCCGACTCGACCGTCGCCAGCACGCCAGGCACGCCGGCCGCCAGATGGAGGTCGACCCGCTGCGCTCAGCTGGCGCTGCCCCTGCCACCGCTGCGGCCACCACCGCCGCCGCTACCACCACCTCCGCTGACAAGACCGCGCCCTGGTACTCCCCCTTCACCGCACACACTCGCGCCATCGTCTACGGCATGCAGCCGCGCGCCGTGCAGGGCATGCTGGACTTCGACTTCATCTGCAAGCGCAAGGTGCCGTCGGTGGCCTGCATGGTGTACCCGTTCGGCGGCAACCACGTGCAAAAGTTCTACTGGGGCACGCAGGAGACGCTGCTGCCGGTGTACGCGTCAATGAAGGAGGCGGTCAAGCTCAACCCCGATGCTGACGTTGTCGTCAACTTTGCGTCGTGCCGCTCGGTGTACCAGTCGACCAAGGAGATGCTCGGGTACGCGCAGGTGCGCACCGTGGCGATTATCGCCGAGGGTGTGCCTGAGCGCCACACGCGCAAGCTGATCAGCCTGTCGCAGAAGGCTGGTGTCACGATCATCGGCCCGGCCACGGTCGGTGGAATCAAGCCTGGATGCTTCAAGATCGGCAACACCGGCGGCATGATGGACAACATTGCGTCTTCCAAGCTGTACCGCCCCGGGTCGGTCGCGTATGTGTCCAAGTCGGGCGGTATGTCCAACGAGCTGAACAACATCGTTGCGCGCACTACCGACGGCGTCTACGAGGGCGTCGCCATTGGCGGCGACCGCTACCCCTGCACCACGTTCCTCGACCACATGCTGCGCTATGAGGCCGACCCCGGATGCAAGATGCTGCTGCTGCTGGGCGAGGTCGGCGGCGTCGAGGAGTACAAGGTCGCCGAGGCCGTGCGCGCCGGCATGATCACCAAGCCGGTTGTCGCCTGGGCCATCGGCACGTGTGCCGGCATGTTCGAGACCGAGGTGCAGTTTGGCCACGCCGGCGCGCTGGCCAACTCGGACAGCGAGACGGCTGAGGCAAAGAACGCCGCCATGCGCGCGGCCGGCATCCACGTGCCCGACACCTTTGAGGCGCTGCCGGCGCTGCTGAACCAAGTGTATTCGGAGCTGGTGCAGACCGGCGTCATCGTCGTGCGCCCGAGCCCGAGGCGCCCAAGATCCCCATCGACTACGCGTGGGCGCAGGAGCTTGGCCTGGTGCGCAAGCCGGCATCGTTCGTGTCGACCATCTGCGACGACCGTGGCCAGGAGCTGCTGTACGCCGGCATGCGCATCTCCGACGTCTTCAAGGAGGATATCGGCATCGGCGGCGTGCTGTCGCTGCTGTGGTTCAAGCGGCGCCTGCCCGAGTACGCCTGCAAGTTCATCGAGATGGTGCTGATGCTGACCGCCGACCACGGCCCGGCCGTGTCGGGCGCCCACAACACCATTGTGACTGCGCGCGCCGGCAAGGACCTGGTTTCGTCGCTGTGCTCCGGCCTGCTGACCATTGGCGATCGCTTCGGCGGCGCGCTGGACGGTGCCGCCGACCTGTTCTCGACATCGTACGACAAGGGCTGACGCCGCGCGAGTTCGTCGACACGATGCGCAAGCAGAACAAGCTGATCCTGGGAATTGGCCACAAGATCAAGTCACGCACCAACCCCGACCTGCGCGTCACCATCATCACCGAGTACGCCAAGAAGCACTTCCCAACCACGCCTATCCTCGACTACGCGCGCGCTGTTGAGTCCATCACGACCGCCAAGAAGGACAATCTGATCCTCAACGTTGACGGAGCCATCGGTGTGCTGTTTGTTGATCTGCTGCGCCACTCGGGCGCCTTCTCGCGCGAGGAGGCTGACGAGTACGCGCGCATCGGCACCCTCAACGGCCTGTTTGTGCTCGGCCGCTCGATCGGCTTCATCGGTCACTACCTCGACCAGAAGAGACTCAAGCAGGGCCTGTACCGCCACCCTTGGGATGACATCTCGTACCTGAGCCCGGCCGTGATCCAGGGCGACCGCGTGCAGGTTGGTGCTGCCAAGATTGCGTCGGCGAACAAGTAAAGAACAATTAATGAGCGCTGCCGTTGATTTCTTTTTTTGAACTGGTTGTTGCAATAAATAAAGTTTTTTATTTTTCTCTGGATGAGGCCGCCAGCTGTGCAATGTTTGCGCCTTTTTATTTTATTGTACATTTGCTGCTTTAGGTTTGCTCTGCACTAGCACTCGGGTGGCAACTGCATCTGGCAAAAATTTTTAAATAATATTTAATGGCATTGTCAATTGCAATTGGCTGTTACAGTTGCAATTGCACATCACACCACCAGGATAGTTGTTTATATTTGGGAGACCAAATGATCGACCGCATGCCGCTCATTTCTTGCACGATGCTTGACTGTACCATTTCTGGAATCTAAAATGGTGGCGATTGGCTTTGATGGTCAGACCGGACCGTTTCGGAATCAGAACCTACATGGCTTGGGCTGCACTGCGTTGGGCTGAGCAGGGCCGGGTATGGCTTGGCAGGGGCTGTGGGTGAAATAAGGGCGGAATTTGAACTTTAAATAAAAAAGAAAAACTACCAAAACAAATACCCTGGAATTTGCCACATCTTGTCGCTCTGCTTTTTGTTAGTTTTTTATTGTATTCATCTGTCGATTTCCTGTCTCACCCCCTCCCTTTTTTGCCATTTATATACTTTTTCATATACTTCTTTAATTTTTGTCTTATTTTTATAGCTACTTTTTTATTAAATTTTTTCTGCTATCGTTGTAATTAAACACGTGACATTTCATATATCTTTAAAGTACAATACTACACAGGTGTACAATGGGCAATTCAGTGGCCAAGCATGGGTTCGGCCATGGCGACGCATCTGGAGTGGACATGGAATCAGGCAAGTTGAACCTCGAGAGGAATTGGTGTTGGCTAGTTTGCTGTAGCTGTCACCAAATAAAATTACACTGCTTGTTATTTATACTAACACTGCCATTGTCGATTTTTTATTCCATCATCTCGCGCGCTGTATTAACACTTCGCTCTTAATTTTTCTGCTTGATTCAGTAGATCACAGCCTTGCCGACTTTGAGTTGCTCCAGGTCATCGGCCAGGGCGCCTTTGGCAAAGTTCGCATGATCGAACACCGCTCAACAAAACAGCGCTATGCGCTAAAGTACATCAGCAAAGCCGAGTGCATCGACAGACAGGGCGAGCAGAACATTTTGCGCGAGCGTGACATCCTCGAGTCGCTCGCCGGCCACCCGCACATCCCAACACTGCACTACTCGTTCCAAGATGCACACACGCTATATCTTGTTATGGAACTCAAGGCGGGCAGCGACCTGCGGCAGCATATCCAGAGGCATCGGCAAGGCTTTCCCGAAGCGACCGTGCGGCTGTGGATTGCCGAAGTGGCCTGCGCCCTGCACTACATGCATTCGGCGCATCAGGTTATGCATAGGGATGTCAAGCCGGATAATATCCTGATGGACTGTGACGGCCATGTGAGCCTTGGTGACTTTAACGCCGCCGTCAAGGTTGCCGAAAACGTCGGCGGCGTGACGGGGACAACCAGCTACATGGCGCCAGAGCTCTTGATGCGCACGAACTACTCGTACCCGGTCGACTGGTGGTCGCTTGGCATTGTCCTGTACGAGTGCGTCTACGGCCGCCGGCCGTATCGGAGGCAGGACCATGGTGGCTGCCGCGAGCGCCTGAAGATGGCCATTACCAATGAGCCCCTGGTCTTCCCAAGCGACAATTCAGTGTCTGTCGACTGCATAGCGCTAATGCGTGGCCTTTTGTGCACCGACCCCGACCGCCGCCTGGGGTACGAGCGCTTGCGGAAACATGCTTTTTTTTCCGGCCTGGACTGGACAGCCGTCGAGCAGCGCCGCGCAAAACCTGGGCTTGTGCCTGATTCCAAGCATGTTCGCCTGAACACACGCCAACAGAGAAGACCATGTCGGATGTTGTCATGATTAACCGGGTGACCGGGTGGGACGCCGCCGCCGAGCCCAGAAGGGCCAGCCGGTCAGAGGCCGTGGCTCTCGAGCGCGAGTTTCACGGCTACAGCAACGAGGAGTTTCGGGCGTTCAAGCAGTTTGTCCAAAAACACGGAACAATTACCTCAGGAACCATGCTGCAAGCGTACCTGGCGCAGCTGAGCCTCGACGGCCGCCTCATCATTAACTTCAAGGACGAGGAAAATCAAAAGAACTTACACAGTAATTATACTCGATGGTTGCTTCAGGAGCATCCGGTCTCGCGTACAATACGGTTGCATGGCTGGTCAGCAGCAGCCTCAATGGACGCTGACGATTCGCGCAAAAGCAAGCGGCGTACCACTACGAGCACAGCCGCAGCGGCAATTGGCAGGATCCGCCATCGCAGCTCCTGGCGCATCACTGCATCCCACGACCAATCGGCAACGCCACACCGCTGCCTTTACTGCCGGCGCCAGTTCCATTAGATATGTACACAATCAGCAACTCCATACCCCCCAGCAACGTACCCATAGATCTGCCGACCTGGTCGCTAATGCTCCCAGAGCAACGCCGCCTGGCACACCGCTTCAGCAACAAAATAGACATTGACGCCGAGTATATCTGCAGATGGAGGTTATTCCGAGTCATTGTCAACGGCTTTGATTTCAACATTGCCGACGCCACCGAAGCTGCCCATGGCGCAAACTCTGTCGTCACCGTCATCGTCGCCGGCGCTAAAGCAGAATGTGCGCGCCCTGGTCGATGACCAGCCGAGTAGCTTCTTGATGCGGCCGAGGCCAGCATGATGCTGCTGCAAACCCAGCCAACAAGCTTGGCAGCACCTGATGCAAGCAGCAACAGTAGTAGCTGCAGCTCGCCGACCATGTCGTCGCACTACCCGCTGTCGCCACAGGCTACATGCCAAGGCTGCAGCCAATTGCCGCCGGATGGGTTAAATACTCGACTGTCAAGCCCAAGCGGGTTGCGTGGGACCAGCAGAGCTTTTCCGGACAAATATTTTCAGGGAAAACCAGCAGCCACAGCCACGGCCACGGCCACGGCCACGGCGGCGCGATTGATGGTGTTAATAGCAGCAGGATTAATGGCGGCGACGCGGAGCAGACAAACTTCACGCCAACGCACCAGCGCCTTCACAGGAACTGATTCTTTGAACAATGGTACACTTGCTATATTCCTTATTTCAAAGGCCTCAATTAACCTTGTTTGTCCCCTCAAATATTTGAACCCAAACTTGCGGTATGTTAGTATTATAACGGCTTTGGCTTGTATTTGTGCAAGGTGCTTGGCTGCAAATTGAGTGAGACGCGCCTTTGTTCCTTGCAGCGGCGGGACCAATATAAAGATCTTTTAAAAGAAAAAACACTCTTCACACGCTGAAGATTGTCTGGTCGTTTTTTTCTCTCGCCCGTTTGCTTCTTGCTTGCCTGCTCGCTTGGTTGATTGGACAATATCGTTAGCGGTCATCATCATAGTCGTCATCGTCATCATCATCACCACCACCACCACGACCACCATTATATACATTTTTTAAGTCTATTTTCTTTGCTATTCGGGCAGTGATCCCTTGAAAAGATTTGCGCGGTTATATTTTGTCCACGCGTGAGTTCGTCATTTGACTGCTCAAGCTGATGGGAAAAATCTGCTTTTGCCTTCTACATTTTGTGAATGACACACAAAAGGGCGAACAACAGTAGATTTTACACATTTTTCTAGTTGCAGATATAAAGAAAAATACGGCTTTGGGCTTTGTGCTTTGTGCTTTGCAGCAAACATAATAAAAAAGAAGTTTAATATCCGCTTTATGATCAGTGAGAAAAAGCGTAACAAAAGCAGATGTGGCTTTTCTTTTACATATTGGTTCTTCAAATCCCTTTCTCCCTCCCCAAACCCCAAGGGAAATCGTAGTGTCGTTTGCATTGGCGTTTTTCTCCATTACTTTTTGGACTATAAAAGCCGAGCGATCCGACCCACCTCCCTCACGGTGGTCTTCTTTTTGAGAGTGAGGAGGGGAATATCATATTTTCCTTCCTCCACCACTGGTCCACCACAGCACAGCACCAGCACAGCACAGCACAGCACAGATCAACGCAACACAGATCAACGCAACACAAATTAAGGGCAGGCACCTTCCTATTTGGTTATTTGTTTTCTATTGGGCACCATGACCATTGTCAACGACATTCGCCCAACAACAGGCGGCGACGGCGGCGACTCCAGCTCGAGCAGCCGGCCACACTCGCGCCTCTCATTCGGCGACGACGACAACAACACCGAGGTTATCGACGCCGCGCTCGACCGCGCCAAGGAGGCCGAGGACGAAGAGGAACACCACCCGTACCTGTCGCGGCGCTCCATGTCCAAGAGCAGCTTTGAGGCCGGCCACATGTTTGTCAACGCCATGTTCGACAAGCACCCGTCGACGTCTGCCGACAGCGGCAGCTGGGCTGGCAGCCCTGGCGACGGGTACCTGTCGCTCAATAGCACGCTGGGCAAGGGCAGCCCGCAGGTCGACCCAATGACACCGCGGTCAATCCTCATGTCGCAGAAGCTGCACCAGGCGCACGCCGACGCCGTGCTGCCGCAGCTGTCGCCATGCATGCCGTCGATGCACATCGATTTGCAAACGATGCCGCCACTGGCGCTGGACACGCACGCTGCGTCCGGCCGGGCCAACGGCAACGCGCTCAGCACAGACGGCAGCGTAGGCAGCGCGCTCCTCGATGACGAGGTCGTCGGCCGGCGGCTGGAAAAGGAGATTCGCAAGATGATGATCCGCACACACCTGACTGACGAGGCGCCCGAGCTGGCAGGCATGAACGAGGGGCCGCAGGAGCTCAAGCGCATCGGCGAGACGCTGACCCGGTGCATGGCTCTGCGTACCAAGTACATGCAGCTGAGCATGCAGCGCGAGGCTGACAACCCGCGCAACGCGGCCGCCTGGATGATCTACCCGCCGCCGCCGTCGCCCGCGTGGCGCAACTTCAACGAGCCGGCAGCCAGCGTCAAGGTCGAGTTTGAACTCGATGCCTGCGCGGTCCCCGGGCCTGACAGCAGCGTGTTTGAGATGGGCGACGACGGCGTGTACGCTGTGTACGAGTCTGAGGAGGCGCGGGGATCGGGCGCAGAGCCATTCACCAGCGCGCCGTCGATTCGTGAGTTTTTCGTCGACCTCGATTTTGTCATCGACGCGATCTCGGACGGGCCCATCAAGACCTGGGCCTTCCGCCGCCTGCGCTACCTCGACGCCCGCTGGCAGCTCTACATCTTGCTGAACGAGCGCGAGGAGACCATGCAGTCCAAGATGGTGCCGCATCGTGACCTGTACAACGTGCGCAAGGTCGACGGGCACGTGCACCTGGCCAGCGCGATGAACCAGAAGCACTTGCTGCGCTTCATCAAGTACAAGCTGAAGACCGAGCCCGACAGGCCGGTCATAGTGCGCGACGGCCAGACGCTGTCGCTGCGCCAGGTGTTTGAGTCGCTGAGCCTGACCGCCTACGACCTGTCCATCGACACGCTGGACATGCACGCCCATAAGGGCGCCTACCACCGCTTCGACAAGTTCAACCTAAAGTACAACCCCATCGGCGAGTCGCGTCTGCGCGAGATCTTTATGAAGTCCGACAACTTCATTGACGGCGAGTACTTTGCGCAGATCACCAAGGAGGTCATCTCGGACCTCGAGCAGTCCAAGTACCAGATGGCCGAGTACCGCATCTCGATCTACGGCCGCTCCGCCGACGAGTGGGACAAGCTGGCCGCCTGGGTCATTGACCACAAGATTATATCGAGCAACGTGCGCTGGCTTGTGCAGGTGCCGCGCCTGTACAACGTGTACAAGGCCGGCGGCCATGTGGAAAACTTTGAGCAAGTGCTGGAAAACTTTTTCCGCCCGCTGTTCGAGGTCACCAAGGACCCGAGCTCGCACCCCAAGCTGCACATCTTTTTGCAGCGCGTTGTGGGCTTTGACTCGGTTGACGACGAGTCCAAACATGAGCGCCGGCTGCACAAAAAGTACCCTCTGCCACGCCTGTGGACCAGCAAAGACAATCCGCCGTACACGTACTACTGCTACTTTACAATGGCCAACATGTGCACGCTCAACCAGTGGCGCTCGCGCCGCGGCTTCAATACCTTTGTTTTCCGCCCGCACGCCGGCGAGGCCGGCGACACCGAGCACTTGGCTGCGGCCTTCCTCTCGGCGCAAGCCATCAACCACGGAATTTTGCTGCGCAAGGTCCCGGCTCTGCAGTACCTGTTCTACCTGCAGCAGATTGGCCTGGCCATGTCGCCTCTGTCCAACAACGCGCTGTTCTTGGTGTATGAGCGCAACCCTTTCAACACATATTTCCAGCGTGGCCTTAATGTGGCGCTCTCGACAGACGATCCGCTGCAGTTCCATTTCACTAAGGAGCCGCTGATGGAGGAGTACTCTGTGGCTGCCCAGATTTGGAAGTTCTCTAGTGTCGATATGTGCGAGCTAGCAATGAACTCGGTCATCCAGAGCGGCTTTGAGGCCGAGGTCAAGCGCCATTGGATTGGTCGCGAGTACTTGGAGACTGGTCAGACCGAGGTACATAAGACCAATGTCCCGCTGTGCCGCCTTAAATACAGGTCGTCAACGCTCGAGCAGGAGCATGCAATTATTGCCAAAATGACAAGCACAGGCTCGGACTCATAATTGGATGCATTCAGCTATTGTTTTTGCGGTTATTTTATACAAAACATTTTCACAGATTAGCAAGTATTTATATATTTATATATTTTTAAACATTTTAATAGCTTTATTGCTGCTCATGCTGTTTTTATTGGCGGTTAGCCTTTTTAAATCAATAGTGGCTGATGAGAAACCTTGATCTATTTGAATGAACATTATTATTTTGGAACGAATTAAATGAAAATTAGAAAAAAATTGGTAAAAAAATAAAAAAAAAAAAATGAACACTATGCATATTATATTTATGTGAATGAATTATGTCAAAAATTAAGGAAAAATCAATCCCAGAACAAGCCGCAATTTATACAGATGTACCAAACAATGCCCCTTGTGAAGGAACCAGTTATACTAGAGGCTTTAAATTCTATTGTTTGATAAAATGACAAACGTTCTCTGTCAGCTCCTTCCAGCCGTGTCTCATATCCAAGTTCCAGCTTTTTTGTCCTGATAATGGGCGTCCACACACTTTTTGAGTTTCTCCAATATGTTATCTATCGCGGTTTCCATACACCTGGAGTCTGTTGATCGCTTCAATCACAAGATCTGCGGCTGGATCTTAAAGACCCAGTGAAAGTTCTCTTGCATTCAGAATTTTATGCTCCCGTCAGGACACATGAAACATGTGGCTCTGTGTCTCAATTGGTCGCAGCCAGGTGACGGATCATAAACGCATCTCTGGTTCAGTGTACGCATAGGGAAGCACATATTTTTTACAGCAGTGAATGGCAGGGCCACCATGCTCCCAAAAGAAACAATATAAGCTCAAATCAATGCGCAAGGAAAAAGAACAATGCCGATTGGAAATTAATCCGTAAATATAATTATTTCTTGTTTCCATATTTCAGCCAACCAAATGCAAGCATGAGAAGCTCAAGGTTTTTTGTTTATATTAAAAATTGTTTTTTGTTTTTGGCGCAATCCATCGCAACAATTTTCACCTTTGCAACTTTCCACCTTTACTTTACTTTTAATATTTGCCTTTTTCTCAATTCGCACCATTTCGTTCAATTTGTTTTTTCTTCACTTTTTATTACTTTTACCATACCTCAGTGCTTATCACACACACACACACACACACACACTCTCTCTCTCTCTCTCTCTCTCTCTCCCCCTCTCTCTTTCTCTTTCCCTTTCCCTTTCCTTTCCTCAATGATGTCTGAGCTAGCTCCTCCGAATAAGACTCCGCCGAATCAAATAGGCGTAAGTACTTCAATATAAACAATTATTATGATACTGATGAGTTGTTTGTTGTTTATTTTGATGCATATAAAACAATTCGGACACTAATTTAAACCATTTTGTATTATTTTTTATTAGAACAGCAAGACAGGCGGCACTATCCAAACGCCCTCGAAAAATCAAAAAAAGAGGAACTGCCACCCGGGAATCAGAACCCCCCGAAGTACGCGATAAGCGCCGTCAGCGGCTGCTGAAATGCCTCGGCGATAACATATGCACGACTATCCGTTCGATGACTTTGTCGAATCGCTGGGTGTGAGCAGCGGTATGACCAGTTCATCAAGGATTGGCCTAATCTCTTCCTCAGCATAGCCAGGGGATCGCCAGTGGCTGATAGCAAAGGCATCGTAGCCAATGCACGTTCGCCGATTGGCGATTTCGGCGATTTTCCCGTTGCCGACGTTTTCGAAAAGCATTCGGGGAAATTGATGGGGTTGGCTAAGGAAGCTCGCTTGGTCAAATATTTTATCTTCTCTTCAACGCGATGGTCAATGCAGTTATGTCGCAAATGAAGATATTCCAGCAGGCAGAACTCCAGTCCCAGAGTGCGGGTTAATCTGGGGACCATCAGAGTGATGCTATACTAGGCACTCCGCACAAGCCAGATATCGCGTTTTATCACCCTACAAGACACGGACATTTATGCCGTCATGCTATACTCGAGGCCAAGATGGATCCAAACCTCAGTAGAACCCCAGAGGATACTCGTGGTCAGCTCGCAGATTACGGCCATGTGCTTAATGATCAGCAGGCAACCCGCACGTTTGCGCCTGTTTTCTATCTCCATGGGAATCTCCTGACGCTTCATGCATATTATCGTGACAATTGTACATCGTCGAGCTCGGCCAGCTATGCTTTAATACGGAAATTGGACTCCTAAACTAGCCGAAGGAATTCAGGAATGCCTCATGCAGTTCTGGTTCCTGCTGACTCTTGAGTCGGACATTTTCGGGCATTTCTGCAATGTCTCGAAGAAACCTAGGTCTTTCATTTTTTCACCCAACGGCAAGGGCGATTCGAAGATCAAAGTCTTATACTCGGTTTCCCAGGATGTCAGGGATGTCAAGGATGGTGCTGCTCTGTTTTCTATCAAGGAGACAATAGCGCGTTATTCATACATGGTTGGGCGCCATGTCCATTTATTCAAGGGGACTTGCAAAGGTCGTGATGCTGTGCTGAAGCTTTCCTGGACCCCAGCCAATCGTTTGCCCGAGGGTGCCGCATACACCATCCTCAACAAGAGACCAGTCGAAGGTATTCCCAGGATCTTTTCGAAGGGTCTGCTCATCAGCAACCTCAATGGATACCGGCTGGAGTTTGTGCTCATGGAGTACTGCGGCCAGTCAATGGCCGAGTATCTGAAAGTCAAGACTGACAATCAGAAAGATGAGCTGGTTCCTGGCTTTGTCGACCAGCTGACCCTGTGTCTTGCCCAGGCAAATGACATTGGTATCCTGCACAGGGACATCTCGCCAGGGAATGTGTGCGTCAAAAACAACAAGGTGTATGTCATTGACTGGGGCTGTGCCAAGGTCATTGGCTGGGGCACTGCTGAGGATGCTGCCAGGGACACTGACCCAACCCAACTCAAACACATTGATGTTGCCGAACAGTGGGGGTTCAATGCAACAACAGTGGGACAAGTGGAGGTGGCCAAGGACCCATTTACAGGGACGCCGCTTTTCATGGGAATTCCCATGCTCAGCAGCAGCCCCATCCGGGGAATCCTTGATGACCTGGAGAGTGTTTTCTATGTCGTTATGGATGCAGTGCGCTCAGCCGATACTAAGAGAGATGACGTTCAGGGCTTCAAATTTCTGGACAGTCAAAGCCTGGCTTTGAGTCGGTACAGCATCATGATGGTTGAGGAAAAGTATCTGGAGTTGTTTGGGATAGGAAATCCAAGGAAGATATTCAGGGTCTATTCCACTCAATGCGCCGGTTCTTATTTGAACCGGGAAACCAGTACATTAGCCACCAGCTCTGGTGGGACAGTACATTTAAACGACAGGCTAACTGGGATGCTGCTCCCAGATTTATGCATCCCCAGGCAATTGAGCTCCTCAAAGAGGATAGTTGCCAGCTTAAGCGACCAGCTGAGGACGAGATCAATGCTGGGTCATTCAAGAAGCTAGCACTTTAGCTTTTTTTGTTTTTAATAAACCTTTTTACGACCCAACAAATTAACAGATGAAATATTTTCTTTTAATTCAATTTCCTTCACGTTTAATAAAGTTATAAACTCTTTTGTCTGTCCCTCTTATTTACAGATTCGTTGATCTGCCGATCACCTTTCACCGATCACTTTAGCTGTAAACAAATACTTTTAAACTCGCACATTGATTGCATCCATAATTTTCAATTTTTGATATTTTGTCAAATGATTTCAATTTAACGTTATTCTTTCTTATTTCTTAATTTACTTTATCATTTTTTCTTTCCTTTCCAATTCACAGTTTGCATTTTACAATTTAGTATTTTTTACACTCTTTCAATATTCTTTTGCTAGCATAGATGATAGCCGGTATTACCTCGCAATTAGCGTCGGAACAGCACTCGGCACATACCGGGTACTTTTGCATCTGCTGGACCAATTGCAGTACGGGCTAGATTTATGCTACGCACACCAACAAAAGAAGCAATGGCAGCACACCTGCTATGCTGGGACTAATCCTGACGGGAGTGCAGACAGTGAGGCGGCGTTGGACATTCAGATGCCCAAAATGTGCGAATTCAGCGCCAATTGTGCCAAGGAATTAACCAACTTTAAGCCGCAGGATATTGCATCTGAGCTGGTGCTCGATATGGCCATGCGGCAGGAGATGCTGCAGTTGATAGTCGCGCAGGCTCAGGGCAGTTCAGGACCAGAGAAGGGCCGGTTGAGGGTAGTTGTGTTGCTGCAGGTGCTGGTGATGACGCCACAGCGGGTCGGCAGGGTGGTTTGGGCCGGCGGCATTGAGGCGCTGGTGGACGCTATCTACGCACCCAAGGAGAAAGAAGTGGCAATGCAGGCAGCCACCATGCTGCTCGGGCTGCTGGACACATCGGACACGGCAGTGTCCAAGCAGCACATGCGGCAGGCAGCCGGCTGCGGGTTTCTTGAGGTGCTCAGTGAGGCACTTCTGCAGCCAGCCAATGGCTCGGCTTGAGGCAGCAGCAAACAGAGACAGCAGTCAGACACCATACTTGTATTGGTATGTGTGGCCATGGCAAAGCAGTTTGCACTGCACACTGAGTACCACCAGCAGATGATCGACCTGGTGTTTCTGCCTGCATTGCTCGGTGTTGCGCGCTAGTCAGTGTCTGAGTTTGGGCTTTTGCACATGCTGATGGAGAGTCTCGTGCGGCTGTGCACTTTTCTCATGGCATATCGACTGGCAACAGCAGAAGAAAACGTAACAGAGGTGGTGAATCCGCAGATGGTGCAGCTGCTGGAGTTGGGTGCCGTCGATGTCATCACTGCGCGCGTCCGCCAGGATAACTAGGGTGCGTCCTCATGAGGCATTGAGTTTCTGGATGGGTTTGTGTTGCAAAGTTTTGGCAATGAGACAACTATTTTTAAGTGTCAATGTATTTTCCTCCAACTATAACTAAACTAAAACCTCCAAAAACGACTTGTTTTTCGCGTCCATGAGGGCCTATAACCTTACACGAAATAATAAATATTCGCCTAGGCAGTGATTGGCTGCCTTCAGCAATTGTGTGAAATATGTTTATTGTAATGACTTATTCGTACTAACTAATTTTATTTAAAATCCACTATAAGGGAGCTTAAAGAGCTCCGCTTATCTATTCAAAACTATCGACAGTAAAAATAGAAATTGTGATTGTAATAATTGATGTCATAGCAGTGGCAGCAACAGCAACCAGGGCAAGGGTGGTGAATTAGAAAATCTGCATGTTGAAAATGATGGTTGCTGGCAAATAAAGTAAAGATGTTTGTGGTTGTGAGTAAAAAAGGAACAAGAGTGCCCAAAGAATTACCAGCTGAATATTTGATAAACCATGTCTTACTTATACATGGGATTTTAGCAATAATGGAAGCAGCATCCTGTATATGTCATTGCTGGAAATGATTCATCATTTTATGAACATGCTTTTAAAGCACTGACATCCAATGCTACGCAAATCAGTTTGTGAATTGACTCCAATGATATGCCACAGTTAAGGCACATGGCTTTGCATGTTGCCTTACTGAGATTAATTGATTACGTGCATGGCAAGTAAGCAATGGTGTAGGTTTTATTATAGTTTATTTACATGCCAGGGAGAGCATATAAGAAATGGCTATTAGGCAGCCAAGAATTGTTCTTGGAAGAAATAAATATAATCTTTTGATTAATATCATTGGTTGATGGCAACCAACTGATTAATCAGTCTTGGCTGTTTAGCCACACAAACAATAAGTCACACAGTGACCAAAGCAATATGCTCTCTTTTCTTTACCTTTACACAGTGCATAGCACTTATTTACTAAATATACATGTAAATATTCAGAACAAAATTTGCCCTCCCCCAAAAAAAGATATCATTGCTTGGCTTGCGAAAATGGCCGAATGCATGTTTGTATATTTGAAAGTATCAAAATCATTTTCACTTAACATTTTTTCAAGCATGTGGAGATATATCTTGCTGCTGTTTTTGGCAGTTTGGGCTTATTATATTGCCCAAATACAGGCCTCTTGGTGTAAAAACGTGGGAAAATTATTTTAGGCTGGCACAAAACAAAGACCTTGCTGTATTTTTCGTTTTCTATCTCTTTTTCCAAATGACAGCTCTGTTTTAGCTGCCTTTCTCGCCCGTCCATTTGAATGCCAGATTTCATATAAATAGAGTGTCCACTTCCCAAGACATTTCTTTGGTTTCTCATCCCAACCACAATTTTTTACAACACTACTTACCAATTACACTTTACGCACCATGTTCATATATGGAATATATCACCAGCAACCGTGGATACCACTTACCTCCTCTTGACTTTTCAATAACCAACCCTTTGCTCGCAAAATCTACAGCACATTTTCACTTTCAAAACACAACTTATGCCAAGAGATGTTTGAACACACACACAATGGCTTTCCACGTCAAATCCTCTTTCGTCATACAACCAGCCCTCATCTTCATATTTTGTATCCTCATTACCCACTCCTCCCTTTGCTGCTGACCATCCTCCTTGCTAATCTATTGCCTGAACAAAAAAAAGAACAAAAAACAAATACATATAAAACAAATACCAAAAAAATGATGGGTGTCCATGGACCTTGAAACATTCTAAAATTTCCTTAGGGTTTTGTTAACTTTATTATCTACATGGTGGCATAGCAATTGTTACAAGTCTGATCAGCTTGTAATGTTGTAGATGCATGTTACAAAAGTATAATTAAAAAAGGATATTTAGTTTTTTATTATAGTTTATTTATTTCAAGAACAATTCCTGACTGCCTGATAGCCGTTTCTTATATGCTTTCATATGCTCTCATATGCTCTCCTTAGCACATAAATAAACTAATAAAAAACTAAATATCCTTTTTTAATTATACTTTTGTAACAATTTTCTTCCTATTTTATTTTTAAATATAATAAAAAACATCATTTCTTGATTGCCATGCACATAATCAATTAATCTCAGCAAGCCAACATGCAAAGCCATGTGTCTAAACTGTGTGGTGCCCAACACACATTTCAAGCCATTATCTTTCCTTTTCAAGAATCAAGATTGCCTTCATGGCCACTATACACATTCCTGTTATTGCTGGCTGACATCAAGGAACACCATGATGTTTACAGCACTGCCCACACAGTGCTGGCCATTTTTCAGTTTAGTAAGTAATTTTTAAGACTTGAATATATCGATTTAGACCCACATTTTTATAGAGCACAACAAACTGTGACATGCAACTCATGACAAAAACAAAAAACAAGCAATATAAAGGCATAGAGGTAGGGAGCTGAAAAGATAGGAAGTGTGGGAAAATCAAACAATATTTTGCCACAACATAACAGTCCCTAAATTATACTCATTACATGTTTCTTTACCACTTTCGAGTTGCTGGGCACTTTGACACACTTGCCAATGCCACTCTGGGCTACACATTCAGTCCACCACCAATTTCTTATTATTCACTGTGCTTGGCTCATTACTAGAGTCAGTGTAATAAAACTTATTCGTACTAACTAATTTTATTAAAAATCCACTATAAGGGAGCTTAAAGAGCTCCGCTTATCTATTCAAAACTATCGCCCGTGAAAATAGAAATCGCGATCGTAAACAATCACAATTTCAAACAATCGCAAATTCCCAATTGCAATTGTCACGTGACATTGCAATAATTGATGTCACAGCAAAGAAGATTATAGAGTATTAGACCAGGTGTTAATGGGTGAATTCAATAAGCGTCCTTAAAATTATATTCTAAAACTAGGAAAAGAGAAGAGAGGGAACTCATAAAATATTGTTGTTGTTTTGCCCTTTTTATGGCTGTGAGTCTTTCTACTCACAAGGAAAAGGGCAACTGATGGGCATTTCTTATTAGGGAAATCTGTGCCCAACATTCCTAGTTTTTAGAATACAGTTTTAAGTATGTTTATTGAATTAACTTGTTAACATAATATGCCTATCAATAAAATGTTTTGCCATTAATTCTAGAGTAATAAAAGTTTCATCACACTTATCACATGGAATAGTAGTTGTCTTTAAAAACATTTATATTAATTAATTTCAAATATAGGATTTAATCTGATGATTAATGGAGTTCAACTTGGAGGTAGGATATTAATTTTATTGTCAATATAAAATGAGTAATGTTTGGCAGAAAGTGTTTTCTCTTTTATAGCAATTAGCAAACATAATAATTTATGGTCTTGCATGTTCATAATAAATAAAATAGCAGGCTTATTTATGCAATGGAATACTCCAGATTGAAGGTATTGGATGTACCTATGATATATACTTTGCTCACATTTTATAATTTAAAATAGGTAAGAGGAAATAAACCCTATTACTATTGTAGATAGAAAGCATGCAGGTATTACTTATAAAATGTAAGTAGTATTAAAGAACACAATGTAAATGTGAAGTATTTCCGTTTATTTAGATGTACATGTGTGACATCTGACATGGGGGCTGAGCCACATGACAGTGTAGATGTGACATCAATTATTACAATGTCATGTGACAATTGTAATATATATTTTTTACTGTTGATGATTTTAAATAAATAAGCAGAGCTTTCTAAGCTCCCTTATAGTAGACTTTTGAAATATATATTTAGCACAAGAGAAGCCTTATTATACCTGGAAACATTACTATACATTGCTATGTGGTCATGAGGGGGTGATACAGGGGTTTTGGGGGTTTTGGGGTTTTGGGGGTTTTGGGGTTTTGGGGTTTTGGGGTTTTGGGGGTTTTGGGGTTTTGGGGGTTTTGGGGTTTGGGGGTTTGGGGTTTTGGGGTTTTGGGGTTTTGGGGTTTTGGGGTTTTGGGGTTTTGGGGTTGGGGTTTTGGGGTTTTGGGGTTTTGGGGTTTTTGGGTTTTGGGGTTTTGGGGTTTTTGGGGTTTTGGGGTTTTGGGGTTTGGGGTTTTGGGGTTTTGGGGTTTTGGGGTTTTGGGGTTTTGGGGTTTTGGGTTTTGGGTTTTGGGTTTGGGGTTTTGGGGTTTTGGGGTTTTGGGGTTTTGGGGTTTTGGGGTTTTGGGGTTTTGGGGTTTTGGGGTTTTGGGGTTTTGGGGTTTTGGGGTTTTGGGGTTTTGGGGTTTTGGGGTTTTGGGGTTTTGGGGTTTTGGGGTTTGGGGTTTTGGGGTTTTGGGGTTTTGGGGTTTTGGGGTTTTGGGGTTTTGGGGTTTTGGGGTTTTGGGTTTGGGGTTTTGGGGTTTTGGGGTTTTGGGGTTTTGGGGTTTTGGGGTTTTGGGGTTTTGGGGTTTTGGGGTTTTGGGTTTGGGGTTTTGGGGTTTTGGGGTTTTGGGGTTTTGGGGTTTTGGGGTTTTGGGGTTTTGGGGTTTTGGGGTTTTGGGGTTTTGGGGTTTTGGGGTTTTGGGGTTTGGGGTTTTGGGGTTTTGGGGTTTTGGGGTTTTGGGGTTTTGGGGTTTTGGG